>NC_133417.1:77325000-78525000 GCF_049350105.2 Macaca mulatta | reverse complement strand
TGTCCCTGAATTATGGCAAGCAAACTTCAGGTTTGCAGGCATTTGAAGCTGTCATTCCACCTACTTGGATGGTCACAGAGCTCACCCCTCACTTGTTTCAGGTTTAAGTTCAAAAGTCACTTTCTAAGCCAGGCGCAGTGGCTCAAGTCTGTAATCCCAGCACTCTGGGAGGCTGAGGCAGGCAGATTGCTTGAGCCCAGGAGTTTGAGACCAATGGTGAAACCCCGTCTCCATTAAAAATACAAAAATTAGCCAGGCATGGTGGCACAGCCTGCAGTCCCAGCTACCCAGGAGGCTAAGGTGGGAGGATGGCCTGAACCCAGGAGGTGGAGGCTGCAGTGAGCCGAGGTCATGCCACTGCACTCCAGCCTGGGCAACAGAGTGAGACCCTGAATCAAAAAGAAAACAAAAGTCACTTTCTAAATAAAACTTTCCCTGACCAAGTATATAAAATAGTTAAGTCCCCAAACAAATAATATGGCAACACAGACTAATTGCTGTTTTCTTTTGAAACCTCCCCCATGTCTTATCTTGGTGGTATGTTGGAGCTAGCTCATATGGACATGTAAGAATGATTGCTGAATTTTTAGGAATTTTGAAAGCTGGTTATCAAACGTGGCATTTAAAAAAATTGAATTATATAAATCCACAATTAACTAAATTATACTAAAAGCAAAGATGGTAAATTCTCAAACATTCCTTCCTATTTTGTTACATTTTACTATTACCTAAGCTTTTGATGTGCTTGGCACAATTGTTATTTTGGGCCAAATAATTCCTTGTTTGGGGGTCACCTCTGCATTGTAGGATGTTTAGCAGCATCTTTGGCCTCCACCCACTGGACGCAAATAGCATCCTGCCCAACACAATGTCTAGTGACAACCAAAAAAGTCTCTAGATATTACCAATTTCCCCTGTAGGACAAAATTGCCTCCTGCTGAGCACCACTAATCCGTATGGTTGAAATACTGTACAGTGATGCGCTACTGTGTCTCTCGCAATTCTTGGTGTGTAGCATCAAGTTGACGGTTTGAAATCAGTCATGATAAGAGTATTTACACCATGGAAATCTATAAGTGCAAAGCAGAGCTGAATTTTATTGTTTTGTTTATTGCCCATGATGCAGATGTATTATATCTATAGCAATTACATTAGGGAAAGTACAAAACTTTAGAAAATATCCAGTTGATATTTAAATACTATTTTCCAATTCAGCATTGAAGTCATTCATGTCATTGCTGAATGGGAGTAGTTTTGACATACATCTTTATTATTTCATTTTTGTTTTCTCTTAAAATAAGTAAAATTATCGATTAATATTCATGTTGGAATGACATTTATTTGTCCATTTCAACCAGAGCATAGGTATGGAGGTAAGAGTTTGGCAAAAATCAGAGCATCAGTAAACTATACGGAATTTAGAATGAAGACTATCATACATTTTGTTATTATTTGTAAACTGTGTGCTACAAATTTTTATATAGTAAAATTCATAATAAATATAAAATATATAATCATGATATATTATATAATACATATTTAAATAAAATGTACAATTTATAATGTACACATATACATGCACAGACTTTTTTTTTTTGGTTTTACTTTTATTTTTTTTTTTCTTTTTTTTAAATTATACTTTAAGTTCTAGGGTACATGTGCATAACGTGCAGGTTTGTTACATATGTATACTTGTGCCATGTTGGTGTGATGCACCCATCAACTCGTCAGCACCCATCAACTCGTCATTTACATCAGGTATAACTCCCAATGCAATCCCTCCCCCCTCCCCCCTCCCCATGATAGGCCCCGGTGTGTGATGTTCCCCTTCCTGAGCCCAAGTGATCTCATTGTTCAGTTCCCACCTATGAGTGAGAACATGCGGTGTTTGGTTTTCTGTTCTTGCGATAGTTTGCTGAGAATGATGGTTTCCAGCTGCATCCATGTCCCTACAAAGGACACAAACTCATCCTTTTTTATGGCTGCATAGTATTCCATGGTGTACATGTGCCACATTTTCTTAATCCAGTCTGTCACTGATGGACATTTGGGTTCATTCCAAGTCTTTGCTATTGTGAATAGTGCCGCAATAAACATACGTACGTGTGCATGTGTCTTCATAGCAGCATGATTTATAATCCTTTGGGTATATACCCAGTAATGGGATGGCTGGGTCATATGGTACTTCTAGTTCTAGATCCTTGAGGAATTGACATACTATCTTCCACAATGGTTGAACTAGTTTACAGTCCCACCAACAGTGTAAAAGTGTTCCTATTTCTCCACATCCTCTCCAGCACCTGTTGTTTCCTGACTTTTTAATGACCGCCATTCTAACTGGTGTGAGATGGTATCTCATTGTGGTTTTGATTTGCATTTCTCTGATGGCCAGTGATGATGAGCATTTTTTCATGTGTCTGTTGGCTGTATGAATGTCCTCTTTTGAGAAATGTCTATTCATATCCTTTGCCCACTTTTTGATGGGGTTGTTTGTTTTTTTCTTGTAAATTTGTTTGAGTTCTTTGTAGGTTCTGGATATTAGCCCTTTGTCTGATGAGTAGATTGCAAAAATTTTCTCCCATTCTGTAAGTTGCCTGTTCACTCTGATGGTAGTTTCTTTTGCTGCATGCACACACTTTTACCCAAAGAGCCTGTAGTCAAACATTTATCATTATTTCCTTTTCCCTTTTATTCACCTAATAAATATCCATCACCATGTGCCAGGTCCTATTCTAGGTGTTGCAAATAGGTTAATGAACAAAAAAACAAAACAAACAAATTCCCCGCCCTTATGGAGCTGACATTTTCATGAAACGTTCTCAGTGTCTGTAATGCCAATACTATCAGGCAGACCATGTATTTACTTATCTATTGTCTTATTGCTTTATTGCACATCTTCCTTCAGTAAAATGTAAGCTCCGTGAGAACATGCATGATTTGTGAATGAATGGATCATTGAAGGAACTTGCACAGTACTTGTGTGTCAAGAAAAGAAGCTGAGTTTCACACCCAGGAGGGACAGTACCCATGAGATGACAAAGCAAGCCATAAATTGAACTAATTTAGTGGTAGCAGAAGCTCAGACAGAAGTGAGTATGAGAATTTAAGCCCTCCGGGATTTGCAGAATTTTCAAAAAGCCCTTGCACTTTCCACATGGTGTTTGGACTAAGCTTTACCATAAGAAGCAGTGTCACTTCAGCTGATACTGAGCCGCTATCTGCCCAGGAGAGTCTGAACTGGAGGCAGTCCACAGGCACATCTCAGTGTCAACCCGTCCCTTACAACTGAGCCAGGGGTGCATGCTCCCAGTGAGTGCCAAATTGTAGATCCGTGATACAAGGGACACAAATAGACGCAGCACAGGCTGTGATGGACCCTGGAATAGCATCTAGAGTGAGAATAAAGTTGTGGAAATGTCTTTGAAATCAGCTTCACTGTGATTGAGGGCAGCAGGAGATTTGAGACTGAAGGTTCCTGATAGAAATCCATACAGAAAACCAAGCAAAAAGGTCCCTGGAGGTTGGCGGGTAAGCCAACCTCAATAGGCTATTTATTTAAATGTTGAGGTATTTCCTGAGAGGGCAACAGACGGTGTTGGCAAATTTGCATGGTCTAATCAGTGATTTGCACCTCCATTCCATCTGCTCAAACAGTATCTGTAAATGGCTAAGCTCGGAGTACCATCAATCAGTCAAGTGTTGGTTTTACTGGTGGAGGCCACAAGCTCCCAGAAATGGGTGTTCTTTCAGGAAACAGTGGACAGGACCTGGGAGGACATTTGAAATTGAGGCTGGACTGTGCCATGGAAACTTTGCAGGAGAGGCTGCCTGAAGGAGGAAGAGCGATAGAGGGTGCCAGAGCCAGTGGAACCTAGTGTTACCGGCAGCGTGGTCTCAAGCCCCTCGGAATCGATGGCCAAAGGCTTAACAAGACTAAAACAGATTCTCACTAATGAGTCCAATATCTGACTATGATCCCTTGGATACAGCCAAATAACATGGTACGTGTAGTAAGATTGGAAAGATCTTTGCAGAGAGGCACAGGAAGTTGGCATTAAATGGAGAAAGGAAGCTGAGTTAGAGTAAGGCAGGGGTTCCTGGGTTTATTAGGAGAAAAATTATGTTCTAGAGCAAGCTTGTCTGACCTGCAGCCCAGGATGGCTTTGAATGTGGTCCAACGTAAATTGGTAAACTTTCTTAAAACATAATGAGATTTTTTTGCAATTTTTTAAAGATCATCAGCTATTGTTAGTGTTACTATATTTTATGTCTTACCCAAGACAATTCTTCTTCTTCAGTGTGGCCCCGAGAAGCCAAAA
This sequence comes from Macaca mulatta, assembly GCF_049350105.2. Lineage (NCBI taxonomy): Eukaryota > Metazoa > Chordata > Mammalia > Primates > Cercopithecidae > Macaca > Macaca mulatta. The sequence continues at coordinate 78,520,681 of NC_133417.1, read as the reverse complement.
GATTGGATGTCCCTGTAAAGACTCGGGTTGCTTGAGAGACATGGAGGACCACGGTCTCCCTACTGTTAGAAAGGTTAACTCGGAAGGGGAAGGAGGAGACGGCAAAGTAGAAGGAAATACCTCTTCTCACAGAGTAACCCAGAATGAGCCCAAGGTTCAGAGTTGCCGTGAGCTGCTTTGCTGTGGGGAAGAGTGGCCCAGCAGGCCACGCCTCCCGCCATCACCCGCTGAGGAACTTGGTCAGTGACTATGCCCACACGTTTGCTACTCATGTGGGATCACCAGCCTGACAGTCCCCGTCACCGTTGTCTTCAGTGGGAGGAGACTGAGCTTGTTTCCGGATACCCAGGCAGGCTCGCCTCTCTGGCCAGGGCCCCACCCAGCTTCAGAAGTGAATGCTCAGGGAGGAATGCTGGTGGAAATACCTTTGGACCCCATGACACAGAAACCCCAAGCTTTTGTTTTTGTGTGGGTGGAAAAGAGACATTTTTCTTGGCAAACAGCATCCATGCTGAGAATCTATCACAGTTCATGAAAAAACAACAATGTCCCTAGAAAGGGTGAAAAAATGAGAACAATGCCAGAGCCATCCCGAGCCTCTGAAAAAATCGGCTCAATGACAAACTTTTCTCCCTGCTGAGGGGGCAGAGTACTCTGAGGACAAGACTGCCGAGGGCCTGGAATCCTGTTTTCTTCCTCACTATACCTCATAGGAGAGTCAGAGACAGAATATACACTGCAGGTGGAAGACAAGGACATTATCAGATTCTTATAAACAGTATCTTTCTTTCCCTTCTCTGGGTTTACCATGGCCACATGGTTCCAAAGTAATGTGGAGGTTCAAGAACAACAGTTTTGAATAGCTTTTTATGAACATTCTTAACTCTACAAAGCTAAGGAGAGCGGCTCAGGCAGGCCTGAGACTTTCGACTCTGCCTTCCCATCTCACAGCTTTGTTGGGAGGGGCATTCCTTCCCAGCAAACTCTGGCAGGACACTCTGCTGGGGCCCGCCGCGCCTCTACTCCAGCTTCAGAGTCTGTGGTGTTCAGGTTCCTGTTCTGGCTTGGTTTCCAGGCCACCTCTTCCATGCCAATTCTTCTTTCTCCAAAATCAACAAAGATAGACTCTCATTGGTTGGGAAAGTGTGACCCATTGAAATAAAAGGCAGAGCTTTGATTCATCCAAAACAATGATCTTATGGAAAATTGTGGGGACAAATTCATCCCTAAAATGACCACAGGGATGAGGTGTATGTGTGCTACGGGCGTTTAGTGAGAGTGGTGAACTGGAGGTTTTAGCCCTGTGCAATGAAAAATTGCCTCACCTTCTGCTCAGTTTTCAAATATTCCCCACTGGACAGTCACACTGGTAAAAAACCATCTACGATCACCTGAAACTATGATGGACAACCTTTTACAAAATACATATACCCTTTTATGCATAAGCATGAAGTATTTTGTATAGATTTAGAAATGCTCTTTTTTTTCTAGAGATATTGTGTAAACCAAGGGAGGCTGCATTTTGTTTCATTTGGAACTTGACCAGAAGTTGTTCCCAGTTAGAAAATCGCACCACCAATTCCAACACAGCTGACAGTATTGAATGCACCAATACAATCCAGCACTCTAAGTCTGTTTGCAGCTCTCACATTCAGGTTGATTCTACATGTAGTTGATAGGAGTCTCCAGGCCTGAGCATCTGTCTATTGAAATACATCTCATGTTATTATTCATTACTGCCTTTTATATGCCTTCATATTATGGTTCATCCATTTTATGGGCTTTAAAAAATTCTTTGTCTAGGTAGGTTGAATTTCATGTTAAGATAGTAAAGGGCACATTATAAGAGATCCATCCTACGAACAGGCATTGGCGCTGGCTTGACAAGGCTGAGAGCCGCTGGCCTAGAAGCTCTAGAAGGCTCAGCAGGGCTCTTTATGGCTGTAAGTGATTTGCCTTATCAGTGAGGCCAAGAGGGTCACAGAATGGCTTTTACCCTTTTTCTTGGGTTTCCTGCCTGTCCTCTTGTCGTCCCTCCCCACCCCGAATGTTCATTGCTGCCCACTGTTGCAAAATGGGACAAGAGCCTTGGCGACTCCGTAAATGGCCTTGTTGGAATCAATCAGCAGGCCTTGCTGGTTTCCTGCCTCGGTCTCTTCACGACAAGAAGCAATTTTCACGCTTTCCTAGTCTTTATTTCACCCTCTTGTGTTGTGGTGGCCATGTGGGGTCAGACAGCTGGAGTGCAGCTGAGGGTACAAAGTTCACTCATTTTGAAAAATGTAGAAAATCTATATATTTGACATGTAAGTACCACTGCCTCCTGATTTCCTGTGGGCTGATATAGATGATGGTGCATTAAGGGACCCCTGTATTTTACTTTTTATTTGGAGCCTTTCAAACAAAACCATTCCTTCTTTTTAGTTTTTACCCACCTTGCCAGATTTAAATTTTATCTTCCACTTAAGCTAACATCCTACCTCATTTCTGCTAGTGATATGACTATTTTCTGAGTGTAAAGGAAGTGCCTGGTGAGATAAATAGGAATGTATATCTACAATTTCGGTTTCATAGAAAGTGGTGCTTTTCTCATGTTAAAACTGCCGCCACAGTATTTACTCAGTTTTCCAATTATAATTCTGATCTTCATGGTAGAAGTTTAAAACTTGCAGCTGTAAAGGCAGTTCAACATCATTTCTCTTCATTTATGTCCATGTTGTATTATTTCAACATAATCACAGTGGAGTTGAATGATTTATGTTTATAGTATGCCATTTATATTTGAAAATGTGCATATAGATATTGCAATAATTCTAATAACCACATTTCACTCTATTTTCAGTGGCAGGAAAGTGCAATATTCCACCACATTGAGTTACAAAAGCTACATAATGTAATCTTACTGGAACATTTATTCTGTGCCTAATCTGTGCACTGTCAAAAATTTTTCATTGTTATTGGAAAATTAAGACTATAACAAGCCTCACATTGGTATATATGTAACTGTTTTACATTTCTAGTAGTTAAAGCTAACATAATAAATAATTCATTTTTTTCTGTCTTTGTTAGAGTAATGATGAAAAACAAATCTAGGCAATTTACATTAGTATTTGAGTCCTCTTAATTGCACAGAAGCATATCTTTCAATGGAGGTTTAATATGTGTTCTCATATCTCTTTTTGGAGGCAGAGGGCCATACTCCAGGCAGCTTAAACTGTCTATATGAGATATCCTAAACATTTGCTCCTTGGCACAGACGAAGTCGATTATGCTGAGGAAGGGTCCATTCCAGAGTTGGTGAAATAGATCTGTGGTCTGGCAAATTTTCCAGAATATCAGAAAATCCTACAGTGACTAAAACCCCCTTCCAATGACCATATGAATGTTCTGATCATTATCTCTGAGTAATAAATTACCTCATGGTTTCTGTGGGTCAGGAATTCAGGAAGGGCTTGATCAGGCAGTTCTCCCTACAGGTGCAGTGAGACAGTGGCCAGAACCACCCACTCCCAGTGAGGAATCTGGAACAGCCAGGGGCTGGGCAGACATTTCTCTCCTTCTCGTCTTGTGGCCCTAGGCTTCTTCAAGTGCTCTCCCCCTGTGGACTAGATTGGGCTTCCTCACAGCATGGTGACCTTGGGACAGTTAGACTGCTTTTATGGCAGCAGGAGGTTCATGTGTCAGTGTTGCAGGAATGAGGCAGAAGCTGCCTGCTTTTTCCAACCTGGCCTCAGAAATCTCACAAAGTCACTTTCACCTCATTCTCTTGGTTGTAACTAAGTCAAAGCCGACCTATGTTTAACGGGAGGGGTGTAAACCACAGTTCTGCATGGGAAAAGTGTCAGTGACACAGGGCAAGAGAGGACATGGACTGTGTGCTTTGGTGCCATGATCACACTCCTCCTCCACCCATGCAGCCCTCTGGAGGCTGTGTTTTCACAGAGCTGCAAGTTTTGCTTCTGCTGCTCTAGCCCAACTGACGTTTTGTACACATCCAAAAAAAAAAGAAAGCAAACTTCTAAAGAAGAGGCCCTCAAGCAGCTGACAATCTTTGGTAAAAGGCTGTAATGCTGTGCTAATATAAGTGATCACAGATGACACAGTGCAGTGCCATCTTTTAATGGGGCTGAAATGTATTTTCAGTTCCTGTATGAATATTGGTAAAAATTTCACAGCAGTGAATAGACGTAATTGTGTGGTAGGATTAGACAGAAATTTACTCATAAAGTATGTAAAAATCAAATATGTTATATTTGTGTGCATATTTTTGTTTTTTATTTTTAGAGACAGGATCTCGCTCTGTTGCCCAGGCTGGAATGCAGGGACACGATCATAGCTCACTGCAGCATTGACCGCCAAGGCTCAAGTGATTCTCTCACTTCAGCCTCCCGAGTAGCTAGGATTACAGGCCAGGGCCACCTAGGTAATTTTTTAAAATTTTTTTGTAGAGAAGGGGGTCTCACTATGTTCATCAGGTTGGTATGAAACTCACTCACTCAAGTTATCCTTCCTCCTCAGCCTCCCAAAGTGCTGGGATTACAGGCATGAGCCATCATGTCTGGCCAACGTGTCGTATTTGAAAACAACTAATATCAATACTCTGACACTTCCCCCTCTATCCTGCATCATCCTTCCATCCATCCATCCATCCATCCATCCATCCATCCATCCATCCATCCATCCATTTGTCAAAAATATAGATGCATCTGTGTGCTAGTCACTGTGCTCAACACACCTGATGCCTAGGATAAAATTGTTGCAGTTGTCTCATTTCCGATTTTCTCTTTTCCCTGAAAATCCTACTGAGGCTTTAAAATCTAACATAGGGCAAGGCTGCCATGGTCTGGAGCGTGAGGCATGGGGAGCTAGGTGAGGCCACTGGCGCCCATGTCTGCCCGACGAGCAGGACGGGATCTTTGGTCTTGGGAGCCCCTAGACGGGATAGCTGTCCCCTCCAGAATGAAGGTCTTCTTGCCAGCTCTGCTGGCTGCCTTTTTGGGTGTGGGTTGGCCTGCTTGCTGGTGCACTGCTGCTGCACAAACCAGAACAGCAGTCTGTGCTGCCTGAAGTCGACTATCTGCTCCCACGAGGACCGCCCCTGTGTGAACATGTCCCCTGCAGGCATTGGGAGTGTCGTGGACATTGGCCACACCCTGAACCAGGGCTGCTCCCACGACGGTCCGGAGCTTCCTGCACAACCTGAGCATGGCTGGCCAGCTGCTCGGGGCCACCCTGTGGGCCTCAGGCTGCTGCTGGGCTTATGGCTGGCCCCTGACCACCCAGACCCTGACCCTCAGCCCCCAGCTCAGGAAGGAAAGCCCAGCCCCACCCAGAACCCCTGAGCATATGGAACATCCCCCAAACTCCTCATGTGCTTGAGCAGGTCCTCGACCCCAGGGCCCCAGGTCAGGCTCACCTCCTGCACTCACACCTGTCCCAGACCCTGCCTCAAGTGAAGCCAGCTGCCCTCACTTCTGGGGTCAACGATGTGACCTTCCTAGGGGGACTGGGGAAAGGATGAGGATCCCCCAGAGTCTTAGGGTCCAGCATCAGTACTGAGTCCCATGGACACACTGAGAGGGACACCTAAGCCTGCAGCAGCGCCCAGTGCGGGAGGGGTTGTGCCTATGAGTGGGTTAGGGGAATGGTCTGGAGGGGTGGGCACCCTCAGCTGCGTGGGTGGGTGTGCTGTGCAGGTGTGTGAGGCCAGATCCCATGCTGTGTGTCAGGAAGGAGGAGTGCCAGCAGCCTGGACAGCCCTGAGGCCACCAGAGGCCCTTTCCTGGGTGCTGCTGCACCCACACTGCACTCAGTGTATGGTCAGCCTCTGGGGAACAGGGTTTCACTGATTCCAGGTCTAGGCCCGTACCCCCAAATCCAGCCAGTCCACCCCACCTCTTCCAACCCCCACACTGAAGTAAGCCCTCTTGCTGCTTCAAATAAACACAGATGTTCCCTCCCAGCACTCCCAATCCTGAAAAAAAAAAAGGAAAAAGAAAAAAAAAGTCTGTATTAATTTGGAGTCTTAAACTGCGGGTGTCAGAATGTATTGGCTTGCTTAACTTGGATAACTAGGTGGCACCACTGAACCCAGGACCCCACATGAGGTTGATAGGTTGTCAACCTTCTCCCTGTGCCCCGGGCTCTTGGCTCTGCTCCTTCCTGTGGGGTGGCTTCATTCCCATCTGACCTCCCCGGCCCTGAAGATGGCCCGTATCTTCCACCTCTGTGACCTAAATGCCGGGCTTCTTCCTGTTCTAGACTCAAAATTCGATTGGTTCTGCTTGCATCCAATGCCATCACCCTGGAGCCAATCCCTGAGGCCATTGAAATGGGGACGGAAGCATCCGTGCAGGAAGTGAGGGTGCTGTGCAAAGAACATGCCTACAACACTGGCCCTCAGACTCACTTCTTCCCTTCTGTTCCAGTCACTATGGCCTTGATGCCTGGGCGGGCTTTTCTACCTCGGGTCTCCCCTAACTCTAGGTTCACACCATATCTCATCAGCGGATTCAGCTCCTCAGAACTTCGCTTTGCCATGCTGCTACTCTTCTTAGAACTCGTCTGAGAACCCCCAAGCCCCCCAGGATACAATCCCACCCACCCCGTGTGACATTCTAGGACCTCCACACACTGCTCAAATCTGCCCCACCTCCCCTCCCACTCCTGTCCTAGAGCCCCAATGATCTACTTCACTCTCACAAAACTATAATTTTGCTGGGCGTGGTGGCTCACGCCTGTAATCCCAGAAATTTAGGAGGCTGAGGAGGATGGATCACGAGGTCAGGAGTTCGAGACCAGCCTGGCCAAGATGGTGAAACCCTGTCTCCACTAAAAATATGAAAATTAGCCAGGTGCGGTGGTGAGCACCTGTAATCCGAGCTACTCAGGAGACTGAGGCAGGAGAATCGCTTGAACCCAGAAGGTGGAGGTTGCAGTGAGCCGAGATGGCACCACTGTACTCTAGCCTGGGTGACAGAGCAAGACTCCGTCTCAAAAAACAAAACAAAACTATAATATTCCGGCCCCTGTGCGCTTGCTCCCATTTTCCTGATCTAGAAAGCTTAGTTTGCCTCTGCTTCCGATTCCTTTCCGTCATTCAGAGACCCTGCTAAGCCCTGCCTTTGCAGGGAAGCCTCTCTGACCACCTCATGCCAGAGAAAAGGCAGATCCTTGGACTACACCGTCGCTTGGAGTTTTACCCTTTCCTGAAGATAGACCCTAAAATTCTGTAGATGCTTTTCTACAGAACCCATTTCTCCCACTCTAGTTTGCTCTTTTCTTATACTTACCAGTTTGTGACTTTTTATATTTGAAAAGTCTAACAAAGAGTCTGTGAGCACAGCAGGAGAGGCACACAGTACCAGGTGCCCAGGGGACCACACAGCAGAGCAAGCCCCCTCGAGGTCGTCACAGAGTCAATGAGAAAATGAACAGATTCATGGGGGCCCTTACACACATCTGCTGCCCCTGCATGTGCTCTGGCAGGTCCTAGGTGAAAGAGGATCTGGGTTGTGTAGATAGTTCTCTCCCACGGTAAGCCCAAAATACAGAACTAAGTAAGACACTGGATCCAGAGGAGGGTAGCTCAGACAATTTTACCATAATTTCCTTTCAAAATGTGAAACAATGAAAGGTCAGGAAGGACATTTGACAAATGAAAGAGAATATGTTGTTAACAATTCTTCATTTAAGTTAGCAAACTTGGATAAGGGATGCTTTGATGGAATTAAGTACTCCTTTGGAACATTTTATTCTGCTATAACAATCCATTCCATTGTGTGATAAAGTAATTATAATCACCACTCAGTGTCCCAAGTCAGAGCAGGAGAAGAGAAACATTAAGAGCAGGAAGTGTCAGAAGAATCTTACATGCTGGCTTTCTGCTTTTTAAGAATTAGATGGCAATGGCCAGGCGTGGTGATTCACGCCTGTTATCCCAGCACTTTGGGAGGCCGAGGTGGGCAGATGACCTGAGGTCGAGAGCTCAAGACCAGCCTGACCATCACGGAGAAACCCTGTCTCTACTAAAAATACAAAATTAGCCACGCGTGGTAGTGCATGCCTGTCGTCTCAGCTACTCGGAAGGCTGAGGCAGGATAATCACTTGAACCCGGGAGGCGGAGATTGAGGTGAGCTGAGATTGCACCATTGCACTCCAGCCTGGGCAACAAGAGCGAAACTCCATCACACACACACACACACACACACACACAGAATTAGATGGCAACATCTTTTAATAGCATGATCAACAGGGCAAATGCTTACAGTACTTCTAATATGATTGTACTAGCGAGACATGCTATAGAGAAGTGATGGAGGACTGAAAAGGAAAGACTCAGTGGAGAATCCATCTGGGGAAGGAAAGTGCCTCCCTGGTCAAGAGGAATTAGTGATGGGGCAAAACAGAAACCAGCCTGGGGCTGCCACTGAAAGCTCAAGTTTGGCACTGGGGAGGTGTCCTGGGACTCTTGGACCAACTTCCTGCCTTTGGGGGAGATTGGGTGACCAGCAAAAGCCAGGGCCAAAGCAGTGGCTTTCACAGATCTGAAAGGACAAGAAACTATGGTTTGATATAACCAAAGGACAAATTCTGGAGTAACTTTACATTCCAGATATGAATGAAGTTCCAGGCTGAAGACAAACACAGAGGCCCATGCACCCCAAGGTTTCACATTCATGTAGGAAAAGGGGAAAAGTGTCAGTGGTTGTGGGATAAATGAATGAACTTTGCAGGCTGAAATTGCCCAGAATTTGCCAGATCCTACAGTGCAGTTCTCACATGGAGTGTTCAGTCTAGGTGTTTTCTCTGGCATCAACTTCTTGCATAAATTTCCTACAAGAGTATTTGCCCCATGTTATGCTTTTCATAAAACTGATAATTGGGAGAGTTAATGAAAGATGGCATGGAAAATGGAGCACAGCAGCCATCTATTGTGAAACACATCTGATACATTCAGGATCTAGCTCAGGCAGGTCTGGAAAGCACAAGTAAATTACAGGGAAAGGTAGCCCAGACTCCCACATTGCATACCTTGTTGCATGAAACCCTTACCCTCAGCCCACACCTAAGTGCTCTTGGGAACCTCCTTTGTCCAAATGAAGGAAAAGGAAAGAACTTAGGCCAAATTTGCTGGCATGTTGGCATCATATGTTTGTGCTGGCTGAGAGTGGACTTCTGCTGTACTGCAGGCTCACTCCAAGGTGGTTCTGAAGGACAGCAGTGAAGGGATATTCTCTCAGCCTGCAGAGATTCGAGCAGTACACATGGCTGTTCACTTCAAATGAGGGAAGTTTATGAAGGAACTCCTGGTCAATGGCAATGACTGGGCTGGATAGCCTGTAGCCTATAAGGAATAAGACTGCAACACTGGAGAGAGGGAGTGCTGCAGAAGAGCTGCATGGCTGAGTCTATGGGATCTTTGTGCTCATTAAAAAGCACTCCTCACAAAGGAGGCTTTCAACAACCAGGTGGACAGTATGACTCTTCATGTGAATATCAGCCAGCTCTGTTCTCAGTCATCCTGGTGCCAGGTAGTGCAGTAAGGGCTCCTGGAAACTTGAAGTTGTACTGCCACCAGTTACTTTGGGCTTCTCAGGCCAGTAAAGCAGCAGGCAAAGAAAAGAGCTACTTACTGTATTATAGGGGAGTTCATCTGTAACAGATTATCCTTGTGTTCATCCATAAAGCATATGTTCTTGTGTGAAAAGGAATGGGGAGGGGAGGTCAGCATAGCGTAAAAACATGGAATGGCTCTGTACTTACAATTATAGAACATAATTTTTGAACTGAATAGCCCTTGCTATGGTTTGAATATTCCCTCCAAAACTCATGTTGAAATGTAATTGCCAATATGACAGTAGTAAGAGGTGGGGCCTTTAGGAGGTCTTTGCCCTCATAAATGGACTAATAGTGTTATTGAGGGAGGGGGTTAGTTATCTCAGGAGTGGGTTCCTGATAAAAAGGGCAAGTTCAGCCCTATTTTCTCTCTCTGTCTCACACACTTACTTCTACCTTCTGCCCTTCTGCCGTGAGACTCTCTCCAGATGCCAGTACCATGTCTTGGACTTCCCAGCCTCCAGAACCATTAGCTGAATAAAATTCCATTCTTTATAAATTACCTGGTCTGTAGTGTTCTGTTATAGCAGCAAAAAATGGACTAAGATAACCCTAGTCCATGTTTCTTAGACTAGAATGCATGGATAGGAAATCCATGGATGAGCTTTAAGGGATCCACGAATATCCTTAAAGATTTTCTACACAAAACGCTGTATACATGTACACTGTAGGGGAGAGAAGATCCTTAGCTTTCACTGGGTTCTTGAAATTCAAAAAGTGAATAGGAGCTACTAATCTGATATCATTTATATAAAATAACAATGAGGAAATGTTTATATATTCATAAAGGAATGTACATGTTTGATAAAAATAACTGGAACTATGCACTGCAACATGTTGTTTAGAGTAGTTACTACTCACGGGATCGGAGGAATTGGGTGGGAATCAATGAAGACTTTCTTGTCAGCCATGTTGTTTTGGTCTTTCAAATAATGAGAATATATTGGATATTATAGTGTTGAAAATTTTAAACTATTGATCTAATCAATTCTTCTTATTTTACAATTGACAAAATGAGTTTCAAAAATGTGACCTAATTGTCTGAATCACACATGTTATTGGCAGAGGTGAGATGAGATGTAAGTCTTCTACATCCTACCCCCATGCTTATTCTAGTTCCCTTGTGCACTCACAGCTGGTTTAAAGGGATCTCCACCACCTTTTGGATTGATCCTTCTGCCAGATCCATTTTAAATTATTAAATTGCATTATGTTTGCACATGACATACAGTTACATAGGCCAAATCATTTTACAAGTATCCTAACAAACCATCATCACTTCTTACATATGGTCAGAAAGAGATAGTAAAAGAAACTGATTTCCATAGGATATCAAGGTCAGAAGCATTTTTTATTTTTGACCTCCTTTTGTTCTACAAAATCATGCTGCCTGTTCCAGTTGTATTTTGAGTAGTAGCTCTAAAATACAATTAATCAGGATCAGAAACTACTACTGGGCAACACTCCCTTGAGTAGTAGAGTAGGGACTCTGGAGTCAGACGACCAGGTTCAAATACTTTTACCACTTACCCGCTGTGTGACTTGTGCCAAGTTGTTTAACCTACCCAAGTCTCAGTGTCTGGTCTATAAAATGGGATTAGAATCATAACAATATCACTTCTTAGGATTATTGTAATAATGTATGTAAAAGCACTGAGCTCTGTGCCTGGCACAATTCGATGTTAGCTATTATTCTCCTTACTGGATGATTCTCATAAGAGGGTCTCCTTTTTAGGTGTGGAGCTACTTATTCCAAAACAGGAACTCTCCATGAGGAAATGGAGAGTGCCAGGGAACTTCTACTCAGATGAAGTTTCAGGCTGTGTTTTCCCGATTAAGGGCAAGACATCAAAGAGGAACATGTCAGGGAGAAACCCGTCACCACTCTCCGTGTCCCATGATGGCCAGTTCCCCTTGTGGACAGATCTCTTGTCACTTATTCATCTTATAATTTCATGGGGTGGTGGGGGTAGGGGAGCAAGGTAAAATAGATGCTGAAAGCCCAAAGAGTAGCTGTAGGGATGAGGAAAACTTTAATTTAATCACAATTAAGGATTCTAAATTTATTGGAGGGTACATTCCAAAAAATCCTTCCAACTCCATCAGCCTCCTCACAGCTGTGACAATCACATGCCTCCCTAGCACAGAGGTTCTCTGACTTCAGGGTGAATGTGGGTCAGCACGCATGCCTGTACAATGAAGACTCCTGGGTTGTATCCCTTGAAATTTTGAAATTCCTAGGTTATATCCCTTGAAACTCAGTTAGCACGGCTTTTGCACACTGAGTGTCCCAGTGTGCCTTTGGACTACCTGCTTCAGAATCGACTGTAGCTTCCTGGCCAGGTGCAGTGGCTCACATCTCTAATCCCAGCACTTGGAGAGGCTGAGGCAGGCAGATTACTTGATGTCAGGAGTTTGAGACCAGCCTGGCCAACATGGTGAAACCTCGTCTCTACTAAAAGTACAAAAATTAGCCTGGTGTGGTGGTGCATGCCCAGCTACTGGGGAGACTGAGTCAGTAGAATTGCTTGAACCTGGGAGGTGGAGGTTGCAGTGAGCTGAGATCTTGCCACTGCACTGTAGCCTGGGCAACAGAGCAAGACTCCATCAAAAAAAAAAAAAAGTGTAGCTTCCTAGACAATCCTGATAAACATTCATGTGTGAGAACCACTGGAAAAGACCTTGCAAACTTGGCCTCCTCTGGGGGCAGATTAACTAGGTAACAAGGTTACAAAGAGGCATTGTGCCATGACGCCATAACAACCTGGATGCAGAGGGAACCCGATTCTAGCAATTCCTTGGCCAACAGGGGTCAATTCTCAGAAGGTTGAAATGCTAGTCTATTTTTCACTGTTGGACTCTGACTTAGTAACTCAGAGTTAGAATCTTTCTTTCCTCCTTGAACAATCAGACCACTGAGCCAAGAGTTTCTTTATGGTGTTGATTTATCAAATAAGTCACATCAATCTAAGATTAGCCCTGTCAAGAATTGTGTGTTATTTATTGATAACTTTAGTTAAGAAGAGCTCATAAAAATTTCGATACTTCCCTAACACAAGCAGAGGGTAATATTTTTATGATGCAATAAACTCTCATTCCTCAGCATGGCAGATAAGGTTGCATGAGTGCTAAGGGATCCTTGCAGTGATCAAATTTGTACTGTTGAACATTTCAAATAAAATTACCATAGTGAAAACCTTTTTGCACAGGCTAATGAGACTTTAAGTGAGATCAACCAGGAGGCAGATCCAATCACTCACATAAGCCTTCATATGTAACTCAGGGCTCTCTGGTTTAAGAAACAAACTGCTCAATGAGAAAAAGACCAACAACCCAATAGAAAAACAAGTATAGCACTTGGGAAAAAATGCTCAGCTTCACTTCTAATAAAATAAATGCAAACTTCAAGAAACTACTTTTACCTGTCAGATTGATAAAGATCAAGAAATTGTGATGGGCAAGAGTCCTGTACGTCGTTGCTGAGAATATAAATTAAAAGACAGGTTTCAGAAGGAAGGTTGACAATGTCTATCAAAAATTTAAGTGTAATGAAATAGACTCAGCAATTTCACTTCTATGAATTCTTTAATTCTTTTAGAATGTATGCACAGTAGCACTAGCATTGTTTATAATAGTAAATGTCTGAAACAATCTAGATGTCCATCAATGGGCTACTGGTTAAATACACTTTGGTATTTCCGTATGATAGAGCAGTATTCAGCCACTAAAAACAAAGAGCTACATCTCAACAAACAAGTATAGAAAAAATTCCAAGATCTATAGTGTACAAAAAAAGCTACCATTTATGTTGCAGGCACTGTTCTAAATCCTTTACACTTTTTAATTAATTTAATGGTCAAGTCATATGAAGTAGTACCATGCTAATGGTACATCTCAGTTTCTGTGATGAGGACACTAAGGCCCAGAGAGATTAAGTAACTTGCCCAAGGTCACACAGCTACTATACAGCAGAACCAGGATTCCAACCCAAACTCCAGAGTCCAAAGCTTGTGCTTTAACCACTGAAATGTATATAGTATGCTGCTATTAGTGAAAAACAAAACAAAACAAAACAAAACCTCCTCACTTATCTCAACATATGCACACGCATCACAAACTTATACATTCAGAGAATCTCTCCTGAAAGACAAATGTGAAGGCAATCACTGGGATTGCCTTTAGGATGATGAATTCATGTCTGCAGGTCAGGTAGTGAAAAGGAAATACTTTAATTATGTTTCACTCTTCAAATTTTTTACTTGGTCATATATAATATTCCTCCATCTACCAGTTCCCACTAAGAAGCATACAGATAGCAACATTAACAGGTCACAACCTGTGCTGTGTAGGTCACAGAAATGGGTGTCTCTAAGGTGGGCTGCAGAGATTGAGGAATTCCACATCTCCACACGTGAAGTCCTGCTTTTTCAAAAATAAAACATTTCATGCAGAGAATTAAAATTGTACTTGTCACAGATCGTGGACAGCTAGAGGACCCTGATTTTATCTGCTTGGTTTTTCCCCAGTGAGGAATTAAGTCTTCTCTGAAACTGTTTATTTCCAAGCATAGAACATATTCCTAATAGTCTTCCCCAGGTGGATCTGAGGTTCTGGGTGGAAATCCCAGAGGGCAATGTAGTGAAGGTCCATGGACATTTATGGGAAATGTTAGAGGCCAATTTGGGGTGATTTTGGAAGCTCTGATTTTGTCCAATGTCCATGGTAACCATTTTAACTTTTGGTGCTTGTATAAACAGAAATACTAGAGAGAGAGAGATGTAAGATTAAAGAGCCATGGACCAAAGCAAACGCAAGCCGGTATGGAGTTTCCACAGCTACACAAAGAAAATGGTGGGGCAAACCAGATGAGTCAACAATCATTGGAAAAGAAGAGCTGGTTGTTTGAAACCTGTGGGTTGTGAAGGAGTGCCAGTTTTCACCAGCCTCAGACATAAACACTGACGCTGTCAGCCTCCTCAAGGGTGTGCTGTGTGTATAGCTCTCCGATGTGTTTTCTACTTAAGCTGCAAGCCAAGAAGGGGCATTATATCAGTTGCTGTCCCAAAATATTGGACACCACAGTGTGTGGCCCCAACCCTTATCCTGAAAACGAAAGCTCTGTCCGGAGCCTCTAAGTCTCTAAGGAGAGGGAAAACCCCTGAGGCCTGAACTGGTTCTGAGTTTGTGTGACTCCAACAAAGAAAGAAGTAAGCATTCTGGAGCTTCACTTCTCAAAGACCTTTTCAGAGCAAATTCTCAGAGGTCATCAGAAACTCCATGGTGACCTGGAACTTTTCAATTTCTTGGGGAGTTGCCTAAAGACATAGGGCCACTCGATTTGCCCTGTCAGAGCCCTCCCTGGAGTCTGGGGATACATAAGTTATAAATATCTAGGATACTGGCTTTGGCACCTTCCCTCCTGCAAGTGAGTGTGTGTATATTTGCATGGCAATCCACCAGCCATTGCTCCAGCACCTTCCGTCAGCCACTTGCTCACCCAACCTTATTCTGCCTCTTGTTTCTGGTATAGGTTCCATTTCTCTGGAGCTTCCCTGGTGGGTGTCATTAACTCTATTTATAGCTGATCATATCTGAGACTGCCAGGTAGCTTCTTGTGGTGAAGTGAATATAGACACTGGAGTCAGATGATCGAGTTTAAAGCTGTCTCATGTATCAGTTGGGTGACCCAGATACATTTTCTTAATCTCTCTCTGCCTCTCTTTTTTAATCTGTAAAATGGAGATGTAACAGTACCTACATCATAGGGTTGATTTAAGAATGTAAATGAGAGAATGTATATAGTCGACAGCATTTTCTTCACTTTGGATTTACACAAGAGGAATTAAAGCATAAGTAAAAGAATTAAAACATGAGGAAGGCATTCTTGGTAGTAAGAATTAACATTGGCTTAGATTACTAAGAGAAGGCATGGAATTAACTTGGAATATAATTCTTCTCTTGAGATAATTTAGGTGTTTTAACTTGGTGATAGTCAATAGAACAAATAACCTTGACCCAGAGGCTGCATCGTGGGGTCAGAAAAAACCCAGAGTCCTGCTCTTTTGGTAGTAGGAAGCCAGAGTTTTATGAGCTAATCTCCCAAATGTGCCATGTAAGTGCTGGCTGAAGGGTAGGTACAAGAAGACAGCTTGAGAACCGCATCCTTCTTCTGCTCCATCCTTATGTTTCTGTTGCACAAATGCAGCAAAATGAGTAGCAATATTTTCATTGAAAACATGCCTCATGCAAATCAGTTTGGTAAATATGGAATTTAGCCTTTATAAAAGAGCACCTGTTCTCCCCCCTCCCCAATTCCTCCATTTAATTTTTGCATTCAGATGTGCTCTGCGCTTGCATAAGCCTACTCCCATGCACTATTACAAGAACAGACTTGCTGGTTTTGAATCCAGCCGAACACACACCCCAATTTTTCAAGAAAAAAATCTTCTCTAAAAATTAGAGGCACCTGCATATTGGTTTTCTAGTGGCCCTGAAGAATATCCCCACAGTCGCAAAACATATTGACATTTTTTAAATGCGAGGACATTGAGGGTTGATACAGACTCTCTGCAGAAGAAGAGAGGCAGCTGGATGGAGAGAAAGGTCATTTGTGGTCTACACAGACCTCAGTACCTGGAAGTGGTTCTAATCTCCCCTCTGGGATATGGTAATGGTTGGGTTAACTGCTCTTCTCTACTTAGGATCTGGGATTTTAACCCAGTTGTGGTTGGTCTGGGTGGTTTCCTTTTTCCTTCACCATCAGAGGGATATTTTAAAATCACAAACAGAACCTGGGGAGAGGAGGCCCATTTTGACATCTTTGAACCTTGATGGGGCCACTTTATAGATTCAGATTTACAGGGATTGTTGGGTGGGGATTTGCAACCCAGGAGAGCCTTTTAGTGCCTTTCATAGAGGGACACAGAATCAGAGTTTCCTGAAATGGCGTTTTTTGTGTGAGACCTGTCAATAGAAATATCAAACTGTGAATATACAATTGAACTTTATTATCCCCTTTGATTTTGTAACTACATAGGTATGACAGACAGAAGCTGATTTTAAAAGAATCTCACAATTGCTAGCGTGTCCCTTGTATGAATCCCACGGCTGGAAGTTTTTCTGTAAATCGGCATCTTCAGGTAGGGGCTGTGCAGGTGCCTCCCACTGACTCTTGAGATACGTTTTAATTAAGGAACATGACATCTCTTAGCTTTCTGGTACAGAGAGGAAGTGCCCTTGTGTTCTGAAACGCGGCTCCAGAGACGGTATTGTGAGGCTCCATATTTACTCTCGGCACAACTTTCATTTCAAAGATTCTTACTTTGTAAGCCAAAGGGTTTTTTTTTTCCTTTTCTTTCTTTCTTTCTTTTTTTCTTTCTGCTTATCCCTGAAATGGACTGAACCTGAAATTCAAGAGTCAAGCTGTGCTCTTTCTGCCTCTGACATCGTTAGAAAGTCAAAAGGTGGGAGCTGGCCTTCAAACGATTGGCCTCAAAATGAAAATCTTACCCCACTGAGGGATTCAGAGAGTTGGAGCCAAGCTCTCCTCTCACCTGCAGTATCAGGAGGTCAAACCAAAGGACCACACTCTTCCTGGTGCTCTCAGTTGCTTAAAGTCACAGGAAGTACGGCTCCTGACACAGCTCACGCTTGACATTACTTGTCTAATTCTTTCCTCCCCAAAGCCTACATCTTGGTAAAAGAGAGAATTTCACAGACTCTTTGTGAATGAAGTTGTTACTAAGGATGCTTTCAATTTAAACCATTTGAGTGGAAGTTGCTAGGAGTAACACAGATTGGGAAAGGGAAGAACACACCCAGCTAAGGGTCACAAAAACCAAGGCCAACGTACTAAGTGTGACCCGAGATCAGGCGTTTGATCTATTTCTGCATCTATACAATAAAGGGGCTAGAGCAGATGATCTATAAAAATCCTTTTGGTTCTCAGATTCTGTGACTGCAGATAGATGTCAAAGAATTAATGGAGAGACGGATGAGGTATAAAATATAGCCATTGCCTAGGATGCCCTCCAAAATGATGACAGGGCTTGCTTCTGGAAAGAGGAGTGGACTAGTATTCAGATAGTGGACAGGTGGATTTTAGATGTATCTGCATTAAAAAAAAATTTAGAATGGGCCCAAATGTGCATCCCATCCTAGCAAGTTGCAAAGTAATGCATACAGTCTGGTATTATTTATTTAAAATGTGCTCACACTTACCACTATTCCACACATTTGCATATACAGGCATATACATGAATGTACGTACACAGAAAAAGCTATGAAAGTATACACACCAACTTGACAGTGTTGATTACTTCAGGAAGTGCAAGGTATATGCTGGGCGATGATGGTGAAAGATAATTTTAGACTCATCTGCGATACTTTAATGTGGTAGAGGAAGAAATCCATTCATGTATTTCTTATCAAATGAAATCATACAATTTATACATGTGAGATTTAAGGGCAAAGCCTACATATTTATCTGTGTGTATATATGTATGTGCAAACACACACACAACAGCTTTGCCCAAAATAGGAATTTGTGTTGTAATTGGAGAAATGTCAAACGTGTGAACACTCAACAGCTGTCACGGTCAGAAAGCTCGACTCAACTCCTCCAGGAAGCCTTTTCTAACTATTACACTGCCATTGACCTTGCCCTTCTTAATGTCTACTTTCAGTATCATCTCTCACCTCACCACACCTCTTCTTCCTCCCAGGGTGTCTTTGGGGTCCAGCTTTATAGATCCCTGAAATAGACACTGCCATAAGATTTCATTCAAAGTTTGTACCTTGGAGGCACAAGCTCTAGCACCTTACATGATTTGTTATTTCTCTCCCCACATCACTCAGCCCAGCCCTCAAGGGGCATGTCTCCTACCTCCTATTTCTCTGCCATAAGAATCCCTGGGGAGCCTACTCACTTACTAAGTTCTGAGACCCCATCTACAGCCACTACATTAGAATCTCTAGGTGAGGGCACCAGGAGTCCGATTTGTAACCAGCACCTCAGGTGATGGTTATGTCAGGTCCAGTTAGGAACCACAACTCTGAGATGTGACATGGCCCCTGCATTATACCAAGGAGAGAAAGAAACACATTCATCTCCCATGTGCGAGGTATTAATAACAGCTTAGATTCTCATACACTCATAGATCCAGAAAGGAAAGCAATTTGGCACTAGACATCAAAAACCTCTTAAAAGTGCGTAAGGTTTTATCAAGCAATGCACTTTTCCTTTTCTTTCTTTCTTTTTTTCACTTGTAGGCATCCTGATGAAAATAATAGAAAGTGAACGTAGGCATTTATATATAGATATTCATTATGTGATTGTTCATGCTTAAGTATGAAAATGGTTAAATGAACTGTGATTCTTCCACATAGGAGTACTATACAGCCATCAAAAAAGGGAGTTTTTAAGTACATGGTTGTGCTTAAGGCCAAATGTTAAGGAAATAATCAGGTGTCAGGGAATCGGAACTGTCTTGTGAGCATGATCTTTCTGTAACTAACAATAAAAGGCTAAAATAATACAGGGGAGGGAAAGATGAGTAGAAAGAGAGTTCCTAAAGAGAGAGATCCCTGATAGATGCAGAGGTAATTGACATCAGCCAGTCCCCAGCCCTGCCATGGGATCCCTCCAGTACCAGTAATAAAGGAAAACTGAGCAGGCAATTTGGTTGGCGACGTGGGAGGCGGAATATCACACAGCTGCTTTACCCGCAGCTGTATTGGCTTTGCAGTGTTGACAGTTTGAAAAAAGAGGAAGACAAATAGGAAATAAAACCTTGTCTTGGGCTGGGAAATAAGCAGCTGGGATGTGACCCACCCAGGGAGGCTTGCTTTGATTAGTAGAAGTTACTGATTTAACTTGAATTTCAGACCTGTAATTTTTATCTTTTAATGAATTTTCCATTATTTGGAGTTTTTCTTTCCCCTGGGGCTTCTAAGTATTTTTTAAAACCAGTATTTATTTCTATATATTTTATTCCATGCTTTGAGAAATCTCCATAAACAAAATCACTGTAATATACATTTTCCATTGAGGATTCCATACCCTCTACCCCAACTACTCTCTTCTCACCACCCCCAAATAGTAAGTAAACTCTTCATGCTGTTGAAAAGCTAAGCTGATATACACAGAAAAAAATGAGTGGCAGATGAAGTAATTATTTAGCGAACTTCAGCTGGGTAGACAATCTGTCTAACGGATACCATAAAATGTTTTTTTATAACATAAAGTTTTTTCTCAGTAGCTGTCCTTTTTCTTTCTTTATTTTGTGGCCAAAAATATGTGAATGACAGCCTCAACTCTCCCTTTCACTTCGGCCGAAATCATCTTGTTACCACTACTTAGGTCAGATGTCAAGTAATTAAGAGAATGATATTAACACATCAATTCTGAGAATTCTCTGTTGTGTGAAAGCATCTATTTTAGAACTCTTGCAGGTGGCTGCAGCTCACAAAGCCTGTCAGATGTTACTGGATGCAAAAAGGTTCAAGGGCTGCTTGTGTTTTTCAAATGTTATCTAAGGAATCTTTTCACAAATCCCTGCTATTGTTCAACATAATTTTCGTGGTTCTTGGGGACTTAAATGCAAGTGAACAATTTTAAAGAAACCAAAATATGACAAAGGAAATAATGGCCCACTATTATAAAGCATTCTCTTCTTTTTCGTTCCGGCCCTCCTCCACCTTTCAAGCCACTGCCCTAGGCTGGCTGATGCAACTTATGTCTCAGAGTGCTTAAAATTTTACAGTTTTGACTACATTGGTTTAATAGAACATTTGAAGCACTATGCACATACTAGATTATCATCAATTAAAGGGATTTATTTTTCTTTTTTTTAAAGAACTTGACATTGAAGAGCCATGCATGGCTATTGGGTCAGGCTCATTTGATCGGTTTCATACCAGCTTGATAGTAATTACAATCTTTATGGAATAAGACAGTGAATGTGACAGTGCTCTATGCTTGGCCAAGGAAAAGCACTTGAAATAATTTCAATCTCTTAAATTATTTATTAATGTTTAAAAAGCAAATAAAAGTACATTTATTTCTTCCATCTTACTTTACTGTTTTCCTCTTGTTAATCTACCTCAAAGCCTTCTTATTACTTTTTAAAGTCTTTTTCAGAGTTCCTGAGTTTCTACTCTAGTTTCTTTTTCATCCTGCACATAATAATAATGATGATGATAGTTGATATTTATTAAGTAATTACTATATGCAGGGCATGGAACCAAGCACTTTACACATATTAATTCATTTAAAATTCTCAACAGCCCCATGAGGTCAGTACTGCTATTATTTCCATTTTCCAGATAAGGATGTTTGCCCGAGGTCCACAGCTAATAAGTGGCAGAGCCAGGTTCAGGACCTAGGATTTTCAATTCCTAACATCATGCTGTTAACCACTACAGTGGATTATAAATATACATTTTCCACACTGGGAGATACTGGTCTCTCTTCCTACCTATACAAACAGCAACTCATTTGCAAAAAAAGGGAGAATTTCCTGCTAATACTCATTAGATTCAATTATGTTTATGATTTATAAGATTTGACACAATAGACAGTATTATTTATATATTTAACTGTAGCTTTGATAGTTTAACATTTCTGTGCTTAAAATAAAGTGCTTTTTCATTGGTTTATTAATTTATTTCTTTAGAACTATTTGACGTGATGTGCCTCTCTAATCTTCACTCATTTCACGTAGAAAGAGCCAACGAAAATGCATTTGTTAATTAAACCTAAATAGAACACACTTACGAGATCTTCATGGGGGAAATAGGCAATTCTCCTAGCAACTAAAGCTCATCTAAGAAGTTCGTTCCAGGGAAAATGAGACCAGGAAACCCAAACATGGTGTTTTGCCTCCAATATACCATGCTACCACTACCACCACCATCCATGATTTGGGGAGAAAAGGCTGTCAATAGAGGAAAAATGGAGACTTTCTCCATTTCTAGTGACTAGACTATCACATGACAAGCAGGAAGTGATGAAAATCCAGACTAGTGATGGGCCAGTCTTGCAGGCTGGATGAGTGGTTGATGCTAAAATTGAGTGTGTCAAGTAAAAAGTGGAGTTAGAAACAGTTAAGGCAAAACATCAGGTCAGCTCAGCAGCAGGAGGAGAAGTTAAGACGGAAGGAACAGGGATTAATGCAAGAAACAGATTTTGCAAACAAGTCCAAGGATAAAGGACACAAGAGTTGACAGTGAGTCTAGGTCAGGAAATGAAGGTAAAGAAGCCATGATTCTCCGTCAACCCATGCAGACTTCGGTACCTAGAGTGGGACCTCTTCCAGAGACCTCAAGCTCTTTATTTTTCTAGTGTCCCCTTCTACTCATGAGGCTTAATCTGCTGAACCTGGTAGATGGCCCAGACCCTATTTCAAGAAAAGAAAATAAAAATAAATGTTTAAGAATGTGAAAAAGCTTCAAAAAAACAAATTAAACTTTTGCCAATTTATTTTTTCCACGAGAATCATTAGAGAGGGATAATAAAATTTGAGAGCTCCATATTTATAAACTTATGTGTCTAGGGTTGGCAAGAACTCTAAAGATGGTCATTCTCTCTGCTCTGGATGACATCAGCTCAATTGTGATGGAACCCACAGTTGGATAAAGGCATGGTCATACCTATGCAAGAGAGAGGCCAACACAGCATCCAAATAAAGTGCCAAGAGCCCCCAGTTCAGAAAGCCATGACCTTAGGACAAAGCCAAATCCAAGAACTGAGACAAATGCTTATTTCCCAGAATGAGATTTGGTGGCAGGGTTTACTGCCAAAGCTTTCCTTGTTGATATGGTTTTGCCAAACCGTATCAATGAGGATAGCTTTGGCTGTGTCCCCACCCAAATCTCATCTTGATTGTAGCTCCCATAATTTCCACGTGTTGTGGGAAGGGATCTAATGGGAGATAATTGAATCATGGAGGCAGTTTCCCCCATACAGTTCTCATGGTGGTGGATAAGTCTCATGAGATCTGATGGTTTTATAAGGTGAAACCGCTTTCACGTGATTCTCATTTTCTCCTTGCCTGCCACCATGTAAGACATACCTTTCACCTTCCACCATGATTGTGAGGTCTCCCTAGCCACGTAGAAGTGTGAGTTCATTAAACCTCTTTTTCTTTATAAATTACCCAGTTTTTGAGTATGTCTTTATTAGCAGCATGAAAACACTTGTCTTCTTGGAACAAAGTTGGGAGCTTTGACAATAGCAACTCTCTGGCAAAGTTCTTTCACACCTCCAACCTATTTCCTTCTCTCCTTTTTTTGACCTTAAAAGTGATATTTATTAATTGGCCAGTTACACAAATTAGCTATCAATTCCAGGTCTGTCCCTTCACCTTCATCATAGCATATCAGGTGAATTGGTCTATAAACATCATTATTTCTCACATAAACCAACAGGATCCCTGACAATGCTCTAGTATTTGACCAAAATCACTGTAATCACCTTACTTCCTGTGGAAATTAGGGTTAATGGTGTCCTATTCTCCCAAGAGGTAAGGAAGCATAGAAATAAATATAAATACTATCTGCATGAAACATTGATCTAATCTTATATGTTTATATTTACAAGGCCATGTTAACAGTTAGTTTTTCATTATTTGGTCCTAGAGAACTGCCCAAATTATAGACAAAATCCCAGTAAGTGAACTTGGATTATTCCTGACTTCTCCCTGAAATACAGAACAGTTTCAGAATTTACAGCACACATCTTGTCAATGATGCTTTTATCTTAAACAAGATTTTATTAAAGCAGCAGCATAGACGTTGATGTCTAATTTCAATGGCATAATATGCCACTTAGAGTATGACAAATGAATATAAATTCCTGAGGTCAGTGTGAGATGTTTAAATATTAGGCCTTTGAAAATGAACCAGTCTCCTTAGAGGATTTATACTTTAGCCTCTTAATTTAAATTTAAGGTAATGGAGGCTTGCAAAATGTGTGGCTTGTCTAAGATTCACAACTCCTCAAGAAGAAAGCTGGGATTAGGTGGGAGCTTAGGTTTCCTCTCACATTAAACTGAGAGCCTTAGTTTCCTCACATATAAAATTGAAGAGCTGAGCTAGGGAATCAATCCTTAGGGAGGTCCCTCCCAGCTTTCAAATGCCCTGATTTTCCTATGCCTCACATGCTTACATTCAGTTCAGAGTTGCAAAGGCGTAGCAGCTTGACCATCAAAGCCTTAACCTTATAGCCTAGGTAGATCATTCACAAGTCTCTCAGAGCACAAACATCTCAGCATGGTCATGTTTGGCATTGGGTAAAGATCACTGAATCTCTACCCTATTCGCTACATCCAGTTCACCCTCTTGTTCAAATCCTTTCTCTTTATCAGGAAGGCTGGACCTGTTGACTGAGGTCTGTGTCTACTTCCCTTTGATCCGAGCTCAGAGTACCCTGGCATGCCAGCCTGTCCCCAAAATGCCAGTACTCATAGGCCTCTTAACCCACTTGGGTGCTCTGGAGAGACTCCGGGCTCAAGGATGCTGACATAATTTGCAGGTCCAAGTACAAAATGAAAACGTGGGGCTGCTTGTCCATAATTTGTGGGGCCTAGTTCAAAATGCAAATACTGTTAAATATACTCAAGTGCAGTTTTTTTCCCTTCTTCCATGATCTCTCTCTCTTTCTTTCTCTCTCTCAACTTGTTATAGTCTGTGTTTTTTTTAAAAAAAAAAAGTATCTAATGTTATTCTCAGAAACAAAATTTACATTTCAAATTATTGGCATAAATTTTACTGTTCAACTTTATATTGTGCAATGCCACTTTTAAATGCAAATATAAGAACATGTATGCAGAATCACTGAAATTATACAATTTGTATTTTGTAGTTTATACATGCATATGTATTTTGTTCTTACCAGAACAGTGGAAATGCTACATGCACATACACAAAACTACCTCAACTCTTTTTATTTTGCATCTTGTTTGATACACATGCATTCTACCAACACTTTCTATCTTCAGCTTACTGATGAGTGAGAAAGAACTGAAAGGAAAAAGAATTATGGGTTACTCTATCTTTCTCTTTCCTTTGATGTCATCTTTTTTAGCATAAGTGGTTGGCTAATATAGGAAAGTGATGTGAGTAGGTTAGAATATAACAGTGTCCCTTGGCCATTCATGTTTCTTAGAACACTATTTCCTTCATTCTGTGTTAGATACAAGCTCTGGTTCAAATAGAAAGTGTAGCCGGGCGCGGTTACTCATACCTGTAATCCCAGCACTTTGGGAGCCCGAGGTGGGCAGATCACTTGAGGTCAGGAGTTCGAGACCAACCTAACCCAAATGGCGAAACCACATCTCTACCAAAAATACAAAAATTAGCTGGGTGTGGTGGCAGGTGCCTGTAGTCCCAACTACTCAGGAGGCTGAGGCAAGATAATCACTTGAACCCAGGAAGCAGAATTTGCCATGAACCAAGATCATACCACGGCACTCCAGCCTGTGCGACAGAGCGAGCCTCCATTTCAACAAAAAAAAAAGAAAAAAGAAAAAAGAAAGAAACAAACGAAATGTGACCTCTCAAGGGTTCCAGCACCCCCACTTAATCAGTAATAGATGTAATGGGCTTACCAGGCACTCTCTTTTGGGTCTTGATGAACTCCCTCATATCAGGGGTCTGTAGGAATTCTATGCTCTTGAACATGGTGAATGCTATATGCAAATAGGGCACCAAGAAACAGTGCATGTGTATATTGCAATATTGCCTCTGCTCACACACATGCTCCACTGGACTTCAATACAAAACACAAGTTCAATGGTAAAGTCATGAAGGATTCAAAGACGGCAAACAGCAGAGCACTAAACCAAGCATGGGACCCTTCTGAGCGGGAATACTGTGCAGCTGCCCAGGTGGTACACCCATAACGTTGGCCCTGCCTGGCTGCATGCCCTGTGCAACTAGGACATTACCTGGTGGTATTCCGAAATGTAGGAACCTACACTACTGTCACTAGAAGGTAGTAAACAAAGATCCCACAGTACAGGGACAGCAAGAATCCTACTGACAGAATGGGACAGAATTCCTGGTGAGTATTCCTGGGCTTCAGTGCTGGGATGGATCCACTGATCTGACCAGTGCTCTGGGACACTTGTCCAATGCTGTCTCAGCAATCTTCGAGTTCTAGCACATCCCAGACCATGTAACAACCCTAGAAATGATTCCAATATGACTTAGACAGTCAGTGGACACAAAGCTCCTCTCTTATACTTCTCCTTTCCCTCCTTTTTATTTTCTGAACTACACTCACATTCTGCTGCCTCTTTTTACAAGAATAGAATAGGATAGCCCTCTTCCAATGTGGAGAAATAGGAACGCTTTTACATTGTTGGTGGGAGTGTATATTAGTTCAACCATTGTGGAAGACAGTGTGGCGATTCCTCAAGGATCTAGAACCAGAAATACCATTTGACCCAGCAATCCCATTACTGGGTATATACCCAAAGGATTATAAATCATTCTACTATAATGACACATGCACATGTATGTTTATTGCAGCACTATGTACAATAGCAAAAACTTGGAACCAACCCAAATGCCCATCAATGATAGACTGGATAAAGAAAATATGGCTCATATACACTATGGAATACTATGCAGCCATAAAAAAAGAACATGAACTCATGTCCTTTGCATGGATGAAGCTGGAAACCATCATTCTCAGCAAACTAACACAGGAACAGACAACCAAACACCGTATGTTCTCATTCATAAGTGGGAGTTGAACAATGAGAACACATGGACACAGCAGGGGGAACATCACACACCAGGGCCTGTCGGAGGGTGGGGGACAAGGGGAGGGAGAGCGTTAGGACAAATACTTAGTGCATGTGGGGCTTAAAACCTAGATGATAGGTTGATGGGTGCAGCAAACCACCATGGCATGTGTATACCTATATAACAAACCTGTACATTCTGCACATGTATCCCAGAACTTAAAGTATAATAAAAATAAATACATTTTTTTAAAAAGAATAGCCCTCTTCCCATACGCAGGGCTTCATAGAGGGGCTAAATTATAAGTCCTCTAAGAAGACTGGGTCCATTTCCAAGAGCCTCAGTGGCCTAGAGGAAGGTCTAGACCTTAGAAACCAAAAGTCCTGTCCACTCTCCATTGCTGAGGGAGAGCAGGGGAAGATAGTTGGGATTTTTGGAAATACCTACCATTCCTCCCCAAAGGCTAAGCAGGAGTTGCTGACTGGTATCTTCTTGCAAAATGTCAAATAATAAATCACAAATTAAGTGTTTGGCAGGTCACCCCGTTCTTAACATGCTTGCCAGATCACCCAGATACATGTAGGATCAGAGTTAAAGAAGGAGTGTTTCGGCCGGGCGCGGTGGCTCAAGCCTGTAATCCCAGCACTTTGGGAGGCTGAGGCGGGCGGATCACAAGGTCAGGAGATCGAGACCACAGTGAAACCCCGTCTCTACTAAAAATACAAAAAATTAGCCGGGCGCGGTGGCGGGCGCCTGTAGTCCCAGCTACTCAGGAGGCTGAGGCAGGAGAATGGCGTGAACCCGGGAGGCGGAGCTTGCAGTGAGCCGAGATCGCGCCACTGCACTCCAGCCTGGGCAACAGCGTGAGACTCCGTCTCAAAAAAAAAAAAAAAAAAAAAAAAAAAAGAGCTAGAAGGAGTGTTTCATCACAGGGAAAGTGGACTCCAAAATCAAGAGAGGATACTGAGACAGAGCTGAATAGGAAACTAAGTGCAATATGTCTTAAGCCCTCTTCTCATACACAGAAAGTTTGGGGTTTTGCCCCAGGGAAGTGGAATTCTATAAGCTACAGCTTATTTTTCTACAGTGTAAAGTTGGAGCTGTCTGATTTGAAATGTAAAATGTGGACCAGAAAGGGAATAAAAAGGTAATGTCTTAAGTGAGGATAAGTTGGCAACTAAGGAGGCAAGCAGGATTAGGCGGGCATCCAGATAGTGGATGTTGAAGACCCTTCCTCAGGTGCCAAGCAGGCTCCTCTTTTATAGGGATTGTACAGCTTCATCCAGGGCAAAACATGGGTTTTTTTTCTTCTTAAGGTCTTGAATACTTTTCGTCTTACCCTAACACACCACAACCACTACCTTTAGGTGAATCTGGAAGTTCTCCCATGTTTTCTTAGCCAAAGCTTCTAATGTTCCATGGCTATCCATCTGGGTCAAACTTTTGTGGGTAAATTAGGATCTGGAATTGGCAATTACCTTGTTGACAAATAAATGAGACATAGCAGAGAATCTAGAAATAAACCCACATATATGTGGTCAACTGCATTTCAACAAAGGTTCCAAGGTAATTCAATGGGGAAGAGGATAATATTTCCAACAAATGGTGCTTTAAAAATTGTGTGTCTGTGCATAAAAAGACCCTGAGCCATTACCTCATAACATATAAAATAATTCATTGAAGTGTGTCTGGACCTAAATTTGAGGGCTAGAAATACAAATTTTCTGATGAAAATATAGAAGAAAATATTAACAGTCTTGGGATTGACAAAGATGTGATTCAAGTAGGATACAGAGAACACAAACTACAAAATACAAAAAGATTAATTGGACTTTCTGCACTTAAAAAATTCTGTTGAGAAAATAAAAAGATAAGCCTCAGGCTGGGAGAAAATGTTTGTAAAACATAAATCTGACAAAGGACTAGTATCCAGGATATGTAAATAACTCTTCCAACTTAATAATATGAAGATAAACTTTTTTCTAATGGGCAAAAGATGTGAATAAATGCTTCACCAAAGAAAGTAAACAAATGGCAAATATGCACATGAAAAGATGCTCATTATCATTAGTTATTAGGGAAATCCAAACTAAAACCACATAAAGATTCCATTAGACTCCCACAGGAATGACTGACATTTTTAAAAGGTTGACAGTACTATGTGTTGACAAGGATGTGGAGTAACTGGAGCTCTCATCCGCTGCTGATGGCAGTCTAATACAGTATAGCCACTTTGGAATAGTTTAGGAATTTCTTTGAAAGTTAAACATGTACTTACTAAATGACTCAGCAATTCCCCTCCTATATATTTATCCAAGAGAAATGAAAACATATAGCCATGTAAGATTTGTGGCCATGTAAGATTTGTACTTAAATGTTCATACCATCTTTACTCAATAGCTGGAAAGAACCCAGATGTCTATCAACTGGTAAATGCACAAATCATGGTATGTCCATACAATGGAATAGTACTCAGTAATAAAAAAGCATGGACTGCTGATATACCCACCATTGTTGATGAATCTCAAAAGTATTATCCTTAGTGAAAGAAGCAGACCCAAAATGCTGCACACTGTATAATTCCATTTATTTAAAGATTCTAGAAAAGCCAAAGCTGTAAGTTAGAAAGCAGATCAGTGGTTTCCAGGAACTAGTGGGGAATGAAGGGGACTGATTACAAAGAAAATGGAAGAAAATAGTGGAGATGATAAAAAATACCTATATTATGATTGCAGTGGTGGTTACATGACTCTATATACTTGGTGAAACTCACCAAATTTCATACTCAATATTGGTTATTTTTATTACAAATTAATGTACCACTATAAAGCAGATTTTTTTAAAAGATAGCTATAGTTTTTGCTTCTAAGTTAATATATAAATGGTAGACCTTAAATTCAAATATGCACATGACTTTATATGTAGTATTCCTTCAAGTTCTCCCATATTGACCATAGCAATGGATAGCTCCAGCAATGCTAACGTCTTCTTATCTTTCAGGTAAGAATCAGGAGAGCCTCTATTTTTGTGTCACTTTCTCAATATCTTGTGTATAAGGAGGCATTTTTATACTTATTTAACAGACAGAAGATGTGAAGCAGAGGACTTGTGACTTACCAAAGTTAAAATCACATTGATCCTCTGGAACAAACTTTATGATGATATACCCATTTTTGTAGAAATCAAACCACAGTACAACCAATTATCTGACATACTTGGGCAACTTTTGACCAATGCCTTTTCCAGATCATTATCTAAAGAATTAATCCAATATTCTTATTACTTTGTACCAGAATTTTATATATAAAAATTGTTCATTATATACATCTATGTATTGGTGTATAATACTATCTCTATGAGAAAATGTCTTATAGATGTTACACTCTATATACCTCTATATATCCATGTAGAAAACCTGTATCTATATTTATCCATATATCTATATTAGGAAATGGTCTTGCGGTCCTAAGAACAATTTTGGCAGCTGAAATTGCTTCTTTGATTGGGTAAGAAATCCTGGGTGGCTTGACTTAAGTTGCCAATTTCAATCAGAGTTTTCCTTTGTGAGACAGGCAGTCATGTAAACTGATGTAGTTCAGCTGATAATAACAGTTCTGGAAATCCAACAGAGTGTTTTTTAATAAAAATGTATACAGGATTGGAATGTTGATAAGACATTTGCAAATGTATATAGAAATATGATAATTTATACTATTTTGTGATAAGATTCCTGGTTGGCATTAGTGATGCGTCATATGATTGCATTAATTGCAAAGAAGAAACTCAAAATGGCATAATTGTGCCTGATGTTCAAGTAATAGAAATGGAATTTAAAGTGTTGTTAGAAAATGGAAAATGTTACTGAGGTGAAAAGACTTTAAAAACATGAATCCAAAACCAAACCATTAGCACATGTAACCCTTTCAAGGTAATATAAATCCTGCAGTAGACCTTCTACCACCACCCATCAACCTGGACAAGGATAGAAGAAAGTGGGGAGGTGAGCATCAGCTGCTCGTGGGTTATCTCTGAAAGCACTGAAGAGAGCCATTGCACGTTGTAACATCCTCATGTCATTAGGTCATAAGTAAATAGGCTGGCATCTCTGGTCTGAGAGGCCGCCTAGTGTAGTAGTTATGTGGGTCTCACTCCGAGTTGCAGCGTAATGGAGTGGTCTGGAGCATGAACTCTACAAGCCAAACTGCCTGAATTCAAATCCTGGCAGTGCTGCTGACTGGCTGTTTGTCCTTGGGCAAATCATCCTGCCTCTCTGTGCCTTAATTTCTTAATTTGTAAAATGCAGAAGACACTCATTGTACCTTTCTTCAGCTGATTGTAAGTTCTGAATGAGTAAATATTTACAAAACTTTTGGGACATAGTTTTTCAAAATACTTAATTGATTATAACAATGTATATGTGGCATTTTTTAGGGACAACATTAGCTACTCTGGAGACTTATCCACTGAGAGGCCTCCTTAGTTACAGAAAATGGAATGAATCCTTTTGAATCACAGTGCTTGCACTGGAGAGTTCTGTCCTGGCCAGCCACACCCTTGACTAGGGCAATTTACTCTCGCTCATGTTTACAGCTCTGACCACAGCTGATTAGACCAGAGACAAAATCCTGACTAAATCTGGACAAAAATATTCTCCCACCAAGAAATTTCAAATGGGAGAACTGAAACATTGGCTGAGCTAACTTTAGTGCTTTTTAAAAAATATGCAATCCACCTTTCAGTGCAATAGATCACTGAAGCTATTCCTCCTGTCTAACTGAAATTTTGTGTCCTTTGACAAACATCTCCTCGTTACTCCCTCCACCCCCAACCCCCAGCCTCTGGTAATCACCATTCTACTCCCTATTTCTGTGGGGGTCAACGTTTTTAGATTCCACAAGTAAGTGAGATCACACACATTCTTTGCCTTTCTGTGCCTGGCTTATTTCACTTAGCATAATGTCCTCCAGGTTCATTCATATTGCGGCAAATACCAGGATTTCCTTCTTTTTAAGGGTGAAAAATCTTCCATTGTGTATATACCACATTTTCCTTATCCATTCATCTGATAGTGGATGCTGAGGTTGATTCCATATCTTTGTTATTGCTAGTAACATTGCAATGAATATGATGGGAGTGCAGGTATCTCTTAACATACTGATGTCCTTTCTTTTGGATACATACCCCGAAATGGGTTTGCTGGATCATATGGTAATTCTATTTTTAGTTTTCTGAGGAACCTCCATACTGTTTTCCATAGTAGCTGTACTAATTTACATTCCCACCAACAGTGCACAAGGGTTCCCTTTCCTCCACATCCTTGCCAATAAAAGTTATCTTTCATCTTTTTACTAAAATAGCCATTCTAACAGGTATGAGGTGATATCTCATTGTGGTTTTAATTTGTATTTCCCTGATAATTAGTGATGATGATGATTTTTCATATATCTGTTGACCATTTACATGTTTTTGTTTTTTTTTTTTTTTAAGAAATGTCTATTTAGGTCTTTTGCCCATTTTTAAAATTGAGTTCTTTATTTTCTTGCTATTGAGTTGTTTGAGTTTCTTATATATTTTGGATATTAGCCCTTTCTCAGATATGTGGCTTGCAAATATTTTCTCCCAGCCCATGGGTTGTCTCTTCATTCTATTGTTTCTTGTGCCATGCAGAAGCTTTTCAGTTTAATGACATACTTTTTGTTTATTTTTTGCTTTTGTTGCCTGTGCTTTGGAGTCACCTCCAAGAAATGTTTGCCACAGAACAATATTGTGGAGCATTCCCTTTACATTTTCTTCTAGTAATTTCACAGTTTCAAGTGCCACATTTAAGTCTTTAATTCATTTTGAGTTAATTTCTGTGTATCATGTGAGGTAAGGGTTCAATTTCATTCTTCTACATGCGTATCCAGTGTTCCCAACATCATTTACTAAAGAGATTGTCCTTTCTCTATTCTTGTGTTCTTGGTAGCCTTGTTGAAAATCAATTGACCATAAACGTGTGAGTTTATTTCTGGGCTCTCTATCCTGTTTCATTGGTTTTTGTCTGTTTTTATGCCAGTGTTTTGCTGTTTTGGTTTCCATAGCTTTGTAATACATTTTGGAGTTAGGTAGTGTGATGCCTTCAGTTTTGCTCTTTTTACCAAAGATTTCTTTGCCTATTCAGGGACTTTTGTGTTTTCACACAAATTTTAGGATTTTCTTATTTCTGTGAAAATGACCAGGCTAACTTTGGAGAGCTGAGGTGCAAGAGCATGTAACATCAGAGCTGGAGTGAGTACCATCGCAAGATGAAGTCATGGACGGGCCTCCATTATGGGGAAGAACAAACCAGTAGCCACATGCATGAAGCCAATTCATGAGATAGTCCCGTGTCCTCATAAGACACCCCCCTTTCGTTCAAACTAGCTTGAGTAGGTTGTTTCTGGCAATACTGAGACAGTACTAGAACTGGAAAGTAATCATTGAGCACCTGTTAGTGCGTGCACCACCAGGCCAGATGCTGACTGTGAGGAAGGACTATAAAGAACTTGCATTTAGTGAGGTCCTCGAGAGTGTCAGGCAGTTCTGGGCACCTATGTGCAACATCTCATTTAAGCTTCACAGTAATCCTGTCACATCAATCTTATTATTTCATGTTCATGGGTAAAGACACTGATATGGTTTGGCTCTGCATCCCCACCCAAATCTCATGACGAATTGTAATCCCCAGTGTTGGAGGAGGGGCTTGGTGGGAGGTGACTGAGTCATGGGAGCACACCTCCCCCTTGCTGTTCTCAAGATAGAGTTCTCACAATATCTGGTTGTTTGAAAGTGTGTGGCACCTACCCCTTTGCTCGCTCTCTCCTGCCACCATGTGAAGACCGTGCCTGCCTCCCCTTCATCTTCTACCATGATTGTAAGTTACCTACATACTCTTCAGAAGCAGAAGCCTGTACAGCCCACAGAACTGTGAGCCAATTAAACTTTTTTCTTTATAAATTACCCAGGCTCAGATATGTCTTTACAGCAGTGTGTGAATAGACTAATATAGAAAATTGGTACCAGAGAAGTGGGGCATTACTATAAAGATACCAGTAGATGTGGAAGCAGCTTTGGAACTGGGTAGTGGACAGAGGCTGAAATAGTTTGGAGGGTTCAGAAGAAAACAGGAAGATGAAGGAAAGTTTGGAACTTCCTAGAGACTTGTTGAATGGTTGTGACGGAAATGCTGATAGTGATATGGATAATGAAGTCCAGGCTGAAGAGGTCTCAGATGGAGATGGGGAACTTACTGGGAACTGGAGTAAAGGTCACTCTTGCTATGCTTTGGCAAAGAGACTGGTGGCATTTTGTCCCTGCTCTAGGGATTTGTGGAACTTTGAACTTGAGAGAGATGATTTAGAGCATCTGGCAGAAGAAATTTCTCAGCAACGAAGTATTCAAGTTGTGGTCTGGCTGTTTCTAACAGCATACACTCATACGTATGCACAAAGAGATTATCTGAAACTGGAACTTATATTTAGAAGTGAAGCAGAGCATAAAAGTTAGGAAAATTTTCAGCCTATTTGGTAGAAATAGGCTTTCTGGGGGAGGAATTCAAGCCTGCTGCTTAAATTTGCATAAGCAAATAGGAGCCAAATGTTAATAGCCAAGACAATGGGAAAATGCCTCCAAGGCATTTCAGGGACCTTCATGGTGGCCCCTCCCATCACAGGCCTGGAGATCTAGGAAGGAAAAATGACTTCATATGCCAGGCCCAGGGCCCCACTGTTCTTTGCAGTTTGGGGGCATGGCACCCTGCATCCTGGGTGCTCCAGCTCCAGCCATGGCTAAAATGGGCCAAGGTATAGCTCAGGCTGTTGCTTCAGAGGGTGCAAGCCTCAAGCCTTGGCAACTTCCATGTGGTGTTAAGACTGCAGGTACACAGAAGGTGAGAGTTGAGGCTTGCGAGCCTCTCTGCCTAGATTTCAGAGGATGTATGGAAAAAATATCCTGAATGTCCAGGCAAAAGTCTGCTGCAGTGACAGAGCCCTCGTGGAGAACTTCTAGGCAATGCAGAGTGGAAATGTGGGGTTGGAGTCCCCATACAGAGTCCCCACAAGGGAGCTGTGAGAAGACAGCCACCAACCTCCAGACCCCAAAATGGTAGATCCACCTACAGCTTTCACTATGTACCTGCAAAAGCTGTAGGTACTCAATGCCAGTCCATGAAAGTAGCCACAGAGGCAGAGCCACCCAAGGCCTTGGGTGCCCACTCCTTGCATCAGTGTGGCCTGGATGTGAGACATGGAGTCAAAGGAGATTATTTTGGAGTTTTGAGAGTTAATGACTGTCCTGCTGGATTTCAGACTTGCATGGGGCCTGTAGCCCTTCTGTTTTTGCCAATTTCTCCCTTCTGGAAGGGGAGCATTTACCCAATGCCTGTACCCCCATTATATCTTAAAAGTAACTAAGTAACTTTTTTATTTTACAGGTTCATAGGCAGAAGGGACTTCCTTGTCTTAGATGAGACTTTGGACTTGGACTTTAGAGTTAATGATGGAATGAGTTAAGACTTTGGGGATCTGTTGGGAAGGTATGAATGTGTTTTGAAATGTGACAAGGACATGAGGTTTGGGAGGGACCAGGGGTAGAATGATATGGTTTGCCTCTGTGTCCCCACCCAAATCTCGTGTCAAATTGTAATCCCCAGCATTGAAGTGGGGGCCTGGCGGGAGGTGACAGAATCACAGGAGCAGACTTCCTCCTTGCTGTTTTCGTGGTATAGTTTTCACAAGATCTAGCTGTGGGGAAGTGTGCAGCACCTCCGCCTTTGCTCTCTCTTCTGCTACCATGTGAAGATGTGTTTGCTACCCTTCCACCATAATTGTGAGATTCCTGAGTCCTCCTCAGAACTAGAAGCCTATATAGCTCACAGAACTGTGAGCCAGTTAAACTTCTTTTCTTTTCTGGTGATGGTTGTTTGCAGCTTTAAGGGGCTACCACTAGCCAAATGTGGAACAATTTGAGCATCAGAATAAATTATGGTGTAATGAATTATAACCCACTGAATAAAATGGAAATCCATGCATCTTGTTGATAAAAATGAATAAATATATGTAAGGGAAAAGAGAAAGCACTTCCCTTCAATAGGATGCCAACTAGTGAATGTCGAAGCAATGATGAAATTAGAAAAATCAAAATTGGCAGCTATCATAGTAGTATTTTATTCAGGCAAGAATCATCCAAGGATGACAAAACAAGTTGAGAGGTTTTATGGAATGAGATATCTACATGATTGCAAGGTAGCTCCTCACAAAATACAGATGAATTACAAAAGAAAAAAATAATAACTCCACAGTGGATAACGCTGGCAAACACCACCCTCCCCAAGTGATCAGAGTTAACATAACCAGGAATGGGACTTATTGATATCATGTCCTTTCTACCATGATAGGCTGAGAAGGATATAACACTACCTTACGTATTCCTGTCAAACACACACAACCTGAATCTAATCCTGAGAAAGCATCAGACAGACTCAACTGAGGGGCACTCTACAAAATAACTCTTGAATATGCTTCAATAATATCAAGGTCACAAAAGACAAGAAAAGCCTGAAGAAGTGTCCAAAAAGATGACAACAAAATGTAATATGTTATCCTGGATTGGATAATGAGCCAAAAAGGGAATTTTTCCCTTTTTAAGACATTATTGGAATAGTCAGTAAAATTTAAGTGGGGTCCTGGGATTACAGAGTAATATTTATTATGTTAATTTACTGATTTTGATGGTTGTTCTGTGATTAGGTGGGAAAGTGTCCTTGTCTTTTAGGAAATACACAGTGAAATGTTTAGAAGTTGTCAGCTTACTCTCAGCTGATTCAGATGGGAAAGAAAAAAAAATATATATGTATAGTTTACAGGAAAATAATGATAAAGCAACTGTGGTAAAATCTTAACAACTGGAAATCTGTGTAAAAGGTAAACGAAGAGTACTCTTCTACTTTTTCTCTAAGTTTAAAATTATTTCAAAATAAAAAGTCTTAAACGATAAAAGAAATCATCATGGCACCTATTTTACTTTCATTCTTGCAGGGCAGAGACTTGGCTTATGCATCTGCTTTTCCTTGTCTGGCCTATTTCCAGGCACGTAAGAGAAAACCAATGAACACTTGTTTGTATAATTGGTGATTATACTCGTCTTAGCTTCCTTACTAAATTGTAAGCTACTAGAGGGCTTGAACCGTGTCTTGTTTCTCTGAATTCCCTGAAGACCCAGCTCCGTGTCCTGTACATAATTGACACCATTGGTTATTTGTAGAACGGAATGGAATTATGTGGCCACTCAAATGTTATGATAATGATTAGGCTCTGACAAAGATCCCTTTCATGGGCCTGTGAAAACAATCGCAGTACTTGAAACTAAAATTCCCCTCCTGGGCTTGTGAA
Source organism: Macaca mulatta (assembly GCF_049350105.2). Lineage (NCBI taxonomy): Eukaryota > Metazoa > Chordata > Mammalia > Primates > Cercopithecidae > Macaca > Macaca mulatta. The sequence continues at coordinate 78,483,904 of NC_133417.1, read as the reverse complement.
AGCCAGGGTCCAGGTTAAGCAGCCCTTTGTGAAGCTGCATTCTTGAGAGCGGGCGGCATCTGACTCTCCACTGAGTCACCTTTGGCAGGGAGCCGTCTCCTCAGTCTGCAGTCATTACCCTAATGAAGGACAGCTGGGGCTGCCAACAATGAACTTGCACTCTCAAGTGGCAGCCGCCCTTAAAAGAACAGTTCCCTCACCCATTAGAACAGCCCTCCCAGGCCAGAAATTGGCCCACTGGTTTTATGCCGGGATGGGATGTGGATCCATAGGGAGTCAGAAATGGCAGCTGCAAAGCATGCTGTTGATAGAGAAATGCTCAGTTTAAAGAAGAAACCCCACCCAGAGTGAGAAGCCAAACTTGCCATGTATTTTAAAAACCACTGTCCTGTGTTTTGAAAAACTATATTGGCAGGGGAATCTGATACAGACTTTACTTCTGGACAGCTGTCCTGTTCATTCAGATGCAGGGTGAGCTGGAAGTCAGCCTTCAGGGCCGTGAATACAGGACAGCTCCGAGCAAGCAACAGGCTCTCCAATGAAACCAGCAGGCAATGTGCATTTTTCAAGACTGTCTCCCTGATGAAAAAATATTTTTTTTCTACATAAACCTGTATAGGACACTCCTCTGATGCAGAAATCAACATTCCATGAGGTAGATAGAAAAATACTGTCTGGTAACCACCCGCATCACTGAGTGCTTACTCAGTGACAAATGTTACTCTAAGAGCTTTGCATGATTAGCTCATGTAATCCTCCTGATAGCCTGAGGGCAGGTACTCATTGCACCTGGCTGGCAGAGATGGCACCTAAGAAATTTGGCAAAAGCCACTGAGTTAGTCAGTGGTGGAACCACAATCTGAACTCAGATACGCTAACAGCAAAGTCAACTATTCAAAGTTGGGTATTTTTCCAAGGAAACTTCGGATTGACACTTAAGTACAGAGACTATACTATGTTATGTGTGTGGAAACTTGTTTTGATCACACACACACAGTGCTTTGAACATGGAGCACAACCAAGCCACGCTAATGACTATACATTGGAGGAGAATAACATCGGAACGTCAGAAATGAAATGCTTATTTTGACACTGGCACGGATCTGAAACCAGTTTTGAAAGTGCAGAATGCCACAAAGTTGAAGTCACGCTGGTTTGAAGGGTTAAAAGTTCTGCTAGGTAGCTGAGCCAGGAATACGTCCTCTGTCCGGAGTGCTCACACGAGAGGTGGGGCAAAAGCCAGTGGCTGGTCCAGACTGCTAAAAGATTGCACAGAGACCCATGAGATTGAAGAGCATAATCAACAGGCCTCACAATGGGTAAAAATGTATGCTTGACGTGGAGCAGAGATGCGGCCCATGGAGCAGAGGCGCATGGACCCATTAGTAGACATGATGAGGACAGGCAGGGTGGGCTGACACACAGCTGAAGTAGATAGGGAGCACAGGAAATGACATTTTTAATTGTCAGGAAAACTTTACACAATGAGTCAGAAAGAGACGGATGTTTCCTAGGCAGTAATGCTGCCTCATTATAAAGTTTTCTGTTCTGTCAGTCATTAACTATACCAGAAAAGAAGGCAAAACATGCAGGTTTTTAGGAATCAAGCAATCTTTAACTTCTGTGACACATCTTCTCATAACCAGATCACGGCAGGAAGCTGCTCAGGAAAGGTCAGTTACACAATGAAAAATAAAAATGGGATAGCACAGAATGCACGAGACAGGGCTCTGGGTGCCCGGCCCTAGAGAGCCCTACTTACTTGGTTTACCCACAGCTCCAGGAACCATCCCACAACTATGTGGACAAGCTTACACCTACAAAGAAAGTGATTGTTTTCATGTAGCTTTATTGATTCTTCACACAAATATTTTGTGGGATCACTTTTCTGCCATTAAAAGAATCACAATAAAGATCATGCGAAGAACACTAGGGCTGCATTACGGTAGCCTGGATGGCTGCCTGCTCTGCAGACCTTGCTTCTAGTTCAAGACTCTTCAACCTGGAAGGTGGGAAGTGGAAACTAGGAAGAGAGTTTCAATGAAAGGAAGGGAGATGGTATTTTAGAAGAATAGAAGCCTAAATAAGATAATGGGATCTGATACTATTACCAGGAATAGGCAAGCCTGAAGAAACCTAATTATTATCTTAGAATATATAAATAGTTTACTAACTAGAAAGTGAAAACCATAAATAGCCACCAAAGGCATATCAAAAGGAGGGAAATTGCAATATAAGAATTAGGAAACAATTTCGAATTGTAAGAATACTTTAACTTTCGAATGGGTTACCTAGATATTCTTGTGATGTTTCTTTCTAGGTTGAAAAATAAAGATAATGATAGGGCTCAATCAATCCACTTGGAATAGTTTAAATATGTAGTTATCAAAGTAAAGTCTATGGGATCTGGAAATTGTAGAAGAATTTTTAAATTGTATGTTTTCATTTTGATGATCGTTTCTAAAAATTATTTCATGTGCGTCCAAGCATGACTCAAGTCTGGGAAACAATGGTTTGAAATTTTTAGTTCTCCTGTCTCACTCTGCTTCTACTTTATGTTGTTCTACTATAAACTTTTCTTAGAATAGGCAAGCATCACATAACAGTAGGACAATGGAGCGCATACTCAGTGCTACCTTTTGCTAAATATGACATCAAATGTTAATACTACATAAGATAAAGGGAGCATATTTACTTTCTATCAATTGGGCCTTTCGGTACTGTGACATTGGCCATCGAAAATGTTAAATGTGGAAAAATATAAGGAGGCAGGCTCCATTAAGAATATGACCGTGATTCTTCAGAGAAGATATTTTAGCTCCTCAGATACTTTCTTTTTTAAAAAAGAGATAAAATTTGTTCTCACTCATAAGTGGGAGATGAACAATGAGAACACATGGACACAGGGAGGGGAACATCACATACCAGAGCCTGTCGAGGGGTGGGGGACAAGGGGAGGGACAACATTAGGGCAAATGCCTATTGCATGCGGGGCTTAAAACCTAGATGACGGGTTGATGGGTGCAGCAAACCACCATAGCACATGTATACCTATGTAACAAACCTGCACATTCTGCACGTGTATCCCAGAACTTATAGTAAAAAAAAAAAAAAGATACAATTTTATATATCTATTTATTTTTAGATATTCTATATGTTTATTTTCCATAGACAAGAGGAAAAAAGGTTGATTTCAAAAGACAATACTGGACATGCAAAATCTCAAATAACGGTTTAAAGGGTTTGATGTACTGTTTGTTTACACCATATGTTATTACTTGCAGGTAATGACAAGCATGTATTTATCTATAAGCCACTAATTTGCTGTCACTTCGCAAAGACGCCTTGATACTTTTCCCTATCTGATTGGGAGATGCTGACCAGAATTTTAAGAGCTGGGCTGGAGCAGTGCAATGGGCTCAATATTTTGGGAACTTTATTCTCTCTGAGGATGCTAGGTGGCACATGTAAGTGTCCCATACAGCAAGTATGTTGTGGACCCCAGCAAAAATACTCAATTGCAAATTCATTAAAAATCAGTCAACAGGAATGAGTTTTTTAAATCCTCACCACTTTAGAAATATAATATTAGCACCAAGACACACGTTCAAACTTCAATAACAAGTAAACATATTTTCCTGTTTTTAGTTCTCTAAAACCACATACTGCGGTCCTGCCTTTCCCTAAATAAAATAATGCAATTTACTAATTTAGAGAGATACCATGTAATATCAATTATAAAAAGTACTTCAAGTTAACAACACGTATTCTTTTTCTTTCTTTCTTTCTTTTTGCGTCAGAGCCTCTCTCTGTCACCCAGGCTGGAGTGAAGTGGTGCAATCTAGGCTCACTGCAACCTCTACTTCTCAGGTTCAAGCAATTCTCCTGCCTCAGCCTCCTGAGTAGCTGAGATTACAGGCTTCTGCCACCATGCCTGGATGATTTTTGTATTTTTAGTGGAGATGAGGTTTCACCATGTTGGCCACGGTGGTCTCGAACCCCTGGCCTCAAGAGGTCCACCTACCTTGGCCTCCCAAAGTGCTGAGATTACAGGCATAAGCCACAGCACCTGGCCTGTTAAAATTAAAAATAGAAGTCCTCCACTCATTGAGAACATTCAAGGACTGTTAAAAAAATAAAAATAAATAAAAATAAAAAAACAGATTTGTAAAGTTCCTAGCCATTATTCCTATAAATGAAGTGAGCACAGATGAAGAATACATTTCTGAAGCCTAAGTCGTTTAAAATTTTGTAGGCATTACCTAATCCCCAAAAGGCAGGTTCTCTTAGTGGAGGATGAGACACTTTGAGGGAAAAGGCTTATAACTGAGATGCCTTAAGTCTATTCTGTTTTAAGATTCTAAAGAAATGTCAAGATTTACATACACACACGAGAACCAAAAGAGACCTGTATTCCCTAGTATCACACAAAGTAGTCCCAATGTAAACGTCTGAAGCTGTGTCCGTTTGATTTGATATATACTTAGGTATCATTGTTTTGTTCAAATCATAATTTAAATACTTCGCAATTTTAGAAATAATAGAGCCACATTTTCACCATTAAGGTGAGTGATTGTTCAGATACATTTGGCACTATCTATAGGTTTATGGCCTCCAACTTGTTTAAGACCATTCCCAGAGTGAGAGCTGATTTGCCACGGTTATGAAGCTTTCGGGATATAAACTATAAGAATGACAAACTACAGCAGTTGAAAATGTGTCTTCAGATACTCACTTGCAACTCCCATTTATGTCTCTAGGAATTGAGAAATGAGGATCGAGGGACCAAATCTGGCCTGGTCAGTGCGAATATCGGTAACATATAAATATTAACGTTCATTGCAGTTAGTGTGGTATGCAGAAATATCACAGTATAATTGTTTATTGCCAATACATTTCACTCATGTTGCACAGGAATAAGTGAAAACTAGTTTACTGTAATTTTTAAATGATTTCATCATAATAATTATAAAATATTATTTCCACTCCTTAGATGGTTAAAACTGAATTTTCTGAAAATGAATCATTTATACTTCATCTTTATTGCCATTTGTTTCTATACAGATGTATCTATGTATCTGTTATTCAGTTTAGTGGGTAAAACAGCCTCTGGTTGTGACCATTTACTGGTGTCTGTGCAGTTAGCATTCTTGGCATTCTTTATACAAAACAGAATGTTCAAATAATTAAAAGCATTCACTACAGATTTCATGGTATTTTAGGGGTGGTCATGGTATCAGGGAAAGGAGGAGGTCTGTTCTTTGCCCTGCCAAGCCACCTGTTGAATCCTTTTCTTTATTTATTTTCTCCTTCATTATTCATATTCCTTCTCAGCTCACCTCTGTTCCAGTTGAACAACAACTATTTATTGCTAAATATTTATCAAGTGCCCACCGTGTGTCAGACATTGTGCTAAGCACTTTAAATTTATTACATCTTTAATCCTAAAAACAGTCCTATGAAGTATTATTTTTTAAAATTCCCATTTAAATCCCTGGGATATTTTTTGTTTGTTTTTTTGCTTTTGTCTTCCTCTTTTTTCAAAGCAGCACTCCAATTTTTCTTTAAGTAGTTGCCTCTGCCGCAGTCCCTGTGGTTTTGGAGCCTGTCAGGCAAAATCCCCTACCCCTCCTTCCTACCATAGTGGGGACACATGACTCAAGGTAGGCCAATCAAGCTTACCCTGTGAGAACCCAGGATGACAAATGGTTAGGGTAGAGTCATTCTGGTGTCAGAATGCTGAGGAGAATATATTTCTTGTGTCGTCTTGATCCATGGAGTTACCTAGTTTCCATTCTTTGCAAGGCCTTTTCCTTTATTTCTGGGAGAGAACTAAGATCATCCTAATACATTACTCTTTTTGGCAAAAGTGAATCTGTTTCTGTTGCTTGCAATCAAAGAATCCTAACAGATTCCATTCTTTAGATGAGGAAAAGGAAACTGAAACTTAGAGAGGATAAGCAATTTGTGCAAAGTGGATGGAAGAGGCAGGACACCCACACCAGTTAGACTTCAAAACATAGGACCTTACCCGTCATGCCATGCTGACCATTGCAGCCGGTGAAGTAGGGAAGAAGTGCCTGGAGCTGGAAGAGAAAGTACATCCCACTTTTTTCTCTTCCAGCTTTCTAAAACCCTGTGTGCATCTCTTGAATCAGATGTTATACACTCCAGGTTTGCTCACTCCAAGTAATGAGTCAAAACTGATGTACAGAATAGCAAAATTATTTATTGACTCAAACCATTACTTTTAAGCATACAACTTTATTACTGGTAACTAAGCCAATTGCATCACTGATTTAAGTGAATGATTTTATACATTATAGAGTCTTATGTCCCAGAACTATAAGCATGCAATATATGGACAAGGTTCTGCAGTTATGTTACAGGCAAGGTAGCATGATGTGATGGAAAAATAAATAAAAATTGAAGTCAGAAGACAAGCTTCCAATTTTAGCTCTGCCATTTCCTAGGTATGTTCCTAAACATTGGGAAAATTGGCCCCTGTGGGTCTTGGTTCCTTTATCTGTGGAATGGGAGTGGTAATGATCTTTACGAGCTTATTGTGAGGATTTAGTGAGATCACACATCTTCTGAGTTCTCTAGTGAACTATAAAGCCCTACAAATATTAATGCTATGTTTAATTTCAGGATCTAAAGAACCGCTATGTTCAATGACAATTTCAAGAGCATTTTACTTGTTGGATAGCCTCTTTCATTGATGCCCAAGCCATAGTCTTCTCTTTCCCATATTTTAGTCAGATGAATGGCAGAGCATTCATAATAAAATTCATGTTTCATGCTTCCAATCAGCTGGTTTTTGTAATTCTGCCTTGAATTTGTCCTCTTGGTGACAATTCTGATTTCACTGAAGGAAATCTGATCTGAAGGGTTACGTATCGCATGGGGAGGACAAATGCCGCAGGTCACAGGAACAGTTCTAGTTCTCATTGATAATGGTCATAAATTTTTACCATTCAACTGAAGGTCAGCAGCCTCTCTGAAAAGAATCAGTGCTGCAAATTCATTTCCCGGGGAACAGGCACAGCACAAAGCCTGCATCGACCTTGGCCGCAGCATTCACCTGCTCGTTAGGGTCAGGGTGAGTTCAGGAGCAGCCCTCTGGACCCTGTATTGATCTCTTCCAGTGGTGATTGAATCATATTAGTATCCTAACATGGAAACCTGGTGCTTCTGTTTCTTCCGCTTTGCTTTTTCTGCGGTTATATAGAAAATACCATCTTTTTATTCATTCATTTAACACTGAGGCTGTACTACATACAAGGCATTGGGTTTAAACTCTGAGATGAATCACAGATCATTCTGCCCTGAGGGGAGCATACAACCAGAAGGAGCTGTAAGACATAATCATAAATAGCATCATTCAATATAACTGGAAAAAAAATTTAAAATCTAGCAAATACATTTTAAAGAGAGAACCATTTCTCTTTAGGAAAAAAAAATACCAAAAGCCTTGACAAACTCTTCCAGGAGTGAAGGCAAGACCCTAAAACTGACATCTGGAAGGAGACAATGAAACAAAGAATGAGCTAGAGGATTTGGGGTTAAGAAACAGAAAGCAAAGAAGAGAGGGACGGAGGAAGAAAGATGGGGAGTGGGGACAGGGCAGAGGCTCTGGCCATGGGGAAGAACAGCCATGAGACAGTCTTGTAGCAGGGCAGCTAAAGAACTTTTAAGATGAAGGATGTATAAGATTTAATATTATGCATCCATGTTGTAGTGTACTACTGTAAACCTCCCTTCACTGCGCCAACTTGTTAGTAAACTTTACACACAAATGTCTCCTCCTCTGAGTGGTTTGTGTGGTGGGAATTACACAAAAGGGAGGTGGGGTGACTCCCATATCTGCTGAGAGAAGAAAGGGCCACAGAAGGTGAGACACAGAGAGTTTACAGTTTTAGAGAGAGCAATAACTTGGAGCCTAAGTGCCCATGAGTCTGCAGTTCCCCAGAACGTGATGAAATGGAGAGAGGATGTGTTGCACTTCTTGTGGGACTGGGTTGAGTCAATTTTATTTCAACCTCAGGGACAGGTGACTTCTGCTATAATCTGGGTGCCAAAGCAGAAGAGGAAGGTATTCTAAGGAGACTCCATGAAAGAGTTAATGTGAATGATGGAGCTTGGGAAGGATTTCATGGGTCCAGGCAGACGCTACAATGGAGCAGAGCCTACGATGGAGCAGAGCCTACAATGGAGCATGTCTCTGTGGGTGAGCACCAGGACATGTCTGGCCACAGTTAATGTCCAACCAGTTGTCAGTGGAGAGAATAGTGAGTGAATAAACTAGTTTGGACCACTGGGCAAAGAAAACCTTGAAAGACAAGCTGAAAATGTTGTAGGTTGTTTCATTATTTGGAAAGTGACGGGCAGCCTACCTTTTTCAAAACATTTTAGTATTTAAAATTTCTTCTGATTTTAAATCTACTTATTTATGAGAAAAGAAACAGATTTTATTATGATTATTCCCATTCTACAGATAAGAAAACTGAGAAATACATTATTAAAGTTGTTCACAGTCAGCACAGTAATGAAGAAAACCCACTCCACATTTCTTAAATTTGAATTCAACACCCTTCTTGTGCTCTGTGGTGTCCATAAATACACTTTTAAAATAAACATGTCTCAAGAGCTCCAAAAGATTCCCTGGGGAAGGGCCGGGGGAGGGAGGGAGAACCACGAGGCACACTCCGACTGATTTTCTTGGGAGCAATTCTGGAGGAGAATTTCTGATGAATGAAATTCTCCACCTCATTACACAAGTAACTAATCTAATCAACCAGTCCCGTAAGTGGGCTAATTTCTGGTGTATGAGCTGCTGCCTCAGCCCACCCACTCTCCCCGATGCCCTTTCGTTCTTCCTAAGTATCAAATGACTGTTAGTAGTTCATTCATCCCACTAACACTCTGTGCCAGGCACTTGGGGAAGTGCTGAGAAATGGCCTTTTGGGGACAGTGATCCATCTTCTTGTCAAAAACCAGAATATTTATCTTTCTCACCAATAAAAATGAGTCTATCATGCCACCCGCCAGACTGCCTGGAACCTAAGAATCCCTTGGAGAGTACAGACCAAATAAATAGCTGTTGTTGAAACTTCTGTTTCCACTGCCTGCTCATACCCACTCATTTTCCAAGTTCCATATAAGCTGACTCCCAATCACAAAGGACATCATTCCTCCTGATTTTCCTAACTTCCAATCCTAATTTTCACTGTATACTGCTGTTGCATTCATTTTCTCAAAGTTCAGTCTGGTGGATCACATTCTTGCCAAAAAACAAGACAAAAGCAGTAGCTTGCAGATCAACAATTCCATTCCCAGGTATTTACCCCCAAAGGAAAGCATATGTCCACAAAGAGACATGCATGAGAAAGTTTACAGCTGCTTGGTTCACAAGTGTTCATAAACTGGAAACAATTCAAATGTCCATCAACAGAAACAGAGGTAAAATGTGGCGCACTCATACTGTTTAGCAACAGAAAAGAATGAACCATTGACACACACAACGTGAATGAATCTCCAAATAATATTCTGAGAAACAGAAGCCAGACACAAAAGAGTATATATTGTGCGCTTCCATTTATATAAAGTTTGAGAAAAAACAAAACTAATTTGTGATGACAAAAATCAGGATAATCATTGCCTGTGGAGCATGAATTGGCTAGAGGGGCCCACAAGAGAACTTTCTAGGGTGAAGAAAACGTTCTTTATTTTGGAGAATCAGTAAGATGAGTGTATATGTTGTCAAAACTCATTGAATTGTACCCTTAAAATCTGTGCATTTAACTGTACGCAAATTTTACCTCAATTAAAATCATTAATAGTTCTCTACTCCCTATTTAATTATGTACAAATAATCTTCCCAATCCATGTAGTGAGAAAGTAGATTAGTGATTGCCAGGGCCTGGGGGAGGGGAGAATAGGGAATGATTGCCAGTAGGGCTAGATTTGGTTTAGGGATGATAAAAATGTTCTGAATTAGTGTTGATAGTTGCACAGTCTGTGAATACACTAAAATTACTGAATTGTACACTTAAAAAAGATGAGTGTTATAAATGAATTATATCTCGATAAAAAAAAGACTCTACCCAGTATTCCAGGCAGTCATGAGATAGCCCTGAACTAGCTCAAATCTGCTAATCTGTGGTTCCATACCTGTTCTCTCATCATTCTTTCTTCACGTAATCCCAATGTACCCTGCATCTCCGCTTGTGAAATTCTACCCATCATTGAAGGCCTGTCTCAAAATCCACAACTTTCCTAGTCTTCTCTGCAGAGTGGGGCCCCTTTCTCCGAACTTCTGGTACTTGGTAGAGATCTCTCTTCTGAAAGAGCACATCATTTTCTGCCTGGGACTGTGTTTATTTCTGCATTTGTCTGATTCTTCTTCTTAGATTATAAGATTAGTGAGGACAAGAACTGGGCCCTACCTATGCTTGTATCCTTGACAGCACACAGATATTCCTCAATAAACGCTTGATGAATTGAATTAACTGAGATTAATGGCTCTAACTCTATAAATTTCAGGCCAGGAAGAAAGCCTGAGTCCACTGGCAAGTTTTGTGAGGCACAGATGTTTGGGCTGTGCAGTGATCAACTACTCTAGGGGCTGTTCTCAAACTTGAAGATGTCCCCAGATCACCTGAGCAATCTATTACCTATCACACTCCAGACTCTCAATGGGGATTCAGATTCTCAACTGTAGTGAAGCCCAGAAGATTCACAAGGTGATTCTGATGCAGGAGGTCTGCAAACCACATTTCTGAAAATCCTGACTTCGAATCAAACCTTTACAAATGAATGAAAAGAAGGATTTTACTTGATTTATTTTCTCTAGATGTTTTATTGGCTGAATTTTAATCTCTTTATGAGCACAATCATGCTCCTAGGAATTGACAAGGGCTATATTTTTGCTGGAAGTCTTCCAAGTGGCCCAAAAGAGTGGTTGCATTATTCATGAAATTGGGTAGGAATGCTATGGTAATTTCTCAACCATGCTAACATCACAATAGCTGGTGCCACCTGTAACCAAATCATACTGTGACTTCAAACTTTGAATCAAATGGTGATTTCTAATTTCCCTTGTTTCATAGCACCACACTGCTTTCAACTTAGCTCTGGGCCATTTATTGTTCTGTTGGAAAACTCACTGAGCACTGTGTGGTATGAGTGTTGACTGGTTTTTCACACTGAGTTCTAAACACAGGTTCTGAAAGTAGAAAATTTTCATAGCACATAGGCAGAAAGGATAATTCCACTCAAATACCCACATTGAAATGGGTCTTTCCCAAAACCAACATAATCTAAAGACCTAACAAACATTGTGATTCGCTTGGATTTTAAACCTAATGACCAAAAAGACAAAAAGACCCTCTCTCACAATAATCTTACTTGCAGCAGGAAAATGAAGCATGAATTCAGCAACCTCTTGGCCTAGACAGGAGGCCTAGCACACCTGCCAGGCTGCAGAGCTCTGAAAGGCTGCAAAGGAATGCAAAGAGCCAAAGAACAGAGAGCCAAAGAACAGAGAAGCGCACTCTGTCCTCAGATGCCCTGCGTGTGTTTCCTTTTCACGGCATCTCCCTTTTGATCCATGCACCGATAACCTCCATTAGCACCTGCAGCACTCCCCAGAGTGGGCCCAAACTTCCTAAGCCCCGTGGTATCCTTGACCTCCTCTCAGGTTTCCTAGGCCATAGACTGCTTCTGAAACTCAGTCGTTGCAACTGCTACCCCAGTTCACCTTAGGGATGCTCATCAGACATAGCGTTCCCAACCCATCCTCTTCACTCTGGCAAAGTAAGTCTAGGACTGTTGAGGGATAAGAGATAGAAGCAGGAAGCTGAGCAAATGGACAATGTTCCTACAATGAATCATTTGGTTCCTGGGTAAACCTCTGGTTTTCCTTGGATCTCCATGGCCATAGGTCTCAGATCCTACTGTTTCTTTTTGCCAGTAACTCCAGGCAGGGACTCTATGTCTATGTCTTGCCAGGGCAAGACAGCACTGTCTGCTTTTGTTCTGAAGTTTTTGTCACATTCTCCCCACTGGTGTCACTGAAACAGTAGTACTAAAAGGGTGTGGGAGCAAACTTCACCTAACAGTACATCTTCCCACCTCTTCTTTTCACAAAAGTACACATTGCACAGGAATGTGCCAGAAAAGTGTGCCTTCACTGGCCATGCATTGATTTGACCTGCAATTGTGAATGGTTCCTGTCTTAGCCATTCAGAGCAAACCATTTTCCCCTAGAGGTCTAGGGTTGTGGACACCAGGCTATCTAGACATCTCATTGGATCACAGTTAAAGATGTGGAGAAAGATCAAAAATAAAGGACAAGAGGATTAAGAAGCAGTTCCTTACCACCCCTCCCATGCTTACCATTCCTAAACAGCCCTAGACTTACATTGCCAGAGTGAAGAGATGTGTTGGGAACGCTATGTCTGATGAGCATCACTAAGGTGAACTGAGGTAACAGTTGCAAGGACTGAGTTTCAGAAGCAGCCTATGGCCTAGGAAACTCTGAGATGAGGTCAAGGATACCTCAAGGCTCAGGAAGTTTAGGCCCACACTGGGGTGACCTTGGAGATACTGAGTGTCTAGAGCCACTGCTATTCTGGAAAACACCTATCTAGACCTAGTGCATAGGAGGCAACTGCTTTATCCTCTGGGTTCACCCCAGCGACTTTCATCCTTTGGTAGCCATAGCTCCTGCTGGAGACCACAGTGCTTTTCAATAGGCTTAAGAACCATTTCTCCAACCATGTACTACTAGGTGTGGATCCTTGAACAGTTGTTAACCTTTCTGAGTTTCAGTTTTTTCATCTGGAAAATTGAAATAATAATATATCGCTGATGGAATAATGCAAGTCGAAAGCTTAGTGCCAGCACCGTGCCTGGTTCTGAGAAAGCACTCTATAAGTAGTTATTATTATTCTTGTTGTTATTCATATTACACAATATTAATATTATTAAAACAGTCGGACCAATTTTAGATGGATCTCCACTTGTCACATGCCCCTTTGGCACTGATGCCATAAGTGGGTGGAGAAGCTTTGGCAAGGGAGTTTGGAATTTAGGAACTTGTGGCTCCTCTAGTGTTGTGGCATCAGAATCTTCAGGCCATGGAAGAAAAGCTTTCCTATCCAGGCTACCTTAGAATGGAAAAGAAGGGAGAGGTGATGAGCAAATTTGTTTACTCTTTCTCTGCTGTAGAGAAAATGAGTTTTACTGAACCAGGATGAAGTTGTTTTCAGAACTCTGACGGATTTCCCAAGAATGAAGGTTTATGAGTGAAAGCAATTGTATTTCTTGTAGGCATTCTTTTTTCCCGCTTGCAGACCTGGAACTTTCAGAGACAAGCTTTTCTGAGCCCTTGTCAACCAGCACTGGGATGTGTGTCTCCCTCCTCATGCCCACCCCTCTGGCCATGCCCCTTCCAGCAGGCTGAGGACATGTTCACAGGACTCAGCTCCAAGAAATAAGGAAGTAACTTAAGCAGCCTCTGACTCAGATTCGGTCATTCTAAGTTAAATTCTTGTTAGATAGTGACTGTTTGTAAAAAAGAAAAATAGCTAATGACATTATTCCTTATTGAAATATTGCAATGAGAATGCAAGGAATGTATGAACAAGGTATTTGTAGACCTTCACTTGGGTCACAGTAGTTATAAAAGCCAGAGATGATGATACTGTGACGAAAACCCTCAGTGATACCTGAACATCTCCTAGGATAGAGCTCAGACTTCTCAGCCGAGCACGCAGAGTGCCCCTTCAAGCACCTCCTCCCTTCTCTCCCATCTTAGGGAGGCTTCCAGATAGTGACTAAGAACATCAGGGATGGTCGGCCTGGTAGTATTCATCAGCCTCAAGTTTCCAAGCAAAACTCAGGCATGTTGAAGACTTAGCCCCAGGGAAGGGGTGGGCACTGGTGGACTCTGCTGTAAGATCCCATAACTCTAATTGTAAGGTATAACAGGCTGATCCATCATGAGGTCAATTGAAGATCTGGAACCTTATGGCTTGGGAATTAACAATTACCCCTGCTCAGGCTTGATGCCACGTGCAAGCTGGACAGTCCTGGCCCACTCTGCTCTCCAGTACTTGCGGCCCTTTCCTTTCAAGATGCCTGAGGAAGTGTACCATGGAAAGGAAAAGGTGGAGAAGTTTGCTTTTCAGACATAAGTTGCCCAATTCATGTATCTCAACATCAATACCTTCTATGCCAACCAGAAAATTTTTCTTCAGGAGTCAATCTCTAATGGATTTAATGCATTAAACAAAATTTGCTGAGAGCCTGACAGACTTTCTTGAGTTGAACAGCAGTAAAGAGATGAAAATTGACATCATCTTCAACTCTCAGGAATGCACTCTGACTTTCGTGGACACAGGCATTGCCTTGACCAAGGATGATGTCATAAATAATTTGGGAACCATTGCCAAGTCTCCAAGATTGAGCAGTTTGGTTTTTAATCTGCCTACCTGGTGGCAGAGAAGGTGACTGTGATCACACATCACAATGCTGATGAACAGTATGCCTGAGAGTCTTCCTCCACTGTATGTGCTGACCCCAGTGAGCCCACCATCAGGGGTACCAAAATGATCCTCCACCTTAAGGAAGACCAGATAGAGTACTTAGAAGAGAGACAAGTCAAAGAAGTAGTTGAAGAAGTACTCATAGTTCATAAGCTATCCCATCACTCTTTATCTGAGGGAAGGAATGAGAAGGAAACCAGTGATGACGAGGCAAAAGAAGAGAAAGGTGAGAAAGAAGAGAAAAATAAAGATGCTGAGGAAAGGCTCAAGATTGAAAATGTGGGCTCAGATAACAGCAGTAAGAGTAAGAAAAAGAAGAGCAGAAAATTAAAGAGAAATGCATTGATCAGGAAGAGGTAAACAAGGCCAAGTTCATTTGGACCAGAAACCCTCATGATGTCACCCAGGAGGAATATGGAGAATTTTACAAGAGTCTCATCAATAACTGGGAAGACCACTTGGCAGTCAAGCATTTCTCTGTAGATGGTCAGTTGAAATTCAGAACATTGCTACTCATCCCTCAATGGACTCCCTTTGACCTCTTTGAGAAGAAGAAAAAGAACAACATCAAACTGTTCATCGTGTGTTCATCATGGACAGCTGTGATGAGTTGACACAAGAGTTTCTTAACTTTATTCATGGTTTGGTTGACTCTCAGTATCTGCCCCCTCAACATCTCTTGAAAAATGCTTAAGCAGAGCAAAATCTTAAAAGTCAATCGAATAAACATTGTTAATAAGTGCCTTGGGCTATTCTCTGAGCTGGCAGAAGACAAGGAGAACTACAAGAAATTCCATGAGGCAGTCTGTAAAATCTAGTCTACTGATTTAAATGTTAATCACATCTACAGAATGTCTTCATGCCAACATGTAGACTGGTGTTTGGCCAATCTAATGTATGGGTACCATGACCTAGCTAAGTTGACACACAAAGTTTGCCATCACACCAAGTAATCCAGCACTGCCATTCAAAAGGGTAGTTTTGCAAGTTAATAAAAAAACTCTAGCAGGGTGGAAGCCAATTAGTCAGGAAACAAGCTGAGTCATCTTAGGGCTTCACTGAGAGCCGAAGGGCAAATGGAAATGTTTAAAATGGAGGAAATTAAACCAGGGTACTCAAGATGTTTATAAAGAAATGGCAGAGTGTATGATGGAAATGAAGAGTACTACTGCTGAAAGGAGGATGGAACTGGCAAGGAATATAGAAGGTATCAAAACAAACAAAAACATCCTTCAAACCCAGACCTTAATATTCTGAGCACCGATGCCTTTGCCCAGCTCCTTGGGCCTCTTGCCTCTTGGGGTGCAAGTGTTACAGAAGCTGCTTCAGCAGCAGCAGAGCAAGGCCTGGACCCAGCACTGGTGGAGGCGGAGGCCCAAGTCAATTTCCACCACAGGAAGGAATGCTCCAGAGGACAATAAAAGTGAGGTCATCATGTGTCTACGAGTCTCTCCAGAAAAATATCAGATGTGAACTGTAAAACAATCAAGATCCAGCTGTATAGGAAAAGTTAAAGCCAGACTAGAGCAGGGGCCAAAAGCCTACAGAGAATCTGTGAAAGCCAGTTGCATGTAAGGGAGCCAGCCCTAATGGCAAGCAGGTAGAACTCGAGCTTTGGAATTTTTCTTTTAAACTATGAAGGACAGAAGTTCCTTTCAGTTGAAAAGTGAGCAAATGTTATACCCATCTTTAAAAAAAAAAATGGGCACTGGCATTGTGGAAAGCATTTGGGAGATTTCTCAAAGAACTTAAAACAGAGCTACCATTCTACCCAGTGAGCAAATGTTATACCCATCTTTAAAAAAAAAAATGGGCACTGGCATTGTGGAAAGCATTTGGGAGATTTCTCAAAGAACTTACAACAGAGCTACCATTCTACCCAGCAATCCCGTTAGTTGGTATATACCCAAAGGAATATAAATCATTCTACCATAAAGAAACAGCATATGTATGTTTATTGCAGCCCTATTCACAATAACAAAGACGTGGAATCAACCTGAATGCCTATCAATGGTAGACAGGATAAAGAAAATGTGGTACGTATACAACATTGAAAACTACACAGCCATAAAAAAGAACAAAGTCATGTCCTTTGCAGCAACATGGATGGAACTGGAGGCCATTATCCTAAGCAAACTAACACAGGAACAGAAAACCAAATACCACATG
The DNA here is from genome assembly GCF_049350105.2 of Macaca mulatta. Taxonomy (NCBI): domain Eukaryota; kingdom Metazoa; phylum Chordata; class Mammalia; order Primates; family Cercopithecidae; genus Macaca; species Macaca mulatta. The sequence continues at coordinate 78,467,183 of NC_133417.1, read as the reverse complement.
TTCTCACTAATAAGTGGTAGCTAAACATTGAGTACACATGTACACAAAGAAGAGGATAACAGACACTGGGGCTACTTGAGGGTGGAAGGGTGGGAGGAGGGTGAAGATTGAAAAATTACCTATCAGATACTATGCTTATTACCTGGATGATAAAATAATCTATACACCAATCCCCTGTGACACACAACTTACCTATAAAACAAGCCTGCACATACACCCCGAACCTAAAATAAATGTTTAAAAGAAGAGGGGAGAATGGGAGATAGGGATGAATTAGTGTAGTAATTGAAAACCAGGAAAATTTGATTGAAACATTCATTAGTCACTGTATCAAAGAGCATAAAACACTAGTAGGTAAACTGTCTTAGTCTGTTTGGACTGCTGTAACAAAATACCATAAACCAGATGGCTTATAAACAGTAGAAACTTATTTCTCACAGTCTGGAGGCTGGGAAGTCCAAAATCAAGGCTCCAGCAGATCTGGTGTTTGGTGAGGGCCTGCCTCCTGGTTTGCAGATGGCTGTCTTTTCGTGCCATCCTCATATGGGCAGAAAGCAGAGAAAGAGTGGAAGCAAGCTCTCTCATGTCTTCTTATAAGGGCACTAATTCCATTCATGGAGGCTCCAACGTCATGATTTAATTACTTCCCAAAGGCCCCACCTGCTACTACCATCACCTTGGGGGTTAGCATTCTAACATATCAATTTTGAGGTGACACAAACACTCAGGTCATAGCAAAACCATAGGGCTTTCTGAAAGTCCTAGGGAAAAGAAAGTTGAAGCGCAACTTCCTTTCCAAATGTGGGCACACACACCATAGCCAAACCACCTGTTAGCCTAGAACTGTATTTATGTCATCCTCCAGCCTGAGCCTCCAGGGGACTAGGACTGCAGGACCCATGCTCTTAGTATGAAATGTACTATCAATGTTTTTCTTTCTGCCCACATAGTTACAAACAACTGAATTCAATCCAAGATGCATTTCTTGAGTGTTTACTATGTACTGCCTTACTGGGAGGTGACTTAAAGAATATAAAAATGCATAGGACATGGTTTCTGCCCCTCAAGATCACTACATGAAGGAGACCCACATACATATTAATACATGAAAAAGGTTATTTTAATTGAAACAGGGAGAATTCAGACTTAAGCAATAACTCTTGACCATCAGAATAAGAACATTGGAATTTTCTCTGAAAGGTGAGCTGAAAAGTTTCCTCCTTTAGACATACAGTGAGACTAAACAGCCAGCAGCCATCTTTGGTTGGTTAGACACCCACCTGACCCAGAACAGAGCTTGGGGCAGGTAACATTGCCAGGCCCCTCCCACTGTATAATTCTAAGACACTCTCATTTCTAGGTTGCTAAAAATAGAAGCATGGCGTCTGGTACATAACAATATACAATATTGCAGCTGTGTCTTTATGATGAATAATAATACTTTGGAGTTATATGATGAGGCAATCACTTTGCAAGTGCAATCTCATTAACACTCACAATATTCTGATTAGGTAGGCAGGTGGCAAGTGATCTGAACTCAGTTACCAATTGAAGGAACCGAGACACAGAGAATCTGAGAAACTTCCCAAGAAGCACCCACTTTCAGTCACAGGTGGAAATGTGGCCCAGGTCTCCTTTTTCCAAATTCGTTGCTCTGAGTAGTAGTCCACACTGCTTCCAAGGTTCAGCAGCACAACAAACTCAAAATTGGCATTGTCCTGGATCTACCTGTTGGGAAATATTGCTGACTTCTCTTAAGTGAATGCCAGAACCACCCCAAGATTAAGTTAAGTATTTCTTTGTTCTATCCTTTCCCTTTGGCAATTAACCTCTTCCTCCCTCCAAACTCCAACCTGTCTTGAAATAAACCAAAGAAATTTTTAAACCACGCCAAAACTTCTTTATGACTTCTGTTATCTTTCCCGAGTTTTTGTTATGGTGTGTGGGTGCAATTTAATTGAAGGTCAGTTGTTTTCAGAGAGTCCCTGTTCTAAAGGTTTTTAAACACACGTTCAGGCACCCTGTCTAAACAGCTTCCTTCTCTCAGTCCCGATTTTATTCATGACTTTGTTAATAGAAAAAAATACTTGTTTGCTTTCCTAAACATGCTGTGTGATTTTGCTCAGACTAGAGGAACAGGTTTGGTGGTGCTGATATAAAATCACAGGAAAATGACACTATGAGTCAGGAGACATTTGCCAGCCCAGAGCAAAGGCATCTTCTGAGCCTCTGGGGAAACACTGATGTTGTTTTTATGGGGAAATAGTAAGATTAATATGGGAACTCGGGTTTTGTGCTTTTGGGGGCAGGATTCCCTGGCTCCTTTTGAGACAATGACACGTGGTCACATCTTCAAATTGTTAATTATGTACTGCCCCCTAGGGATTTTTGTTTTGCTGGTGGCAACCTGCTTCAAATCCTACAGGAAATATTTATCAGCCGGCTTCAGCCAGTATTTGTCTCATCAAAGGCTGCACCTTTTTGTGACCTTGTTGTAGTAAGTCCACCCCTTTCTCTAGCAAGTCAGATTCATACACTTTACTTTTTGAATTGTTGACTTTTTCCCTCCCTCTTTTTTCTTTATTTGGTTTTATTTCCCCAGGATGACTGCATTTGAATAGTGTGGGGAGGATTGACGTCTCTGCCCTTTAAAGCGCTGCTCTTACCAACCTCCACATTTCCCCTGTGGCTTTGTAAACATCTTTAGATTTGGGGAACAGAGGAAGAGCAAACTGTGAATTATAGACACTTACACATATGCATTTACATGTTTATCTGCACTTACTGATGGAGGATTTCTCTATACTCTGAAATGTTCTCTATGAAATTCCATTTAAATCAAAAACTTTTATCAGAAAAATGAAATTGCTTCATGATTGAACAGCACTTTGCTTCTAAGTACCAGCCATCGAGGCTGATGAAATGGCCCAGATGATGCTCTTCCCCAGAAAGACATCCTTTACCCTTTATTTTAAAGTTGGAGTAAAAAATGTTGGCCCTGTATTTCTTCACACACTTTCTCTCAATACAGGAACAGTCTTAAGCTGTAATTAATAACATGGCATCTGATATGAATGTTGTAAATATGCATTGTTCTTACTGTTTGTGTAGTTTGTTCCTTTTTTAAATAATACATAAGACAGCCCTGGCAGGAATCTTTCTTCATGGATTGTATATTTTTTTAAACACACACACACACACACACACACACACAAATCCTGTACACAACAACTTTAGCAAATATATGCACGATCCAAACAGTTCAGAAATATAAGATCTGAAAATGAGCAAAGGGCAGCAGGTTTTTGAATAGGCTTCATCAGCGGAGGGGAGAGGTCAGTCGTGGAAATTAGTTATAGGAGCTATTAAGTCTCCTCTGACACCCACAGTACAAGCTGCTTAACATAATCAGCCGCAATCAGCAAAACTGCTGTTTATTACAAAACCTTTTTCCCTTTTAATATTTCATATTGTTATGTAAAATGGTGCAGTGTAGGGACACACACATTTCACCAGGGACAAATTGTACAAATTGTCAGCAATAATAATTTGTGGCTCTTCTCGTGACATCTTTTGAAGTTAAAACCATTGAGGGATACCTCTCCAGGCTTATTTTCTCTAATGTGGTTAATGGTTTGCACTGGAGTTGACCAGGCACCCTCTGGGTGATGTCGACATTTACCGGTGTGAGAAAATGTTTGTGTGACCGAACATCAGCCAGACAAGTCTGTAATTCCAGGCCATGAAGCTTGGTTCTGCTTTCTCTTACCCATTCAGTCAGTGCCCTCAGTTATAGGTGTGTCTCATACTGGAATAAAAATTAGCAGAGGCATTCCCTAGTCTGTCCTAATCACCAAAGTATTCCTCTTTCAAAACATTTTAATTTAAATAGAACTGATTATGAGGCACACAATAGGAGTCTATGTAGAATGAATTTCACACACTGAGTATTGGGATAAGAGAAATTCCCTAACTGTCCAATAGGACAGGTTGCCATGGCCTAGATTAGAGGACCCTTGGATATTATTCCCACATTTCTCTAAGGAGAATAAGAAAGTACAGAGGCAGACATTGCTGGTTCCCCTTCCAGCCCACTAAGGATCTTGTACAAGATGTCCTAATCCCTGACAGCTGTCTCCTAAGGTTCCATCCCTGGTCATCCCTCCCACTCACTCAGAGTCAGCCTAGCTGGTTCATGGGAACACTGGGCTGAGCAGGAGGCACTGGAGAAGAACAAAGCTGTAGGGTTTTATTTGTACAAATATGGAATACTTAAAAGCTAAAATAAGCATTGTCCCTTTCAAGTGGGCACCTTGGCTGGCTAAATGACACACTTATTTGAACACTGGAGCTGCCATTTCTCACAATTTTGATCCATCTTGTTTAGAAGTTGTAAAAGACAATCAGCGTGATTCCTGTAGAGTTACTCATACCTTCCTTTGAACGTTAACTCAATCATCTATTTCATTCATCAATCATCTGTTTCATTCATCAGTCATCTATTTCATTCATGAAGTCCGACTCCAAATGAATGGACAGTCCTCATTCTTTGTATACCCTCCTATTTGGATAATTTTCTGGATATTTATTTCTGTATCTATTTCCCCAGTGTAATAAACTTCTTGAGATGAGATTTTCATTTTCCCCTCTACATACATCACCGTCTAGCTGCATCAGACACATAGTAAGTGCTCAATTGATGTTTGTTGAATAAATGAGCAAAGAGTTTAGGAAATTAAATTCACTCTTAGAGGACAAAGATGTTCCCCCATGAGGTCTCTGGACTTGGAAGACATTCGAATGTAGGGTTTTCATTCCTTGAACATTTCTTGAACAATGGAAACTTCTCAGGAATTAGTGTTCACGGGACAACATGTCATTGAAATTGTAAAACTTTGTCAGATTTCTTAAAACCCCAATTATCAGACTTTCTGGATCAGTGCTCTCTAATAGAAATACACTGTAAGTTGTTTGTGTAATTTTAAATTTTCTAGTAGCCACATTTAAAAAGATGAAACAGGTGAAATTAACTTTGATAAAATGCTAACAACTTTAACTTAACCCATATATGCGAAAACTTTTTTTCAACATGTAGTCAACTTAAAAAATTATTGATGTTTTTACATTCTTTTTTGCTGTTGTCCTAAGTCTTCGAAATTTTGTGTGCATTTTATGCTTATAGCCCATCTCCATTTGGAGAAGCTGCATTCCATGTGCTCAGCAACCATGCATGATCAATAGCTACCAATACTAGCAGCACAGTTCTAGGTTCTAGGCCCACCTCATTGCCCTCTTGGCCAGTAGCTTCTTGTGATTGATACCTCTGACGGTGGACTACAGGGTGCAGCAACAGGCAATGACTGGATGTGCCATGGAGGTCACTTCTCTACTTATTTGCCCTTTCTTCCCTACCTGGAGCAAAAAGGCCAGTGGTACGATGGGATTTTGTGCAAATTAGAACTTGAAAGCAAGTGAAACACTCCAGATTTCATGTTATCAGTGCCAACCGCATTTTTATTCCTTGGGCTGGTTGTTTCCTTGATTTTCCTTATATTCAGGCTAACGCAGCTCATGAAAAGGCTCAGACAAGAGACAAGTGTAGTTTCCACTCCTGAAGTAAATAGTAGAGCCGATGGGACCTAATGAACCCCAATATAAGAAAAAGAGAGGAGCCAGGGTGATTCCTGAGTTTTTCCTTGTTCAACCATGTTAGAGAGTAGCATTGGTATAGTCACCCCCGGAGGGAGTGTGGCTGGAGAGGCGGCTATTGCTGATTTCAGTGCCTTGGGGCCTTCCAACACAATGTGGCTGGGAAGAGGAGGAGGAGCAAAGGAGCTGGTTAGAGAGATAGAGACCAAACACCGGGGAGGGAAGTCTCAGACTCTTAGGGAAGAAGCTGTCCCCAAAAGCAGAGAGTGGCCAGCTCCCAGAGGCCAAATAAGCCTTCTGGATGCAAAAATGTGAGGCACAAGAAGTGGATTGAGAAGACAGGCTTGAGCAGGGAGCCGAGCAGCATCAGATGATCTGAGGACAGAGTTGGCAGGTCACACTGATGCAACAGGCCCGGGCAAGTGGAGGGCTGCATCAGAGAACCAGCGCTAGAAACCCAATTAAGCAAGCTCTAGACAGGGAGCATAGACAGAATAAGGCTACATAGAAGCCTTGAGTGCTTCTGTGTTCCTCATTAGCCGGGGAAGAGCTGCCCCTCCACCATGGTTTCCTCCTGCACAGAGAAGGGAAGGGCGAGTGACTCCTCCCTCACAAGGGTCCTATGGAGGTGAAGGGTGTGGTGGTTTGAGCTCACTGAAATTGAGCATAACCTGAGACCTGGTTTCTCAGAATCAGATTTGCTTAGGAATTTTAGGAAAGAAATTCTTGTTTATATAACTGACCTAAATATTCTTCAGTAGAGAATTAGTCAAATAAATGATGGAACATTCAGACAATGCAATAGTAATTACTCATAAGAATAAGCAAGAATTGTGCATATTGATGTAGGTATGTGGACAAGATTCATTTTGGGTGAATAAAAAGCAAGATTCAGAACAGCACACAGAGAAGGTTCACTTGTGAGGGAAAAAAGGCAATCATATACATATACATATTCACCTATATATATGCACCTTATATATGCATAGAAATTTTCTGGAATGATGAACAAGAAGCTGTTAAGAGTAACTGTCTCTGGGGAAGGAACTAGAAAGGACTTCAGAAGGAGAGAGAGATTTGCCTTTTGCATCTCATCTTTGTGTTGCTCAGTTTTGAATGGCCAGGTGCAGGAATTATTTTTCAAATTAAAATAATAGTTTAAAGTGTTTTAAACAATGTTTTACTTGTAATGTCTATATTAAACACTATAAAATCTCTTAGAGAAAAGATTGCCTACTTTTATGTTGTGACCAGTGAACTGTATTCATTCATTTCATCCTTCTTTTGAATTTCAAATTTGGAGACACTGGAAGACTGCATTCATTAGGAGTCCATTCTCTTGACGTCAAATCTTTTCCTTTGAGTAATTCCACTCAGTGTCCAAATATCAAGTTCATAGGCTGGCTGGCAGTGAGGCACTGATGTGCCACTGGACATCAAGGCACCTAAGAGTCCAAAGACCAGGCAAAGTGGGAAAGACAAAGTGTGGAACAGTCACAGACGCACCCCAGTGTTTCTCGTTGCTGTATCCGCATCCCCTGCCACTCACTTCATGACAAACAGAGATTGCTGCTGGGAAGACACCAGAAGGCTGTCTATAGGGAGCAAGGAGACAATATTTATTGAGACTATGTTTACTGCTGTGTAGCTCCTTTCTGCTTGTATATAAAGTACCAGTCACCCATTCCCTAATTAAGCAGATGTAAAGAACTACTAGCATCAGGCGGGTGGAGAATAATAGGATTACAGTTTCTTCAGAGAGATAAGAGAGAAATGGCTACATGCTGTAAGAGTAGAAGGTAGTAGAAATTGCTTCTAATCTGTTTGATTAGAAAAGATAGAATTTGGGGTCAATCTTAATGCATGTGAAGGAAATATTACTTTATTTTATTTATTTATTTTTATTATGCTTTAAATTCTGGGATACATGTGCAGAACATGCAGGTTTCTTACATAGGTATACATGTGTTATGATGTTTGCTGCACCCACCAATCCATCATCTACATTAGCTACTTTTCCTAATGCTATCCTTCCCCTAGCCCCCCACCCCCAACAGGCACTGGTGTGAGATGTTCCCCTCTCTGTGTCCGTGTTTTCTCATTGTTCAACTCCCACTTACGAATGAGAACATGCAGTATTTTGTGTTCTGTTCCTGTGTTAGTTTGCTGAGAATGATGGTTTCCAGCTTCATTCATGTTCCTGCAAAAGACATGAACTCATCCTTTTTTATGGCTTCATAGTATTCCATGGTGTATATGTGCCATGTTTTCTTTATCCAGTCTATCATTGATGGGCATTTGGGTTGGTTCCAAGTCTTTGCCATTGTGAATAGTGCTGCAATAAATATATGTGTGCGTGTGTCTTTATAGTAGAATGATTTGTAACCCTTTGGGTATATACCCAGCAATCCCATTCCTGGGTCAAATGGTTTTCTGGTTCTAGATCCTTGAGGAATCGCCACACTGTCTTCTGCAATGGTTGAACTAATTTACATTCCCACCAACAGTGTAAAAGCATTCCTGTTTCTCCAAATCCTCTCCAGCATCTGATATTTCCTGACTTTTTAATGATTGCCATTCTAACTGGCATGTAATGGTATCTCATTGTGGTTTTGACTTGCATTTCTCTAATGACCAGTGATGATGAGCTTTTTTTCATATGTTTGTTGGCCATACAAAGGTTTTCTTTTGAGAATTGTCTGTTCATATCCTTCACCCACTTTTCGATGGCATTGTTTGTTTTTTTCTTGTAAATTTGTTTAAGTTCCTTATAGATTCTAGATATTAGTCCTTTGTCAGATGGATAGATTACAAAAATGTTCTCCCATTCTATAGGTTGCCTGTTTACTCTGATGATAGTTTCTTTTGCTGTGCAGAAGCTCTTTAGTTTAATTAGATCCTATTTGTCAATTTTGGCTTTTGTTGCCATTGCTTTTGGTATTTTAGTCATTAAGTCTTTGCTCATGCCTATGTCCTGAATGGCATAGCCTAGGTTTTCTTCTAGGATTTTTATGGTTTTAGATCTTAGGTTTAAGTCTTTAATCCATCATGAGTGAATTTTTGTATAAGTTGTAATGAAGGGGTCCAGTTTCAGTTTTCTGCATACGGCTAGCCAGTTTTCCCAGCACCATTATTAAATAGGGAATCCTTTCCCCATTGCTTGTTTTTGTCAGGTTTGTCAAAGATCAGATGGTTGTAGATGTGTAGTGTTACTTCTGAGGCCTCTGTTCTGTTCCATTGGTCTATATAGCTGTTTTGGTACAAGTACCATGCTGTTTTGGGTACTGTAGCGTTGTCGTATAGTTTGAAGCCAGGTAGCATGATGCTCCAGCTTTGTTCTTTTTGCTTAGGATTGTCTTGGCTATGTGGGTTCTTTTTTGGTTCCATATGAAATTTAAAGTTGTTTTCTCTAATTCTGTGAAGTAAGTTAATGGTGTCTTGATGGGAATAGCATTGAATCTAAAAATTACTTTTGGCAGTATGGCCGTTTTCACATTATTGATTCTTCCTATCCATGAGCATGGAATGTTTTTCCATTTGTTTGTGTCCTCTCTTACTTCCTTGAGCAGTGGTTTGTAGTTCTCCTTGATGAGATCCTTCCCATCCCTTGTAAGTTGGATTCCTAGGTATTTTATTCTCATTGTAGCAATTGCGAATGGGAGTTCACTCATGACTTGGCTCTCTGTTTCTCTATTATTGGTGTACAGGAATGCTTGTGATTTTTGCACATTGATTTTGCATCCTGAGACTTTGCTGAAGTTGCTTATCAGCTTAAGGAGTTTTTGGGCTGAGAAGACAGGGTTTTCTAAATATACAATCATATCATCTGTAAACAGAGACAATTTGACTTCCTCTCTTTCTTTTTGAATACCCTTTATTTCTTTCTCTTGCCTGATTGCCCTCGCCAGAACTTCCAATACTATGTTGAACAGGAGTGGTGAGAGAGGGCATCTTTGTCTTGTGCCAGTTTTCAAAGGGAATACTTCAGTTTTTGCCCATTCAATATGTTGTTGGCTGTGGGTTTGTCATAAACAGGTCTTATTATTTCGAGATGCATTTTATCAATACCTAGTTTATTGAGTGTTTTTAGCATGAAGGGGTGCTGAATTTTATCAAAGGCCTTTTCTGCATCTATTGAGATAATTATGTGGTTTTTGTCGTTCATTCTGTTTATGTGATGGATTACGTTTATTGATTTGCGTATGTTGAAACAGCCTTGCGTCCCAGAGATGAAGCCAATTGGATCATAGTGGATAAGCTTTTTGATGTGCTGCTGGATTTGGTTGGCCAGTATTTTATTAGGATTTTTGCATCGATGTTTATGAGGGATATTGGCCTGAAATTTTCTTTTTTTGTTGTGTCTCTGCCAGGTTTTTGGTATTAGGATGATGCTGGCCTCATAAAATGAGTTAGGGAGGAGTCCCTCTTTTTCTACTGTTTGGAATAGTTTCAGAAGGAATGGTACCAACTCCTCTTGTACCTCTGGTAGAATTTGGCTGTGAATCTATTCAGTCTTGGACTTTTTATGGTTGGTAGGCTATTAATCACTGCCTTAACCTCAGAACTTGTTATTTGTCTATTCAGAGATTCGACTTCTTCTTGGTTTAGTCTTGGGAGGGTGTGTGTGTCCAGGAATTTATTCATTTCCGCTAGATTTTCTAGTTTGTTTGCATAGAGGTGTTTATAGTATTCTCTGATGGCAGTTTGTATTTCTGTGGGATCAGTGGTGACATCCCTTTATCATTTTTTATTGAGTTTATTTGATTCTTCTCTCTTTTCTTCTTTATTAGTCTTGCTAATGGTCTACTTATTTTGTTGATCTTTTCAAAAAGCCAGCTCCTGGCTACATTGATTTTTTGAAGGGTTTTTCATGTCTCTATCTCCTTCAGTTCTGCTCTGATCTTAGTTATTTCTTGTCTTCTGCTAACTTTTGGATTTGTTTGCTCTTGCTTCTCTAGTTCTTTTAATTGTGATGTTAGGATATCAATTTTAGATCTTTCCTCCTTTCTCTTGTGGGCACTTAGTACTATAAATTTCCCCCTACACACTGCTTTAAATGTGTACCAGAGATTCTGGTATGTTGTGTCTTCATTCTCATTGACTTCAAATAACTTCTTTATTTCTGCCTTAAGTTCATTATTTACTCGGTAGTCATTTAGGAGCAGGTTGTTTAGTTTCCATGTAGTTGTGCAGTTTTGAGTGAGTTTTTTAATCCTGAATTCTAATTTGATTACACTGTGGCCTGAGAGACAGTTTGTTATGATTTCCATTCTTTTGCATTTGCTGAGGAGTGTTTTACTTCCAATTATGTGGTCAATTTTTGAATAAGTGTGAGGTAGTGCTGAGGAGAATGTATATTCTCTTGATCTGGGGTGGAGAGTTCTGTAGATGTCTATTAGGTCCACTTGGTCCAGAGCTGAGTTCAAGTCCTGAATATCCTTGTTAATTTTCTGTCTTGTTGATCTGTCTGCTATTGACAGTGGAGTGTTAAAGTCTCCCACTATTATTGTGTGGGAGTCTAAGTCTCTTTGTAGGTCTCTAAGAACTTGCTTTATAAATCTGGGTGCTCCTGTATTGGGTGCATATATATTTAGAATAGTTAGTTGTTCTTGTTGCATTGATCCCTTTACCATTATGTAATGCCTTTCTTTTCGTCTTTGATCTTTGTTGGTTTAAACTCTGTTTTATCAGAGACTAGGATTGAAACCCCTGCTTCTTTTTGCTTTCCATTTGCTTGGTAAATATTCCTCCATCCCTTTATTTTGAGCCTATATGTATTTTTGCACATAAGATGGGTCTCCTGAATACAACACACTGATGGGTCTTGACTCTTCATCCAATTTGCCAGTCTCTGTCTTTTAATTGGGGCATTTAGCCCATTTACATTTAAGGTTAATATTGTTTTGTGTGAATTTGATCCTGTCATTATGATGTTAGCTGGTTATTTTGCCCATTAGTCGTAGTTTTCTCATAGTGTTGATGGCCTTTACAATTTGGTATGTTTTTGCAGTGGCTGGTACCAGTTGTTCCTTTCCATGTTTAGTGCTTCCTTCAGGAGCTCTTGTAAGGCAGGCCTGTGGGTGACAGAATCTCTCACCATTTGCTTGTCTGTAAAGGATTTTGTTTCTCCTTTACTTATGAAGCTTAGTTTGGCTGGGTATGAAATTCTGGGTTAAAAATTCTTTTCTTTAAGAATGTTGAATATTGGCCCCCACTCTCTTCTGGCTTGTAGGGTTTCTGCAGAGAGATCTGCTGTTAGTCTGATGGGCTTCCCTTTGTGGGTAACCCGACCTTTCTCTCTGGCTGCCCTTAACATTTTTTCCTTCTTTTCAACCTTCGTGAATCTGACAAGTATGTGTCTTGGGGTTGCTCTTCTCAGGGAGTATCTTTGTGGTGTTCTCTGTATTTCTGAATTTGAATGTTGGCCTACCTTGCTAGGTTGGGGGAGTTCTCCAGGATAATACCCTGAAGAGTGTTTTCCAACTTGGTTCCATTCTCCCCATCACTTTCAGGTACACCAATCAAAAATAGGTTTGGTCTTTTCACATAGTCCCATGTTTCTTGGAGGCTTTGTTCAATCCTTTTTATTCTTTTTTCTCTGATCTTGTCTCACTCTTTATTAAATTAAATTATTCTTCAATATCTGATATCCTTTCTTCCACTTGATTGATTCAGCTATTGATACTTGTGTATGCTTCATGAAGTTCTCGTGCTGTGTTTTTCAGGTCCATCAGGTCATTTATGTTCTAACTAGTTAGAGAATAACTAAGCTAGTTATTCTATTTAGCAGTTCCTGCAACCTTTTATCAAGGTTCTTAGCTTCCTTGCATTGGGTTAGAACATGCTCCTTTAGCTCAGAGGAGTTTGTTATTACTCACCTTCTGAAGCCTACTTCTGTCAATTCATCAAATTCATTCTCCATCCAGTTTTGTTCCCTTACTGGCGAGGAGTTATGATCCTTTGGAGGAGAAGCAGCATTCCGGGTTTTAGAATTTTCAACCATTTTGCACTGGCTTTTCCTCATCTTCATGGATTTATCTACCTTTGGTCTTTGGTGATGGTGACTTTTGAATGGGATTTTTACGTGGACATCCTTTTTGTTGATGTTGATGCTATTGCTTTCTATTTGTTAGTTTTCCTTCTAACAGTCAGGCCCCTCTTCTGCAGGACTGCTGGAGTTTGCTAGAGGTTCCCTCCAGACTCTGTTTGCCTGGACATCACAAGGGGAGGCTGTGGAACAGCAAAGATTGCTGCCTGCTCCTTCCTCTGGAAACTTCGTCCCAGAGGGGCACCCACCAGATGCCAGCCAGAGCTCTCCTGTATGAGGTGTCTGTTGACTCCTGCTGGGAGGTGTCTCTCCATCAGGAGGCACAGGGGTCAGGACCCACTTGAGGAGGCAGTCTGTCCCTTAGCAGAGCTCAAGCACTGTGCTGGGAGATCCGTTGCTCTCTTCAGAGCCAGCAGACAGGAACATTTAAGTCTGCTGAAGCCATGCCCACAGCCGCCCTTTCCCCCATGTGCTCTGTCCCAGGGAGATGGGAATTTTATCTATAAGCCCCTGACTGGGGCTGCAGTCTTTCTTTCAGAGATGCCCTGCCCAGAGAGGAGGAATCTAGAGAGGCTGTCCGGCTATAGAAGCTTTGCCAAGCTGTTGTGGGCTCCACTCAGTTCAAATTTCCTGGCAGCTTTGCTTACAATGTGAGGGGAAAACCGCTTACTCAAGCCTCAGTAATGGCAGATGCCTCTTCCCCCACAAAGCTTGAGCATCCCAGGTCAACTTCAGACTGCTGTGCTGGCAGCGAGTATCTCAAGCCAGTGGATCTTAGCTTGCTGGGACTGTGGGGACAGGAACTGCTGAGCTAGACCACTCGGCTCCCTGGCTTTGGCCCCCCCTTTCCAGGGGAGTGCATGGTTTTATCTTGCTGGCTTTCCAGGCACCTCTAGGGTACAAAAAAAAAAAAACTCCTGCAGCTAGCTCAGTGTCTGCCCAAATGGCCACCCAGTTTTATGCCTGAAACCCAGGGCCCTGGTAGTATAGGCACCTAAGGGAATCTCCTGGTCTGTGGGTTGCAGAGACCATGAGAAAAGCATAGTATCTGGGCCAGAATGCACCATCCCTCATGGCACAGTCCCTCACAGCTTTCCTTGGCTAGGGGGAGGGAGTTCCCCAATCCCTTGTGCTTTCCAGGTGAGGCAACTCCCCACCCTGTGTCTATTCACCCTCCGTGGGCTGCACCCACTGTCTAACCAGTCCCAGTGAGATAAGCCAGGTACCTCAGTTGAAAATGCAGAAACCACCTGCCTTCTTCACTGATCTCACTGGGAGCTGCAGATCAGAGCTGTTCCTATTTGGCCATCTTGCCAGCCACCCCTATTCATTTATTTTTTTGAGATGGAGTTTCATTCTTGTTACCCATGCTGGAGTGCAATGGTGCAATCTTAGCTCACTGCAACCTCCACCTCCTGGGTTCAAGCAATTCTCCTGCCTCAGCCTCCCAAGTAGCTGGGATTGCAGGCATGTGCCATCACACCTGGCTAATTTTGTAGGAAAATACTACTTTAAAGTGTTATTTTAGGTAATTTTTATTCACCCAAATTCTACTTTGCAATTCTCCATCCATTGAAGCTGAAATCATCCTTCTTTTAGGGAAGGGAATAATACAGCCCTGAATTTGGGGAGGATGCTATTTCCTCCTTCCTGTTTCAGGTCTAAAAATTGTGAAAGCCCAGGCTTTCATTTGTGAGAGCCAACCTTTGCTAAAGGAAGAAAGGATTGGGGGATTTCAAGGATCCCAAGTGAGAGGAGCAGAGTTTTTACAATTTGCCACAGTGGGAGGATGGCATGCAGGGTACGGTGTAAGGAAAATTCTTAAAACCATGGAAGAAGAAAAGTCCTTTCAAAAATGACAAGGAAGGGGAGGGCAGAGGAGAGGGAGGAGTACGGAAGAGACAACCCTGGGGTTAGAGCACTAATTACACCTATAAGAAAGACCTGGGTGTCTCATTCTTGGCCCTGGGCTAGAGAGCATGCAAGATGACAGAAACCCAAGATACAATAATGAGGGCTTGGGTCTTGCTTTCCATTGAAATTAAGGGAAGAGACCACCTTGCAGGTCCCTAAAGCAACAAGCATTGCTGCAGGAGAATATAGCGGTGTGGCATGTAACCGCACTGGTAATCCCCGGAGGTCTGAGATAGAGTCCCTCACATCCTCACAGGCTGCATATGGAGATCCAGAAGACCTCTTATGATCCCATGCAAAGCATGGGAGGGCTGAGAGATGGAATAGATCAGACAAGTCTTGGGATTAGAATGAAAAGATGGTGGGTCTTGTGAACAGAGACCTCAGCAGGGACCTCAAATATGAGCTGTGGATACCCCTGGGTACTTCTGATCAGAGTAATGGGGAGAATGTGGTACTTGAGAGAAGCTGGTCTTGACATTGGGTTAGTTCATTATACACACTTAGGAGGCAGAGTCTCGAAAATTGAGCCCTTACACAAAAAAACATCAGCCAAGGCCAGGAGGCAGTCTTCCACAGAATTACAAGATTGGGCTACTCCAAGGGAAACCAAATATTTTCTTGTAGCATCTCGTATTTTAAGCATTATATTTTTTAACCTAGAATTGAAGAGAGAGAACAGTGATGGCTTTCTGCCTCTGAGAACTCTATCTGTGATCAGTGCAGGTCTTGGTTCTGTCACCTGGGGGCAGTCATCTGAGGTGATGTTTACCTGGTTGCATAGAGTTGATCACAGCTATAATCACTGGTTGTCAGCGAACACATACAGCTCATCTTTCCTTGTACGTAACATTTCTCATCCTACAATCCGTGCCCTTATCATTCAGTGCCAACCAACATGACCAAAATGCAAAACAAAAACCCAGAAATACAATTAATAAGCCCGGAGGGAATGGTTATTCTCCTTTGATCTTAACTCTGTTGAACTGGAAATGCAGTGTGAACTGAGCTCTTCAAGCAAATGATAAATCAAGTTTGCTCCTGAAGGAGGGGACAAATTATTTCAAGTGGACTCTACTACTAAACGTCTTTTAACTCGTTCTAAGCATCCTTTCCTTCGGCCTACATTTCCAGACTCTGGCTAAAAACCCTGCTTGGTGGGGAGCCTAATGTATTCATCTCTACCATTTCTTTTGACGTGAATATGTTTTTATGGTTGCTTTGACTAGACCAGCTAAGAAAACAGAACTGAGTGTTTCATCCCTGCTTCCTCCAACATTATGATAGTATTATTCTCCATTTAGAAAGACCATCCAGCCATAAAGACGCAGATGAAAAAGACAGCGTATGCCTATCCAGATGCTTTTCCAACTCTCTATTAAGTGTTCCACCAATGCATGTGCATCCCATGTATTTTAAATTTTATTTATAGAGAGGAAACACTTGCCCCATTATACATTATACATTGTGTCCCTGATGGACATTAAAGAAGATTACAGTAGATTCACTGCCCTTGATGTATTGTTTTTTCTCCCTCATTGCCTAGGAGCTATGATAGCCAAATAGGCCCAGCAAGAGCCAGACACATCAGCTCATATAGTTTTAAAGGCATATTTTGTTGAATAGTAAGTCAAAATCCCCTCCTAATGAATTTCCATCCTGGAAATTATCTTCCATGTCAGGAAATAGTCCACAAGGAACAAGCATCTTCTTTCTCTAATTTGCATTGTGGAAAGAAAAGGAAAATAGCACAGATGCATTCGGTATTGTACAAAGAGCATATATGGGCATTTCAATCCCTAATATCGCACTAGTTTCTGATGCTAATGTAAAATATGTTCTTTTTGCATTTATAATCATGATGAGCAGATGGCGAAGACGGTTTAAAGTAGTACTGTATGTCTATTAAAATAATGTATGCTGTTAGCAAGTCTTCCCTAAAACTAGAGTTTAATTGCTCATAAACACATACATTAGAAAGAACCACGATTCTAAGAGCCATTTGCTTTGCCAGGACAATAGTTAGACAGAGTTTCCTGTAACAAGCTTTGGCCAAAAGACTTCTTGTGGTAGCAGATGCTTCACTGTGCTCTCTCTCTCCCTTAAAGAGGCGTAATTGACAAAAATGTTAGGATTGGCACAAAAGGACCCTCGTTTCTTAAAACAAAGAAATCCCTCTTAAATTTAAGCTAAAATGGAAAAACTAAGGAAAATGTGGACTTGGGGAGAACTGGTAAGGAAAGAATTAAGTTCATAAGCTGCTTCATTCTTTGGAGTTTTTTCTTTTCTTTATTAGATTTCAAACAAACCATCAACAATGGCATTTTGTCATTTTCAGTGATTAATATTGATTATATGGTTGCTGTGTTTTCTGAAAGTAAAACCAGCCAGACAGGAGACAGTTTCTTTTTTCATTCAAGGGACTTCACTGCTGCATCACCGGGGGAGAAGGAGATGAGCCTCTCTCTCTGACAGTTTCACCACCCACTCAGGGGTCCTCCAAAGGAAGGACGTCTGATCTTCAAAGCCAACGACAAAGTCGGGAGGATCAGAATCCACCCTGAACACCAGCAAATGGGAATTGATACTGTTTGCAAACAGGAGGAGGAGGAAGGGGGAGGAGGCAGTAGAGAAAGGCAGGCTGAGAGCCAAGGGCCCTAAAAAGGCAGCAAGTTTTAGAAAACACTCATTTGACTAATTTGCCTAATATAATAAAGAAAGGATGGTTTTATTTTCAAATGCAGAAGTGGTGATTGATTAGGTGGGCATTATATTTGCAGCATGTGGAATGAATAATGGCTGTGAATGGATATGGAAAATATCTTACCAAGAAGGGAAAAAAATCCATAAGTCATACAAGGCAGAGCACAAAAATACTAACATACCAACATTCAAAGAGAGTTTCAATAATAACAGACTGAATCTTGGAAGGGAGCCAAGGAAACGGGGAACAGAAAGAGAGCTACACGCAGCATAATGGTTTCTAGACAATAGGCAATGAGAGAGGGTCTGCACATGCTTGTGAATGTGGTATTAGCTCTTTCATTATTATAATTACCTAAGTTTAAGGTCAAGTCACCTGTGTGTTGCTGATAAAGTGAATGATTTCTTTTAAAATAGAAGTAGTGCTTAAATTACCTAAGATGTTAGAGGAATAGATAATCCATGTGGGTGAGCTATTACAGAATTATCCCCGTCTAGCAGAGCAACATCCCTGATAGAGAATGGCACTGAATCCCACCACATCTGCAGAATTCTAATGTAGAACCTTGCAAATGCATTCTCCTGCCTGAGTTCTCTCTTTGGTTGAAGGAGACCCTCCCATTACTGAAGACATGCATTCTTCTGACAGTTTAAAAAAGCTGTCTCAGAATAGGGTTTACCTCAGGTAAGATGCAGCCAGATTTGGAAACCTGAATTCACATTTTGCGAGCTTTGATCAGTCATCAGATTGCAGTCTGAATCAAAAAAAGACTGGGTATAGAAGGTTTGCCAAATACTTGTATTTTAAATGTTTCTGAATGATGAAATTCCATGAAGTGTTATCTAAGTAGTGGGATGGAAGATTTTTCTCTTTTTCTTGTCACAGAAATAACTCAAAAATTCCATAATTCTTCACTAGCATAAATTCTAAATACTTAAGAACAAATACTTGAGGAATCTAACGGAAAAACCACAGCAAAAAGCTATCAGGTCCTTCAGGTGGGTCCTAGCTCCATCTCAGCATCAACAGAGATGTGGCCTACGCATCTGCATTTTTCAAATACTTCATGAGGGATTGTGTCTTACATCAGGCTTGAGAACCATTGCTGTTGGTGGGAGGCAGTGTTTGAATGGTGTTAAGACCTGGTCAGATCTGCATTTTTCAATGGATCACTAGTTAAAACATAGCGGAACGGTTTGAAATGGGGCAAGACTGCTGCTGGGGAGGGTCCTAGGGATGGTACTCTAACTGCTCATGTGAGAGTCACTAAATGTCTGAACCAGGGCAGTGGAAGTCAGAGAGGGAGATGAGGGGTCAGAGACAGGGAGGCTGAGTCAATACATATTTAGGAGGCAAAATCAGCATTACTTAGCGATTGAATGTGGAAGGTGGATGAAACAAGTCTGAAATAACTATTAGGTTTCTACCTTGGATGACAGCTGGGATGGTACAGCTTTTAACTGACTACTTTCTAACCCTGGTTCTTCAATACCCACTGGGCACCTTATGACTCAGTTCAATTCTGACACTAACTATGTAAAATTAGCGCAGACCTCACAGGCTAAGAGGCGCAGTCCCACATGACTACCCCCACTTCAGACACTAACCACAAGTAGAGTCCCCATGCAACAGAAGTCCCCCAGAGTTCTGTTTAAAATTTGAGGGTTCCCACAACTCACTTCTAGTTTAATAATTTGCTTAAAATGATTCACAGAACTCACTGAAAGCATTACACTTAAGAATTACTGGGTTTTATTTATTTATGTATTTATTTTTGAGACAGGGTCTTGCTCTGATGTTCAGGCTAGAGTGTAATAGTGTGATCTCGGTTCACTCCATCCTCAACCTCCCAGCTTCAAGCAATCTTCCCACTTCAGCTTCCTAAGTAGCTGGGACCACAGCTGTGCTAGGGCCCACCTGAAGGACCTGATAGCTTTTTGCTGTGATTTTTCTATTAGACTCCTGAAGTATTTGTTCTCAACAACACTCCCAGCTAATTTTTGTTTATTTTTTGTAGACATGGGGTCTCCCTATGTTACCCAGGCTGGTCTCAAGGAATCTTCCTTCCGCAACCTCCTGAAGTGCTAGGGTTACAGGTGTGAAGCCACCATGCCCAGCCTAGGATTACTGTTTCATTTAAAAGGATACAAATAAACAGGCAGATGAAGAGGTACCTAGAGCAAGTCTGGGAGAGTCCTGAACATAGGGCCCTCTGTTTTCATGGACTCAGGGTTCACCGTCTTCCCTAAACAGGATGTTCACCAACTAGGAAGCCCCCCAGCCTCCTCGTTTCAAAGTTCTGGATTTCTGGGGTTTCTTTGAGTAGGCATGATTGGTTAGAGCATTGGCTACATGACTAAACTCAACCTCCCTTCCTTAGAGGTCAGGAATGGGGCTGAAAACTCTAGCCCTCTAATCACAAGCTTAGTCTTTCTGGCATAGCCAGCCCCTCTCTTGAAACTATCCAAGGGCCCACTGGGAGTCACCTCATTAGCATAAACGTGGGTGTGGTTGAAAGGGCAAAAGACAGATGACACTCCTATGACTCAAAAAATTCCAAGAGTTTATGAAGCTCTGTGCCAGAAACTGGGGGCAAAAGCCAAACATACAAGTTTGATTATACCACACTAAGAAATAATAAAGTGAAACAGACTTTCAGGGGAAGGTAGCTAGTTCCATTTTGAACATGTTGAGTTTAAGGATTCCCCAAGTGGATGCGTCTAGCAGACAGGTGGATATGCAACGAGAAACTCAGGGGAGAGGTCACGACTGGAAGCAGAAATCTGGATGTCACTGTTTGAGAAAATGCTCCTATGAGTAGTATAAGGGTTTGTGAAACACGGTGACATTATTTTTTAAGAAGACATCGAGTTAGACTGTGTTCAATAGGACCCATGATGAGCATAGATAAGCTAGTGTCCTGACATTTCTCACATATCATTATTTAGATTTTGTCCTGTAAACCAGGGATCAGAAAGGTTTTTTTGTTTTTGGTGTTTTTTTGTAAAGGAACAAGTAATAAATATCTTAAGCTTTGCAGGCTATACAGCTCTGTCACAACTACTCACTTCTGCTGTTGTGATGTAAAAGGAGCCATAGAAAATACTAGTCAAATGAGCATGCCTAGGTTTTAATAAAATTTTATTTGTGGACACTGAAATTCAAATTTCTTACAATGTTCATGTGTCACAAAATGTTCTTTTTTAAAAAAAAATCTAAAAATGCAAAAACCATCCTAAGCTTGTGGGCTGTAAAAAAACAGGAGGCAGGCCAATTTGGTCCTTGGGCTGTATGTTGCCAGCCCCTGCTCTAAGCCAATAAGCTTGTGTGGCTCCCTGAAAAGGAAGACTTAATGTGAGACCCAAGGGCAAAGCCTCAGTTCAAAGGAGATGCACTGTAGTCCCTTCGTTGATGAAAGCCGAATTGACCTGGGAAGATGTGGAGAGCCTGCTGTCTGAAGGAGTCTGCTTCATCTGATTGGGTGTTTGTGAATAATTCCAGCTCAGAGTTGAGCCTAGATACAACTCTTCAGGGCGGAACAGTTCTCTTGGCTTTTGGACACCACACTCTCCTAGATTTCTCCTGCTTCCTGGCTGCTCCTTCTCAGCCTCCCTCACCTGTTCCTGGCTGCCCTACTTCCCCGTGTTGAAATGCTGAGCAGCCAATGCTGGGTCCACTTCCTTCTTCTCTCTACACTCCCTTTCCTGCTGATTTTATCCAGTCCTATGGGTTTAAACATCATTCATATTCTGATCAATTCCAGATCTCTATCTTCAGTCCTGACCTGGTCCCAGAATTTCAAATTTGTATATCCAACCAACTGCTTGATGTCTAAATGGGTGTGTCTAATAGGAACTTCTCACCATTTACTCAGTTGCTTAAATCCCACACCCTGTCTTTCTTTTGCCCTCATATTCAGGCCATCAGGATTGGGTCCTGTTGACCTAGTTTCCAAAACGTGTTCTAGATCTGTCCATTTTCTCATCTCCTCCCTCCCAACTCCCCTCCATTCTAGAGTCCAGACCATGTACTCCTTACCCAGACCACAGCAACTGCCTCCCAAACGGTCCTCCTACAACCACTCTTCACTCTATAATCTGGTTGTTAAATATCAGCTCTAGTGACTTAAAAAAAAATGAATTAATTTTTTCTGGAGAAGTTTTAGATCTATAGAAAAATTGAGTGAAAAGTAAAGAGTTCCCATATACCTTCTCCCCATCCCATTCTCCCCGAGCTTCCCCTCTTATTAACATTTTTGTATTAGTATAGCACTGCTATGGTTTGAATGTCTCCTCCAGATTTCATGTGTTGGAAACTTAATCCCTGAATTCATATGCTGACTGGAGGTGGGGACCTTGGGAGGTAATTAGAATAAGAAAAGGTCGTCAGGGTGGGGCCACCATGATGGGACTAGTGCTTTATACAAAGAAGAAGAGACACTTGAACTGATGTGCACATTCTTGCTCTCTTGCCATGTAATGCCTTCCTCCATGTCATGACACAGCAGGTAGGTCCTCACCAAATGTCAGTGCCATGCTCTTGGACTCCCCAGTCTCTAGAACTATGAGTTAAATAAACCTCTATTCTTTATAAATTATCTCATCTGTGGTATTCAGTTACAGAAACAGAAAGTGGATTGAGACAGGTATATTTGTAACAATTGATGAATCAGTATTAATAGATTACAATTAATTACAGTCCATAGTTTACATTAAGGTTCACTCATACTGTACTGTCTGTGGGTTTTGACAAATGTATAATGACATGTATCCACAATTACAGTGTTATACAGAATACTTTCACTGTCCTAGAAAACTTCTGTGTTCTAGGCCAGGCGCAGTGGCTCACGCTTGTAATCCCAACACTTTGGGAGGCCGAGGCAGGTGGATCACAAGGTCAGGAGATTGAGACCATCCTAGCTAACATGGTGAAACCCCATCTCTACCAAAAATACAAAAAGTTAGCTGGGCCTGGTGGTGAGCGCCTGTAGTACCAGCTACTCAGGAGGCTGAGGCAGGAGCACGGCATGAATCTGGGAGGCAGAGCTTGCAGTGAGCCGAGATCGTGCCACTGCACTCCAGCCTGGGCGACAGAGCGAGGCTGTGTCTCAAAAAAAAAAAGAAAACCTCTGTGTTCCACCTGTCCATCCCTCCTTCATTCCTCCCAAATCCCTAGCAACTGATAATCTTTTTACTGTCTCCATAATTTTCCTTTTCCAGAGTGTCATATAGTTGGAGTCATACAATGTGTAGCCTTTTCAAATTGGCTTCTTTCACTTAGCAATATGCATTTCAGGTTTTTCCATTGTCTTTTCTTGGCTTGATAGCTCATTCATTTTTATCAATGAATAATAAATATTCCATGGTATGGATCTACCAACACTTGTTTATCTAATCACCTTCTGAAGGACATCTTCCTTGCTTCCAAGTTTCAGTGACTTTTTGACATAGAAGTCATAACATGCCACCCCACCATCACACCCAAGCATTCCTTATTCTGCCTTTCAACACTGTAATCATCTGGCCCCTATTTGACCATCTCAGGTCCCTCCCACTGTGATCCTTTCATTTTGTTCTTCTTTCTGTTCTTGCCTTGGGGCCTTTGCACCAGCTGTCTCTGGGGTACTCTTCCCTCAAATAGCCACATGGGCCATGTGTTCTCCTTCAGCTCTCAGCTTGCACTCCCCATCCTTGGTGAAGCTGTCCCTCACCCCCAACCAAAGTTACCATTCAGTTGCCCCCAATTTCATTTCATTTTTCATTCTCTCTATTTACCATTTAACTCTATTTGAGACTTTATTTTTGTTTATTTCTTGTTTTTCTTCTTCCAACAAAAGCAAGGACCTCCTCTATACCTATACTGGCTAGGTATACTTAGCCAGTGATGTATACCTAGCACCTAGAACTATGCTGAGTGAATAAGCACTTTATTATTAAATGTTTCCCACTTCAGGAAGTCAGTTGCATCAAAGTATTTACCATACTTAAAATAGACATCAACATTTTGAAACGAATGTTGTTTAGACCATATGGTTTTTTATTTGCTTAATGAAATGCTCCTCGATTCCCATTCTTAGACAAGGTCCACATCCTCCAAGGCCCTCTGAGTCATCTCTGGAGTCTCTCTTGTCTTTGCTAACACAACAAAGCCGTAGGCTCCCGTGGCAGAATCAAAGTGGTAGGGCAGGTGATAAGAGGGCTAATCAGGTGATGCCCAAAGAGAAGGAAAGTGAAAATAACAAATGGATGATCAAGTAAAAAGAGATAATTTGGTAAAAAGTTTTGAAAGCAATTCAAAAAGTCATCTTGTAAAATTACTAAGCAAAACATAATCTGAATAAATGTTTAACCTCTCAAAAAGACTCCTTTCAAGGACAACTTTCATTAGAAGTGAAGCAAGATTTGTAGAAAATTTTATACCCATACATTTTATTCAATCCTAAAATAAAGCTGATAAAGGAAAAAGAAAATCAGCCAATGCCTAAGGGATTTTTGCAACCTTCTAGTATAGAATATATAACTTTTAATTTTGTGGATTTGGGATAAAACTCAACATTAAGGAACTTTCTTTGCCCTTCCAGCTGTAAGAGTCTATGGTTCTGTGTGTGGCCATTGTTCGGCCATTTTGCCTTTGTATAAATGTGATAATAGACCAAAGGATTAAAGTGCACATCAGGATTTAGTCATATATTTTTAAATCAGATATATCTCTAATTGCTTGATGGGACTGCACTTAAGGTGGAGGGAGACACTCTTGTTTTGAAGAAGTAGAGTGCTCGAAAACTTGATTGACAGAAGTCTTGGCACGGGTGGGAATAGCTATAAGGCTGGAGGCAACTGGAGAGGACCCTGATTTGGAAAGGCATATCTTCAGAGAGGTAAATAGGCGTGTTGATGGCATTAATTTGTTACAATCCATGGCCAGCACTTGAAGGCTTCCTGTCTAGTGCTCTAGGCTTCCTGTCTAGTGCTCTACCTAACTTATCTCTATTGCTTTTCTGTTGTTATTTTAAGTCACTAGGTTGTGGGGGGGTTTGTTACACAGCATTAGATAACTGGAACACACTCATTAAGGGCAATTCTTAAAAAAAAAAATAAGAAAGCAAGAGAAACAGAGAGAGACAGAAAGACAGGAGTGAAGAAGAAAGGGAGGAAGGGAGAGAGAGAAGGAAGGAAGGACAGAAAGAAATAAAAGATGAGAGTGTAACAAACATCTACATCTGTTTTACAAAAAGGACCCCAAAAAGTCCTCCCACCTTCCACCAAATCCCTTTAAAGAAAACCGAGACTCTCCCCTTAAAGCAGCCCTTGCAAGTTAATTGCCCTGAGGGAGCTCCTGCATCTGCTTTGTTATTGGAGAAATTAGCAGGAATTACGAAGGTAGACATTTAGTCGTGGGCTTTTGCCCTAGAATGTTATCGGGTGATTGGTTACTGTGATATCTTGTTGAGTGACCAAGTGCACTTTAGAATGCTTTCTGGTGTCCAGGCATATCATTTATAGGTCACGAAATATGGTGATTGAGGTTATTTCTGCAAGAGGGTCTTTGAACAAGAGGGTTACGCTATACTGTTAAGTTAAGTCAGAGGTGACTTACATTGTTTCAGCTAGCAGTACCATTTTTCAGGAACATGAATGCAATGACTGTCAACAATAGAATATTTCTAATTCTGAGACCATACAGAATTCAGCCCTTTTGGGAATGCCTTGGGAGCTCATTCCATCTCAAGGTCTTTCTTACAAAACACAATTTGCATTGTTCTTCAGATATAAAGATGTATCAATTAATTGAGAGTTTGGAGAGAGGTGTTAGATTAGGGAATAAATCTGCTTTTACTATAGTCCTTAAAACTTTCTATAATAATATTTTTATTTTCCTTTCATACCAACTGTATGATAAAAATATCATTAAACTACTCATTACATTTCCTCATTCTCTAATTTACTCTCCTTATTCACAGTATCTCTGGATTAAACAAATGAGTTTTTGAAGCCTCTAATAGGTAGGTATTGCCCATTTTTAAAAAAATCAATAGATGGATTTTTCTTCTTTACTAACAAAAATAACTTACCACAAATACTGTTATGAAGAGGATTCATTCATGGAGGATTTAGTAATCTACTGGGAAAAAGAAATAAACTTTTCAACCTTGACATCTTTCTCCTCATCTTTGCCTCCTGGCAAATTTTGTCAATAAAAACCTGTCAGTAGTGCTTTCTGAAATTGCCTTGCCCAAGTCCCTATTATACAGAGTTAGGTTGTCCACTCTCTCATCATGAAATATGCCTGATATTCCTCCTCAAGATTAGAATATTTTCTTACAAATGTTATAATGAAATTTTTTTCTATATTGGCTATGTTTTTTCTCTTTTTCTTATTCCTCCTATCTGAGATTTTGTGTCCCCAACCCCAAAGCTGCATTTTAAAATTACCATCTCTTTTAAAAATCCATTGTAGTTCATTACGTATTGAATGCTACATGCAAATTTCTATGAAAATTTGTGAGTAGTACTATTTCCACCAGCTCTTACCTATAACTGACATTATCATCTTTTCTAACCACCAGGAGTGCCATTTCTTCACCCTGTGTATAAAGCTCTTTCTCTTTTCTCTCGATAAAACTTTCAGGCAGTGCAGTTTTGCCCACTTCTCTTTCCCTTTCAGGGTTTGTTAACTGCTCTTGAGACTGAAAGCTTTTTCCTTTCTCTTTTACTTTCCTGGTACTCAGATGCCAAGTAGAAGCTCTTTTACCTTCTTCTCTTCCACTTCAATCAGAACAATGGAGTGCTCCTCTGAGGTATTCGGCTCCGTCTGTGTGGGCAATCGCTAATTTCTTGCTTTTATCCAGAATTGCACCATGGGCACCTGTGCTTTTTAACTGCAAACCCGACCGCTTTACCATTTTCAGGGGTCCCCAGAGCACCTCACTTCGAATGCCAACAAAGATGCTGCTCAACACTCCCACTAGATGGAAAGCACACTGACATTCATCAATCAAAGGAAATGTGTATGATTAGAACACATCACATTGATCAAAATGACTTTACTTGTCTCAGATAAACTCACAATTACGGAAAATGATGATGGAAATTTGCTGCATCAGATACTCAAAAAATTTTAAAGGTGAATTTGTTTCTTAGAGTCTATTTCCTGCTGATACTTTATCTACAAATACACAGTGATAACAGTGTCTGATCAATTACTAGGACATGTTTTCTGGTGGCATAATTGGAAGGGAGAGAGAAAAAATTCCATATTTCTTCTTTGTTTGTTCATTTTGGTAACTGTGATTCATATGAATGTGAAGTTATCCCATTCCAATAATCAATCATTAGTAAATAGGTTATAATATTTTAAAAGACTTATATAGATTTCACATCTTAAAATAGAACAAACAAGGGAGAAATACTTCAAGTTAAATATGGCGGAATTATAACATGCATT
Source organism: Macaca mulatta (assembly GCF_049350105.2). Taxonomy (NCBI): domain Eukaryota; kingdom Metazoa; phylum Chordata; class Mammalia; order Primates; family Cercopithecidae; genus Macaca; species Macaca mulatta. The sequence goes on along the minus strand of NC_133417.1, from coordinate 78,440,424 downwards.
TGTTTCCTTTTCTTCCCCAAACTTCTCTAAAATGACAACAAAAGAATGAAAAGGTATTAACATACAAGAAGAGAAAGGATAACAGAGGAAACAAAAGCAGAAGAGAGATTTCCACAAGTATTCTGAAGATGAAAACTAGATTGGAAAGCTGGTAATGGACTTAGCAGAGTGGAGGAAGTAACAAGTCAAAATGCTTCAGAGATATATCCATGAGCAATGAACCAATCTCTCTCCCCCTGCCTATCCCTATCCCCCACCATCAATCCCATGGGAGAGTTGAGGTTTATTTGGACAAACTGAACAAAAGAAACTTCAGATCAGGCATGAGGTTCGAATTCAAACACAGAATTACATAAAAACCTGTGTTTGCCATAGAGGGAGACTCAGCTCCTGGCCTTGTCCTGCTCCCGAATGCCAGCAACCAGGTGCCTCATGGAAAAGCAGAGAACTCCTAAGGAAAGCTGGACAACCTCCAAGGAAAGACCTCGGAACCTGACACTAAGGAATCTAGCAGCAGAAAAAGACCTTAAAGCCAGACCACCCCACGATGACACCCACCACCACCACCCCCACTCCAGATTTCCCAAACTGTTGTTTAATGCCTCAATCTTTAACAGAAATGAAAGACAGCAGACATTTGAGAAAAATCTTCAGCACATAGGATAGAGACCAAAATAAGCAAATAGGAAAAAGAAACAGAGGCAATATAGGGAGCAGAAGAGCAAAAGGAACCTTAGGGGGGGGAAAAAAAAGCCAACTTCTGATTAAGGTAATGCATTCACAAAACAAATCCAAGATATAAGGAAGAAAAGAATAGTCACAGGAAGAGAAAGACTTTTTGGCAATTAAAAATACAGTACCTGAAATTAATAAAATTTGGTAGAAGTTCTACTCTATTTCACTGAATTCTTCTAGAAACTCAAATAAAAATACAGATATGGAAGATAGCCAAAAAATAATTTTTAAAAATAAAATTAGAAGATCAAACTCGAAGCTCTTACACATTATCCACAAAATTCTCAGCAACAGAGAACAGAGAAAACAAAGATGACAAAATTATCAAAGATAAGATACATGAAAATATTCTAGAACGTAATGGCATGAGTCTCCAATTTCTTACTTAACTTCTCTTCTGGGAACTCTTAGAGAAAGCTCAAAGTCCACATTTCCAAAATTCAACTCTTGATTTCCCCTCTAAGCTGCTTCTCTTGCAGTTTCCTGTCTCCATGAAGGACAGCACCATTCATCCAGCTGCAGAAATCACAAACCAACGTCACCCCAGCCCAAGTTAGCCTCATCCCCTGCATGATCACGGAGGTGGCCTTTTAACTGGTTTCCTATGTACACTCCACAGAAAGTTCCTTCAAAAGACAGAGTTGAAGATATTTCATGCCCCACAGTTAAAACCTTTCAGTGGCTTTCTCTGCTCCTGAGTCAGAACAAACTCTTTAACATGGCCTAGAAGGTTTTGCGTGGTCTGGCCATCCATGTTTCTCTAGCTTTACTCTGTACCATGGTCCCTTTCAGTCTCCACCCAGCCATGTTATCCCCTTCTGTGTCCCCCTTACTGCTTATCTAGCAAACAGTAGACTTCCAATAAAGAATTCTTGAAAGCATGATATCACACAGATATGGGATCAAAACCTAACATGTCTTTAAACACATAAACTTCCCTCAATCTCAGTTTTCTCATCTATAGACTGCAAATAAGAACAATACCTACCCATAGGTTCTTATCAGGATTCAACAAGATAATGACAATAAAGAACTTATCTTAGTGCCTGGCACAAAGTAAGCACTCAGAAAATTGTAGTTATCTAGTATTCTGCAGAATGCCATCTAAATATTCCTGTTTCCATTAGTAACTGATCGTGCATGTCATCTGTTAATTAACATGAACCTTCAAAACCTCTATTTATATTTTGTCTGTACAAATTCTTAGGAATAATAAATTTTATGACTTTATTGCCCTCATTGCAAAGTAGTTGATCATGCCAGAGGTGTGCTAGAGATGGCTAATCCCTGCTTGCAAGAGTAAATTGTTAACTTTTCAGGAATTTGGTGAGCTGGTTGTTAAACATGGCATTTGTTAAAAATAAACTGTATAAACGTATGATTAAAAGAATTATATTAAAGGCTGGGCATGGTGGCTCATGCCTGTAATCCCAGCAGTTTGACAGGCCGAGACTGGTGGATCACCTGAGATCAGGACTTCAAGACTAGCCTGGCCAACATGCTGAAACCCCGTGTCTACTAAAAATACAAAAAATTAGCCGGGTGTGGTGGCACGCACCTGTAATCCCAGTTATTCGGGAGGCTAAGGCAAGAGAATTGCTTGAACATAGGAGGTGAAGGTTGCAATGAGCCAGGATCATGCCGTTGCACTCCAGTGTGGGCAACAAGAGTGAAACTCTGTCTCAAAAAAAAAGAATTATATTAAAAACAACAATAGGCTTACTAAAGTTTTGCGGGGAGGAGAGATGGTGGCATGCTTTGTTGCCCAGGCTGGTCTCAAATTCCTGGCTTCAAGTGATCCTCCTGCCTTGGACTCCCAAAGTGCTGGGATTACGGATGTGAGCCACTGCATCCTGCCCATAGTATTCTCTTCTAATCCTTTTTATTTCTATGAGTTGTCTGTCTTATTGCTCAACAAGATAAAATTTCTGAGCTAGTGGCTTGAGGCTGGAGGAAGAATCTGGAGAGAGAGAGACTGTGGAAAAGGCCCAGAAAAACCTTTGAACTAACAGAACATATCTCTTTGAGGGACTCAAGATCTTCATTCTGGGTCTTCCTCTGTCACCCAGACAGTACACTCTGTCTACACGCTGTCACCCAGGAGTGTAGAGCTATAATCTCAACTCACAGCAGCCTCCACCTTCCAGGCTCAAGTGACCCTGTCACCTCAGTCTCCTGAGTGAAGATCTTTGAAAGATGGGAGTTAATTTATAAAAATGGAAACCTAGTGAATTCCAGTGTGTGAAAGTAAACTTCTGATCGTTACTGAAATCCGGAACAGTTTCTCCATGAAGCGGAGATGTGATGCTACATTAAGTTTATGAGAAACTGTTTGCTGAGTGCCAGCATGGTTTTTCTGTTGGTCTTATTGAAACCAGGGGCCACAGATTTTCATTTATACATTCATGCCCATTGTTGGTGTCCTTTCTCTAGGTCATACACTCTATAAATGGATGTTGTTTCTTCTTTCTTTCTTCCCTCCCTTCCTTCCATTCTCTAAGTCAATGAAATCAGTTGAATGAGTCAGGCTCTGTTCCAGGGGCTGATGAGTAAATAAATAAACAAGACAAGTGCTCTGGCCTTTAAAGAGGCTCAATGATGGTTTTAAATGGCCCTCTGTTCACGGTGTAAGCAGGTAAAAAACAGGGAATTGTTACTTCGATCCTAGGCATTGGGGAAAGGCTTCAATGGAAGAGGTTAGTGCTTGAGTTGAATCTTAAAAGATGTGTAGATTGGGGGTGAGATGGTCAGAGGGAAATGGGAAGAACATTCTAGGAAGAGGGATCAGCAAAAATAGCCAAGCCTTGGAGGAGGCAAATAGTAGGACATGTTACAGAAAGGAAAGAGGGCATTGCCTAGATGGAGCAAGGCGGTGAGGTGAGGTGAATGGTGGAGCTGGTAATTGTGTGCAGGCAACTTACTCCAGAGATGTTAGGACTGTTTAACATTTATCTACTCTTCCAATTTACATTATTTTTTTTTTCAAACTAAATAACTGGACAGCCATTTGAGCAAGGCTGGAGAAGTAGGGGAAGTCGAGCCAGTTGAGACATAGCGATTCATCACTGAAAATCCATTTCCAGGACCTGCACCCAACACAGGACCTGTGTATGGTTATCATGATTTGAACATTCCCAGCAGTTTGTCATGTAGCGTTTGAGATTCAGGGCCCCAGGGACGCTGGATACTTTTACAAACATATTCTACAGTGTTTTATATAGGTCCTGGCAAGATTAACATATTGTCTTCTATGATGACAAATAGCTAACATGAAATGAGGATCAATTTGATCTTTCATATAAATTCTGGAGAATGTTTTTTCACAATTATCCCAGACCTTTTGTATAGCATCTGTTTTTCAGTTCTAATGCAAAAGTATGTTACTGATATTGAATATGAATGACTAGCAATATTTCATTCCAAATAACGATTTCCATCAAATTTCTTTTTTTTAACTTTTATTTTAAGTTCAGGGGTACATGTGCAGGTTTGTTACATAAGTTAACTTGTGTCATAGGGGTTTGTTGTATAGATTATTTTATAGGTATTAAGCCTAGTACCTATGAGTTATTTTTCCTGATCTTCTCCCTCCTCCCACCCTCCACTCTCCAGCAGACTCAGAGGTCTGTTGTTATCCTCTATGTGTCCATGTGTTCACATCATTTAGCTCCCACTTATAAGTGAGGATACGTGGCATTTGATTTTTTATTCCTGCATTAGTTTGCTAAGGATAATGGCCTCTAGCTCCATCCATGTTCCTGCAAAGGACATGATCTCATTTTTTTATGGGTGCATAGTATTTCATGGTATATACATACCACATTTTCTTTAGTGTACCATTGATGGGCAGTTAGGTTGATTCCATGTCTTTGCTGTCTTAAATAGTGCTGCAGTGAACATACACGTGCATGTGTCTTTATGACAGAATGACTTACATTCTTTTGGGTATATACCCAGTAATGGGATTTCTGGGTCGAATGGTAGTTCTGTTTTTAGTTCTTTGAGGAATTATCACACTGCTTTCCGCAATGGTTGAACTAATTTACATTCCCGGCAACAGTTCCCTTAAATTTCCCAAAACATAAATATGTAGTGCTTGCTATATGCCAGACAATGTTATACGCATTTTACCAATATTAAATCATGTGATGCTCTAACAACACAATGAGAGATAGGCATCTTCATTATCCTTAGTTGGTAAATGAAGAAACAGTAGTTGAGTAACTTGCCCAAAGTTAGAAGCTAGTGAATGGTGTTGCTGGTAACTATGTGCGGGCAACTTACTCCAGAGATGTTAGGCCTGTTTAACATTTATCTGCTTTTCCAATTTACTTTTTTTTTTTTTCAAACTAAATCACTGGACAGATTTTTAAATTCTTTTGACCACTTGATTAGTTGACATGACACTATATTATATGAATAGAATTCACATATACAAACATTACATGCCCATATGTGATACATGACAGTTATTATAAATCAGTAGTTCTCAACCCTGGATACACCCTGAAATCATAAAGTGACGGGTTTTTGTTGTTGTGTTGTTGTCTTGTTTTTTGGGGTGTTTTTTTTTTTTTGAGATGAGGTCTCACTCTGTTACCCAGGCTGGAGTGCAGTGGCATGAACAAGGCTCATTGCAGCCTCGATCTCCTGGGCTCAAGCAATCCTCCTGCCTCAGCCTCCCAAGTAGCTGAGACTACAAGTGCACTCCACCATGCCCGGCTAATTTTTAAAATTTTTTGTACAGAAAGGGCCTCACCATGTTGCCCAGGCTGATCTCAACTTTTGGGCTCAAGCAGTCCTTCACCTTGGTACCCCAAAGTGCTGGGATTAAAGGTGTGAGCCACTGTACCTGGCCCATGTAATGAATTTTTTTAAAAAATGTTATTGGCTTAGGTCCAGCCTCCAGAGATTCTGACTTAATTGCTTTAGGTGAAGCCTGGACATCAGTATTTTCAAAACCCCCAGGTGATTCTAACATATTCATCTGGGGTTGAGAACCGCTGTACAGACCAATCATTTATGGTTGACTCCAGGCACTGTACTATGCATTTTACACACATTATTGTCCTTTCACGTGACAACCTGATTAGATAGGGTATAATTATTGGTGTTTTACAGATGTGGAAATTGAGGAACCAAGAGGTTATATGTAATTTGCCCAAGTTCACACAGCTAGTAAATTGCAAAGACAGAATGTATGAGGTGAAACCACATTTTCTTAATTATAACTACTATGCATAAAAATTAGTCTGTGTCATAAATTAATTTATCAGCATTCTGGAATATATCTATTTGTATGTACATGCTAAAACTCTTGAAATCTGAATAATTTAACCAATTTCCATTCGGTCTGTTAAAAATACCGGGAACTTTGGTTCATGCCTGTAATTCCAACACTTTGGGAGGCCGAGGCAGGCAGATCACAAGGTCAGGAGATCGAGACCATCCCGGCCAACACGGTGAAACCCCGTCTCTACCAAAAATACAAAAATTAACTGGGTATCATGATGCATGCCTGTAATCCCAGCTACTTGGGAGGCTGAGGCAGGAGAATAGCTTGAACCAGGGAGTTGGAGGTTACAGTGAGCAGAGATCACACCACTGCACTCCAGCCTGGTGACGGAGCGAGACTCTGTCTCAAAAAAGAAACCCTTTTAAACTAAAAACCTTTTAAACTAAATTATATATCCATCTATTTCTATTATATACATCTTTTATATTATATAATATATTGCCATATATGTCATGTATTTGTAATATTAACCTTTTCACTTCATCTTTTGTATTTCTACATATGAATATGTAAAACATTCTAAGTAAGTTTTCAAATACATAAGTAGCTTTAAATAATAATAATAATAATAAAGGTAATAAATACTCAAAACTCTTCACTTCTAATTGTTTTACTATTATCTATGTTATTTATGACTACTGTATCAACATGGTGAAAATGCTACATAATGACACTCCATTGCACATCTCTTCCCAATTCTACATGCAGTGATGGCATACTGTAGTTTGAAATTGGCCATATTTGGAGTTTTTACACCATGGAAATCAGCAACTGCTCTAAATCAAGACCTCCACCACTACCCCTGAAAACTAGTTTTTAAACATTTACTAACACACCAAGGATAATACCCAGTTATGTAGACATCAGACAAAGACCTCAACATAGACGACAGCACCTTCTTAGCAAAGTCAGTAGCTCTCCTTTAACTAAGCATCATTCCCTTTGTCTTATTCATGAATCCTCCAGATCTTTTCTAAGAGAATATTGGCTTTAAGTTTATATACAATTTCTGTTAAGTTTGGCTATCAGTTTTGTTTCTATAGAAACAAACGAGGAGGGCGCATTTCTATGAGGAAGACGTAATAGCTCAGAGTTTGACAGTCAACAGTTTGATGACAAAAAAAGGGCAAGCAAAGCAATGCAAACCTAGAGAAGGATACATGAACTCCAGCAGTCCAAGGGTAGCAGTATAGAAAAGCCCCTGGGAGACTTCCTGTAAGACAACATGGAACAAGAGATCATAGTGGTGACCAAAAACTCTCGAGAAAATGTTTGCCATCTTCTATATACTGTTTAAAATAGCAGAATAGTGTGTAATAGACATTTTAAATATCTAAAAATATTTTTTGACAAATAGTGCTGAGAAAACTGAATATCCACATGCAAAAGAATGAAGTTGGGCCCTTACCTTAAAGCATACGCAAAAAATTAACTCAAATAGATCAAAGATCTAAATATAAGAACTAAAACTGTAAGAAGAAAACATAGGGATAAGCCTTCACGACATAGGATTTGGCAATAATTTCTTGGATATAACACCAAAAGCATAGGCCATAGAAGAAAAAATAGGTAAATTGTACTTCAAAGTTAAAAACTTTTGTGCATTAAAGGACACTATCAAAAAAGTCAAACAGCAACCAATAAAATGGGAGAAAATATTTGCAAATTATATATTTGATAAGAAATTGCTATCTAGAGTGTATTAAAAACTCCATCTCAACAACAACAACAAAAACAACCCAATTTAAAAGTGGGCAAAGACTTGAATAGACATTTCTCCAAAAAAGATATACAAATGACCAATAAGCACATGAAAAGATGCTTATTCATTAGGGAAATGCAGATCAAAGCCACAGTGGGATACCATTTCACATCCATTAGGATGGCTATCATAAAACAAAACAAAATAGAAAATAACAAATATTGGTGAAGATGTAGAAAAATCATAACCCTTGTGCATTACTGATGGAAATGTAGAATGATGCAGCTGCTATAGAAAATAGTATGGCAGTTCCTCAGAAAATTAAATATAGAATTACCACATGATCCAGCAATTCTACTTCTAGGTATATACCCAAAGGACTTGAAAGCAGGACTTGAACAGATATGTGTACACTCATGATCATAGCAGCATTACTCACAATAGCCAAAAGGTGGAAACAACTCAAATGTCTATCAAGGAATGAATAGACAAATAAAATGTAATTTATATATACAATTAAATATTATTCCTTTTAAAAAGGAAGGAAATTATGACAAATGCTACATGGATGAACGCTGAAAATTATGCTAAGTGAAATAAGACAGATACAAAAGGACAAATATTATATGATTCCACTTATATGAGGTTCCTAGGGTAGTCAAATTCATAGACATAAAGTAGAATAGTAGTTGTTGGGGCCTGGAGGGAGGAATGGTGAGTTATTGTTTAACGGATACAGAATTTCTGTTTGGGCTGATAAAAAATTCTAGAGATTGACAGTGGTAACGGTTGTACAACAATGTGACCATACTTAATGCAATTGAATTGTACACTTAAAATAGTTAAAATGGTAATTTTATATTATATATGTTTTACCACAATAAAAATGTGCCTTATAAGCACAAAAAAACTATAACTTTGTTAAAGATGTACAACTTAAAGCAGGCAAACTTCCAGTTTCCAGAATAATGCCTTATGTGGAACGTCACACTGTCTGGTAGAAATGATACATGAGATGTGGGATTTATGTATTAGAAATGTATTGTAGCCATCAACAATGACACCCTCTATTACTCTAGAGCAAACATATGATCAGTATAAAGATGAATACAGTCGCTGCAAGAGTTTGTGGAGGGAGAGAGAGGAAGAGCAGAGCTTGACGCGGCAGGGGACTGGCAATGGGCGGCTTCTCTCAGGGAAGTCAAAAAGGGGAAAGGTAAAAGGAGTCTAGTTATCCTTAATAATAACACCAGATGTGAACTACAGTATGACAGGAGTCACAAACAGATCCATGGGCTAGGTTCAAACACTGTTGGCTTCTGCAGCTGTTGCTATAGGATATCATTTGGGGAGTACTAGCCAACATACACCTCCACACCCACATCGTGCACCACCCAACCACTTCCTTGCCCTTCGGCACTTGCCCCATTTGAGCCTTGCCCTGGGCTCATCCCTCAGACAGGACAGAAAGCTGCCATCCTTGGATATTCTTCTGGGGTGTTGTGTTTCAATAGCTTATGTACTGAAAGGAACACAAAAAAATTAAGGTTTTAGTAATCATATTTGAGAGTTTAAGGAACGTGCTCACTCTTCTCCGTCTCCTACCTCAAACAATTTGGAGACCAGAAAGAATGTGTCCTGGCTATATTGAGAGACCACAGTTAGAGGGAAGGGAAGTGTTGGAAATATAGATGCTGGTTGGCGCTAGAGAAGAGAGCAGTCACAAAGAGGTGCTGCATGATGAGTGTAGAGTGGGCAGGCTCTTACACAGTTTTACAGACATTTTCGTCTGGGAAGGAGAAACCCTAGGCTGAAAAATAAATGACTGAGATCAAATTTTTTGCCACTTCAGTAGAATGGTGATGCAAAACAGAAATTAAGTTATAGAAAAATCAAGAAAACTACCCTTCTTTTTTCACATGTGAGTTTGTATACTGAGATTTGCCCTTAGTACACACTCCCAGACTTTATAAGTCCAGGAAAACGTAAAGTGAGCAGGGTATGGGGGCAAGTGGGAACTTTAAAATGTAGTATATCTTTATAGAGCCATCTCAAAAGGTAAGGGGAGAACCAGGACAGAGTATAGCCCGGAGAACAAAGACCTGAACACGAACGGGAGGCCTGCAATCTGGCTGTGGCTGCCATCAACATGATATCACTTTCATAGTCTTGGAGTAGAATCCTCTTCCCTGACTTACCCTGGTTAAGGATCTTCTCTGCCTACAAATCCAAGCCCACTGAATTCCATTTTGATTTCCCTGGTTTGGGCGATATAATGGCTTTTCCCTGGTTTGGGTGTTATAACACAGCTTTTCAGGTCATAGTTGACTTGTCTGATGAATGTTTTTTCTATCCGTGACATAATGATTTCTGTTTCCCGCATGTCTCCTGCTTCATCACAGTCTCATCTCTTTCAGATGCCTGAGTAACCACTTTGTTGTGACCGTACCTGCTTCTTTCAACCTGTGCTTGGGATTAGGATCAATACTTGCTTGCTTGGCTTTTATTCAAGTGATGAATAGCTTCGGAAACTCTTATCTGAACAGGTTTGCTGTATCTATCTGATATTCTAAACTGACCTTCAGCCTAAGAATCTTAAAAAATGTCCATATTTTAAGGAAAGATGGATGATCCTCTCTGTTTCAAATAAGAAGGAAAATCTTTTGATCAGACTGAGAGCAAAGAGGGAATTTGGTTCTTTTTTGTTTCAAGGAGTCCTTGAAGAGGTGTTAATAGATTGTTTTTCTTTCCTTTAATTAGGTTTATGCTCTAAACAAGGTAAGGACCTGGTTTGGGGGAAGGGAAGTTTGAAGCAGCATTACAGTGTCCTGGGTTTTAAATTACGGCTATAAGCAGAACTTCTAAATGTCTTTGAAAAGTTCTCATCAAATTATTTTCTGCCCTTTCTCTCAGGCCCAAGAAATACTGAGATTTCAAGAAACAGCTAAGATTTCATTTAGATGCTCAAAGGAGATCCCCAAGCCGGAAGACTGTTTTCCAGGTGGCTCATTCTTAGGGGTTTTCACGAGCTTTTTGTTTGAGCTTTTAGCCCCAAGGAGGGAAGAGATACCACCTAAAAATGGTCTTTTCCACCCCATCTTCTGCAGCTGGTTTTGGTGTTGCACTTAATTAGTTGTTCCCTCTTCCCAAATTATGATTCAATCCCAAGCTTGTCTTTCAAAATCTGTCCATTTGATCTAAATTTTAAAACACTTATCAGAGACCTAAGACATGCAATGTATAAAGCCAGCTAGAGGAAGCTAGAGAAGCTCCCAAATCCCCCAGAAAAGGTGAACTATTGGTCTTGATATCATGGAATTTGGAAAGTAGAAGATGGCAAGTATGAAAATAATTATAACATGATTGTGTCATCAGAGAGAAAATAATGACTATATAAAATTTGAAGGAGGCAAAAGTTTTCAACTAAGGGGTAGTTAGGAAGGAATCCATAATACAGTGTGAGACTTCATTTGAGCTGAACCAGAAGAATGGGTAAGATGTCAAGTGCAGATACAAAGTTGAGAGGACAATTTGTTGCTTTAGAAAATAAGATATAGCATTCTAACTCAGAAGAACTAGGCATCACTCTCTGATTTAAACTGATTTATATATTGTTTTATTTTAGTAGTGCTGTTAAATAATAGGTAAAATCCTAAAAATCTGACTATAAAGCAAATTTCTACATACTACATTGAATGCTATTTTTCCCTCAGTGACTTATGTATTCAGATTAGAAATGCACTTCCAGGGTTAGGATGAAGAAAATCAAATAATTTTTTTAAAAAACAATAAAAAGCATTATTCAATAACTGTGACAGATACAATATTAAGTAAGGTAAAAATCTCTGTTTCAAGATATATGCAACCTAGCATGGGAAGCCCACAAATGACCATATGCATTAGTTCTTTTTCACACTGCTATAAAGAAATACCCCAGACTGGGTAAATCATAAACGAAAGAGGTTACATTGACTCACAGTTCCTCATGGCTGGGGAGGCCTCAGGAAACTAACAATCATGGTGGAAGGTAAAGGGGAAGCAAGGACCCTCTTCACATGGCGGCAGGAGAGATAAGTGCAGGCAGGGGAAATGCCAGAGGCTTATGAAACCATCAGATTTCACGACAGCTGACTCAGTATCATGAGAACAGCATGGGGAAAACCGCCCCATGATCCAGTCACCTCCCTCCCTCAACAAGTGGGAATTACAATTTGAGATGAAGTTTGAATGGGGACATAGAGCCAAACCATATCACCATATTACCATATAAGTCTCCTTTCCCTGGGGATGCCAGATTCAAGAGCCTGGGAGTGAACTCTGCTTCCCCCACACCAAAAAAAAAAAAAAAAAAAAAATGCTGTGAACAGTTCAGAGCAGGAACAGTTAGAGACATAGGAGGAGGTCATATAGTATCATGAAAGAGAAGGGATACAAACTTATTGAGCAGAGTGGGGAACTATGGTACATTGTGTAAATAAGTGAGGCAGAATAAACTCTGATGTAAAGATCTATTTGGTTTTAGGCTCTGGAAGTCTCTGTGACCTTCCAGAATGTAAGAGAAGTGGTCATGGATTAAAGAGATGTCAGAAAACAGGAAACTGAGACAGCCAGTGCAAGCTGCACTGTCAAGAAGTTTGGCAGGGAAGAAAGCAGGAGCAGAGAGAGTGAACAGTGAGGGATGCCAAGAGCTGGGGATTTGCCTGAAGAGTGAGGTGGAGCCAGAAATGGACACACAATTTTTTTTCTTAAGTTAAAGGTCTGGAGGTCAAGATGAACATGAAGAATCAAGAAAGGTATGGCTGGTGAAGTCATGATGACACTAAGGTACTCAGAATATGTGACAGGCCCACCCTTGAAAAATAAATTAATAATCTATTTTTCCCTACCCAACTCTGGTTCCTGTTGAAAATATAGTAGAGATCAGAAAGTAGAAAGATTTCAAATAAACAACCTAACGATGCACTTCAAGGAACTAGAAAAGCAAGAATAAACCAAATCCAAAATTACTATAGTAGAAAGAAAGAAATAATAAAGATCAGAGCAGAACTTAACAAAACAGAGACAAAAAAATTACAAAGGATCAACGAAATGAAAAGTGGTTTTTTAAAATTGATAAGCAATTAGCTAGACTAACCAAAGAAAAAAGAAAGAAGACCCAAACAAAATCAGAAATGAAAAAGGAAACATTACAACTGATACCACAAAAATACAAATCATCATTAGAGACTACTATGAGTAGAACTACACACTAACAAACTGGAAAACCTAAAGAAAATGGGTAAATTCCTGGATACCTACAACCTACCAAAATTGAATCAGGAAGAAATAGAAACAGACTAATAAAAAGTAATGAGATTAAAACAGTGATAAACAGTCTCCCAGCAAAGAAAAGCCCAGAACCTGATGGCTTCACTGCTGAATTCTACGAAATTTACAGATAAAAAAAGAACTAATGCAATTCTCCTCAAGCTATTCTACAATATAGAAGAGGAAGGAATTCTTACTAACTCTTCCTATGAAACCAGCGTTACTTCAATACCAAAACCAAACAAGGAATAACAACAACAAAAACTTTCAGGCCAACATTACTCATGAACATAGATGCGAACATTCTCAACAAAATACTAGCAAATCAAATCTAAAAGCATATCAAAAAGATAATACATTGTGATCAAGTGGGATTTATCTCAGGGATGCAAGGATGGTTACCATATGCAAATCAATAAATGTGCTACATCACATCAACAGAACAAAGAACAAAAATCATATTATTATCTTAATAGACACAGACAATGAAATTCAACATCCCTTTATGACAGAAATGCCCAACAAACTAGGGATAGAAGGAACATGTCTCAACCTAATAAAGTCCATACACAATACACCCACAGCTACTGAATTAGGAAAAGCTGATAGCCTTATCTTCAAGAAATGCAACTAGAAAAGGATGTCCACTCTTACCAGTCCTATTTAACATAGTCCTAGCCAGGACAATCAGGCAAGGAAAAGAAATAAAAGGCATCCAAATTGGAAAAGAGGCAGTCAAATTTTCCTTCTTTGCAGATGACGTGATCCTATGTCTAGAAAAACCTTAAGAATCTACCAAAAAACTCTTAGATTTGATTTTAAAAAGTTCAGTAAAATTGCAGGATACAATATTAACACACAAAAATCAGTAGCATTTTCATATACCAATAATAAACTCACTGAAAAACAAATCAAGAAAATGATCTCATTTACAATAGCTGCAAAAAATATAAAATACCTAGTAATCAATTTAACCAAGGAGGTGAAATGCCTTTGCAAGGAAAACTACAAAGATGAAAGAAATTGAAGGGAACACAAACATGTGGAAAGACATCCCATGCTCATGTATTGCAAGAACTAGTATGGTTAAAATGACTATACTACTCAAAGTAATATACAGTTTCAATGAAACCCTGTCAAAATACTAAGGACATTTTTCATAGAAATAGAAAAAAATGCTAAAATTTTTATAGAACCAAAATAGAGCCCAAAAAGCCAAAGCAATCCTGAGCAAAAACAAGAAGGCTGGAGGCATCACACTACCTAATTTCAAAATATATTACAAGGCTATAGTAACCAAAACAGCATGGTATTGGTATAAAAACAGACACATAAACCAAAGGAACAGAATAGAGAATCCAGAAATAAGTTCACATATTTGTAGCCAACTGATTTTCAATAAAGGCACCAAGAACATAACATTAGGGAAAGGACCTTCTCTTCAATAAATAGTGCTGGAAAAATGGGATATCCACATGCTGCAGAATGGAACTATACTCTATCTCTCACCATATACAAAAATAAACTCAAAATGGCTTAAAAACTTAAAGACCCAAAACTATAAAACTACTAGAAGGAAACAGGAGAAACACTCCAGGGCATTTGATCTAAGAAGAAAATGTATGGCTAAGACCCCAAAAGCACAGGCAACAAAAATGAGAGTAGACAAATGGGATGATAATGGGATGATATCAAACTAAAAATCTTCTGCACAGCAAAGGAAACAATCAACAAAGTGAAGAGGCAACCTGTTGAGTGGGAGAAAATGTTTGCAAAATATTCATCTGACAAAGTACTAATATTCAGAATATACTAGGAGCTCAAGCAACCCAACAGCAAAGCAAACAATCCCATTGAAGAGTGGGTAAAAGATCTAAATAGACATTTCTCAAAAGTGGACATACAAATGGCCAAATTTATGGAAAACTGCTTAACATCACTAATTGTCTGGAAAATGCAAATCAAAACCACAAGGAGATACCATCCTACACAATTTACAATGGCAATTGTCAAAAAGACAAAAAACAACAGACACTGATGGGGAGGCAGATAAAAGGGAACTCCCATACGCTATGGGTGGGAATGTAAATTAGTACAGTCATTATGGAAAACAGTATGGAGATTTCTCAAAAAACTAAAAATAGAGCTACTGTACAATCCAGTAATTCCACTACTGAGTATTTATCCAAAGGAGAGGACGTTAGTATATAGAAGGGATACATGAAACCCCATGTTTATTGCAGCACTATTCACAATAGCAAAGACATGGAATCAACTTAAGTGTCCATCAACAGATGAATGGATAAAGAAAATGTGCTATATTTATAAAATGGAATAATATTTGGCCATAAAAATTATGAAATCATGTCATTTGCAGCAATATGGGTGGAACTTGAGGTCATTATGTTAAGTGAAATAAGTCAGACACAAAAGACAAATATCACATGTACTCCCTCACATCTAGGAGCAAAAACAAAGTTGATCTCATGGAGGTAGAGAGTAGAATAATTGATACTAGAGGCTGAAAAGGATGTGGGTATGGGTGGGGGGTGGGGGAGATGGTGATGAGAGATTGGTTAATGGATAAAAAAAAATGTATAGTTAGAAGAAATAAGTTCCAATGGTTGATAGTAGAATGGGGTGGCTATAGTTAACAACTATGTATTACATATTTCAAAGTATAGAAGTGAGGGCTTGAAATGTTCTTAACAAGTAGAAATGACAAATGCTGAGGTGATGGATATCCTAAATACTCTGACTTGATCACTACACATTCTATGCATGTAACAAAATATCGCATGTACCCCATCAGTATGTACAAATATTATATATCAATTTTTTTTAATTTTTAAAAAAATCTAGTAGGGAAGTTAAGTTCTCAAAATGAATTCCCTTCAAAACAGCAAAAACAGAATAATAAAAACATCCACATTCTGTGTCAGTAGGTTGGTCAGAGGAGCAGAACAACTATGAGTCACATAACAGGTGTTTTTTGGGATTAGATCTTCACCAATCGTTGGAGCCAGTTGAGCAGTTTATGTAAGTCTGCTGTCCCTGTGTCTGAGAGCAACCTGAAGTCAGCAGTACCAGCTATCAGAATGGGAAGTGGACAGGAAGTGGGAGACCAAGGACAAACAGGAGCCTGGGAAGATGAGCTGGGACCTACACTTGTTTCTCACTGGAACCCTCTTAAGTCTCTCAGAGTCTTCAAGCCTCCACCTCCAACAACAGGGTACTCTGTGAAGAGCTGGCACACGTCACCAGGGAGAGCTGCCCACTCATCTGCTCATGAGCCAGGGAAGCTTCCCGAGGAGTTTCCACAGCCCTGAAGGAGCTGTGGCTGGGCAGCTGCCCCACACCACATGGCAAACCAACAAACCCCAGCTAAGTACACCAGCTACACAGAGCCTGACCTTACTTCATGTTGCTCTCACTTTCTGTCATTTTGTATATTTAAGAAATTGTGTTTGAAGGAAAAGCAATGATAGAGACTGAATAAATAAAGAAATGTAAAGGCAGCTGGAGACTGCCCACCTCCCTGCAGGGAAAACCATATCTTTAGAGGCCTGGGGGCTACTGAGTCTGGTCACTCTTTGAAAAATGTCTTCTGAGATAGCCTCCTTTGGAAAACTAGGAAAATAAATCTTCCCCTAATGGCTTTTGAAATAAGCAAATAATTTTAATGTTATTAATAAAATGAATTAAGCAACCTCAGTAGTAAACATACTTTTTCAAGACACATTTCCATCTCTATCACCTCCTCCTATTTCCCTTAGAGATTCTGACTTGAATCCTTCTTCTGGAAAGTTGTTCCAGCACCATGGACAGACAGCAGTTCTGACTGGTTGGTGGATATGCCTTACCAGCTGCTAAATATTTTGAAGAATAGCCTGAATAAAAGTATAAACATATTGTTGAATATTATGGAGGTAAACACCAGAAGAACAACTTAACACAGAAATGGTTTTAAAATGATTAGGAGACGAGGCCAGGCAGGGAAAGAAAGTGATCTTTTCATTTCCTTCTCATCCATATTGTTTGAAATGCTATTTCCATGTGCATGAATTATTTTATTATAATTATTTTATAAATCACTAAGAAAAAAAGGGAACATCAGGTCATTCTCATTAACAGACATGTTTGGAAATACCTGCCCTAGAGGACAGGTGAAGGCTTCCCAAGAGAAGGCAAAGACAAAAATGGGAAACAGATAAGGCAGTTCTGGGTGTTTTCAATCTAGACAAGTTTGAGGGTCAGGGAAGAAGGTCAAGTGTCTGGGAAGAGCCTCCACCAGAGTTTGCTGGTTTCTAATCTTCATTACATTGAAAGCCTTTATCCCTCCTGAGGTGGGTAAATGTCTGTGGTCTGTGATCTGTGTTGGGAGAGCCATACATCCATGAGTGTAGACACTGTTTTGCATATCATTATGTACACCATTGCTTGCTTCACTAAGTGGCATCCTGAGATATTTATGATGAAGAGCGATTATCACATATATAAAACTACACTAATGTTTTATATGAAAAGAAATTCGCACTGAAAAAGGAGAGAAAGTCCATGTGCCTTGTTGACAGTCCCCACCACCATCAGTAAGATCTGCCCGGAGTTCTGGTTGCAAAACATTGATTTGATAATAGCAATAAAGTTTACAAATGGTAAAAATATGAGCTTGTTTACTCCTGGAAGATTTTATTATTCATGCAAACTCTTAGTCAAAGATAGAGGCTGTTACACACTTTGGGAAACCATCTATGAGCCAGAAAGACCCCAAGGAAAGGAATTCAGTAGAAATAATTTTGTAAAATCAATTTGAAGAATGCTTAATCCTTAGATTAAAAAGCCAGGCCATGTATATGTGTATATGTGTGTGTGTGTATATATACATATATACACACATATATGTGTGTGTATATATACATAACAAAGAGAGAGAGATTTGCATTTTTTTCCATACCCAGTGAAAAGGTGAAACCATCACAATCTTTGTGATCAGGCAGAAATGGGAGGAGGGAAGGCTTATTTTAAGATGTGGGCAAGCCCAAAAGTTTCTGTTGGTGCAAACAACACAGTTAACTGGGATACCCCCAACTCAAACCCAAGTCTAACAAGCCATCCCAGATCTGGTCAATCATACTCTGTTGGAGGGTCCTTGAGTTCTATTGCTCAAAGAGGGGCAATTCAGTAGGTTCTACCAGGCAGCATGTTCATTCCTGGGTTTTCAGGGTGTTTTATGCATCTCCTTCACTGGTCTGCACTAAATACAAAGGCAACTCCTCTCTTCCATTTCACAACCATCGCCTGGTTCTTAGCTGGTTACCAGATTCTCTCAGTCCAGCAGTGGTCATTTGCTGAGAAGATGAATGTACTTAGTATGAGTGAGACAGATACTTTTTCCTTTCCCTTAATATAATCTGCTTAGAACTTCCCTAAAATACATTGTCCGTGTTCTAATTATAAATTTTCTTACTGCATAACATCATGCAGGAAGTTCAAAACTAGCAATGAGGCAGTCAATTCTACCAGTAGAAGCCATTGCAACATTCTATAGGCAGACACTAGAGGGTTTTCGTGGATTGATAAACTGCATTGTTCCCCTAAGACTCTAATGGCAATAGTGAGCTTTTTTGTCTGTTTCTTCCCCCATTCCCAGCCACACACACTCCTCAAGGATTCTTCTTTTCCTTTCTTCCCATCTTCCTATCAGGACTCCACATTTCTAGCTATGTGGTATAGATGTCCTTGGCCCTATCCTGGTGGGACCTGATTGTCCTTAGTTATGTCTCCTCTGATTGGCTCAGAGGTGAGCATGTGACACAAATCAGTCCAAGCAGAAGGAAGCTCTGATGTGGAGAAATCGCTGGTGCTTTCTCCCAGGAGATGAAAATTAACAACTCCAGTTGTTGCTGACAACTATTCTGCAATAAGGAGAACCACTCTTGAGAAGAAGCTGCCACCGTGTGAGGTTCAGTAAAGAGAAGACACAGACTGAAAGACACTGGTGGCCTTGTTGAGCTTGATTCTCAATTCTGGATCAATTCTTGCATACAGCTTTTCTAATTCTGGATTTTTCTGTCAATAAATTTCCTTTAATTGTTTAAGCCCATTTGCGTTAGGTTTCTCTTATATATGACCAAAAGCATCCTAACTGATACGGTGACCAACAACACAAAACTAATTGTCAGCCCATAGTTGTCTAGCTACCTTCTAAGCAAATTCCTAGATTTCTTTTCCAACAATAAGCCTGGAATGTTGTCACCACCCCTTAAATGGCCCTAATCATTAGGGTCCTTAAAACACTTCCAGGAACCTATCCACAAGAATTTTAGGTTGAGATCTGAGTTCTACATGAATCTGCAATCTGCAAGATTCCTTGGTATTCACTGAACAATACCCCAACCATCTAGAGGAAAGGAATCACTCAAGAACACCCCACTTCCCTACAATCGCTGGACCTAAGGATGAATTCTGGCCATTGCCAATAAGAGGTCTTGGTCACATCAGGGTGTGACCAGAATCGGGACATCTTCCTACACAGTCGCTTGCCTCCTCATGTTTGAACTTCTGCTTCCTAGAAGTGCTGAGTGAGCATTTGCGAATCTGCTGGTTAGAACCATTCACAATAAAAGCTCCCGAGTTTGACCACTAAGGCTTCGGTGAAAAGAGCCACAGAGGGATCCAAGAAAATGAACATGAGATATTTTTAAATTTTAAAAAAAATTAAACAGATATTGGGCATATTGCCTTAATAATCCATTTATAACTCACCTCCAAAGATGATTTGAGGTGCTTTAAAATACTTAGGATAAATGGGATTAAGTAAATAGATGAAATCAAACAAAAATAAAAGTAAAGGCAGGAAAATAAAATAAATATAAGGTAAAGTGAGTATATAAAATGGTTTTATAATATCCTATAGCAGTTGCCATAGGTGAACAACAAATTTGTCTCTGACCTTCTAAATTAGGCAAAGTGAGAAACATGTCTCTAAAAGATTCATAAAGTTCAATGGACTTAAAAAAACAAAAAAAGGGGAGATTAAGACCATCCTGGTTAACACAGTGAAACCCCGTCTCTACTAAAAATACAAAAAAATTAGCTGAGCGTGGCGGCGGGCGCCTGTAGTCCCAGCTACTCGGGAGGCTGAGGCAGGAGAATGGCGTGAACCCGGGAGGTGGAGCTCAAAGTGAGCTGACATTGCGCCACTGCACTCCAGCCTGGGCGACGGAGTGAGACTCAAAAAAAAAAAAAGAAAGAAAGAAAGAAAAGTAGGAAAGTAAAGAAACAAACACAAGTGGTTGCTTGGAAAGAACAGTTTTCTTGAGAAAACTTTTTCCTGTAGTGATTTATGAAGGGTAAACAGAGCATTCCCAAGAGCAAATTTTGGGAACCATGTCAATGCAGCTGATAGTATAACCTCAGAGCACTTTTCAGCAAAAGCAGCTCCGGGGGAGGAATCAAAACTCTCCGAGCTCTTTAATTATCTGCCTTGGTCCAGCCAGGCAATTTACAATGTCTATTTAGATGTGGGGACCGTAAATAGATGTTTAGAAGTTTAGATGTAACTTTAGGGAATCTTCTGGTGATATAGTTTGTACCACTGGGCTTTTAATAGAACAGAGTAATTTGAGATTTTATTCTCCAGCAATAATCTAAGGTGTAGATATTCACTGTGTCTGATCAAGGGCAAAGTCACATGCATTGACAATTAGAGCAAGGCAAAGAGATGACATCATCTCGTAAAATTAAAAAAAAAAAAAAGAAGAAGACAACGACTAATGCTTAACAGACACTATCCAGTGTCTGCTCTGAAGAGACGGGAGATTCTCTGCCCTAACACATAAACACGGGGCAATCAAGGCCTCACTGACATAAATAAAGCACAAGCATGAGCAGTAGGTTTGCCAGAAGAGCTCCAGTTCTAACAAGTACAGCTGTACTTATGGAGTGCCTGCTTTGGCTTCTATACAGAGAAGTATTAGGCATGACTCTTGACTTCACAGTTTAGAGAGACAATTCCATATTCATTAAATAATTCTAGAGGTCTAGTGTTGTACAGACTAACAGAAAAGTATACAAAGACAATTTTTTTCAACCAGGTAAATCCTATCCATCTTCAAGCCCCATCTCAGAGACTCCCTCCTCCATAAAACATTCCTGCATCCAAGATAAGCTTTCCTTCAGGAAGCCTCACAGCACTCTGGCTCTCCCTACTCTCCCTTTATCCTGCGGAGACACAGTTAGTACCATCTCCTTCACCTGTCCATCAGCTCTTCCCTCAGTCCACAGTGACCTATTCAGTCCCTGTGGCTTTGGAAGGGCTAAGTGCCTCGCCACCCAGCCATGCCCCCCAGGAGTGGAGTGGTCAGGTAAAGCTGGCCTGGCCAAACTGAGCACTTTATCCTGTCTCCCGAGCCAGACCGATCAGAGGGCTTCCTAAATTCCTACGTTTATTCTTCTACTGGGACTGCAAGCTGTAAGCATGCTATCTATCCAAGGGCATCTTGTATTCATGGACCACCTATGAGGAAAGCAAACTTGAGAGATAGAGACACATACAGATGGATCTGATTATCTGAACACCTGGACAATTCAGTTAGTTCCATGGATTCTCTCCACCCTCGTATATTCCCATACTCCTGAGGGGTGACACCCTATTATCAAACAATCGTTAACTCCAGGAGGAAGGAGACATAGGAGAGCACATATCTGGATGTATGAGAGGGTAGGGGCAATGTTGACTGTAATGCCCACAGCCCCCAGCACATATTATGACCAAGTAGCAAAATGGCAACAGGGTTTATATTTGTAGGTCTCTTCCCATCTCTGGCTGTCCTGTGAAACTGTTTATATTTCTTTATCTAACATTTATTAAGTTCCATGTCAATTAAATAATCCTCTATGAGTTGATCCTGCATACGAACTAAATAGACATCATTTGAGTAACCAACTGATGGAGAACAGATGATATGTCTGAATGAGATAGTTTCCTTGTCTAAAATCTCTGCTCTTTGTAACTGCTATACCCCCCCACAGCAGGACTGACTTGTTCCAGGTAATCTATATTTATCAATAGAGTACTAACATTGTAAAAATAAGGCAATTATACTCCAGTGACAGAGCTAAATATTGTGTCACTATATGAAGCAAATGGCATTGTTAGTCATTTCTTCAGATATGATTTGCTTTATAAAAGCTGCATTTCAAGGCATTGGAACTCAGCAGGGATTCTTTGTCAACAATCTGCCATTTCTAGCTAAATTAAGTAATCATCTGGCTACTATATTTAGAAAGCATGTGCAGGCTACAGAATGTATAGAGAGCTCTAAATGGTGCATTTATCTTCAGGGGACACCATTGCATAGGAACAGAGAAGTATCTGCTTTTAAGAGAAAATGGGCTTTCTATTAGAACCACGGAACTGTAAGAACACTTTAAAGAAGTTACTTATGCCTCCCAGAAGATCCAGGTGTGATCTGGTTGCCTCTGAAACTAATGTGGAATTGTTTTCAGTTTTTCTTGAGAACTCTGTTAATTTTAAATTCTCTCTCTTTTCTACCCCTCTATCTTAAGCAAAAGTTTTTGAAGAGCCTCTCTTGAGACTCTCTTAGAACTCGTTCTATGAAGGTATTCTATGCTCTCACTTATTTTTTGTTGTTTTACAATTTCTACTTTTATTTTAGATTCAGGGGGGTACAGGAATTTTTATTATTTTAAACCATTACAGTAGCTTTGGAAACAGTGATGGCAGCTCCTGTTTATTGTGAACCTTCTATGTCCTAGGAATAATAGGCAATTTAAAAATATTACTTCCTTAAGCAAATAATATTACATTATACGTGTGTAAATGTGTGGCCTATTTTGCTTAGGACATATTCACAAGGCATATATTTTTGCACTGTTTTATAAATTAGGATACCAATGCTCAGGGTATAAGAAACTTGCCAAATATCTCATAACAAGTAAAAGACAGAGCTGGGCCTGGCTCCTTCTGAGGCCACACTACCACACCGTGGCTGCCTCCTAAATAACTAAACTTTCTGCTGCATTTGTCCTACCTGCATTACTCATGTCCTCAACCCCTGAATCTTCAAAGTCCTCTCACTTTTTATCTCCTGATGCCTATGGAAATGGACTAATATATAACAACTGCTTTCAAGAGATGTCCTGAGTCCTCTGGAAAAGGTAAAACAAAAGTCCATGAAATTTTAATGAAAAGGACAAGAAGAATGGCAGATTATATGAATACTAGCATTGTAAAAATAAGGCAATTATGCTCCAGTGACTGAGCTAAATTGCATGTTACTCTGTGAAGCAAATGACAGGTGCTTTGAGACCACTCGCCTGCCCACTGTCTGATTTTCAGTAGGTCTGTCCTGATTCACTGAGTCCTGTCACTCCTGAGGATGTGTTTAGTTTCAGGCCTGGGCTCTGGGCTACTACTGTGGAAAAAAGACCACAGGACTTTGCTGTTTCTAAGAACTACTTGCAAGAAAGAGTGAGAGGAGTGCTGGCAGCAAGGGCTGAGCCTGAGGACCACCGCACATCAAGCTAACACATCAGACTTCCAGGCTTTCATTTATGCCTGAGATCTGCTCTACGGTCAGCAGGAGCAATGTGCCTCATGACACTCCCTTAGAGAGATGAGATGCTGGAAACTCCGCAGGGGCGGGGAAATTGAACTTGGTAGGCATAAGCTAGCAACTTCAAAAAGCTATTTGAAAGAAGTATGGATAATACACAACATATTTGTCTAGGAAATAAGTAGGACCTCTAAAGCCAGTAAAATGTTTGTCCAGGGGAGTAAAACATTAGCCATATCTTCTAGATATCTGCCATTCATTCCTAATTCATTTATTTTTATTTATTTGTTTTTTTGAGACAGAGTTTCGCTCTTGTTGCCCAGGCTAGAGTGCAATATGATCTCGGCTCACTGCAACCTCCACCTCCCAGGTTCAAGAGATCCTCCTGCCTCAGCCTCCCAAGTAGCTGGGATTACAGGTGTGTGCCATCACACCCGGCTAATATTTTTTTCTTTTTCTTTTCTTTTTTATTTCTTTTTTTGTATTTTTAGTACAGACAGGGTTTCACCACGTCGGCCAGGATGGTCTCGAACTCCTGACCTCAGGTGATCCACCCACCTCGGCCTCCCAAAGTGCTGGGATTACAGGTATGAGCCATCTCGCCTGGCTGCATTCCTAATTTAATTCCCTTGTGGTAAGAGAACACACTCTTTATGACTTCAGTTTTTTTAAATGGATTGATGCTGGTTTTATGGTCCCAACACATTATATATCTTGGTGAATTTTCCATGTCCATTTGAAAAGAGTGTATAGTCTGCTACTGTTGGATAGAATGCTCTATATGTCCATTTGATCAAATTGCTTAATAGCATTATTCTAGTGGTCTGTATCATTACTGATTTTCCGTCTACCTTTCTGTCAATTACTGAGAAGGAACTGTTGAAATGTTCAACTGTAACTGTGATTGTCTTTTTTCTTTTTTGTTCTGTCTCGTTTTGCTTCACGTATTTGGAAACTGTTACTAGGGACACATGCTTACAGAAGTTTATGTTTTCTTGATAGACTATTTCCTTAATCATCATAAAGTACCCCTCTTTATCTCTAGAAATATTATTTGTCCTGAAATCTACTTTGTCTAATGTTAAAATAGCCACCTGCCATTTTTGTGTTTAACTTTTTAAGATTATGTCTTTTTCTATCATTTACCTTTTAACATATTTTTATGGTCAAAGTGGTTTTCTTATAGAAACCATATTGTTACTTTTAAAATTCAGTCTGACAATCTCTGGTTTTTAAGTGGAGTGCTCAAATCATTTAATTATTAATATCCTGAAGGAAACACAAAAAATAGAAAAATGTCCTTTATATTTACTCATATATTTACCACTTCTAGTACTCTTCATCCCTTTATGTAATCCAAGTTTCCATCTGATACAATTTTCCTTCTGCCTGAAGAATGTCCTTCAACATTCCTTATAGTAAATGTCCATTAGCAATAAATTCCCTCAGTTCTTGTGTGAAAGAGTTTTATTTTGCATTAAATTTTGAAGGATATTTTTGCTGGATATAAAATTCTAAGTTTATAGTTGTTGTTGCTCTTGTTTTTCCCAGCGCTTTGGAGATGCCATTCTATCTTCTTCTGCCTTACATATTTTCTGGAAAGAAGTCCTTGGGTAGTCTTAGTTTCTGTTCATTTTATGTAACATCTTTTATCTGTCTACTTTTAAGATTTTCTCTTAATCACTTGCTTTAAAGAATTTTATTATGATATGGTTTGTGGTGTGTGTGTGTACATGTTTCTCCTGCTTGAAGTTCATTGAGTTTCTTTTATTTAAAGGTTCATGATTTTCACCAAATTTGTAATTTTCAGTTAGTATTTCTTCAAATATACTACTGTTTCCTTCTTTTCTCTCCTCTTGCTTTGAGACTCAAATTACATGTACGATAAATCACTTATTATCTCACAAGTCGCTGTTGTTCTGCTTTGGGTTTTTTCAGTGATTTTTCTCCCTGTCCTTTATTTTGTATAAATTCTGTTTTTATGTCTTCAAGTCCAATTATCTTTTCTTCTTCAGTGCCTGATCGTTTGTTAATTTCATCCAGTAAATTTTTCTTTTCATATATTGTATTTATAATCTCTAGAAATTCCATTTGGTTCTTTTTATCTTCCATTTTTCTCATTATGTTCATGCCTTTCTTTAATGATATGGACATATTTATAAATGCTGTTTTAATATCCTTTCCTGGTAGTTCTACCTATTGAACAAGCCTGGATCTATTGACTGATTTTTCTCCTGGTTGTGGGTTACATCTTCCTACTTCATGGCAGTCTAGTGACTTTTTAACATTATATTCTGAACATTATGAATGTTGTGGATGTCTAGAAACTTTCAGTCTCCTCAATCTCCCTGATATCATTCCCCTTAATTCAGCAAGGCCATTATACTCTGCTTGGGATTCTCTTTCCTGCACAGTTGTCTGGAAATTGCCTCCAAACAGATAAAAAGGTGACAGTGGGACTTACCTTATTTGTCTCCCTTCTGTCAGGAATCACAGCCCTGAGCTGCCTCTGTCTAATGTCTGGAAATAGTTGTTTCATAGACTTTGCCGTTTGCTAGTTGTTTATGGTAGAAAAGTAAATCCGATCCCTATGACACCATTCTGGAAGGAAACAGAAGCCAGCAAGGAATATTTTTTATTTGAAAGTTATCTCAACATTTCCCAAATATATTTGGCTGTGAAACACTGCTGACAGAATACCTATTAATGTCTTTAGGAATTATTATTCCTTGAAATACATCTTGGAAAACTTTGCCTTAGGAGCATGATCTTAAAACTAGATCGAGGAATATGTAAGCTGTTAGAGAGAACAATTATATGGGTTTAGCACATTTCTAATATAGTTGTTTTTCTCCAAATGACTCATCTTGCCAACAAGTTTGGTTTAGTTTATTCTTTGGATTTATAATTTGAATTGTTGATTTATGCTTAGTTTCTACTTATAGTTAAGTATCTCATATTGATTGTAAATTTAGTTACAAGGGGAAACAATGCTGCAAAATTTCTCCCAATATTTAGGCACCAAATTAATATAATTAGCAGGTTTTCCATTCAATACTCTAAGCCTCCAGTTAACTGACTAACAGGAATTTTGTAATTTTTAGGTCGCCTCCATGATTATGTTAAAGAATAATCAGGGATGTTTGCATGGGTGACCAAATGGTTCCAGACTTCACCAGTTGGTAGGTCACATTATTTTTTCCTGGGAGGAATGTGAAACATGGTGTTATCTGCAATCACAGTTACTACCTCTAGCTCCAGGTGTCTGAAGGCTCCATGACACCCAGAGCTCAGTACTGGGCTACAGGCTAATTTCCTTTTCAGACCTCAGATCTTTCCCCACTGCCTTCCCTTGGTCACATTTTCAACATTGCATTAATGAGATTTTTTAAGTAAGAAAAATACAATTCAAAAACAAAGAAAGAATTCTTTTGAGGTCAGGCAGAATCTCAGGGTACAGACGAGAGGCTGGGACATGATTTACTAAAGCCATTGGAAACCTTTGGTAAATTTAATACATGTTTAGCATGTAGCATGTACAACATAAAGTATTTTGGGGAAGTTTTCTTGATAGCTGATCTCCTCCAATTATGTGAGAACCAGCAGAATGCATCAGGCCAGCATCACATGGGATACTTTTGCAATCCCTAACCAGAAGCCCTTGATACCTTTTTTAAGAAAAATTTTTATATCTGAGATGTATTAATTGTTACTCTGCCTTATAGAAGTTTCGAAGGTTAGATCCATTCAAAATACCAAATATTAACATATGAATTAACTTCTCAAGTTAAAATTACTCTAGCTGTGATTGACTTATAGAAGGGATGAAAAGGGAAGCAGAGGACAGAGGAAAACAATTTGGTAAACAAGGTTAGATCAATGAAATGAATCAAAAAACAGTGACTTAAGGAGGGGTGCAAGACAGTGAAATCAGATTCAAGATTGACTTAAATATACGTGAGTAAGTGTGTGTGTGTGTGAAAATACAGAGCTAACATCATCTGAGTATTTCCATGAGAAAAAAAGAAAACTAAACAAAATAAAAACACTTTCCCATTTAACTAATAACCTTATGTTTCCCAATTTTTTCTAAACTTGTAAAACATCTGCAATTTCAGGTAGAATGAGACACTAGCACACATAAATATTTCCAAAAACATCTATAAACTCTTCATGAATCCATCATCTCTCCACGTATATTTTTATAAGCCTATTTTTATCAGATGTAGGTGCCTAGAGCCTAATAAGTATTTCATTAATATCTGTTGAATGTATGAATGGATGTTCTGACGATAATAATACAGTGTACTGTGTAACTATAAATCAAAGCACACTTTATTGGTTACATAGGTCTCAGGTGTCTTTGACTACTAAAAACTCCTATTATGCAGTATTACCACTTTCCTTAGAAAATCTGAAAGAATGGATCACCTATGCTTCAAAATAAAAGTATGACAAATTTACCAGGGGTTAATCAGTGTGTATAACCTATTGCTTTTTATATTCAACCTTAATTCTGACAAAAGCATTGCTTTTTACCCACCCAGGTGTATGTGATCTGAGACCAGTAATCTTTGACATGTGGGACACATGTAAAAACCAATCTTTGGTTTAGAACTGTAGCCGCTTTTAATAGAACCTGTTATTTGTGGTTTTGCCTCATTGTATCGTGGGCTGCATAATGCCTTTGTCCAATGTTTGTCATCTAATCTCCAGCTTCCATTTATTATGCTGCTAACTTTTTACTTTTTCTTTTACCATTTTCCACAATTCAATATTTAATAGCAGAACTACCGAGCACAATCGTGTGCCTCAGTGGGGTGCGTACAGAAAGCCTTCCCATCTGATACCAATTGCCTTGCTGAATCGTGACTGTGTATGCCTCTCTCTTGACACCTTCTTCCCATGTGTCCTCTGAGCAAAGGTGTGATGCCCACCATTCACAGACCTCCCTGATGATCTGACCTGATGATCAGTCAGTATAAATGTTGTGTGCTTTATATATGTTGATGAAACTACAGCAGACGCCAATTCCAGATGGCACTACTAAGCTTATAGGATGACTTCCTCCACCTGTTGGATGAACTGATTCAGTATTTCTGATAAAATATTGATCACTTATAGGGTTGTTTTGGATAACCAATGTCAATGATTCTACCACTGCTCAAGAATCACAGAACTTGTAATAATGCAAATGTTGGGATCCTATTCCCAGAGATTCTAACAGGCTGTATATGTAGCCCAGAAATCTGAATTTTAATAATACTTTCAGGATACAGGTGATGCCTTGATTACATGAGAAACACTGATCTATACAACCTCAGAAGATAATAAGTAAGTGTACCTTTGGGCTATATAATCTGTAAATTCCATTTTTTAAAAGTGCACCCTGCATTTTACAAATAAGTAAACAAGATATTACACTGATTTTGTCAACAGATATCAATAACTGAATAAAGCATCATTTCAATTTAGCTAGCCGACATTATGTCTAGTTCAACTCTGAGATACTGAAGAGGATCACCAGAACATTTACGTGATGGTTTGACCTTGATAAAATACTATGTAGCACAGACAGCATGTCCCAGAATAAGACGACTTGTTCTAGCTAAGACAGGAGACACCTGAGCAGAGAAAGAAATGGATTTGTTTCCTTATCAACAAAATCTGGAATTTTGTCCCATTTTATTTGTACCTAAAACATAATTATCAAAACTTCATTGAATCTGTCAAATATTAGACAAAGATACACTTGACCTGGAGTGAAGTATCAGGAATTTTTAAACATTTAACTCCTAGTGTGTATTAGTGTGAAACTAAGTTGAGCAGAACCCATTAATGTCACAGTGATCGGTTACCAATGGAAATAAATAATTCATGATGAAGGGAATTAGTCTAATTAGCAGGCAGTTTGAGTCCTTTGATAAAACCCAGCTCTAATTCCGTGAAGGGCAGGAAGTGCTGTCATCAGTCAGCCCTGAAAAGATTAGCATCTATTATGAATGAGGTTCGACACCCTAGCGAAGTCATGTGTGTCCTGGAGACAAACTTAATATGTTCCAGAATGGGACACAGTTTGTCTCACCAACACATCACGATTCCTACCAAGCTATTGTATGTAATAACAAGCAAAGATCAGCGCTCTGTCCTATCATTCGCTCCCCTGTCCATCATTCTGACAACTGTGCAAATACATTTTCCATGCAAAGCAGGGAATGTGCCCTGAATACTTGTAAAATTGCACAAGATGTCAAAGAAAATATGTGTTACTTTCTCACTCACCAAAACAAACACACAGAACCAAATGTCAGCCCTGAAACTGACGGTTTCAAACATGGTGGGCAATATAGTATGTCAGGCTTGGTGTATACACATTTCATTTTAAAAACTGTTGTCAGCTTTCCCAGCAAATTTGCTTTCCTACTTATCTTTCTCTAGATATTGAAGTTACAAGATCAATCATAGGCTTCCAGCTTCTGTAATTGCAGATACGTGGAGATGAGGATCCTAAGCAAAGTAACTTCTGGAATTCCAAACTAATATACAAGGGAAATAAGAAAAAGTTGTTTTGTTTTTCATTACAGCATATAAATGGCTTAGCTTATTGGGATGGCTCAGCTCTCGGAAGATTTATAGTTTCTGAATCATATCTGGCCTGGTATATCTAAAAGATGTTGACTGTTCCACACTGTGCAAGCCCCACATTATTTTGCAGCCCACAAGCTGACGCAGCATCAGCTGTGTTTCCATTTTTACTTATGAGCCTTTTGAAATTACATGTTTCCATTTTGCAATTTGATGTAATAATGAAGAAACTCCAAATTTGTAAGTTATTGTATTGCTTGTTTTTATTGTGTAAAATTAATTGCTTCATTTATTTATGTCATTAAGAAGGGGGTACCATTTTGCACATTTTATCATTTGCTGTAATAATTAACATGCCAATAACACCACGGAAGCCTTGGAAACAGGATGGATCATGCCCGAATGTCTGAACAGCATATAACATGGCAACCCTGGTAGGTTAGAAGGGCTGCTTTTCAAAAGTGTGGTGAGGAATGTAACATCACCTCAGTATTGCTCAAGTCAAATAATGTATAGAAACAAATCTCTGAAATTAACATGTTTTACTTGGGAAGAAAGAATTGCAATTTGGAGCATACACACAGACCAGGCAGTCCTTGATATGTCCAAAGAACAAAGAGAAGGTTAGAGGTTTAATAAAAAGGAGAAATAGTATGTATTGCTCTTCAGAAAAGTTCATTGAACTAGTAAGATTTCGGGGAGCTGGCAAGCTCTGATTGGTGAACTGTAGTGGTCGGCAAAACTAGTCTTAGATTGCAGCAGGTAGTTTCAGTAGCCCTGAGGTAAAACTGGTTTCAGGTTACAGCAAGCAGTTTCAGCAGTCAGACTTGCAGAGAAGTACATTGTTGAAGCAATGGTATGTGTCCTGAGTGCTTTTCTTCCTGGACTTGCAACTCTGTTTTAGCTGGGTATGATAAGAATGAGTAGTATAGTTCTCAAAAGTTGTAATCCAGCTGTCCAAAAACAGCTGAACTGACCATTAATATTGTAGACTTACTTGGATTGCACAAACTTGATGAATTTATTTAGATTTGAAAAGATATCCTGGTAAATACAGTCAGCCCTCCATATCTGTGGGTTTCACATCCATGGATTCAACCAACAAGGATTGAAAGAAGTTGAAAAACAAATTGTGTCTGTACTGAACACTTACAGATTTTTTTCTTGTTATTATTTCCTAAATAATACAGTATTACAACTATTTACATAGCAATATGTAAATACTCTTTACATAGTAGTACTACTTGTATTTTAAGTAATCTAGAGATGATTTAAAGTACAATCATGCATTGCTTACTGAAAGGGATGTGCTCTAAGAAATGAGTCCTTAGGCAATTTCCTCACTGTGCAAACATCATAGAGTGTATTTACACAAACCTAGATAGTATAGCCAACTACCCACCTCGGCTGTACCATACAGCCTATTGCTCCTAGGCTATAAATCTGTACAGCATGTTATTGTACTGAACACTGAAGGCAACTCTAACACAATGGTAAGTATTTGTGTATTTAAACATACCTAAACATAGAAAAAGTACAATAAAAATATAGTATTATGATTTTATGGGATCACCATTGTATATGCAATTGGTCATTGACTGAAATGTCATTATGTGATGTGTGACTGTATACAGATAATATGCTTAGGTTGTATACAAATACTATGCCATTTTATATCAGGAACTTGAATGTCCTTGAATTTTGATATGCAAAGGAGGTTCTGGAACCAATCCCTCACAGATACGGAGGGATGACTGTATTTAGTACAGATTCTTTAAAACCAGCAGTTACTAATATTTACTAACAGGGGTTCAATATTGGCTATCTCCTCTATCTCCTTTTTCCAACGTATCTATAAACTAGAAAGCTGAATCAAAATCTCATAGGTTTTTGTTTTATGTATTCAGCATTAGACCAGGGTTTCTAGGGAGAATGGAAAAACTTTACACATCTGCAAAATATTTAACGTTTAGTGTATATCAGCTATGCATGACCAGTTCTGTACATGTACATCACTTGGAGGCAGGGACTATGCATGCCCCTTAGCTGTCTGCGCATCTTCTCTTCCTCCTACCAGGCTCAAGCAGAGAGACATCGATATAGCTAGTGTTGAATGAACACTGGCTGAATGAATGAAACTACTAACCATAGTGGAGTCACCCAATTAAGTACTTCTCTATATTCTTAGTCTGAGAAGATGGCAAAATAAACCACAGAACGACAAAAATACACACATATCTTGGAACACACCTGTTGCCCAAAATCTCGTGATATTGTTGTGGTGAGTCCTTTTGGCTCCAAAAGCTGATGATCAAAAGCCTGTTTTTGAGTCCTGGATGCAGAGTCTTTTTCCGAAAGCTTTTGTCAGCTGAGCCTGACTCTCATGCTTAAGATTCCTTTAGGGTCTAGCTGGGACCTTTACTCCTCAGAGAAGAAAAACCTCCCAAACAAGACCCAAACCATTTTCAAATGTCCTTGCATGGAGGTTAATAAAACATTGAAAGTATTTTGAGGGCAATTTTTTTTTTTAGAATCCAGATCATTAATCCAAGTCTAATGTTTCCTTAGAATCCAGCTGTATCTGGGTGACTTTTAAGACAATACTGTGTAATACCAGGCAGACCATACCTTATCTTTGAACCATACCAGTTCAAAGATCATGGAGAAGTTGGCTACTTGAATCCAGTAAAAATTACTAATTTAGATTAATTGGAGAGATTCTGTCTGAATTAGTAAAAAAATTGTGAAATGCAGAATATTTTTAAAAGTCAGAGTTTTATTTCTTTTAGATAGTATATACTACTCTGAATGGGCTACAAGAATTCTGAAAGTACCTGCAATAAGAACCCAGTAAAGGCCAAGTGTGATAGCAGATGACTGGATAAAGAAAACGTGGTTTATATACACAATGGAGTACCATTCGGCCACAAAAAAGAATGAAATCCTGACATTCACAGCAACATGGATGAAACTGGAGGATATTATGACTGCATGTTCTCACTCATATGTGGAAGCTAAAAAAAGTTTATTTTCATAGAAGTAAAATAGAGACTCAGAAGGGTAGGGGAAAGGGGAAGAGGGAGAGATTTGTTAAAGGATACAAAATTATGGCTAGATAGGAGAAACAAGCTTTAGTGTTCTATACCACTGTAGGAGGAATAGAGTTAATGATAATATACTACACAGTTTCAAATAGCTTGTAGGAGGATATTGAACACTCCCAACACAAAGAAATGATAAATGTCTGAGATGATGGATATGCTAATTACTTTGATCTGCTCACTATACATGATAAGTATCAAAACATCACAATGTACCCTAAGAATAGGTACAATTATTATTTGTCAATTAAAAATTAAATTGGCAAGGCGCAGTGGCTCATGCCTGTAATCCCAGAACTTTGGGAGGCTGGGGCGGGTGGATCACCTGAGGTTGGGAGTTCAAGACCAGCCTGACCAAAGTGGAGAAACTCTGTCTCTACTAAAAATACAAAATTAGCTGGGCATAGTGGCACATGCCTGTAATCCCAGCTACTCGGGAGACTGAGGCAGGAGAATCACTTGAACCCAGGAGGCAGAGGTTGGGGTGAGCCAAGATCATGCCATTGCACTCCAGCTTGGTTAACAAGAACGAAACTCTGTCTCAAAAAAACAAAAATTAAATTAAATTAAAATCTTCAAAAAAAACAAGTAATGCAGATATGGAATTAGCATGTCATTTGCTTGTAAACAATAATTCTAAAGTAAACAAAAATTCTAAAGTAGTAGTTTTTAACTAAGGGGGGTAGGTTGAAAGCGATAGACCTTCTTTCCAGAAAAAGACATAAAAGCCCACACAAATGAAACTTGGGCACAATTTCTTTAAAAATATAAAGTATCCTTTAATTGTCTTCTTAGGTATATTTCTATTTTACTTAGGCAGTTATTCTTATAGGAAAAAAGTTTATTTCAGTTCTAAAACCAGAGAAATTCCTAC
Source organism: Macaca mulatta (assembly GCF_049350105.2). Classification (NCBI taxonomy): domain Eukaryota; kingdom Metazoa; phylum Chordata; class Mammalia; order Primates; family Cercopithecidae; genus Macaca; species Macaca mulatta. The sequence goes on along the minus strand of NC_133417.1, from coordinate 78,406,244 downwards.
CAATTATGAACAACTGAAGCCCAAATTGATCAGTTTTTAATTTTATCTCCCACTTCTCTATTTCTATATTCTATTTTGTCCCCATTAAGAAGTTTTGAATTCCCCTTATTTTACTAAAGGAGATTCCAAAGTACAGAATGCACGTAATAGGTTTTCAGCAGCAATGCAAGATGGAATGAGATTTTCAGAACTAATAATTTTCATTATGTTATATGATAATAGATTCAGATAACTGCCTCTTCAATATCAATTTCCCCCTTTTTTCTTTCCCACATAAATCCTATTTTGTTTAGTAGTTAAAACAAACAAACAACAACAACAAAGCAATAAAACAAAAAAAACAAAAAACAAAAAACTCCATCTTGTAACTTCGCTTGCAGCCAGAGGCAGCTATTTGAAATCATGGCCAGCGGGAGTTTGTAGGAGGCAATTCTGGGAAGGATATTTACACGGGCTCAGTGGTTTTTTTCTTTTCATCCTTTGCCCTTTGCCTAGGATGCAAAGATGCTGCCTGGAGTTCTAGAGCCCATCTGGCAACCCTGAAGACAAAAGCCACAGATTAAAAATGGCTGAGTGGAAATTCAGTTAGGGAGTGGGGCAATCAGGACACCAGCCCTGAACTGGATTTCTCTTTGGATTTCCTGTTATGTGAGAAAAACAAAACCTGTATTTTGTTGAAGCAGTAGTTTGGCTGGATTTTCTTCTATTGGTGGCTAAACCTACATCCTAAACTGACATAACTACATTCACTCAACCAGCCATGATCAAGCTGGGTTCCAATGACTCCTAGAGCAGTGCTTCTCAAACTTTCAGGTGCATAAAAATTACCTGGGAGTTTATGAAAATGCAGATTCTTATCCAGCAGAACTTGGGTGGGGCCTGAGAGCCTGCATTTCGAAAATCCCTGGTGAGGCTGATTCTGCTGGCCCATGGACCACTCTGAGTCACAAGATTCTAGAGGATATAAAAATTGAATGCAAATTTCATCCATATGTGTTTTATTTATTTGTGTGTGTGTGTGTGTGTGTGTTTAAGAAAGGGCCCATTGTTTTCATCAGATTCTCACAGGGGCATACAAACAAAAAGATTTAAAACAGATATTGTATGGGATCAATTGATGAAAAAAGTAAAAGGACCAAGATGACCACTGGAGTCAATTTCCCATCCCTGAAGGTCTTTGGGGGAAGAGAGCAGATAAGCAGTGAATCACCTATCCTCTGTTTGCCTCCGCTCCCAACTCAGCTTCATTCTTCATCCTTCCTTGCCCTTCTCTAGGCCCTGTACTGAGGGCCCATGAACTGTATCACCTGGACTTCCTTATCAGCTGGCTCTGGTTGGGTTTGACCAATGGAGGCACCAGCAGGGGATCAAAGGCCTGGGGAAAGAGATGGGGTTTTTCTCCCCAACTTCCTTCCTGCTTTGGGTTATGTCTGTGGCACTAATTCTGTCACTCCATGACTACAGCTCCTCTGGGCAGCTCCTCACTTTACTCTGCTAATGATGTCCTTCCCTTGCCTCTTCAGCCCACGGAATAGTTCCTGCTGTGGCCAGTTTCTGAGAGCTCCATATCCCTTGCCTGTTCACAGCTCTGAGGGAGTCTTTCATATAAGTCTCTTTGCCTTGACTATCTGGCGCGGATTCACCCTCCTGTGGGCCCCTGACTGATGTGCACAGCAACTGTTTTCTGCGTCACCAGACCAGTGGCCACCTACCAGTACTCGGCTTGGAATTCTTTTCTAGAACTGTTTTGTCATCAGTGGCCCCCGTTGTTGGCTTGCTAGGATCCCAGTGGGTTGAGCTGGGAAGTGAGCAGCAGTGCCCACCTGCCACTGCTCAGGGACTCAGTCAGCCCGACCGCCGCCCTCCACCACAATCCTAACACCCATAAATCTAAAAACAAATAACCCAGACTGCTTAGCAGAGAATCAAGGTCCCTTGCCAGCCTCATTTTCAACTTCCATCCATGTCCTGCTTCGATTTGCAATGGCCTGGGTGACGTTCCCCTAATACATCTTACTGTTTCAAGCCTTTAAACCTTTTTACTTGCTCTTCCTTTTTCCCAGAAGAGACCTCTCAGTTCCCACCCAGAAAATTCTCACTTGTGCTTTAAAATTCTGCCCAAATGTCACTCCTGAAGACAGGTAGTTCAGCCATCCTTTCCATCCTCTGTGCTTTGAGAACATTCTGTACATGGTTCCTTCTGCCCATTGTTCAGTGTATTGTAATGTTTGTTTCTAGGTCTCTCTTCTCCATTTGACTGAATATGCTGAGGACATGGACAACAGCTTATTCAACTCTGTCTCCCCAAGGTGTGACACGTGTTAGTGCCCTTTAAATATGGGAGGAGCGAAGGGGTAGAGAGAGATGGGGGGCCTTTGGAAAAGTTCACATGTATTTGATCAGCCTGTCTCCTCCCTGGGAAGCTACAGTGGCAGCACCCCACCCTCCATCTTCCAAGAGTCTTTCTATTTCCATTAAATCTCTACGTGCCTTAAAACAATAGAAAGGGCTAAGACTAAATCCAAAATAGTCACATAAGCAAGACTGACTCTTAGGGCAACATGTTGCTCAGTGGTGAAAAATATACTACCAGGTATGATTAAATGCTCAACCATGTATATCATTTCTCTGGAAATTCATCAAATGACCTATGGTGGTTCTTTGTTGTTTCCACAATAATTGTCTTTTACCTTGGTATAATATTTATTCTTGGTGAGCTCCCTGACTTATAAAATACAAGCAGATGAGAAGAGGAATAAACTATGGGTGTCTTATAGAAAGTCATTTAGTATTCATAATGGTGCCCTAAAAGATAGCCAGAAAGGATGAAATAGCTTCAATAATTGCCATCTTCTCTCCCTCCCTGCCAATAACCCAGGGGCTTTATCCTTGCTTTGCATACTTCCATGATTGACCCATATGCACTGTGTCTTTATGAGCCAAACATGAAAACTCTAATATTCATCTGCTTCATTCTGTGTCTCTTTTGTTTCTCCCCCTGCTTCATCTCCCCAGCAAAATCTCCAACAACAATAAAGCAATGTGCTGCCACAGCGAAGGACATGCCAAGCAATGTTCACAGCTAAAGCTGCATTACTTACAGCAGAAGCTTTTGTTCATCTTTGTAAAGTGTGTGTAAGGGCCCCTAGTGATTCGGACCCCACTGGTTATTAATCATGTTGTTTTGTATCATTCTCCCTGTTGTGCACAGCAATCTAAGTGACATCTGTCTCAAAGCTAACTGTCAATATCTTCTTTAGAACCTCTGTGTTAATCCTGCCGCCTTTGCTGGTGGGCAAGTGTCAGATTCCCCAAATTGCCACTCCCTAGAATGTCTTACCACGACTGCTCACTTTTCTATGGAGCACAAACCATACTCAAACTTTAGAGTTTTGTGACTCAATAATGGTGTCTGTTGGCTTAAGTATGATCTTGGAGGAACACTAACTTCCATTTTTCTCCTTCTGAGAACAATTAAAAGAGGAAGATGTAGCAGTTACTTTCCAATTCTCAAACACCCTCATTTACACTCTCTTTTATCAATTCAGTTCCAAGAGCATCTTGTCCTGTCACCCAGGGAATTTTTTACTCTTACCATTTAGAAATAATCTTACTTTGATGTTAAGATTATGCTAGAAGAGAAGACTTTTTCTGTCATTCTAAATACAGAATGGAATGAATTATGCAAAGAAGTTTATTTGGACTCTGAAAGAGTCCTGTCATCCAGGCTTACATACTCGTTAGGAGCTGTTGAAAGAGGAATGAGAAAAAGATGTGTTTTTGTTCTCTCTTTGGTTGTTCCTCACATGGTCTCATTATTTTGAATTGGACTGGCTATGGCAGTGGCTGCTAGCTGTCCTCCAAAATCACTTTTACCTTTCTCTCTCAAAGATGTAGAACTTCTGGTTTTTGACGGGTTCATGGCCTCCTAGAAAAAGAAGACTACATTTCTCATCCTCTCTTACAGGTAAAGATGTACATGTGTGTAAGTTCTGGTCTGTAGGATATGAGTGGAATCAATTAACACAATTTATAGACTGTGCCTTTGAAAAAAATGAACATGTCCTTCCCTTCTACCTCCCATTGGCTACATGTGGTAGACACCATCTTAGGACATGCCCATAAGGGTAACACACTATGAAAGGTGGAACAGTAATACATTAATAGAAGGTGCCTGGGCCCCTGACTTATCTCTAGTACTCTTCAGGTGCCATAGTGCTTGGGATCTCTCTATTAGGGATCAGGGTCACACTTCCTAGCTTACCAACAATCACCCTCATTCCTAGCTGCCCTTCCTGCTAACTTCCTGGCTACTAATGGAAAATAAGACCCTTACATTGAAATTTTTAAATTTCTTTCGAATACTTTACGTTTTGAGAAACTTACATCAGGGTGAAGTCAGTTATGCCCATTTTATGGATAAGGAAACTAAGACAAAGTGAATTACTCTCAGAGTTGGTATTGCCATGAATTTGGGAGGGAGAAGGATCCAGGAGGGGTCAAGACCCTCAGGATCCAAGTAATAAGACCCTTAAAATGTGGGATCTCAAGTAGTGAGGGGCCCCATAAATGCAATGTTTTTTCAGAGTGGCATATGTCCTAAAGGCCCTTCAGTTGGCAGGAGATTTCTGGGACCCGGTGTCAGAGGCGTGTGAACCAGAGCAACTCCATCTTGAATAGGAGCTGGGCAAAATGAAGCTGACACCTACTGGGCTGCATTCCCAGATGGTTAAGGCATTCTAAGTCACAGGATGAGATAGGAGGTCAGCACAAGATACAGGTCATAAAGACCTTGCTGATAAAACAGCTTGTAATAAAAAAGCCAGCTAAAACCCACAGAAACCAAAAATGGCCACGAGAGTGACCTCTGGTTGAGGACACTCAACTGCTCTACTCACTGCTATCTCCCATCAGCGCCATGACAGTTTACAAATGCCATGGCAACATCAGAAAGTTACCCTATATGGTCTAAAAAGGGGAGACATGAATAATCCACCCCTTGTTTAGCATATAATCAAGAAATAACCATACAAATCGGCAACAAGCAGCCCTCGAGTCTGCTCTGTCTATGGAGCAGCAATCTTTTTTTTCCTTACTTTCTTAATAAACTTGCTTTTGCTTTGCGGTGCAGACTCATCCTGAATTCTTTCTTGCATGACATCCAAGAACCCTCTCTTGGGGTCCGGATCAGGACCCTTTCCTGTAACACTGGGCCTTGCTATTTTCTCACTGACCACTGCTGAGGGTCCTAGAGATTGCCCCCCAGAACCCTCCCTCACCTGCCTTCCTGTAGCAAGTGCTCAATGCCATCGCCCTGGCCTCAGTGCATCACATGCCTCTGAGTCACTGCTGTCAGGGAGGGCAGTAGCATCAGTCCGGTGGCCACCATTCCCGATAAACAGTTGGCGGCAGCAGAACTGTTCTGCCTGCTTCTGTACTGAATGTTCACTATACCTTCCATAGTTAAACTGAAGTCATTTTGCCTGTTTCCCATGCCAGATACCATTCACGCCCTCCCTGAAATGAGGTGTCAGTGAGAACTTGGCCCATGATCTGCCTTTTTCAACTTAATGATCAAACAAGCAGAAAGCTGAATGCTTCCATGAGCCAAAAGGTGCTTGTGGTTAGGAGTTCATGCCTGCAGATTTCACCAATGAGAAGCATCAAACACTTTTCTGTCCTTGAGGGAAGTTGTGAAGTTTGACTTTGGAGCCTCCCATAGCACCTTTCCACCCTGGGGCCTCTTGTCTAGCCTTCCTTCTCCATTAGGTGGTCAACTGCCTTTTGATGCTCCTGAAGAGGAGAAAAGTCTGACAAAGCATAGAGCCTTGCACAGAGCTAATACTCAAGAAACCTGGGTTACTTGGATAAACTAATTCAAATAAAGTGTTAGTGAATGCATATGTTAGCCTTGAAAACATTTGTAATCTTTTTAAAGTATCCAAACCCAAGAGTAATAACAGTAATACTAAAAATTCAGGGCCTGTGGTAACTAAGTGCAGGGAATCTTTTTGGCTTAGCTGGAGGAGGGAAGGTAGGAAAGTAGCACATGTGACTCGCTTGTTCAAACGCAGATTTTCATTCAGTGGGTCTGAGGATGTGGCCTGGATTCTGCATTTCTAACAAACTCTCAGGTGATGTCCATGCTGCAGGTTCACGGACCCTGCTTTGACTAGCAAGGACCAGAGTGCTGTCATGACATACCACATGGGCAATGACCTATTTGTTGATCTACTTCTCAGGGCAACAGCAGAAACACAGATATGCTTCTGGCCAATCTCTAAGCTTAAATGAGTTCTCACATTTTGCTCCTCCTTAGGAAGCCGAAGTAATAAATTATTAATATTATTATTATTATTATTATTAGGGTGTGGGGAGAATCTTCTTAGCAGATTAGACTTTTCGGTTGTATCTGGAATGCTCCACTTGTTTGAAATACTCCAAATTACTGCATGTATGGCATGAAAAACTGGCCATCTCTCTGGGTAGTTTAGTGTTAAAAGTCTCAAGGGACTCAGGTCAGAAACATTAAGTTTAGGTCAGAAACCCTGTGTTGCAGATTTCCCAGAAAACAGTCTCTGACATGGAGATCAGCAAACATGATTTTTAATACAGAGTGCTCTTGGGACCAACACCTGTGGTGGGAGGGGAAGAAGTGGGATTGGGCAGAAGGAGACACTGAGCTATGATGCAGGTATAGGGAAGTCCTTAGTGACCAGGAGCCCTGAAGACAAATGGCCCTTTAGAGTTTTTCCAAGTGTAGCCAGGGGACCAGACCTTTCTATCTTTGTGTTGATCAGTCATTGAATGCAGGCTGACCTTGGAAAGGGCATGATCTTGGGCAAGGCAGCCTTCTTCTGCAGAGGACTGACAGTTGATGCTGCCCAGTAGCTGGTAGAATAAGTTCTTTATTCCTAAAGGAGGGATCTGGGTAGTGCATAACTTTGCCTACAACAAACTGCCCTCCAGGCGCTCCCAAGGATCTAAAGAAAGACTTTACCTGGACTTCAGGGCTAGAAACCTATAACAGACATTAACAATTTTTTTAAGTGAAAACAAGTTTATTAAGAAAGTAAAGGAATAAAGAATGGCTACTCCATAGGCAGAGTAGCCTCAAGGGCTGCTGGTTGCCCATTTTTATCGTATTTCTTGATTGTATGCTAAAACAAGGGGTGGATTATTCATGCCTCCCCTTTTTGGACCATATAGGGTTACTTCCTGACATTGACATGGCATTTGTAAACTGCCATGGTGCTGGTGGGAGTATAGCACTGAGGACGACCAGAGGTCACTCTTGTCACCATCTTGGTTTTGGTGGGCTTTGGTGGCTTCTTTACTGCAAGCTATTTTATCTGCAAGGTATTTATGAACTCTGTCTTGTGCCGACCTCCTATTTTGTCCTGTGACTTAGAAGGCCTAACCATCTGGGAATGCAGCCCAGCAGGTCTCAGCCTCATTTTACCTAACTCCTATCCAAGGTGGAGGCACTCTGGTTCAAACCCCTCTGACATTTCCCCACCTCCCTTTTATAAGAGAACCCTTAATCTTAAGGGTTGCAGAGGAATGAAGATCCATCTTCTGTAATTTTTTCATAATGAATAGGAGTGACGATGTTCCTGCCTAACTATTAGGGTCTCCTGTAATTAGGGTAGAGAGGAGCTCAGTCAGAAAGCATCAGTATGGTGAGTGCCATTCACAGTTCTTGAGTTCCAAAAGAAGATGATATCTGGAAGATTAATAAGTGTTCAGTCTGAGAGATCACTGAGGTGAGATCATCCTGCATTGCTACACAGAGTACAATAGCAATATATTCCACAACAGTAAAGCAAAATAAATAGAAATATTCCAAGCAGTAAGAAGGCTTTCCATGAACTGGGTAATTGTTGGAAACCAAGCTGATATGGGGTTGCTAGCCAATGCCAATATGTGCCCAGAATTAGAATATTGATTCAGATTTTTACATTACCCATCCCTCTTGTTTCTTCTGAGCTGCAGTCAGAGACCACTGATTGGTTTACATGAATAAGCAGTCAGTCTAAATTGTAGGAAAAAAACCTTAAAAACAACTGATGAGACTAAAATTTAATAACAAGTATACCATAGTTTTTGAAACATATTTTTTTCTCTCTCCAGTTTCCCATTTTTACTGAAGACAAGTCGTGGTAAGACTGATTTGTTTGCAAAAGGAAGCCTTAGTCTTACACTTGGCTTGATTATTTGTATAAAGTGCAGCAAGAATAATTATTTTTCACATAAACTGTTTTCAAATTGGCTTTGATGGAACTCTGTTCCTTAGAAGGAATCTCAGATAAGACTTTTTAAAGCTGAGCCCTGCCATGAGTTTGTACCCTCGAATACCTATGAGTTTGGTAAATTCCTCTCCTCTTGAGGTCCCAAGACAACTTGGGGCTTCTGGGCCTGCCAGAAAGTGACATTCCTTACTTACCATAGGTCAGGAACCCTGTACAGAGACTGTGTAGACAAGGTATGAGGCCAGTTTTCCAAAGGGGCTTTTATTGGCTTTAGAAGTCAGACTTGATCCTTTAAAGGAAAGCATACCATTCCAGTCAAAGCCTTGGTAAAATAACCAGTTTCTCCAATTGCGCAAAAGAAAACTGATTCTTATTACACTTATGCAAATAACTATGTTGCCATAAGTTAAAAATACAGTTTCCAAATTCTGGAGAAATCAGGTAGAAAGAAACAAATATGCTCTAAATTTTGTTCACAGGAGTCTAATTTACTCAATTATTAAAAGCTGTAAATAGCTCAAAAGAAAAGTTTTCTTGATTCTGAAAAAACAGCAAAGGATCAGCAACGTTTTAAGCAAAGTTAAAAAGATTACTTTAGTCTTCTATTAGTTCAGTCCATGCAGTTTACTCCTGTTCTGTTTGATATTCATAAACATTCCAGCTCTCCATGAGAGTTCTGAAAGTTTTGTCCCTATTCTAATGACACAATCTCCAAAGTCACCAGAAACCTGCATTTAAGAACATCTGTCAAAGTCTTATAGCTAATTATAAACCAGGTTTTGAAGAGGACTAAAACAAGACAATAATTGTCTGTAGATGATAAAAAGTCTTAGGACAGTCAAATAACAAAATTTGGTTACTTCTGTGGCATACAATATTTTGCATAAAAATTATAGTTATTAATAACATACACTATGTCATATCAGAATTATAAGAGTTTTCCATAATTTTAGAACACATACCAATAATGTATTTATACAAATATAGCCCAAAGAAAGCCAAACACCATTTCACATTTGACAATGCTTCCTGTATGATTTTAATATCAAATAAGCCAAATTTCACCTTTACATTAGTATACTACTAATGTTAAATCTAATTTTTAATAAAATCTTATAGACAAATCTGTTCAATTTAATCAGTATGACCATATGGTAAGATTTTCACAAACCTTCTATACTTTTACAATTTTTGTTAAAGAGCAGAGCGGTGCTCTCAGAAAAACCTGATGTACTTTTTTTTTTTTTTCTTTTTTTTTGAGATGGAGTCTCACTCTCTCACCCAGGCTAGAGGGCAGTGTGTGATCTCGGCTCACTGCAAGCTCTGCCTGCTGAGTTCATGCCATTCTCCTGCCTCAACCTCCTGAGTAGCTGGGACTACAGGCACCCACCACCACACCAGGCTAATTTTTTGTATTTTTAGTAGAGACAGGGTTTCACCATGTTATACAGAATGGTCTCAATCTCCTGACCTCATGATCCACCTGCCTCAGCCTCCCAAAATGCTGGGATTACAGGCGTGAGCCACCATGCCCAGCCAAACCTGTTGTGCTTTTAATGTTCAGTTTACAGAAAAACTGAATAATACCCATTTACTTTTAGCCAATATGTTTGCATAGAATTTTTTTTACAAGATTAACCCTTCAAAAGCCGTTTTCAACTTACTCAAACAGTTAGCTTTTTCCTAACCTAAAACAATCCTTTAACCCTCTAAACTTAGGCAAGAAATCCACACTCCCATGACTTCTTACAATCTTTTACCAAAAACATATTTCACTGTCCTTATACAGCTTGCATGTAGAACTGTTTTTATTTCCCAAAGATTACTTAAGTCACATGAACTTTTTACTTTCCTGACGAAATATTTGCTTTAAGCATTTATTATTTTAAAACCAATTAAAGCTTTTTTATATCATATACACAACACATAAAAATACACAGAGAGACAGAAGATAAAGGACTCATTCCCTAAGCCAGGAATTGAACCTTGAGCCCAGGCCACCACTGTCATGGCAGAGACCAAGAGAAAGTACTGCCACATGGTTACATGGTCAAGCTCCCAAGGACATGACAACCAATTTGCTGGGCTGTCTTGAATGGTGGGCTTATGGGGTGCTAAGCCTATGTTCTGTCTTAGTACATGGGTCCTAAGCCCATGTATTCCTCTTTATGACAGAAAGACACACAAAGCACACCAAATTCACTGCAGTTTATGACTAGCCTCACAAATCCTTTTTCCATTAATCAAAACTTTACAGAGGAGAATAGCGATTTTTACCATTCATTCAACTAGTTTGCACATAGACATGAGAGAGAGAGACAGAGAGAAACCAGAAGTCTTACTGGTAAGAAATTCTTACCCTTGGCCGGGTGCTATGGCTTATGCCTGTAATCTCAGCACTTTGGGAGGCCGAGGTGGGCAGATCACGAGGTCAAGAGATCGAGACCATCCTGGCCAACATGGTGAAACCCGGTCTCTACTAAAAAATAATAATAATAATAATAATACAACAATTAGCTGGGCGTGGTGACACGTGCCTGTAATCCCAGCTACTCGGTAGGCTGAGGCAGGAGAATCACTTGAACCCAGAGGCGGAGGTTACAAGTGAGCCGAGGTTGTGCCACTGCACTCCAGCCTGGGTGACAGAGCAAGACTCCATCTCAAAAAAAAAAAAAAGAAAGAAAGAAAGAAAGAAATTCTTACCCTTTTGCCAGCATGCCAGGTTTCTGGGTTCCCTTTACCTGAACAGCCTTAGTGACCCAGCTGGCTGCACCACAGCTCTCGGGGCCAAGCCACAACTCAAAGGAAAATTTTTCCTTTCCATGCTGGCCGGAGCAAAATACATGTGACAAAACATAGACGTTAGCCACTCTGCTTAGGACCCAATTGCTTAGGACCCAATATCAAACTGGTAAGGCTCAAACTTGCCCCGGTTGGGCCCTGTCTTTGTTAATCCAATCTCCGACCAGGAGTTTCAACTTGTGGTCTCTGGGCAAGATGGTCGCCCTGATTAACAGAAAAGGTAGAAAAGAGATAGAGAAAAGCATTACCTTCGGCAGGATGGGGATGGCTAGCAGCTCACGGAGACCGGAGAAAGGGCCAACCATCCCAGCGACACTGAAAAGCTCAGGCAGCCACTTGTCAGTCACAAAGGGGTCTTTCCCAGTAGCCACATCGGCTCTCAAGTTTTCCTTTGGGGAGAAAAAGCTCTCCATGTCCCATGATCCTGTACATGCCTAATCCTGTCACCCATAGCTATAAGCAAAGAGTGCAGGGCAGATTAATCCAAAGAGAATAGCAGTTTACATCCTGTACTGCCAAACTAGTTCTTAGTCGAGAGGGACTTTACTGAGAGGGGCGTCTAACCCCCTAAGTCTTAGGAAGGACTCTAACCTTCCTAAGCTGAGCCTCGAACCCAAGTTCGGTCAAGCGTCCTTGCCTTTTATTAAGTGGGGCCTTTAACCCACTCTGTCTTAGGACTAGCTCAAACCTCCTTAAGTTGGGCCTCTAACCCAATCCCATCCTTTACGTGGGTAAATGCACCCCACTTACCCAAAGTCAGGCAATTGGTGCACCCAGATGTTTTTCCTTTGGATTGGGGGTCTCCTCAGTATTGTCCCTTTGGGGTTCACCAGAAATATGTTACCAGACCCCACCACTTATCCAAAGTTAGCTTTTGGCTCAGGGGTTTCCTCAGTGTTGTCCCTTCCATGGTCACCCAAAAGATGTTACCGGAAAGGAGTCCCAATCCAGACCCCAAGACAGGGTTCTTGAATCTCTCACAAGAAAGAATTCCAGGCGAATCCGTACAGTAAAGTGAAAGCAAGTTTATTAAGAAAGTAAAGGAATAAAGAATGGCTACTCCATAGGCAGAACAACCAGACATCATTAATTTTTGAACAGCAAATGACCACTCCTCTTCTTCCTTGTTTCCAAAATCTCCATTTTATCCACGCTTTGCCAAGCAGCCATGTACTTCAGGGAGTAGGGTCTCATTCTCCTTATAGTGGTGATTTGGACATGGTAAAGGACACAATTCTGGCCAGTGAGACTTGAGGGGAAGTCTGCTATGAGTTTCTAAGAATGCTTTTCTCACTCTTAAGAATATAAGAGAATGTTCCTTCTTCTGTGTCTTCCTTTGATCAGTGTTATTATGTCTACATGTGATGGCTGGAACTGCAGCAGCCATCCTGCAACCATGAAGTAATACGCCTAAAGACAAAAACCACAGAACGTAAAGACAGAAAGAACCTGAATCTTTGATGATTTCACTGAGCCACTGAACCGTGGAACTGCTTTTTCTGTACATCTTATCATGTGAAATAATAAATATCCTTACTTTTTAACCAATCAATTTTTTATTACGTGAAACTGAAACATCTTAACAAGTTCAATGCACAATCAGTCCTATTAAATGAATAACTGAACGAATTGATGCCGAAGAGCTCAACCACATCATGAGAGACAGAAGGGCACAGCCTTCTTCATTTTATAGTTTCATTTTATTCTATAGGGATTTAGAGCAAAGGGGTATAAGGGAAGAAAAAGAAACTGAAAGAGCACTTGAACTTAGGACAGAGGGAATCTGGTTATTTATAGTAGGGATGGATTTAGAAAGTCCTTACAAAGACACATGAAAAAAGTATGCCCAAACTGCAGTCCAGCTGCTCTGGTGGGAGTGGGAGTACTGACGGAAGATATGAATCACACCTCAAGAAAGCAGAGCAACAATAAAACCTCATCTGGTAATGATGCACACTTAATGTGGATCGTATCTTAGAAACTGCCCCACATTTGGCAGTTGTAGCCCTCATGCCAGTTACTTTGTCTTTCATTCTGTAATTAAACAGTATTCCTTTTATTGGGTTTGGAGCTTACAAGAACTCCATCTTTTGACTAATTCACCTTCAAATGAGTGCCATATCTTGATGTATTACTGCGATAGGCTATACCACACATGTAATCCATCACAGTAGTTAGCTGTTGCTAGGCTTTCAGGAGAGAGAAACTGAGCCAGATGTTGTTCTGACACATTGGAGTAATGTATCAACCAAGCCTAGGGCTCCAACGATCTATTACCCCAAGATGGCTCTGTCCAGAATAGAGATAATCCTGGGGCATATGGAGCTTTGTGCAGGCTTGACAGAGACCTACTCAGGGCTGAGAAAGACTTTTCTAACACTGAGTGGTTTGAAATAGATATTGGTTTTCCAGACCCAGTTCAGCAGGTTTAATAAGGGGGTACACAGGCATGCACATGTATTGCTGTTATTGATCAAACTCAGGGCATCAATTTCTTACTAATATACTTCTGAAAAATCAAATCCATCCCCAACAGCATTTTATGTATCTTAATCTTTACTGTTGATGACTAGAATTGTCTTTACACAAATCTTTCAAGTCAGCAAATGATATAGGCCACTAGTCCATCATCAAGGCCCCCAGTATGTGTAAATAAGAACTGTTTAAATATTGGCTGCTGAGAATTTGCTGAAATCATGTACTCCCAGATTGCTTTTCGTTGCTCAAGTGAAGACTTTCACTGGTGTCTACATTGCCTTGGCACAGAAGAGCATAAATGAAGTCACCTAAAGCACTGACATAAAATACATAGGAAAGTATAACTATTCCTCATTCAGGTACTCGCATTTATCCAGCCTTACCAGTACTTACATGTCTGAAGAGGGAATTGACCCAGAAAATGAGAAGATTTGAAAATGAAATATGAAAAGAGTTCTTAACTCTCAGATACTTGTCTACCTCATTTATCAAGAGACCAAGTGCTTATAAGCAATTCCACAGTTTCTCCAGCATCTTTAAGAAGCCACAAGTCTAGTGAAACCATTTCCCTGGCTGTGACTCCAATGGCACGAAATGGACACTTTTGTACCTAAATCTCCCATCGGCAACATGAGAAATTATTGACAACTGTAGTGAACGAAAAAATAGGATTTCCTAGAATTGCAGGGATGGTGAGGCAGCACAGGCAATCAGATCTTTTTGGTGACATAACAATCCTGTATATCTTAGCAACAAAATTTTAATTTTGCATAAATAGGAGAGTTAACCAAATAGTACAGAAAAGTTCGATTCAGGAATCGTTCATTCTTCACTACACTCTACACAGCCAAAAAATAATCGTGATTAATATTTCCATAAATAAAACATCCCCAAATAATATTGTCGGCACTTCAATGGAATTAAAATGGTTACCAGCAATTTCTTATTAGATTTATTCTCCCTGTCCCTGCCAGTTGAATTAAGGTCTCCCTTTTTATGCAGGCACAGAATGATCACTGTTCTTACTTCTCCATCATGAAATGAGCATGGGATTTCAGAGGCATTTATCTTTAGGAAAGTAATGACGGCTTTATCTAGATATGGATATAGTAGGGAGGGTGACCAATTTGTCCCACTTTGCTTGAGAGTTTCCTAGTTTTAGGCCTGCATTCTCTTGTCCTGGAAATCCCTCCGTCCTGGGCAAACTAGGACGTTCGGTCACCCTAGCAGTAGGTCCTTAGGAACTCACACTTGGGGGCAGTGTAACTAAGCCAAAAACCAGGCCATTCTGTCTAACGCCTAGACTTCTATTTCCTCCTGTGCAAATAGAAATAAAATGCAATGTGGTGAAAGATACAATGGGAACTAGGTTAAGCAATGGGTTTGTAATAGGTGCACCTCTTCACAAAGGGCCTTCACATAGATTCCAAGAGAGAAAAGAAAGGGATGTAACATTTATTAAGCAGCTATTTTAGTCACTTTACCTATCACATTCATATAATTCTTACCACCCCCAAAGTAAGTGCTATTAATAATATGTTTTATAAAGCAGATTACTGAGACTCAGAGAAGCCTAAGGCCATATAAGTAATGAGTGAGTGGTGAATTAGAGATTTCAGCAAAGGCCTTCCTACTCCTTAGCACAGCTTTGGAAGTAGACAGAAGCCAGGCCCAGTCACTCACACCTGTAATCTCAACAGTTTGAGAGCTGAGGCAGGAGGATCGCTTGAGACCAGGAGTTTGAGACCAACCTGGGCAACATTGGCAGACCCCATCTCTGCAAAAAATTAAAAATTAGCCAGGCATGGTGGCACACCCCTGTAGTCCCAGCTACTCAGTAGGCTGAGGCAGGAGTATCACTTGAGCCCGGGGGTGTTGAGGCTACAGTGAGCTATGATCAGGCCACTGCACTCCAGCCTGGGCAACAGACGGAGACCCTGTCTTAAAACAAAAACAACAAACTAACAAAAAAGAAGTAGACAGACATAGTACAATTACAGAAAGAGTCCTGCCCAAAATAGACTACTCGACTGCCTGTAATTCTCTCCTCATAAAATGTGTTTTCTTTCATCCGGAATATGTTAATAGGCTTCAGTTAAAAGGCAAAAGTTCCTTGTAGGAAACTTTTTCCTTGTAGGGAATTTGAAGGGGTTGAAAGTATTATAAGGTAACATTTTTCTTGTTGGCTAATCTTAGAGATGTTAAATGACAACCAGCTGAAAGCAGGATGCTGCAGAGTAGCCTCCTGTGGATGGAGTGTTGAAATGCAAGCAGAGGGCCTCAAAGATAGATGAATCCAATACTGAATGCTCTTCTTTTGTTATATAATCAAAGGCACAGACTAGGATCTTGCAATAGAGTTCTGGTTATATTAGGTTGGTGCAAAAGGAATTGCGGTTTTTACCATTACTTTCAACGGCAGACACTGCAGTTACTTTTGCACCAACCTCAGTGACCCAACCTCTGAGTGGCCTTGGCAGCCTGGGTTCCTCAACCACAACCTGAGGGAGTTGGGCCAAACAATGGTTCTGAGCATTCCCTTCCAATCTAAAGCTGTAGACTTCTAGAGCAATGTGGTAGGTTTGTCAGAGCAC
This sequence comes from Macaca mulatta, assembly GCF_049350105.2. Lineage (NCBI taxonomy): Eukaryota > Metazoa > Chordata > Mammalia > Primates > Cercopithecidae > Macaca > Macaca mulatta. The sequence goes on along the minus strand of NC_133417.1, from coordinate 78,390,118 downwards.
TTTCTCAGAGGCCAATATTCTAGTTCTCACCTTGACCTTAAAAGTTGGCAGGATACACACAGGATTTGCAGCCTCCTTACTAATCCCAGAAGCAGCAGAGTGCCAGAGTGGAAAGAACGTGGGGTTTGGAGTCAGATCTGGGTTGAGATCCTTGCTCTACCATTTGAAGCTGTAACTTTGGGCAAGTTTCCTGACCTCTTTTTTTAAATCACGTTACATTCACCTACAAAATAGCAATGAACCAACCAACTGGTAGTTGTGTTGGGAGCATTAAATGAAGAAGCACATGCATAACCCAAGTGACAATGGCACAAGGCTGTGTAGCTGTTTCACTGTGAAATGCCCCTCACATAGGACTTCCCAGTTATTTCCAGCACCCTGTAGGCAGCCTCACCTGGGTGCAGAAACAAGCCCCAGATGACCCTTCACCTTGGCTTCCCTCTCTGGCCTCCACAATGATGTCCCAGTTACCCATCACTGTGCCGTCATGGTCAATGGCTGTCACCAATCCTTCTGATCCTTCGACTCTAACAACAGGGGAAGGGAAATTGACCCTCAGCCGCACCTTCTGATCTTTCCTAGCTCCACCAATTTCCTTTACATGGTTGGAACACAGTTCAAGCCAACAGAAGAACTTGTCTCCTGCATAAAAATACTGGAGATCCCATCAAATGTAAAAATTACCTTCAATTTAATACTAACCATTCCACTGGAGTCGTCAAATTCCTAGAAACAGAAAGTAGGATGGTGGTTGCCAGGGACTGTGGGGAGAGGAGAATGGGGAGTTGTTGTATATAATGGGTACCAAGTTTTACTTTGGGAAAAAACAGGCTGGACGCGGTGGCTCACGCCTGTAATCCCAGCACTTTGGGAGGCCAAGGCAGGCAGATCATGAGGTCAGGAGATGGAGATCATCCTGGCTAACACAGTGAAACCCCATCTCTACTAAAAATACAAAAAATTAGCCAGGTGTGGTGGCGCGTGCCTGTAGTCTCAGCTACTCGGGAGGCTGAGGCAGGAGAATCACAAAACATTCTGGAAGGGGATGGTAGTGATGGTCACATGGTAATGTGAATGTATTTAATGCCATTGAACTACACACTTAAATATGGTTAAAATGGTAAATTTTATGTTATGTATATTTTACCACCAAAAACAACAAAAAATTAACCTATCATAGAAAGACCACAGGCGTTTCCTGAGACTCACTCCCAAATTCCATTTCAATGAACAGCCAGGCCAACTCTGAACCCTAAGGGAGAAGTATAGAAGGAAGCAAAGAACAGTTCCAGCTCCGGAGGAGCTTAAATCTGGTGCAGAGAGCTCACTTGCTTGTAACATAGTGAAGAGAGTCCATGCAGGGAAAGCTGAGCCCACGCCCTGGGATTGTTTGGTGTTTCCAGTACTGCACTCGGACCTAGCGGCCATCTCGTGTGGGTTTCATGGGAAAACGGTTTCTCCATCACAGCACAAAGAGGCCCTTGGTGCTTCCCTATGATTCTGTTCGGAAAACAACACAGAAAATTGGTCAACTATTAATTAATCATGAGGTTGAGGCACTGGCATCAAACTGCCTAGGTTAAAATGCTAACTGTGTGATCTGGAGCCATTAACTTGATCTCTCTGTACCTCAGTCTTCCCATGTTTGAAATGGGAACAATAAGCACTAGTACCTACCTCTATGATCCTTGCATGAAGCAGGTGAAGTGACCAGGTCTCACTTAGCACCTGGTGAGTCACTGGGTATTATTCCTGGCTGTGCCACCATGCCCCATTCCAAGTTAAGATAAAATTAAACTTGAAGTTTAAGGTTATATGTCTGCCTTCTTAAGTTTCCTTTTTTCTTGGACTGTCAGACTTTCTCCCTGAACAGTGGTTTTTCCAGACTTACCAATCAAAAGACTTTACACTCTTCATGATTACTTTGCAAATTTCCTTAGAAAATCTCTTTTTATCCACCCAAAGAAATTTTGACATACAAAGAGTAACATTAATATGTAAATTAGCAAACAGTAAAATTCATTTTGGTGCCTCCAAGGCAGTATTTTTATAAATACAGAAACATAATTATGCATCCTCTAGAGGACTAAAAATAATTATACAAATTTACAACAAAGCCCAAGGCTGTGTTTCCTTTTAACTGACTGTTTTTAATATCATTTAAATCTTGTTAGAACTTAATTACCAAATCTCTCTTGTAATAATTCAGGTGGAAGATATAAAGTCTAAACTTGCCATTCAGAAAACAGAACCTCATCAGACAAACAAAGACATTGAGGCACTGATTGCCCGAATAGGACAACAGAAAAAATTCTGTCAGGATGGAGCTATGTTGGGCACTGAGACAAAGAGGCCCTCTGAGAAAAAACATTAATATTAATATATGAGCCATGTTAATTATTTTAATCTTTAATTTCTTGGAAGCACAAGATTACATATTATTATCATTGTAGATTATAAACCAAATTAACCATTTCTCCCTCTTTCATTTTCCATATTTTCCTTGTCTTTTTCAAATTAAGGTCAGTATAATTTCAGGGCAACATTCTTTTCATAACAATTTAATTACTCTTTCGAAAGTCTATCTAGAATGTGTGTGTGTGTGTGTGTGTGTGTGTGTGTGTTTCATATCTAAAGATCAACTTATGTTAATGTGGAAAAGAACAGTGAACAAAGTCAGGAGCTAGCGTCCAATATATACTCCATTTTTAAAGACAGTAATTTATTGGCACTTAGAAAAAATGGACTCCTTATTATGAAATAAAAAGCACAAGAAACTCGAGCATTTGACATTTGAACACATTTTATTTTCTTTCTTTCTTTCTTTTTTTTTTTTTTTTTTTTTTGAAACAACATCTCACTCTGTTGCCCTGGCTGGAATGCAGTGGTGCAATCATAGTTCACTGCAGCCCTGACCTCCTGGACCCAATCAATCTTCCTGCTCAGCCTCCCTGGTAGCTGGAAACAAACACATTTTCATTTACCACTAGTTAATAATATTATCTAGGACTTTTGTAGCTCCCTGGAAAATTGATTAGTCAATGTATGCTATAAAGAATAATAATTTGTTCATGTGCGGTATGTCTAACATAGGTTGTTCTTCCATTATAGCAAAATCTGACCAATTAATTTTTCAAGGACAAGTTCCATATATGAAATGTCTATACAAAGTCACAATTCATTCTCGTCACTACAAAATATCAGTCAATTCAGTGAAAAAAATATTAATCAAAATGATTGTTTGAGTTATTGAATCTCATTTTTAACAATTATTTTGGTTTTGTGTAGGCATAGAAATGTACATACATTTGCACTTATGATACATGGATTTTTTTCTCATTTCAATGGCTTTAATCCTATAGAAAGATATATAATTCTACTATTATTTATACACAGTATACTTGATATATGTGCAGGTAAAAGGCCTTGCTCTTGCTTCTTGTCTTCAAGGACTTTTAAAAATACCTCCTTTGGGCCAGGCTCAGTGGCTCATGCCTGTAATACCAGCACTTTGGGAGGCCAAGGTGAGCAGATCACCTGAGGTCAGGAGTTCAACACCAGGCTGGCCAACATGGTGAAACCCCATCTCTACTAAAAATACAAAAATTAGCCAGGCATGGTGGCAGGTGCCTGTAATTCCAGCTACTTGTGAGGCTGAGGCAAGAGAATCACTTGAACCTGCAAGGCGGAGGTTGCAGTGAGTCCAGATCGCACCACTGCACTCCAGCCTGGGCAACAGAGTGAAACTCTGTCTCAAAAAAATAAAATAAAATACCTCCTTTGAATGAATCCAAAGGAAGTATCACTTTGACAGAGAGACTTGGAATGAAGGCTCCAATGGAAAGGGCAGATTTTTCTATTTTAACTCATCTTCTTTCACTGATGTGTATTTCTTTGAAAAGTCCTCCCTCTTATGCCATATTCTCCTTTTATCATAAAATTAATCATTACTTCTGTTCAAGCAATATTTAAGCTGTTTATGATTTGGGGAAATTCCAGTCTTGCAGTGCTTAAATTTCCAAGTCATGCTCTTGGCTGTCATTTGTAACTGGTCCGACTGGGACCCAAAATAAGTAAATAGACCTGTACAGATTTCATATCTGGAGGAGGGTCTAATGAGCAATAAGGGGAAGCAAAAAGATTGGATCAGTCCCCATGGAATCTCTAAGCATTGCATAGAACTAAGTGCAGGATGATAATAGAAGAGATTCAAGCACGTGAGTTTCCCCTCATCTCTTTTTGTTAGTGATGGCAGAGTGTTACTCAAAATCAGAAGACTAAATATATTGCCTTGGCTGCTGAAAATGAAAATACCTAAAAAACTCTTTCTGCAGATACTACACATAGGCCTTATAGCCTGTGACCATCTTTCCTCTTGGCCAGTATGAGAAATCATCCATGATATCTGCCCATTGTACATGTCTGTTACATTTGCCAGCTAATGTTTAGTAACAAGGGCTGTTTGTTCTTCTCAAAAATTTGAACTTTCTCCATTTGTGTTTACCTTCACATCCAAACTAGAACAACTCTGCTCTGAGTTAATTCCCCAATTTCATTATGGCCACACTGGGGAAGGGGAGAGGAATCTGTGTACAAACCAGCAGACAGAAAACAATGGAAACAGGCAGCAATCCAAGAGCTTTGGCATGATTTGCAGGAGAAAACCAGCTCTGATTAATGCTATAAAAATGCTTGTCTTTCCTGTGATTGATATTCCAGCCCCTTGTTACAATTATTGATGCTGGTGACCACTATTATGACAGTCTTTTTATAGTTTGCTGTTTTGGAAGGAGGTTGCATGGACTTCACCAGAACATTTGCACACCTGCCTCAATTTAACCTAAAACCCATTATTTTGCAAACAAAACATATAAACCCAAAATAGCAATCATTATTTCCCATATTCTGCTATTAAAACGCTCCTGCTCATGGTAAGGAATAGATCCCCTGCTGGTCCACTATAGGAAGAGTGCGTAAAAGGCAGTGTGGAGGGTAGGATGCACCATTTGAAAGTTCTTTGGCATATGAAACCTGGCAAACCAAAGACATCATTTGAAATGGTATTGTATGCCCTGGGGTGGTGACAGTACAGCAGGCTGAAATCGGCAGGTATTAAGTTTTATGAATTGCTGATCTTCAGGAGTAAGTGATAAAACAGTCACAAGTATCTAAAAACGCCCTTGCCCTGAAGAGCTTGCCCTGGATACCTCAAATGTGCCTAGAAACACTATGCACCTCTGTGCATGGGGTTTGTCTGTTTGTTTGTTTGTTTGTTTGTTTGTTTGTAGACAGAGTCTCACTCTGTCACCCATGCTGGGGTGCAGTGGCGGGATCTCACTGCAATCTCCACCTCTCAGGTTCAAGTGATTCTCCCAATTTAGCCTCCTGAGTACGTCGGGTTTTTTTATAAGTTTGATATGAAATGTAAACAGGTTCATTTTACTCTCAGATTATCCCTTCTGGTTAAAATAATTACCAGCCTAACCTTTGTGTTCCTTCTCATTTTAACTTGACTAAACTAACAACTTTTCCTAGTTTCCTGCCTCTGATTCTTACAGGATTGGAATTTTTGGTCTTCCTGTCTCCCCAGGGCAATATTTTAAGTTACAGCAGCCAGAAAACGATAAAGAGAGAAATAAAGTACATTTTACAAGTGCTTTTCCAGCGAAACTCAAGTCATTTTTCTTGTAATACATAGGTTTAGTAAGGACATTTAAAGGAACTGGTATTTTAAAAGGAAGACATTATTAAAAATAAACCTATATACCTTCCAAAAGACTTACTTTCTCTAAAGGGTATTTTTGTTAAATAATAGTTAATATAAGTGTAGAGGATTAAGCTCCCTGCTATATAGCCAGGACTTAGAATTGTGCCCAGTATATAGTAGACATTCAACAATACATAAATGAATTAATGAATGGAACTGACAGAAATAAGCCTTTGTAGAGGAATGTTCTATAAAAGTTGTTGCCATTTGGATTGATCACTGTGGGCAGTCAAATCTTGATGAAAATAGACAAGTGGGCTGCACTTAGTCTAGATATCTGTCTGTACCAATATCAGATATGGCTTTCTCTTTCTACTTTTTAGTATGAGATTTTTTTAACATATAAAAAGTTAGAAGAAGAATTACAGTTCAAAAGATGGCAATCATACTTGCTTTGTCTCTGTGTGTGTACAACTTGATAGTCATCTACAAACATCTGACACTTTGCCTCTAACTACTTCAGCATTTATCTCTTAAGCGTACGAATACATGAGCTGATTGTTCTTCAATGAAAATTTAAGAAAACAAAATTAAAGAATAGAATTGTTGGGGAATTACTGATACAATAAATAAGAACTCTAAGTCACCAAGTTTTGAGCCTAAGTATATACAGCAAGGCTGAATGGTGGGATTCTGCTCATTGTTCCCAGTTTCCTACAAATGGAAATCCTAAGCATCTGTGAAATAATCTTGTCTGATTCCCACCCGAGGCCTCTATTGTATCTGTCGTTTAGGCTCACGTGAAGTGCTCTTATGCACCCTTTACTGCTCTCAGCCCTCAAAGCTTCCTTGCACCATGGCCCTCATTAGGATTTAGAGGAAATTCTCAGTCTCTGACTGGAATAGCTTCAAGTCCAAGTAAAGGGCAGTCTACTTATCAACTGTATTTATAACATAAGATTTGCTCTAATGCTCTCTACTGGACATTGCTGCCAGTTACTTATAGCTAGGAAAGACCTTTTTTCCCACCGTTACAGGCTTAGAGCTTTCCCCTCTCTCTCTAAGCATTCTCTCTGAATGTTCTACATTTTGCATGGAAAAGGAGCTCCCAGAGTGAGATCTCAGCTGAAATGAATGCTCTATGGGATGCTGAATAGAAATATTATCTTTCACATAATGAGCACCTCCATGCCCAGACTCCCCATTCCCCATCTCATTAGGGCAGCCAAGAGCCTTCGTGTTTAACCATTGTTCTCCCTATGCTATTTGAGCTGCATCATATATATGCATGTTCTCAACAACATGGATGTCAGCACAGCAAATATGACTATATTTAATTTGGATAACTCTGTGTAGACTGGAGCTACTGTTTGCATTTTGACTCAGATGCTGAATAATTACATACCAATTCATTGAAGACCTATGTCCAAGGTTATTTTCTACTACCAATGGATTTGGAGAAATATTTATTTCTCCATAGGATCCCTCCCTAACTTGCCTGGGAATTTATCTGGAAAGTGAGTGTGGGAAACAGTAGTAGCAAGGTTGAGGGAACAGGACTCCACCTTATTCCATAAACAGTCATTGAGTACTTTGCAGATGCAGCTGTCAGGAGCTCTGTATTACCAGCCATGTATTACCCCACTGTGTTCTTCCACATCTCTGTCAATGGTGAGTCCTTGGGCCACATCTATTTTGAGCTGTTTGCAGACAAGTTTCCAAAGACAGCAGAAAACTTTTGTGCTCTGAGCACTGGAGAGAAAGGACTTGGTTACAAGGGTTCCTGCTTTCACAGAATTATTCCAGGGTTTATGTGTCAGGGTGGTGACTACACACGCCATAATGGCACTGGCAGCAAGTCAATCTATGGGGAGAAATTTGATGATGAGAACTTCATCCCGAAGCATACAGGTCCTGGCATCTTGTCCATGGCAAATGTTGGACCCAACACTAATGGTTCCCAGTTCTTCATCTGCACTGCCAAGAATAAATGGTTGGATGGCAAGCATGTGGTCTTTGGCAAGATGAAAGAAGGCATGAATATTGTGGAGGCCATGGAGCACTTCGGGTCCAGGAATGGCAAGACCAGCAAGAAGATCACCATTGCTGACTGTGGACAGCTCTAAAAGGTTTGACTTGTGTTTTATCTTAACCACCGGACCATTCCTTCTGCAGCTCAGGAGAGCACCCTCCACCCCATCTGCTTGCAGTATCCTAGATTCTTTGTGCTCTCACTGCAGTTCCCTTTGGGTTCCATGTTTTCCTTGTTCCCTTCCATGCCTAGCTGGATTGCAGAGTTAAGTTTATGATTATGAAATGAAAACTAAATAACAACAACAACAAAAAATAACATTCACTTCCAGGCATTACTCTAGGCACTGAAGATAGAAAGATGAATCCTTGTCCCCAAAACTACATGGTTAGTAGAATACACTAATTTCTTAAGTTGGTTTACTCCAAGTCATTAAGCCATTTATTCTACTTGAAGATGCAAGAAGTTATTAAATTAATAAACTAATTACAATTTTACTCTCTGGCAGCCCTTGAGTTAAATGTTTAGGTGCATTATCGCCCTATCAGCATTCAAGTCCACAAAGATCTCAGACGCCAGAATCTAAACAGATACACTGTACTGTTCTCTACTTTCTTGAATGATAAAAAAGAGACAATTCTGCCTGAAATAAATCCCAGGAATTTGAGGTCCTGAAGCCCGTATTTACACCAATTGACTCTTTCAGTTGGGAACTCTCTACAAGGCAGTAAACTCTTTGCATTTCTCTTTCCACAACTGTTAGATGAAGGTTGGGCAGTTGGTAATTTAGCCAGATGATAGTGTGGGTTTGTGTGTGGATACCTGTGTGTCTATGTTTCAGTATGAATCACAGTGATTCTGGTTCTCTTAAAAAGCAAAATGTAAGTAAATGACACAAGCACATTATTTATGTGGAATATTTATATCCACGTATCCCATATAAGGCTAGATTTGGGTCAGACAAGGCTTTCTCTAGCTGTCCTGATTTTTTACTTCACGCTCTAACTTCCATTCTCCCATAGGCTATCAGTGAGAGGAACATGTGGAATACCACTCACCCACTGAGAAAAGACTATCCGAGATGCTCATTTTATTGCAGAAAATGAATGTTCACTGAAGAACCCTTGTAGTTGGTCATGTCAGCTTCTAATTATTATCATAAGACTCTAAGACTAAGCCAAGAATCAAAATAATACAGCCTGTTTTAATTAATGGGACAACTAATGATTGACTGAAATAAGATCCCATTTCCAGTGCCAAATGCTGTCAGGACAACACTAATTCCTAGCACAGTGCCTGCCACGTACTTGACATATAAATATGAGAAGGGGCTGGGGGTTGGCTAGAAAGATCATCAACCTTGGGGCGGACAAATCAAGGTTCAAATCCTAACTTACTTCTTAGTAGTGTATGACCTTAAAGAAGTTATCTCATTTCAGTGACCCCAGCTGTGAGGTACTACTATGTGATTCTACTTTATCTATATTCCCCCAGCATGATCCTGCCCCTCAATAAATACACTTTGATGGAAAAAATAGATGCTTACTACTGATTGATTGGTTGCCAATTCAATCAACAATCAATGATATTATGCCATTTAATGGTACCTGTAAGAATTTTGGAAGCATCTTTATCATTTCCATATTCGTCCCTACCAATAATCTTATTTATAGTATCAAAATCTCTCTTAAGAAGCCAAGAAAAGTGCAAATATCAATCTGTTCAATACAATTTTTAAATGGATTCAGAGAAGTGATGTCCCTTAGTCAAGCTGCTATAAAGTGATTAACCCTAGAGTGAATAATGAGTTTCTTATTCTGAATCAAAATCCTGGGCTCTCTCCTTAGTTTGTACCAAGACATTGCAGATTCTACTTTCACTTCCTGCTGACTCAAGTAACTTTAAGACATAAGATATGAGAGGTGAAAAGGACCTCAGGTGAAAAGATTGAGTTCTAGAGAGGATGAGTTACCTGGCTCAGGTCACAAGGGAGATAAGGAAAAGAGTCAGAACTGGGTCCTGTCTCCTAATTGCCAGGCCAGGGGCCCTTCTGAAAACCCACATGATGAATACAGAGAAGGACCCGTTTGCCCTTCATGAGCAATAGAGTCCCACAGTCACAATGAATGAGGCTTGAAAATGAAAGCAAATGGAAATAAATGGAAAAGAAGCAACTCTTGGACATCCCAACCTTTTGTTGTCAAATGAGCCTTTAGAATCTCTCTCCTCAGTAGACCCTTGATGGGGATGAGACAGATGCAGAAGCCCAGGGCAGTTCTACTTTACTGGCCAACAGTTGCCATGAAAACTAAAGGTAAGAGTGGTCTGGCCATTTCCTGAAGTTTGTAAAAGGCTCACCTCTTTCTTTCTCCAGGTTTCCTTGAATATCTCTTCTTTTTATCAGCAAAAGTTTGGTTCATGTTTGTCAACACTTATTAGGATAGTCAGTGGGTGGGGACAAAGAGCAATTCATCTGTCTTTGGCCTAGTTGCAGATAAACTTCTCTCAGTCTATGGCCTAGTTGCTGATAAATTTCCCTCAACCATGATGACTATAGCAATATTATAATTAGCTATCATAGAGAGATTTACTCTACTCTCCACCACCCTACACATGGGGTGTGATCAGCCTCAGGAGGGTCTTCAATCATCTTGTCTTCCTCCTGCCATGATGTCTCCAGCCTCAGGCTAGACCAGCTGCCTGGAGATCTTGCCCCTCGCTGCTCTGGACTAATTCCAAATGCTTCATACCAATACCAGCCATTTGTGGCTCCTTCCTGCCACCCACCTTCCCAACACACACTTTAACCTGGGTCACCAGCAGATCATCCCTCAGCAGACAGGTATTATCTAATCTAATACAAACCCTCCTCTCTTCCCAAGCTTTTCCACTGCACCCTTAGGAACTCACTGATCAGCAAACTCTCCTACACCTTTTTCCACTTCTAAATGTGTCTTCCTATGAGAGCCTGTCATTTACAACATGATGGAACTGGAGGACATTATGTTAAGCAAAATAAGCCAGGCACAGAAAGACAAACTTCACATGTCCTCACTCATTCATGGGAGCTAAAACTTAAAACAATTGAACACAGGGAGACAGAATGATGGTTACAGAGGCTGGGAAGTATAGTGGAGCAGGGGAGTGGGGATGGTTAATGAGTACAAAAATGTAGTTAGACAGAATGAATAAGGTCTAGGATTTGATAACTACAGTCAACAATAACTTATCGTACATTTTAAAATCGCTAAAAGAGTGTAATTGGATTGTTTATAACACAAAGAAACGATAAATGCTTGAAGGATGGAAACCCCGTTTAGTCTGATGTGATTATCATGCATTACACGCCTATATCAAAATATCTCATGTACTCCATAAATATATGCACCTACTAAGTACCCATAAAATTTTAAAATAACAAATTTAAAATAAAAATAAATTTAAAAATAAATGTATCTTCCTGCCCAGGGAAGCCAGGCTGTCCTCTGAGGATTCTACTTCCAGCAGCCCTCTCAGCTAAAGACTGCCTCTCCTCTTCCCCAAGCACCTGAAAGCTGGGAGAGGGGCAAATGCTCATCTGGTGACCCTCGTAACTTCTCAAATGTCTGACCTTCTCCTCCAAAAACCCCAGCTTTTTTGAAGCCAATCACCAAACTATGCAGCCTCACAAGCCTCTCATCGCTGTGTGCTGGCGGCCTCCTGGTTCATGGAGTCATGGGTGGTGTCAGCTTATTACTCACTGCCTTTCTCTTACCATAAACCCCATCATTGACTTTGGAGTCAACCAACATCCTGAGACTCAACTCCTTGTCCTTCTTTGCTCCAATGACCTTTTCCTCCAGCCCACCTTAGCCATCCACTCACGTGGTCGTTGGTCTAGGTCTAGCGAAATATCATCTTCAAAATAGTGTTCCACCATTTCACCAGACGTAGACCATGTGAAACCTAGACCCTGCCATTGCCAATAACTGCAGCCTTTGGCTCCCAGACACCACATTCTCCTTGTTTTCCACTCATCAACCTTTGCTGGTTCCTTCTCCTCTCCTGACCTCTGAACATTGGTATGCCTCTTGTATTCTCGGCCTTTTCTGTACTCTATCCACACACATTCCTGTAAAGATCTCATGCAGTCTCATGGCTTAAGATGAGTTTCAAATTTTTATCTTCAGTATAAAATAGAACTGAGCTAGAACTCAGAACCCTGAATTCTAGTCTTATACAGCCAACTGCTTATTCCACACCTCTGCTTTCAAGTCTAAAAGGAATCTCAACCCTGACATGAACAAAACCAAAACCTGATTTGAAACCAAATCTAACTCCCCCTCAGTTTTCTCCATCTGAGTAAATATTTATTCCAACCTTCCAGTTGCTCAGGACAAAGTTCTTAGACTCTCCTTTGTCTCCCTTCTGCCTCATGTCCCACTTCCAGCCCATTGGCAAACCCTTTTTCTTCTTCCTTCACAACGCATCCAAACTCTGGCCAGATTCTCTTCTCCATCGCCAGCGCTACTAGCCAGGTGTAGGTCACTATCTGCTTTCACCTGGATTATTGTAAGAGCTTCCCAGCTGACCTCCCTCCCTCGGTCTTGTCCCTCTTCTGTCTCCTCTCAACACAGCAGGCATAGTGGTCCTTCTAAGTGTATGTCTCATCTCTGTTCCAAACCCTCCAGTGGCTTCCCATCTTACACAAGGTAAAAGCCAAATCTTTGCAATGGCCTGCAAAGCCCTCCTCAAGCTGGCACATGTTACATGCAATCTGATCCCTTCCCCCCATCATGTCTCTGACCTCCTCTCCTACTACTCTTCCCTTGCAGAGTATGAGCCCTCCGAGATATCCAGGGCACCTCGCTTTAGCCACAGGCCTACCTTGCATCTGTTGTCATTCCGCCTGGACTGCTCTTCCTGAGACATCTGTATGTCAATTCCAGTCCCTTCCTTCCAACCTTTGCTCAAATATCCAGACCAGGCTGGAGTGCAGTGGAGCGATCTCAGCTCACTGCAACCTCCACGTCCCAGATTCAAGCAATTCTCCTGCATCAGCCTCCCGTGTAGCTGGGGTACAGGTGCACCCTGCCACGCCTGGCTAATTTTTTTTGTATTTAGTAGAGATGGGGTTTCATGGTGTTGCCCAGGCTGGTCTCAAACTCCTGAGCTCAGGCAATCCGCCTACCTCTGCCTTCCAAAGTGCTGTGATTACAGGTGTGAGCCATGGCACCCAGTTGTCTGTTGTACATTTTATTCTATTTCCTAATTTATAAAGTTCATTTATCCAAATCTGCTTTCCAGAACTTTATTTTTCTGAACCTTTATTTGAAGGTTTATTTATTTATTTTACTCTTTAGCTTTTTACTTTTATGTTTTAATATGCATATCCAGAGTTAGAAATTTTCTCTGAGCTCTGCAACCAAATCTAATGTTATTTGATATTGTATGGAACCTGTCTTTTTATATATTTTTTTAATTGTGGTAAGAACACTTAACATGAAATCTACCCTATTAACAAATTTTAAGTATACAATGTAATAATGTTAACCACAGGCACGATGTTGTACAGCAGGTCTCTCAATCTTAATCACCTTGCGTAATGACAGCTACACCCGTTAAATAGCAACTCTCCATTTCTCCCTCTCCCCACTCCAACTCTTCTTCAACTCAACTAATCGCTTACTGTACCCCCATACGCAAGCAGCCAAATGTTGCTGGGGAAAAATCACACAACCAAGGCTATCAGGACCCATTTCGAATTTATGACCAAAAATCTTCAGTGAGCACTCAACACTATCTGACAACTAAACTTCCCTAGTAAATTCATTAACCTACTCTCAAGATGACTATTAGACACTTTCTTCTCAATCCTCAAGTCTCCAACATCTCCTCCCACCCAACTTCAGCCAAAGACCTTGTCGTATATTTCATGCAGAAATATAGATGCAATCATGTGAAAACCATTTCAACTTCCCACCTTCATTCCACAAACTTATTTATATCTGTAGTCACATGCTCTGGTAAACGTGTGCCCTGTTTCCCAGTTTTCTGTCCTTCTCGTGAGCTGGGCTCCTGAAACAGTTTCTTCTTTTCTGTGTCATCTATTCCTTCCTAAACTAAATCTTTAAGCACTAGCTCCTCCAGCAATTTTTTTGTAAGTCTCTTCTCTGGCTACACTTTTTTCTTTAGTGGTTACAAAAACCCCCATGTCTTCAAATATCATCCAAATGTTGATGATACCCAAGTTCATTTTACTAGTCCAGACCTCTTTCCTGAGGTTTAGATTTGCGTGTATAAACACATCTTTATTACATCTCTGTACATTTAATAGGTGACTTCAATTAACATGGTTGAAACTGAGCTATTGATCTTCCCTATCAAAAAAAATCATCCTAAATTATTTTCCTATCTTAGTACCACCATACACCCAATTTCTCAGGTCAAAACCAGAGTCATCTCCTTGGATTTCTTTCTCTCAACTCCACATTCAACCCCACAGCAAGTCCTGTCAGCATGACCTTCAAAATTTACCCTGAATCCAGACTCTTCTTGTCATCTCCACTGCAATCTGTTCAATCTACACTATTGTCTTCTCTCCCTTGAACCACAAGAAGAGCAACAAACAAGAAAAATAAGTTAGATATATAGTGTGTTTCATGGTGATAAGAGCTAAGGAGAAAAAGTAAAACAAGGAGTCCGGGTAGAAAGTGTTGGATTGAAGGGGTTGACATTTGAGCCAGCGCAGCTATGGGGGTCTCAGGCTTTAAGATGGGAATATGCCTGCTCATTCAAGCACCAGTAGAAGACACGTGTGGCTGGGGCAGTTAAAGGGTGGGAGAGGCAGGAGATTAGCTCAGAACGGTCATGAATGACAGGGGTGTGAGGCAGCCCAGTGGCCAGGACAGAGCCTGGTGGGTCACGGAAGGGACTTGGGCTTTCACTTTGAGTGAGGTGGGGAGCCTTTGAAAAGTTTTGAACAGAGAAATGGCTTCCTTTCAACACGATCATTCTGCTGTGGTGTTGAGAATAGATTACAGACAGCAAAAGTGCAAGTGGGCGGTCAGTTGAAAATAATCTGTTACAGAAAGTAACCTAGTAATTGCAGTATTGCTATAATGTATTCTACAGTAATCCAGGTGAGAAATGTGGCTTTGACCAAGAAGGTGGCAGTGGGGTAAGGTGTAGCGAAAAGTGCCAGAATTTTGGATATATATGTATTAGTTCTTATATATATAATAGCTCTTATCACTATTTTTTGTATATATATACATACACACACACACATACATAAACATAATCTTCAGTTAGAGCTAGTAAGAGTTGCTGAGAGACCAAAAGTGGGTATGAGAGTAAAAGAAGAGTCAACAACAGTGTCTCCAGCATTTCTGGAGACCTTTTGTATTCACTTTACTTATTCCCAATTAATAATTAGAATAATCCATGAGGAAGGCTGGCAGACTATGGTCACAGTGGGTGATGGGGACGTGGACAGGGTCCTTGCAGGAAGTCTTAAGGTATCCCTGGCTTCTGGGACATGTCAGGAGAAGGGAGCACTGGCTTTTCCATCATCAAGCCAAAGATGCCCCTCTTTGGGAATATGTTTAGTCCCAAGAAGATGCCTCCTTGGAATTCTGCTTCTCTCTCCAACCTGAATCCTTGGATCAGTCAACCCAGGAGATGGAGCTGGGCCTGGACTATGGAATTCCCACTATGAACCTGGAAAAGGTTCATAAAACAAAAGCAAACACAAAGCCTGAAGTTTGAGAATGACTAGTGGATAGCAGAGACAGGGATTAGTGGAGGTGTGGACCGGAGGGAGGCCCAGTGCCTTCACAGGCAGAACCAGCAACTGGAGGAAGAGAACAGTCTCTTGCAGCTGAAAGTGGACATCCTGCTAGACATGTTTTCAGAGACCACTGCTAAATCTCTTTTAATGGAGAAGGAATTGGATGAATGAAAGAGTGTCTGCCAGAGGAGAAAAGGAAGACCCTAAAGACATTCATTAGGAGAACAGGGAGAAAGCCACCGATCAGGGGAGTAGGATGTGGCTAAGCAGATTTTTTAAATTTGTTTTGTTTTGTTCTGTTTTGTTTTTTTGTGGGGGGAGGGGTTGTTTGTTTTTACTTTTTAGCCACACTAGCGAATTAGGTCCTGGAGACAGTATCATATAATGGGGACAACAGGCACTGATACCCTTGGGTTGGCAATAAGATGGTGAAATTTAATGGAGGAAACCAGGCCTCCAGGCCAGGGCAGTAACTAGGAAAGCGCTCCAGATGCACTGCTAGGGATGCTAGCCTGTAAAGAAAACCTCAGGGAGGTCTGGGGGTGGTGATAAGCCTTGGGGTGCCCTCCACACATGTAAGCATGCAAATGTCTATGTCCCAGAATCACCATGTTGGACAGACACCATTGGGAGAAGCAGCTGGAGCTCATCATCTCAGCGCGTTTAGTGTTTGGGGCACGACGCCAGTTCAAAAGAGCCTGTATTTGGGCTGCTTGGATGGGTGGCTCTGTTGGTTCTCTGCCCCTCTGACCACTCTCTCCCTGTCCTTACAGAGTACTTGTTCCCCACATCCACAACCTCCTCAGCTTCCTCTTCCCAGCAGCATGCACCAATCTTCCACTGCAACACTGTATTTTGTGCTACTTCCTGTTGGCACTACTTCTTTTTCATTAAATGATTGATGTTAAAATTATTTTTAAGTCCATGAAAATGAAGTCTTGTGTTTCTTTGAGTCAGTTTCAGAATTTCTCTAGAAATGTCTTTCTTAGGAATGTCACTAGTCAGTCCTCCAGTAGTAAGAAGGCCACTAGCTCTAAGGAAATAATCATTAAAATCAGTGACTCTGGAGCATTTTGTTGAGCAATGCTATGTTTCTCCAACATTTGAATTGCTTTCATCAACGCCCATCTGAGTTGGTTTTAGCTTCCATCAGTGATCTTCCAGGCTTCCCTATGATCAAAGGAGAGGCTTCCCAACAAAATGCAAATCCTACTACCCAAGACACATGGCAAGGTGTGTGAGAAGAGAAGTATGGAGAATCTGTAGAAGCACTGGGAGCCACATTGTCACCTCTGCTCAGATAAATATACCTACAGAAGTCACTTCAGCAAACGGACCCTAAGCAGCCTCCAGTAGAAGCACAAGCACGGCTCTGGAATTCAGTCACCTGGAGTCTCAGGAAGAACACCCACCTGCCCTGTGACTATGGGCAACCACTACGCTTTAGTGCTCCCATTCCTAAATCTCTTAAATGAAAATATTAAATGATTCTTGAGGTTGCTCCCAACACTGATATTCTATATTGTAGACACAATCTAGCTAGATTTTATGAATACAGTGGGGTAGAAAGTCAACACTATCGCGTTTTCTCTCCTCCCATCTTATCCAGAGATTTGTATTTTATGAGCAGAGCACTAAAGACAATCACAAATAGATAGAATTCACCCAAGTACTTATACCAAATCTTCTCTTACCATACGGATGCCTTTCAGCAAAAAAGGCATGAATATTGTTGGGCCACAACTTTAGACTTAAGGGACTGGTGCTGTTAAAAGTATAAGATGACCTTATAAACTTCTCCTTCTCATTTTTCTTGTATTTTTTGACTAATCTATTCAGATTTCCTTAATATATCTTCAATGAGTATATAACACTTTTTAAAGGCCATGTTTGACTTTATACCTGGCCCCTTTATTATTGTATTAGTTATTTGTTGCTGTGTAACAAAATACCCTAAACTTAGTGGATTAAGAAAACAAGTACTTATTAGCTCACATTTTCTGTGGGTCAGAAATTCATGAGGTCACGGTTAAGACACTGGCCGAGGATGCAGTCTCATGTGAGGGCTTAATTGGGGTTCCTTTACATAGCTGTTGACAAGAGGCCTGGGTTCCCCACCAAGGGCACCTCTCATTAGGCAGCTTGAGTGTCCTTACAGCATGGCCTGCTTTCCCAGAGCAAGAAATCTAAGAAAAAGCAAGGAAGAATCTATAGTATTGCCTTTTATGACCTAGTTTTAAAGGTCACATGCCACCACTTCTACCTTGTTCCATTCATTAGAAGCAAGTTGCTAAGCCCAGCTGCATTCAAGGGGAGGTAAATAAGGCTCTATCTTTTAAGAGATTGTCAAAGAACTTGTGAATATGTTTTAAACCAACAGATTATAAACACTTTTAAAATACTCTGAGTATTTTTAGAGCTAGTAGTTCTAGGTTCAACTAAAACCTCAGCCAGCCATGAGTAAACTTTAGAACTAGAAGAAAGCATTAGAGAGTGTACATTATGGCCCAATGGGAAAATGTAAAAGTAACCACAGGCAGTATTGAGTCTAATGAAAACATAGTATCCTAGGAAGAGCCCACTTGTGGATGTGACAGCCCTAAGCTTCAAACTTGGCCTCCCATTCCTCATTGTGTGAACACTTAATTTCACCATGCCTCAGTTTCTTCATCTATAAAATGGGAGGATTAATACTTATTTTATAAGGTGTTATCAAGATTAAATGCAATATTTTATATATAAAGTTACTAGCACAAAATCTGTCATATAGTAGGCACCCAATAAATCTTTTTTTCTTCCCAATTTACTTGCTCCACTAACAGGTGGCAGAGCTAGAACTAAGGTGCTAATACCCAGATCTGTGCCCTTTCTAGTACATATTCTTGAGTTACTTGTCATTTTTCTTATTTGGATATTACCTGGATATTTTGGAGGTAGATATCCTTTATCAGCCCTCTTGTTAAAGAATTTGTATTGGTCATTTAGATTTTCATTTATCCACATGCTGCTAATATGTTCTTTAAAGAAGAATCTGCCAGTGTGCTTTGTAAATTGGCGAAACACCATAATAGGTAGAGTAGGGGGCACTATCATATCAAGGAACTGGTATGTATCCCCAACAAACCCAGTAGCCAGAGTCTAAGTAAGCAGACCCATATGCTCATATGCCGAGCAAGAAATTTCTACTGTAAACACCCAGCAGGACATATTAAACCTCAGCCAGTCAGGAGTTACCCTCCATTGAGTGGGGAGGTGGACAGGTTGGTGAGCAAGATGTTCCTCTCCAGCTTCCTCTTGTGGAGATTTTAGCTTCAAGTCTTTGTTAACCTCTGTGCTGACCTATATGAGTATGAGGCCACTCTCCCAAGGCTCCAACTCGTGCTACTAGGTTACTATTTGTGGTCCTTGGAAGAGCTCTGAAAGGTTCACTAAACCCTCTGCACTTCCTTTTCTGGCTATATGATAGCCCTTGATGTCTTGTTAATCTTGATAAGGAGCTAATCCCCACACCCCTAAAATCAGTCTTAGGCAAAGGAAACCATCTGAGGAACCCAGAGACTAACCTAAAAATTTTTGCACAAAACCACCCACAGCTGTTTTGAGATAACTGACAGCATTTAATTTCATGAGGAAAGCAAAAGAATGTTCTGTTACAGGCTTTGCAGATTGCCTTTGCAGGGGTAGTTGTGCTTTTCGCTACTAACCATCCATTCTCCTCTGAGGCCCTCACTCACAGCTACTGCATGAGAATCACGGAAAGACCTTCCCTGACCACCCCAGCTAGAGCACTCCTTTTCCACACCCCACCCAATCCCCCAGCATTTTACTCCACAACATCTATCACTCTCTGAAATTTTCTTGTTCACTGCCTCTCTCCCTACTAAACTCTAAATGATACAAATGTAGCCACCCTCTCTGTCTTATTATCCATAGCATGCAGAAAAATCCACCTAAAATATAATTTGATCAGTGGATGAATACATGAAAACATAATAGCTAAATGTATTGACTGTTTTACAGTATATCAGTACTTTTTATTTAATATTCAAAATAACCTGATAAGCACTATTATTATTCCCATTTTATAGAGGAGGAAAGTGAGCCCCAGAGAAGTTAAGTTACTTGCTCAAAGTCATCATTCTAGCAAGAAAAGGGACTAGACTTTGAACCCAGAAACCACGATCAGTCTATAAAGGGGTCCCCTCAATATTCACCCTCTTTTCAGCCCAGCTCTGAACAATTTGAGAAATAAAACAAAAGAACAATAATGGGGATGGAAGTGCTATCTTTATAATTGATGGAGGCCAAGTTGGAAGACATTGAGTATTAGGCCTTTCAGGAAAATAGACATTAACATTAAACCCCAGATCTGGCCGTCCTGTGCTCTCAGCCCTGGGAAGCAGTATGGAGGGGTCCTGCCAGAGGGGCTTACATCAATGAGGGAGAAGAGCAATATGCCCAAAAGGGAAGAAGGAACCAAGCAAGGCCAGCTTCTTCTCAAATTGACCAATCAAATAAGCCATCCCACCTCTCTAGGGCAGAGTTGGTAAAAGGGCATAGAGAGGCCACAAGTTACATTCTCTGAGTTCCCTTCACAGGAAGAAAACAAAAGGATTGGGGAGATCACATCATTCTAAGAAAGCCTCATGAGTATGGGGGGAAGAAGGGGTGCACACACACCCACACGCATATGCAAAGGCATGACCAGCACTGCACACCCTGTACACCATTTTTGCAGACTTCAGTTTTAAACTAAAGTTGAGACAATTGTCTCAACACTGACTGATATTACACAGCTAACTCTGCCATGGGTGATTTCTTGCCTCTGATGCCCAGACAAATACAATTGGAGCAGAATTTAAATACATGCCATTTCTGTAGTCTCTGGAGCACTGATTTTAAATAAGGCTATAAAGGAACTCTGGGCTGGGGGAGGGGGCAGGAAGAAAAGGTAAAGTAAAAATTTTTAAATCTGAGTGTGAGACCATCTGAGATGCCTAGCCCCGTGAAGCCACCCCACCTAGTAGCCCAAGGAGCAGGGATGAACTGTCTCTGTTTAGCCCCACCCAAATTCCAGATGCACAGAAACATGAACTGTAAAATGGTTGCTACTTTGAGCCAGTAATTTGGGGGATAGTTTGTCACACAGCGATAGACAACTGATACAGGGGCAAATAGATGCAGTATTCTGTGCATTTTATTTGATTATGAAATTTTTCTCTGTAAGACTATTCTACCTAACAGATTCTGGGAAATGCTGATCTAAGTAGTTAACATGATGGACATGTCTAAATCACGGCGAGACAACTTCTTAAAAAGTGATGGCTATGGCCTCAGAAATGTCCTTTTTAAAAGGTCTATTAGTCTTTCATGATCTGCCATTAGTTTCAAACACAATTTTTACAAGTTATTCATTCATTCAACAGATACTTGTTGAGTGCTAGAATAGATCATGTTTTCCGAAGGCAGCCAGAGCAATACCTCCCATCCCACACAGCCTGTGTCCAGTGTGACCTTGACATTCCTCCGTCAAGCGGAGGGGTCTATGTCCCTTTTCTGAGAATCAGAGTGAGTGTGACTTCCTGAACAAGAGAGTACTGTGAAACGACTGTTGTGTGACTTCTCAAGCTAGATCATTAAAATACCAAGCACTTTGTCTTGCTATCTTGAGAGGCTTGCTCTTGGAGCCCAGCTGCCGTGTGATGAGCAAGCCCAGCTAGCCCATGTGGAGAGATCATGTGGGAGGATCACATGTAGCTATCTTGGCTGACAGTCCAACCAAGGCTCTGACCAATAGCCAACACCAATCAATAAACACATGGGTGGATGCCACCCAGTGGGCACCTCTGGGTATTCCAATAGCTAGTTAATGTGTGAATATTCTGGCTGACTGTCCAGCTAAAGCCTCAGCCAACAGCCAGCATCACCCAGTCGTATGAGTGAAGACACCGTTAGATGATTGCAGCCCCTAGACATCTGGTCACACCTGGCTCCTTCTCAAATATCATGGAGGCCCCAGATATCAGGGAATGGAAACAAGTTGTTCCTGCTGTGTCAAATATCTAATCACAGAATCCATAAATAAAATGGCTAGGTTTTGGAGGGGTTCGTTCATGCAACAATAGCAGTTGCGACTAGTAGGCATGTGCCCACTGTGTGTAAGGCACTGGGATTAATGAGGTGGAGAGTAGAAAGATAATTAAGACCTCAAAGATGTAGAAAGATAATTAAGACCTCAAAGATGTATTGTTTTAGTTCCATACTTTTTCGTCTTCTTTTTTTTTTTTTTTTTTTTTTTTTTTTTTTTTTGAGACAGAGTCTCATTCTGCCATCAGGCTGAAGTGCAGTAGCACAATCTCAGCTCACTGCAACCTCTGCCTCCTGGATTCATTCAAGTGATTCTCCTGCCTCAGCCTCCTGAGTAGCTAGGATAGGCGCATGCCACCATGCCCAGCTAATTTTTTTTTTTTTTTTTTTTTTGTATTTTTGGTGAAGAAGGGGTTTCACCATGTTGGCCAGGAATGTCTCTGTCTCCTGACCTCGTAATCCGCCCACCTCAGCCTTCCAAAGTGCTGGGATTACAGGCGTGAGCCATCGTGCCCGACCTAATTCTATACTTTTACCTATCCAATTTCACCATCCTTCTTATGTCAACTTAAATGTTTCCTCCTCTAGAAAGTTTACCTTATATGCCATTCACTTTCAGACTTCTTAAGTTCTCTTACTGTAGCTTATAACACCTAGGCCTACCACATCATAGCTTTGGCAAGTTTTTCCTTTGACTGACTCTCCTTGTTTATTTTCTTCTGATCCACAGTAGACTTCAGGCTTCTGGAGAATAGACATTGTCCCTATTGTCCCTTGTTTCCTATGATAATTCTCAGCAACTAGCTCAAATCTGATACATTTGCTGAAAATATTCCATATATTTGTTGGGAAAAAAAATGAAAGCACTATGCAATAGGTAAATAAATTAGTCTGCTTTGTTTTTCCTCAAATGTCTTCCTATAGATATGGAGATGAATATTTTCTCTCAAAAACAAGAACATATATTTTTTAATAATATACTCTACATTTATAGCCAGTCCTATCTCTTTCACTTCAAGCTTCATGCAGCCTATATGCCAATCATATCAAACTCTTTGCCCTCTTCTACATATCCATGGCCTTGGCCTTGTGCCTTCTCTTCCATTACTAGGAATTCTCCTCTTTCCTCTATCTGAAGAACTCCTATCCTTTTTTCAAGATGCAACTTATATTACCTCCTTTGTGAAAATGTCTACAAATGTTAAGAACAGGATTCTTTGGTATCTTCTGTCTACCTATAGCATGTTGTATTTACCTCTGTTACTGTAATATATTCACTGTAATTATTTGTGTATATTTGATTTTCATATCCAATTTCCCACTCTGTCTATTCCACACTCCCATGGACTCCACCTGTAACCCCTAGTGGATGAAGGACTTCAGATGCACTCTGTTTTTAGGCTACACTGTTGAGCTCCTCTAGGTCAAGACATTTTAGGAGACTACTTTAATGTTGGTCTTTGTTTAGTCCCTTGAGCATAAGTCTCAGGAAGGAGGCCAAAAGGAAAAGCTGCATGATGAACTCCAATTTTCCCTTTTAGAAAAGCTCCAGCCAGCGGATCACGAGGTCAGGAGATCGAGACCATCCTGGCTAACCTGGTGAAACCCCGTCTCTAGTAAAAAAATACAGAAAACTAGCTGGGCGTGGTGGCGGGCGCCTGTAGTCCCAGCTACTTGGGAGGCTGAGGCAGGAGAATGGCGTGAACCCGGGGAGGCGGAGCTTGCAATAAGCCGAGATCGCGCCACTGCACTCCAGCCTGGGCGACAGAGCCAGACTCCGTCTCAAAAAAAATAATAAAAAAATAAAAATAAAATAAAAATAAAAATAAAAGCTCCAGCCAGGTGTGGTGGCTCATGTCGCTAATTCCAGCACTTTGGGATGCCAAGGCAGGCAGATTCTTTGAGCCCAGGAATTCAAGACCAGCCTGGGCAACATGGTGAAACCCTGTCTCTACAAAAATTAGCATGGCATGGTGGTGCACGCCTGTAATCCCAGCTACTCAGGAGTCTGAAGCAGGAGAATTACTTGAGCCTAGGAAGCTGAGGCAGCAGTGAGCCAAAATCATACCACTGCACTCCAGCCTGCGCTGGCTTCACAGAGTGAGACCCTGTCTCAAAAAAAGAAAAAGAAAAACAGAAAATCTCAATGACATTGGTCTGGGCAATGACGTTTTGGTGTTTTGTTTTGTTTTGTTTTGTTTTGTTTTGTTTTGTTTTTTAAAATAGAGCCTCACTCTGTTGCCTGGGTTGGAGTGCAGTGGTGTGACCTCGGCTCACTGCAACCTCTGCCTCCCAACTTCAAGTGATTCTCATGCCTCAGTCACCGAATAGCTGGGATTACAGGTGTGCACCACCATGCCCAGCTAATTTTTGCATTTTTAGTAACTGAAACGGAGTTTCACTATATTGGCCAGGCTGGTCTCAAACTCCTGGCTTCAAGTGATCCACCTGCCTCGGCCTCTCAAAGTGCTGGGATTACAAGCATGAGCCACTGCACCCAGCCTATTATTTTTTTTATATGACTTCAAAAGCATGGGTAACAAAAGTGAAAATAGATAAATGGGATTGTATCAAACTAAAATTCTTCTGTACAATCAAGAAAACAGTCAACAGAGTGAAAAGACAACTTATAGAATGGGGAAAATATTTTCAAACTATACATCTGATAAAAACTGATATGGCTTGTCTCTGTGTCCCCACCCAAATCTCATCTTGTAACTCCCATAATTCCCACATGTTGTGGGAGGGACCGAGAGGGAGATGATTGAATCATGGGGGCTGGTCTTTCCCAGGCTGTTCTTGTGATAATGAATGGGTCTCACAAGATCTGATGGTTTTAAAAATGGGAGTTTCTCTGCACACGCTCTCTCTTTGCCTGCTGCCATCCATGTTAGATGTAACTTGCTCCTCCTTGCCTTCTACCATGATTGTGAGGTCTCCCCATGCATGTGGAACTGTAAGTCCAGTAAATCTCTTTCTTTTATAAATTTCCCAGTCTCAGGTATGTCTTTATCAGTAGCATGAAAACGGACTAATACAAACGCTTAATATCCAAAATATATAAGGAACTCAAACAAGTCAATAGCAAGAAACTGAATAACTCAATTAAAAAATGGGTAAAGGAGAATAGACAATTCTCAAAAGACTCATAAATTGATGAAGGTATAGGAAAAAATGTTCGACATGACTAGTCATCAGAGAAATGCAAATTAAAGCCACAATAACATACCACCTCACACCTGTTAGAATGGCTATTATCAAAAAGATGAAAGATTTGGCAAGGATGTGAAGCAAAGAGAACCCTCACACACTGTTGATAGGAATGTAAGTTAGTGCAGCCATTATGGAGAATAGTATGGAGGTTCCTCAAAAAATTCAAAGTACAACTACAATGTGATCCAGTGATCACACTACTGGGAATATATTCACAGGATATGAAATCAGTATCTCCAAGAGATACCTGTACCTTCATATTTATTGCAGCATTATTCACAATAGCCAAGATATCAAACTAACCTAAATGTTCGGCAGTGGATGAATAGATAAAGAAAATGTAGTATTTATGTACAATGAAATACTATTCAACCTTAAAAAAAAATAAGGAAGTTTCATGCTGTTTCAAGGGAGTAGTTTAAAAAAATAATAATAAAACAAAATAAGGAAGGCCTGACATTTGCATCAGCACAGATGAACTGTGAGGACATTTTGTTAGATGAAATATGCCATGAGCAGAAAGGCCAATACTGCATGATCTCACTTATACGTGGAATCTAAAAACATCAAACTCAGGCCAGGCACAGTGGCTCATGCCTGTAATCCCAGCACTTTGAGAGGCCGAAGGGGGCAGATCACAAGGTCAGGAGTTCGAGACCAGTCTGACCAACATGGTAAAACCCCATCTCTACTAAAAATACAAAAATTAGCCTGGCTTGGTGGCGTGCACCTGTAATCCCAGCTTCTCAGGAGGCTGAGGCAGGAGAATTGCTTGAACCCGGGAGGCGGAGGTTTCAGTGAGCCGAGGTTTCACCAGCCTGGGTGACAGAGCGAGACTCCATCTCAAAAAAAAAAAAAAGGTCAGACTCACAGAAGTAGAGAACAGATGGTGTTATTACCAGAGTCTGGGAGCAGGAGGTGGTTGGAGAGATGTTGGTCAGAGGATGCAACATTTCAGTTAGATAGGAGGAATATGTTCAAGAGATCTATCATGCAACATGGTAACTATAGTTCATAACAATGTATTATATTCTTGAAAATGCGGAGAGAGGATTTTAAGTGTTCTCACCACAAAAAATGGTTAAGTATGTGAGGTAATACATGTTAATAGCTTGAGTTAACCATTTCACAATGTATACATATTTTAAAACATCATGTTGTACATACATCTATAAAATGTTTCTCAATTAAAAAATTTTTAATTATCTTCTTTCCCCCAGGAGATCCTTCTATCCTCTTGTAAGTGATTACCCTACCTCCAAGCAATGTCCTCCCTCCATGCTAGGATTCACACAGCTTAGGTCTGTGATTGAGATCTTCTGCACACTTGCTGGTACTTCTGTCCTCCACAATGAGTATATTTGCTCCTCAAGGGGCAAAACCTTGTCTTCAGTGTCCACATACCTATCCGAGAACTGCCATTGTACATGACCTAATAGGAGTTCAGTGGCTGAATAAATGATTGATGGCTTATAATACCTTTCAAAGGGCTTCTAGCTATTATTGTTATGCAATCAAATGGTTTTAACTCATAACTTTTAAATAAGAATAAAGACTGGTGTGATTTATACATGATCTTGGGATTGCTTGAAAATATCATATAGCATACTTATTTTCTTCACCACAAATGGATTTAGATTATACACATATGCTTGTTATCCCCATTGTTGTGATATATGCATAATTGCTCTCCTCCAAGAATATTTAATCACAGTAGGTGCAGCTTTAAATAATATTACTTAATATATTAGAAATCCAACATCCATCAAAATAATGTGGCACTGCCTTATTTATGAGGTACTAGTCTACTGCTATAGAAATGATATCACATAGCAACAAAAAGGATAGATTTGACTTCTCATAGAACTCGCCCCAAAACAGAAGGCTGACCTTAGCTCAGTACACTTTATGTTTGGTATTAAGCTTATAACATTTCATCAGCAGCACATACACAAGACACAATGCTATAGCTTGCGTAACACAGGATTTGACATCCCTTTATCTGATCAGAGTTAGATTGAATCTTTTTATTCACCTTAGTTAAGTTCATTGGAATGCAATAAGTAAATTCTTTTTTTTGTAATATTACAAAATGTGGATGGTGTCTTAAATATATAATTTAAAATAAGTCTCTAATGTTTTCTACACTCACTTGGATGTGATGTAGGCAAGATAGAAAAATTTGCTCTTGGGTGTGGTATAGTTTATATGATTAAATGCTTTATTCATACTCATATGTCAATCTATTAGTGTGCTGTTAATTCAAATGTTACTATGATGTATTTTATCCCCATTAGCACATTCATCACAGGTGGATGTGAAACTTAGACAAAGGTGTATGTTCTCATTAATGATGAGCAGCCTATTCATCTTACTGGAATGTAATTAATGTTAGTTACAATCCTTAATTTTTCACTGTTTGTCATGATGCATATTTAGCATTTCTCTTGTCCTTTATCAACCAGCTCCTTCTTATGACCCAGCTAATTCAAAAAGACATATATTTAACTAAATCCGGTGCTTCATTTTAAAAGTATTTTACTATGTATGTTTCTTAATGTTGTGGCAGTTTCCAAATAGTGGGACTTCATATTGGATGCATAACTGCAAAAACAATATTAAGGGGATGATTTGGTTCACCTTTCTTTTAATGTATGGGATTAATATAATTCATTTGCTAAATTAAATAAAAAGACTTTCCAAAGATGTATTTATATTCTGCAGTACAGCATCAACTGAACAGAATAGTTTTTTAGGTTACAGCAAAGAAAGAGCATGTTAAAAGAAATACATGCATTGCTATGTATTATACAGATGCATAAATAATACATATATCTAGTGTTCTTTCTATCTGTAAAAAGTGCTTTATATATGATAACTCATTTAATCTCATAATAATCCCTATGAGGTCATAATCCTATTATTTCCATTTTACAACTGAGGTAACAGAAAGACAGAGAGGTTAAGTATCTTGCCCAAAACCACATAGCTAGTGAGTATGTGGATCCAGGCCCAGGGAGCCTGACTCCAGAGCTCGTGGACTTAATTCTGCCATGCTGCCTCTTGTATTTATAACTCCTAATGAACTTCTTCATTTAATGGTAGTACATTAAATATGCATGAAGTCTAAGCTAGGATTCTGATTTTACTTACATTCAATGATCTTTTTGTCATTTTGCTTTAATTTTACTCTAGTGGCATAAATGTGTTGAGTGAAACATCTATACACTATTTGCAAAACAATAAACTTTAAGCTCTTTGAGGTCAAAGAAGACATTTTATGTGACTTTATCCTCCCTATATCTGTACATGTATATAAATACAATACACATACAGTAGATTTCAAGCTATGTTACATCTCCAAGTTGCAAAGCCAGTGATAAAGCAAGACAGAAAAGCATACCTATAGGTGGATATTTCTCGCAGACTGAGGCCACTCTGGCTCTGAGAGGGCTGTTGTCCTTCCCACTAGGAGTTTTCAAACCACTTAGGGACAGCAACCATTAATAGGCATTTTAACCAATAAATAAATTTTTAAAATTTGGGGTTCAAAGGAAAATGAGATAAATTCGGCCTCACACAGATTACAATTGTGAGGCTATGCTAATCATGTATCTTAAAGGTTTTCATATGAAGTTCAAGCATTTGGCTGTGTCTCTTCTACTCCAAATACCTGTTTAAAATTCAGTATTGAGTGGGTATTAAAACGGATATGATATTTCTTAATATTTCTTACTCCACACTCAGGTTTTCCGAAACTGTAGCTCTCTTTACTTTTCTGCAACTGAACTGAGAATCTGTCTCAATAGAAACTTAAGTCTCCCTTCTGTCCTCTAAAGGAAAATGTTTTCCAATTCATAGAAACATAGTCAGATCAGAGCTTGTCTAATGGATTCACGGTAAATTTGGTCAACGTAGAGTCTCCCCTTCACCCAGAGGAGATATATCAACTGTGCTTCCTCCCCTTGGGGGAAGCCTCGGGTCCTCAGCCTCTATCTGTCCACTGGGCATCTTCAGAAACCTAGGGATCCTGCCGGGTTCTTTGCTGTCCTCATCTCTTCATGCGGGTTCCCACCAGCATGGTGATGTTCTCATCTGGCCTCCAGCCATGCTCCTCACCCTGCACCTGTGGCTGCCTTCCCCCACACCAGTTGTAGGACACCCCAGTTCTGCCAGCTCTTGACACAGGTCTAAACGGCTGCGGGCCATGCAGGAAAGGGTTTCAGGCCTCTGTGTCCTCTCAGGACCTGAAAATGCTCTGGGAGGCGGTCTCAGCCCCAGCTGCCCGCACGCTGCACAGGAGTAAGAGGCCACTCTGCCTACACCCGCAGCTCTGCACTGCCTTGCAGGCCAGGCAAGCAGAGCTGCTAACTCACCTGAGGGTCTGTCACCTGCGTGTATGGGACACAGGAACAGCGTAGAACCCCTGTGGGAGAGACGGTCACTAACTTCTAACTATTTTGTTCTTCTTTAACTCTTTTGGGGGAGTACAGGTGGTAGCAGATAGGCTGCTTCTACCATATCGTGTATTCTACCAAATACTTCCTGTCTCATACATGAACCCCAGCTTAGATCTTCATGAAACCTTCAACCCCACCCCATCACCTCCTAGGGCCAAAACACCACCTCCTGCCTAATGGCATAAATGGGTGTGAGAAAACTGGAGGGGAAAACGCTGTTCTATTATCCCTGTCACAGGGAAAGCAGCAACCAGATCTTTAATTGAGTGTGTCGCCGAGCTCTTCTAGTCTAGCAAACAGCCAGGAAGTGGATTCTTTGTCCTTTCTAGTGTGTATTAGTCGTCACAGTGCACTGGCTTCTTCTCTTTCTTTAAAACCCTTTTCTACCTTTTCTTCTGTATTCAATTTGTTTTCTAGTTTCCCAATGCTGATATTTCTTCAAACCTACAGAAACAGTACAAACTACCCTATACCAGGTCATGCCTGGTGGAAGTGACAGAAAACCTTTTAGAAATACATCAAGAAACTATAGCGATCTAGTGTCATTTTCTTGAGTTTAAATGCAATTTGGGGTCTGGGCGCGGTGGTGTAATCCCAGCACTTTGGGAGGCTGAGGTGAGCAGATCACCTGAGGTCAGGAGTTCGAGACTAGCCTGGCCAACACGGTGATATGCTGTCTCTACTAAAAATACAAAAATTAGCCTGGCCTGGTGGCAGGCGCCTGTAATCCCAGCTACTCAGGAGGCTGAGGCAGGAGAATCTCTTGAAACCAGGAGGCGGAGGCTGCAGAGAGCTGAGATCCTACCACTGCACTCCAGCCTGGATGACAGAGCAAGACTCTGTCTCAATAAATAAATAAATAAATGCAATTTGGATGTACCCACTGCCATGCTGTACACATTTTAAATGAAAAAGATATTTTAGTAAATATCTTTATGGCAAAACACAAATTATTTCAAACCACACCCACATTTAACTGTTTTCTGTTCTCTTTCTGTAGCACCCTCGAGTACTGCGAACTCAAGAGCACTAAGAATTGTCTCACTCATAAATAAAGATTGAGCACCTCTTGTCTTAAAATAACTGATTATCTGCCCATAAAGCCATATAACCCCACACACATATCATCGCAGGTTACCGTGAGTTCATGAGATGAATCAAAGACCACCAGAGAAAGTTGCTAGCTGTCCATTTTACAGTGTCTGCTTTGTTATGTGTGGACTTTGCTTTTTTCTTCTTTACTTAACATTCAACGTCAACGTCTCATTCACTGGAAAATTATTCATAGCACATCAATAAAGACAATAAGAGTCTTAGGGTTTTTATTTTGCAGGCATTACATAAGCCATCCAACGTACACCCCAAGGGACTGGAAAGGAAATTATTTTTATCTCAATTTAAACAAAAACAAAAAGTTAGGTTGCGGGGGGAGGCATCTATTGGTTGACTCTCCTTTCTGACCTCAGGTCAAGAGGCTGTCAGGCTAGAAACACAGA
This sequence comes from Macaca mulatta, assembly GCF_049350105.2. NCBI lineage: Eukaryota > Metazoa > Chordata > Mammalia > Primates > Cercopithecidae > Macaca > Macaca mulatta. The sequence goes on along the minus strand of NC_133417.1, from coordinate 78,359,352 downwards.
TCTCCCTGCTGCCAGTACGTACCTTTGAAGTTGTTCCCCTTCTGATATGCAGTGCAAAAGAGTGCGCCAGCCAGTGTATGCCAACCTGCGTATCAGCTCTGAGGGGTGATACTACCTGTTCTTGTTTAATTCACCCTCACCTGGAGGTTAACTAGCCTGATGGCGGCAGTGTGAGATCGTGAGAGCTGCAGACCACGCTGTCCGGACAGTTGCTCCCTGAAAGGAAGTGGTGGCCCTTCCTCTGGCTTCCTGCCATTCCCAGGGTGACCCGTGTGCAGTGGTGATGGTCTGCTGATGTTGCTGCCAGGCAGATTTAGGTGAATCAATCTCTCTGCATGGAGCTTTAAACCAGTGTGTATGTGCTACACACCGAGCCCTTTCTTCCCCTGTCCCAGAAGAGGCTTCCCTGTTGGAACGAGGCTCTAAGCTTTGTACAATCAAAAGCCTTTGATTAAATCGGACCCAGTCCTTCTACTTGCCATGGCATTGTGTGACCCGGGAAAACAGCAGGGCTACAAAACAGCCCAATCTGTCACTAGGTGGGCTGACCAAAGCAGGGCTAAACACACGGTTGATTTCAAGCTACGTTACATCTCCAAGTTGCAAAGCCAGCGATAAAGCAAGCCAGAAAAGCATACCCGTAGGTGAATATTTCTCACAGACAGAGGCCACTCTGCCTCTGAGAGGCTGTTGTCCTTCCCACTGGGAGTTTTTAAGCCACTTAGGGACAGCAACCATTTGAACAGAAAATTGTTCCTGTTTCTAAATGATTTAGAAAGAAAGAAACGAAGAGAAAGAAAAAGAAAGAAAGAAAGAAAGAAAGAAAGAAAGAAAGAAAGAAAGAAAGAAAGAAAGAAAGAAAGAAAGAAAGAAAGAAAGAAAGAGTCTCTCAGGAAATATATTGCTTTTCTGACATTTAATCCATAATATACACATATGGTGACACACACAAAAAAAGGCCAGTTTATAAGATTAACTTAAAGAGGTATCTGCACACTCTGCTCTTCACTGGCCGCTGGCGTCACCCCACACACTGTTTTTGTCCAACAGTTGCATTGCATTCGCTCCCCTGGCCTCTCAGCCCTCCAGACAGAACTCAGGCGAGCTCCAGCTTACACCTCTGTTTGCCAGAACCCCCCCCAACCCACCTCCGCAGAGCCAGAATGAGACATGTGGGTTTCCTGGGTCATGATTTGGTACCATTTTAAGTCAATGTCCTTTAAAGAATCACTCAGCATTCATATAGTGAAAAAAAGAGAGTGCTGCATAGGAGAAGAGCATAAGAGGACACTGTGACAGTCCTTTGCATAATACCAAAGCCCTGAACTTAGCTGGCCCTCCCCTTCTCGGGGGCACTTTGTTCACTACTTGTGGTTAACTCAAGTATGCTCCTCACACCAGAGAGTTCTCCAAACCTTCTCCCTACCCTAAAGGGTATATCAACAGATTCCTTCCAACAGGACACACTATTCTCCCTGAAATGCATCCTAAATACAATTTTCTCCATCCCTTCCATTTCTACTCTGTTTAAAAGTCCTTAAAAGTGGATGTCTCCAGTACCACCTGCCCAGTTCAACCCTCATTCCAATTCTAATGTTCTATCCCACCTCAGCTCTGAATAGATCTGAGATCTGACACAGGGGTTGATTCCATGGGGAAGAACTGAGGGATCCAAGCAGTAACAATTGAGGAGCAAGTGAGGAGAGGGCACTAGTATCAGAAGCAAAGAGCATTAGCAAGCTGAGCAGCCACCTAAACCCTGCACTTCTCTTGAGGCTGGGATAAGGGTTACAGTCACTGGAGGGCTCTGAGGTAGTCTTGCTCCCTAAGACTCCCTGAATCACCTCTGCCACACAGACTGCCCCACTCCCTCCCTAGGAAGAGAGTCACCCACCCACCCATGTAAGTCTGGTCTTTGCAACAAATGAAAGGTTTGTCAAGTTTCATCATTTCTTGAACGCTTTGGTTTGAGTTCCATTTTTTTTAAATGTCGACATTTGAATATTAGTATGTATTATCGAGAGCTATAAAATCAGGAAGGATAATAAGACATCCTTATTGACACAGGGTGTGTCTGAGGGCGTATTTGCAGTGAAGATTAATTTCCAACACATTTTCTTATAGGCAGTTGCTCAGCGTCACCAACCCCTGGCTAATACATTAATATTATTCAGCAAAAAACATTTCTTCCATTTCATTTGTTATTAAATTTATTTTCATTTTCATGGAAATCAGTCCCTTTCAAGTCCATTTAAGAGGAATATTTCATAACTTTATAGTGTGGGAAGTATTTTTATTTAAATATTTGCTACAACTAAATGGAGGACTTAAACCTTTCATCTTTAAAGGTATTTTCCTTGTGGTTTGTGAATGCTTTGTGTGTATAAAAGATTGTGAAACTATTAAACATGACACAGAGAATTAAACAAAAAGGAAATTAATTTCAGCTCCATTGGCTCCATTGGTATTATTTATTATAAATCAATTAAATAGTAGGAATTTATTTTTACATTTGAAAACGTGTAAGCTTTTCATCTGCCTCATACAGAAAGAAATAAATGTCTGGAATAATAACATCAGCAGGGGAAATCGTGTTGCAAAATTTTTAATTCTATACAACTATGATTGAGTTTTTCTTAGTGAAAATAAATAAAAGGTCAAAAAAAAGGTGGATTCTGTAGTGTGCAATGCTTCTAAGAGAAGTATTTGATGGAGTGTTTCATGGCGTCTTAACTGCTCTGATAATGCAGCATTTGGGAACCACGGGTACTATAGAATTGTGTCATTTCTACTTTGTAGTTTTCATTCATTTTTATACCCAACAGAAGCAGCAACATTCGTGTATGCCTGAGACTTGACACGGTCAGGTCTTTGTCTCATTTTTTAGAAAAGCAGTATTTTTTCCCCATCTATTTCTAATGTATTTTGTTTACTTGTTTTAGAGATAAGATCTTGTTCTGTCACTCAGGTGGGAATGCAGTGGTGCTATTTTGGTTCACTACAGACTTGACCTCCTGGGCTCCTGCCTCGACCTCCCAAGTAGCTGGGACTATAGGTGCACATCACCACACCTGACCAATTTTTAAAAAATGTTTTGTAGAGACAGCGGGGTCTCACTATATTGTCCAAGCTGTTTAGACTCCAGGCCTCAAGCGATCCTCCCACCTCAGCCTCTCAAAGTTCTGGGATGACAGGCTTGAGCCACTGCACCCAGCCCTAATGTATTTTGGATGTAAATCATTTTGTTATTATTAAAAAATGAATCATTATTCATTTCATATGTACTCAAAGTATGTGAGACAGGAAAAAGAAGCAGTGCCTTACAATCAGCATGAGTCACTGCGCAGTGGCCACCTGCAGCGGTGAAGTAAAGGGGCATGCAGGAAGCTGAATCCCAGGTCAAAATCAAGCCTTGGTCCAGCCTGAACAGAATCACTTTCAGAATGCCTTGGCATTAGTCAACCTGGCTTCTAGAAATACTTGTATATAATAACGAGAAACTGTTCGTCGTGATTATTTTCAGTAGCATAGTACAGCCAAGCCCTCAAAAAGAGGAAGTTTTCATTGGTAAGGCATTTCATTTAAACATTGAAATCTGGTGTAATGTGAAGTATGAAATAAGTTTTGAAAGGAAGCTGATGATTAAGAAGAAATGCAGTGGGCATTTAATAAGTGGAGGAACCGCAAGATAATTAACTGGCATGCATAAAGATTCATGCTTTATACCAAAATTTTAATTTTGCACATAAATGTGCCTGATGTAGGCAGCATTTAATCACCTAGCTGACAGGAGTAACTACTTTCATTTAACCTTGACTGAAGATCATGAATTCTAACAGGTTTAATTGGATACATCATTTAACAGAATGAACAGAGCAAATTTTTCTCAATTCATAGGTTCTGATTGACATGCACCAGCAATAAGGCGTTGCACAATTACAGCTGCTCTGCATTCCTGCCCTGGGCAGCAATTGCCATAGTGATGTGACACCACTGGATCACTGTGGCACGGGAACGATACTGAATCTCCCCTTGTTTTGAAAAGGGCAATGCTTTAAAAAAAAAAAAAAAAAAAGGAAAGAAAGAAGGAAGGAAAAAAAAAGAGAGGGGAGCTGGAAAAGAAAGGGGCTTAGACTCTTAATTTTTTTTCATATTAATCACATTGATATGCACATCCTGTAAGGGAAGGGGTATGTCTTGTTATCAGCCACATGGAAAAATGGGGGAATAATGGCATTATCTTTTATCAGTTTAGTACAGCTTTTTTCAGAGTGTCAAAAAAGACTATAGTCACACGAAACAGACTCAAAAGAGAGAGCCTAAAAGCAAATCATGCCAGCTTGAAATCTCCAATCCTTCTAAAGAAACTGCAGTGTGATGTGGGCTCGCGGCGCTATTCCCTATGCTGGGAAAGCCGCTGCTGCTGCCTTTACTGGGAGAGTGGGTATCTCTGCCCCTAGAGTTCAGCTCTCCCCAGGGGACACAGACCCTGGGCGTAAGTGAGTGTGGAAGACAGGATTCAAAATGATTATCTTTCTCTCTCTTCCTTTGCTTCACTTACAAAAACCCAAATTAATTGAGGAGGATGAAAAACAAAAGAAAGTGAGTTTCCAAAATAAAATTATAAACCTTTTCTGTAAAAGCTTTATCAACAATAAAATGAACACTATCCAACCTTAGGAAATTGCTCATGGGCCTAATTCCTATATTTCTTGGCCAATCTCAAATACCTCAACTATCTTTATAAATATTCTAGAAAGAATCAGAAAATTTATATCTCAAGAAATACTCTGCAAGTTCTGTTAGTTTCAAATGTAGAGAAAAATTGTTAGAATACTTATTTTAAAAGACTTTCCTCTACAAATCAAACATGAATAGTTACTAGAATTCTGGCACTCTGAATTAAAATTTTAAAAAATTAACATTTACTATTGTTTCTTCTTTTTTAAATTTTGTTTTATTTTTTGTGGAGATGGGGGTCTCAACACACTGCCTCGCCTCAGTCCCCTGAAGTGCTGAGATTTCAGGTATGAGCCACCGCGCCTGGCCCACTGTTGTTTCTTTTTTTTTTTTCTTTTTCTTTTTTTTTTCTTTTTCTTTTTTTTGAGACAGAGTCTCACTCTGTCACCCAGGCTGGAGTACAGTGGTGCAATCTCGGCCCACTGCAAGCTCCACCTCCCGGGTTCATGTCATTCTCCTGCCTCATCCTCCCAAGTAGCTGGGACTACAGGCGCCTGTCACCACGCCAGGCTGATTTTTTGCATTTTTCGTAGAAACGAGGTTTCACCGTGTTAGCCAGGATGGTCTTGATCTCTTGGCCTCGTGATCCACCCGCCTCGGCCTCCCAAAGTGCTGGGATTACAGGAGTGAGCCACCGCGCCCAGCCATACTGTTGTTTCTTTGCTTTCTACTCCTTATCCTTGGTCAACAAACCTGTTCAATTATCAAACTCTCTCCACTCCTGCAGGCTTGGTGTTTGCACCCTCCGCCTCTCTCCCCTTGTGACTGATTTGCTCATTGGTTGCCCTTTTACTCATCATCTCCTCACGCCACCCCTGCAATACCACCCAGACTGGGGGCCCCTTTATCACGGACACTACATCCTACATGTCCATATCCCCCCTTCCCAGAGGGGTGCCTCGTGGCTAAGAGGGCCACAGTTATTCAGTGAGTGGGGGTGGGAGGAGGGCAGACGCTCAGAGTGGAGAATTAGAAGCTCCTGCTCTTCCTCACCTGTCTTTCCCTTCCCCTCACCTAGTCTTTCTGCCTTCTGTCTCAGTTTTTTCTTCCTTTCCCTCTCTCTTCTAAGCCTTGCAAATATTCATCCACTCAGCATTGGTTTACTCTGCATCTGCTATGTGGCCAGGCCTGGTGCTGGGCACAGGGGCCTCCAAGATGCCTAAGACAGCTTCCCTCCCACAGGAGTCCCACAGGGGAGACAGGAGAGAAGTATGTCATGACAGCATAATGCTGTTTGTACTGTACTGATGAGCAACAAGGCTGTGCCACTCAGTGGAGGGTATGTGACGACCTTGCCTGGGGTTCTGAGAAGCGTTTGCGAAGGAGGTGGCATGCTCAAATGAGGAGCTACTTTGGAAGCCCAGAAAGTTAAATAGAGAAAACGGCATTTGCAAGATTCTCGGGTGTGAACTAGCATGACTTAGGTTCGGTATGGAAAGTAATTCTGCGAAGCAGGGGTAGAGGTAGGGTAGGGAAGATGGGGGGCGAAGCTGGAGGGATAGACAGGAGCCAGCCCGCAGAGGTTCCAGGGTGGCCAGCCAAGACGTCCGAGGGCTCTCCCAGAGAGGCCGGGGAGGGTGGAAGAGGACTGGCTGGAGGATCGGCCTGTGTTTTGGAAGTGTAATCCCAATCACTGGTGTGAGGAACAGATTTGAATGAGAAAAGAATAGCGAAAGTCTAGAAAGGGATTTCAGATTTCAGCGGCTCTTGTACAAGCCCCCCCTCCACCTCCCCTCTCTTTTGTGGCCATCCCAACCCCTTGCATTCCTGAATTCCTGTGTTCTTTCTTTCCTTTATCTTTTCCATTCCCACCTTTTCCCTTTCCCTCCGAAATAAACTCAAATAATCTTCCAAAGAATTTTTGAGCAAAAATCTTTGAAATTTGGTAACAGTCAGTAAAGAGGTTCAAGTCTCCAGAGCATCCTGCAGTTCCAGCGAGTTCCCTGCTCTTCTCCATTTGCACTGGGGAGAGGGTAGGAGGGAATGGCCCAGCAGGAAGGACTTTGGTTAGAGAGTAGGAAGACAGTTGAAGAAACATCTGGGCCAGGCCGGGTGCTGTGGCTCACACCTGTAATCCCAGCACTTTGGGAGACTGAGGCAGGTGGATCACAAGGTCAAGAGAGCAAGACCATCCTGGCCAACATGGTGAAACCCCATCTCTACTAAAAATAAAAAAAAATAGCTGGGCATGGTGGGAGACGCCTGTAGTCCCAGCTACTCAGGAGGCTCGCTTGAACCTGGGAGGTGGAGGTTGCAGTGAGGCGAGATCACACCACTACACTCCAGCCTGGGCAACAGTGAAAGACTCCATCTGAAAAAGAGAAAGAGAGAGAGAGAGAGAGAGAGAAAGAAGGAAAGAAAGAAAGAAAGAAAGAAAGAAAGAAAGAAAGAAAGAAAGAAAGAAAGAAAGAAAGAAAGAAAGAAAGAAAGAAAGAGAAAGGAAGGAAGGAAGGAAGGAAAGAAAGAGAGAGAGAAACATGAAACATCTGGGCCCCGTCTTCCCCAAGGGCTACAGAGCCATGGAGACTGCTGAGGGAGACCCCTGTCCCCTGCCCCCAGCATGGGTTCCCCATGGGCTCCCAGGGCACCTGGGCTGAATCCAGGACCCTCATCCACATAGTGGCTGCCCTTGGTGCTCTCCCTTCCTTCTGACCCCAAGTATCAGGTGCCCTGTACACCAGCCCACCTTAGTTGCCAAATCAGGTGTCACTCTGGTAAGATTTGGATCTGGCTCCCCATCCAAATCTCATGTTCAATTGTAATCCCCAGTGTTGGAGGTGAAGCCTGATGGGAGGTGATTGGATCACGGGGTGGATCCTTCATAATGGTTAAGCACCATCCCCTCTTGGTACTACTGTCTAGTGAGTGAGTTCTCATGAGATCCGGTTGTTTAAAAGTATATGGCACCTCTCTCCCCACACCTCTTCCTCTGGCCACGTAAGATGTGCCTGCTTCTCCTTTGCCTTCTGCCTGATTGAAAGTTTCCCGTGGCCTCCCCAGAAGGCATCATGCCTCCTGTACAGCCTGTGGAACCATGAGCCACCTAAACCTCTTTTCTTTATGAATTACCCAGTCTCGGATATTTCTTTACAGCAATGCAAGAACAGACGAATACACACCCCCACTGGCTGACAGTGAGGCATTAAGAATTGAAGCCCCATTCTCTGGCAGGGTACCCACAGAAACAACTTCCAGGAGGAATGGGGACCACTGTCCCTTCAGGGCCATTATTCCAGGAAGGATTGAAATAAAGGCCTGGCTCACTACACTCTCCTCCCCTCTTCCTAGGAACAAATTATCTGGGCTTCTCGGTCCCTCAGGCTCAGTACAGCCCCAGTGAGCCATGAGTCCCGTGATACTGATATTCTTTGCCCTCATGTACACATCAACCCACCTCTTCACTGAATTGTGAGGGTGTGAGATCAGGGGCCATCTTATCCATCTTTTTACCACCCTCTCCTTCAGGTTTATAGCATTGCGTCCAGCTCTTGGTAGCTGTTAGGAGTTGAATTGTGTTCCCTCAAAATTCTGTGTTGAAGTCGTAACCCCTAGTGTCTCAAAATATAACAGTATTTGTAGAGAGGGTTTATATAGACCTTTACATTTTAGCAGAAGTTAAAATGAAGTCCTTAGGATGAGCTCTGATCCAATATGACTCGTGTCCTTATGAAAAGGGGGAATTTTGAGAAGACGCGCACAGTCTCTCTAGGGAGAACGCCTCGTGAAGATGAAGGCAGAGGTCAGGTGATACTTCTACAAGTTAAGGAACAGCAGTGCTTGTCAGCAAACCCCCAGCAGCTCAGGAGAGGCCTTGAGCAGATTCTCCCTCACGGGCCTCAAAAGCAACCAGCCCTGCCAACACCCTGATCTTGGACTTGTAACCTTCCAGAACCGTGAGACAATTAGGTCTCTGCTGTTGAAGCTGCCCAGTTTGTGGTACTTTGTTATGCAGCCTTGCAGAGGAATACAGCAGCCTATTTGTCTAATAGATTGTTTAATCAGAAGGTTCTAGAAGGAGAAGGATGTTCTTCTTGGTGAAAGATTGCCCACCTTGCCAGACGTGCTGCCATCAATGCAGTTTGAAGACATATTAGATAGACTTTGCAGTATCTGGTCCTTCATCCTAATTTGGTTTAATGGTCTAGGTCAGCTCTGGGGGGCATAACTAAGAACCAGCTGTCTGGGGAGAAGGGAGGGGTGTAGAAACTGCAGAGGGTTGGAGGGGGCCTGGTTAACTGCTTGAGGAATTTTAAGTGGTGGCTAGATCAGGGCCAGCCTGAAAAATAATTCTACACACCCAAGGAATACTGACTTAATTTCTTTCCTCAGTTCCGTAAACAATTATTTCCCATTTCCTGTCAGGTACTTCGCCTCAGTTTCCCTAGATATAAAACAGACTGATGGGGCCCAGGTGTGGCCACTCACACCTGTAATCCCAGCACTTTGGGAGGCCAAGGCAAGAGGATCGCTTGAGCCGAGGAGTTTGAGACTAGCCTGGGTAACATAGGAAGGGTTCATCTCTACAAGAAATTAAAAAAAATTAGCCAGGCATGGTGGCATGTGCCTGTAGTCTCAGCTACTCTGGAGGCTGAGGTGGGAGGATCACTTGAGCCTGGGAGGTTGAGGCTGTGGTAAGCTGAGATTGTGCCACTGTACTCCAGCCTGGGTGACACAGTGAGACCCCATCTCAAAAAATAATAACTAAATGATAAAAAACAGTCTGTTTTATCTATTATGACAGTTCAGTAGTCCCCAAAGGGACTTTGAGGTGCTCATATTAAGTTGCATATCTGGGGAGAGTTACCGTCATTTTTACTATTATTTCCAGTGTTAAATGTTTTTCATTAAAATATCATGAGCAAAATTATACATAATGCTATGTCTACAAATGCCTTCCCAATATGCTGTGTGAGCATAAACAGCTTCCTTTCTTCATGGAAGTTCTTTATAAATGTTAAATGAGCAGATGATTTGTTGAAAGAGAGCAGCAAGTTAGAAACAAGCACACGCAGAAAAAGAAATCTTTTTTTTTTTTTTTGAGACGGAGTCTCGCTCTGTCGCCCAGGCTGGAGTGCAGTGGCCGGATCTCAGCTGACTGCAAGCTCCGCCTCCCAGGTTTACGCCATTCTCCTGCCTCAGCCTCCCGAGTAGCTGGGACTACAGGCGCCCGCCACCTCACCTGGCTAGTTTTTTTGTATTTTTAGTAGAGACGAGGTTTCACCGTGTTAGCCAGGATGGTCTCGATCTCCTGACCTCGTGATCCGCCCGTCTCGGCCTTCCAAAGTGCTGGGATTACAGGCTTGAGCCACCGCGCCCAGCTATTTTCTTAATTTTTTTTTTTGGGGGGGGGGCAGGGTTTAGTGCTATCACCCAGGCTAGAGTGCAGTGGTGTGATCACAGCTCACTGCAACCTCAGACTCCTGGGCTCAAGCTATCCTCCCGCCTAGCTGAGACCTCAGGTGCCCGATACCATGCCCAGCTAATTTTTTTATTTTTTGTAGAGACAGGGTCTCCCTTTGTTGCCCAGGCTTGTCTTGAACTCCTGGTCTCAAGCAATCCTCACACCTTGGCCTCCCAAAGAGCTGGGATCACAGGCATGAGCCACCGTGCCCAGCCAAAAAAAAAAAAAAAAAAAAAAAATTGTTCTTTTGCTATTTGAACATTTTTTATTCTTCTTAAACACGGCTTTTCTTTTCCAAATCTCCCTCTTCTCACCATCCCCCTCTACCAAAGAAACAGCCAATTCTCTTGAACACATGTACACTCACAACCTTCATTTTCCTACCCATTCTTTCCACTTATCCCCAGTGAGTTCCACCGCCATTGCAACTGGCTCAGTTAGAGCCCCATCTCCTTGGCCCCCTTTCCCCATCACACCCCCAGCAGGAAGTTCTGCTGCCACTCGCTGCCCCAGCTCCCCAGCCCTGGCTACCTCCCTCTGAGGAGTCGATACATCAATGCACCGCAGCTCTTCAAATCTCACCTTAAAAGCTTCCCCTACATTTCGTCTTGGCTGCAGCTCTCAATGCAAAATGTTTTGGGACATTTTGTATTAAGTGTGTTATTGGCACTAATGGTACACACGAATCAATTGTATTAAATCTTCATGACTTCAGGTAATTTGTCTGGGAAAATGACATTCTCCATTTCCCCCTAGGAATTTGGATTTGTCTGTATGTTCCTTTTCCCACCTCGGTGCTGTTTTGAACAAACAACAAAAATTACATAAACTGTCGAATATCCTTTTCTTCCATTTTCCCTACTGCACCTTCTCATTGTGTGAATTGGCACAGTCTCCTGAATGCAATTGTGTTTACTTCTGGGCATACTGTATAATTTAAGTTTCTGCAACATAAAATAAGTCCACGGCGATATTTTTACTTGTTCTGACAATGTCCAAAGTTGTCTCTCACTGTTTTTATTTAAAGGAACTAGACACAAACCTGGCTGCTTTAACCACGGTCTCTGGGAGGGCTACAGCTGAGAAAATCCGCTGTCAGGAAGAACTGAATAGAACTAACAAGACTATTGAGCACGCCAACAGATTAGTGAAAGGTCTGGAGGTGAGGTCCTACAGGGCAGACTAATGAAGCAGGCTGCAGAAAGCACTTCTTTGTTATACACTACTGATCTGGCAATAACAGCAGCACTTAGCAAAGAGCCTGATGAGCTGAAAAAATTATGTCATTATCATTCATTTTTTTCATAATAGAAACATGTTTTTGACCTTTACATTTTCTTACATTTTACCATGCTGTGGACTGTATTAACTGTAAGATTACCTAGTGACTAGCATATTCACGAAACCCTACAGGAAAGGGAACAGCCGCTCTTTCCTGAGTATTGACAAATAAAGTTGATGCAATAAAAAAAAAGCAAAGACTTTATTTGGAACAATTAGACAATGCTAATGACAGAGCCCTAGGTTGGTTTTCCACGAAGCGCAATGCAATTTGTCCGACTTAGTTAAGGAATATGATAATGCCCTAATTATCTGTCTAAGATGTGCCCTGGATATTACAGAGGAGACAAAGGATAAAGAGTGGCAAACCATGAATTATCCGAAATAATCCATATTGTTAAAGGTTGGCTCCTGAGAAAGTCTGGTCACTGGCAGCTTTCTCATTTGCCATTCATCTATTGTTAATTTCATCTTTTGTATATATTCAAATTTTTTCCCTGGGTTAACATGTGTTGGGAGAATGTCTCTTCTTGTTCCCTGCCATTGTAGGAGGCATGTTTTTTGCAACCAGCAGCTTTCCATGCCTTTCTTTTATTTTGGTAACTGGACGTAGAGTGGGCCAAGAAAGCATCAACCCACTGCTAATTAAACAGATTTATCCAACTGGATATTGTCAGGAGAATTTAAAATATAAATTGATGAGTGCTTGTTTGGTGCCATTTGATGTAAAAACTGAAAGGATTTATCGGCTGAGAAGAAAAAGTCTCAGTGTCTCAGATGAAAGCCGGAAAATTTAATGAATTTAAATGTATCCCACCAGGGTGGCCATATTTCTTCTCACTGTGAGACACTGATGTCGCTCAAATTAATGGAAGTAAATTACTGTCTTAATCTGACAAATCTATCACTGCTTTATCAAATCGGTTTGCCAGCTCTCAAATAGATCAGGGGAAATAGTAGAGGAGTATCAATGGACTTCTTTCAAAAGAGTCGTGGGCACCCAATACTCTAAAAGACCGTCCATGCCTGAGCTCTGCTGTCTTAGACACTTCCTCAGACAGAGGTCCTTATGCAAAAATACCTGTAGGAACAAGCTCTAGGCAATACCACACTTGAAGCGCAGAGAGGGCTGGACCTCTCCCAGCATTTTCTGTCTGTTGCTCTACCTTTTCCGACATAACGAATCTTTGGCCTCCAGAGAACATTCTACGAGGACTGTGAACACAGAACGTCTAGGGGGATACCTGGCTCTCCTGATCAGCTTTCACTTTATATGTGGGCTCCTTTGCAAGTCAGACCCCATGCAGCCTGTTGAGAAACCACATTGCCATAACTAACCCATGGAGTAAATTCTACCACTCCATGGTGGAAATGCTCAGCATGTCTACTCCAAACCTTCTTTGTGGAAATACTGGTGACATTTATTTGGAGGCATCCTACAGCAAACCAAAGCGTTGGGGACACTGTAGCCATGTGGAAATGCATGTGCTTCTGTACTTCCTTCCGTGATGACAGAAGCCAGCCACATAAGTGTCACAAAAACACTGCCATCTCTGCTTCTCTGGCAAATTGGACAATTAAGGCTTATTTCCTACAAGTATGTCTTTCTTTCTTAAGTTGTGTGTTCTTAGTACTTAAAAATGTTTTGATAGCCCAATAAATATTACCATTCTGGAGGTGGGATTTGCTTTAAAATGTTTCTTTTCCCCTTTTTTTTTTTTTTTTTTTTTTTTTGCTTCTGTTCTATTTATATACTCTTTCATATTTTATTTCCTTCCAGTTTTTCTTCTTTTCTTCAATATGCTCTCCTTCCTGCCTCTTTTGGAAAAATCTTCCTGCCTTCTTGTCCTTCCTTCCTTCCCTCTTTTCCTTTCTCATTTCATTCCATTTTTCTTTCTAGTATTTTTTCTACTGCATTTTTTTGAGTTGAGAGTAAATCTAATTACTACTGATTTTTTTAAAAGAGAACTATTTTGAAGCAAACTATTAAATTTTGTCTCTGTAAAAAAATGGTCTGTTACGGTAAGTTCTGTGTTTACAGTTTAAAATCTATTTTGGAATAATCAGGGTCTGCATCTGTAAGTTCTGTTCATTTCTCTCTCTTTGGTATTGTACTAATAGCCACTTCATTATCATTTTAAATAATTCTTTGGTATAACTCATTATTAAATGTTGTTATAAGAACTGTTTTCTCCAAGACTATTTTATTACCATCATGAAATTCATCTCGTTAGTATGTTTATAAAATTAGTATAGATTTTTTCTTTTTCTTTTTCTTTTTTTTTTTTTTTTTTTTTTTTTTTTTTTTTTTTGAGACGGAGTCTCGCTGTGTCTCCCAGGCTGGAGTGCAGTGGCCCGATCTCGGTTTACTGCAAGCTCCGCCTCCCGGGTTCACGCCATTCTCCTGCCTCAGCCTCCGGAGTAGCTGGGACTACAGGAGCCCGCCACCAGGCCCGGCTAATTTTTTGTGTTTTTAGTAGAGACGGAGTTTCGCTGTGTTAGCCAGGATGGTCTCAATCTCCTGACCTTGTGATCCGCCTGCCTCAGCCTCCCAAAGTGCTGGTATTACAGGCGTGAGCCACCGCGCCCGGCCTACAATATAATTTTTAACAGGTATACGATAATTTCTATAATGGATGACCCTAACTTTTTTCTTCAGTATTCAGTTTTGGGACATTGAGGTTATTTCGACTTCATAGCTATTATAAACAGTGCTGTAATAAATATTCTACTATACAGTAGAAGAATATTTTTCATCATATGAGAAAATGTTTTTAGTATATTTTGAAGTAAACAAAGCAGGTTACAAAATAAGATACACGTTGGGATCTCGGTTTAGTAGTACGTTGCTTCTCACCTCCAAATCTACTTTCATGACCTGTTGTTCTGCCTTCACAGGCTGGACCCTTCCAGCATTTTTTCTTTGCAGCGAGAATGAGGTTTAGCTTATCGGTAGAGGGCGCAGGAGAGACGTTGCAGGAGGAAGAAGCTACCCCACTATCCCCGACCAGGGTTCCCGGACTTCCATTCTGTTTTTCTACTTGCTCCTGGCTCAGCACTGCCAGAAGCCTCTGCCCCTTCCATACACCCAGAGCATGCAGTTTCTCTGCAAGTTCTCAGAGATCCCCAGCCAGTGACCCCCAACAGGGACACCGGTCACCCCGGGCCTCTATCTGTCCTGCCAACAAGCTGACTCTTTGTGCCCCAGCTGTCTCTGAGCACCTGCCCTGCAGACATACGCTCCCCACTTGCCCCGCAACCATGGACCAGTTCTGTCTCCGGCAGCCCGGAGAACTCCACCATTCAATGGAGCTGAAAATCTCTTTTCCCTCACTGTCTGAATCCATCGTGGGGAAAAGGACCTCCTTCAAAGTGGTTGCTCCCCTGATTTTCATCCTCAGCCCTAGGATATTGTTTAGAGCATTGTTTTCACCTTCCTAGTTACGCCTACGTTATAGTTAACAGTTCTTTATAATAAATTTTCCCTGTTCAAATTACTGTGTGGTTTCTGTCTCCTGATTGGCCTGTGACTAATAAACAAGTTTATGTAGAGGAAGAGAGAAAAAAAAGACTGAAACCAAAAGCCAAAACATTAACAGTGGTTAACTCTGGGTAGTATAATTAGAGGTTGTTTTTATTCTGGTCTTTGTGATTTGCAATATTTTCCAAAATATTTTGTAAGGAGCTTTTATTTCATTTATTTATTTGAATTTCTATTTCTAAGACTATTGTGCTACATATTTACCTGTGTAACAAACCTGCATGTTCTGCACATGTGTCCTGGAACTTAAAGTAAAATAAAATAACATTATTGTGCTAGCAAAAGTTGAGTCTTGATAGTATATGTTGTTGCCACGAAATTCAGATTCAAAACCGAAGTGATCATGTTAGTGTGTCTTTTCAGTAAGCAAATTGGGTGAAGCTTGTCCGACAGTGGGACCACACAGAGCCATGTAATTCCTACTAAGAACTGGCCTCTTTACAGGGATCACCCACTCTCAGTTCCCTGAACCTTGGGTTTCAATGTCTGAACTCTGGTTTTAAAGTCAGCCTTTTAAAAAAAATTTCTTCTTATTTAACTGAAATTGCTGATCTCTGTATCATTCCAATTTTAGTATATGCGCTGCCAAAGTGAGCACTAAAGTCACTCTTTTAATGCAAAAAGTATTAAGAACTGTTTTTGTAAATAGTACGACGATTTTTTTAATTTTTTTTATTTTTGAGACAGGGTCTCACTCTGTCACCCAGGCTAGAGTGCAGTGGCATGATCACAGCTCACAGCAGCCTCAACTTCTGGGCTCAGGTGATCCTCCCACCTCAGCCTTCCTAGTAGCTGGGACTACAGCCACACGCCACCATGCCCAGCTAATTTGTGTGTGTGTGGAGATGGAGTTCTGCCATGTTGCCCAGGCTGATCTCAAACTCTTGGTCTCAAGTGATCCACCTGCCTTGGCCTCTCAAAGTCCTAGGATTACAGGTGTTAGCCACAACACCCAGACCAATGATTTTTAAGAGTACTATATTCATCTTGAAAAATGCATCATGCAATGTTATTGCAGTCTTCTGCTTTTTAGAGAGAGGTTTCTATACAAATAGCAAATTGGCTTGTTGCTGTTTCAGCAGAAGTACCACTAATGTAAGAAGGAAGCCATGGTAGGCAGAATTCTAAGATAGCCTTCTAGATACTCAGCCTGTGGTACACACTCCTTCTCCCAGTTATTCAATCAAACACCGCCATGAAAGGATTTTGCAAATGTAATTAAGGTCCCAAGCCAGTTGACCTTAAGATAGGAAGATCATCCTGGCGGGCCTGACATAATTATATGAACCCTTTTAAAGTAGAGGATTTTCTCTGACTAGTTGCAAAAGAGGATCGAGTCAGATTGAGAGCACAAGGGGGATTCAACATCGCCACATGTGAATTTTGAAGATGCAGGAAGCCAAGTGGTGGGGAATGTGGGCAGTCTCCAGGAGGTGAAAGCAGCCCCAAGCTGACAGCCAGAAAGGGAACAGAGACCTCAGTCCTGCAGCCACAAGGAACAGAATTCTGCCAACAATCTGAAAGAGACTGGAAGCCCAGGCCTCCAGATTAGAATACAGTAACTAGAAAGCAAACAGATTGGATCTAGCTGGGTGCCACTTATTTTTCAGGGTTCAATGACACAGACTATAAGCCCCTTGAAGGTACAACATATTCCTTGGAATTATGACCCTTAATTCCCATTCATCCATGTGGTTGTCCTTGTTGAATAACCTTTCCCCACTACCAACACACACAGTGTTCCGGATTAGGGATTAACATTCTGGGTTACAGAGTCTGTGGATTAGTGGCTGGCCATCTTAGATTGCTTTTCTTTCTTTGTATCCCTTAAGGATATGACTTCATGGTGAGCAAAGACTTGGGAAATGAATACTACTTCTTACGTTTTTGTTCTTGTTTTGAAATGGGATCATCTCTTATTCAGTAATAGCTTTCTGTTTTCTAACACTCTTTTACTCCTATTTCCTGCTCGCCTCCCACTTCTACCTTTCTCATAGTCCTTTTTGCCCTTATCTTCCTAATATAATCTAATTTGGTTGCTTTTTGCCTTTATTATCATTATTTTTTGATTTCCTTTTTTATTTTTCTTTATTATTTTTGGCCAGTTGTGCAAGGGTATAAGGAAATAAGAGATATATACATGTTATTGGAAACTTTAAGTGATTTTTCTTATCAGCTTTCAAGTCCTCAATAACAGTTTGAAATCTGGTTTGAGATCACTTTAAATGATTTCTACGAGTAATGAGAGGAGAGCTAAACTCTTAATAGAGGGTAATGAATTTGGAAAATCCTTGAGATAAGTTTGTCACTTTGAATTTAGACGATGTCACCAAAGTAAAAAGCAAAATTGCTCCTCTGGGACTGGAGTTGCCATGGGACCTTCCACCCACCAGCCAGGCTTTCTCTGCTCTCTGAGTGAGTTACTTTTATGCCAGTTTCCTGATAGGTATTAATCCTGGTCCAGTAATTCTGAATAACTCTGCAAACAGTTATTTCTCTGGTTTCCTATAGCCATGTCAACAATAAGGCAAAATAACACTTTATTTCCCTTTGGATAGCTGACTGGGAATTGAACTAGAGAAGCCGTGAAATCAGTGAAACTCTGTGAGATGATCAAGTTGGAAGGGCAGTGATGCATGCTTTCTCTGTTGACAAGCCTGACATTATATGTTTGAAAAGTCTTTATTGCTGTTTCAATCTGCACTCACCAAGAAGGAAAATGATTTGAAAATCGAGTTGAAAATTCAGCTAGGAGATGAGTTCTTCACCTGCCTTTCCTCTGTGCACAGTAATTTCCTTCGGAACACTTTCCCATTGGAGAAACTGGAAACAGCCCGGTGCAGTCATACAATGAAGGTTAAGCCCACAGCACATCTACTTGATAGTGCTGTGGGTTGAACTGTGTCCCCAAAAAGGCGCACATTGAGGGAACTACCAGTACTTGAGAATGAGGTCATATTTGGATCTAAGGTAATCACTGATGGAATGAGTTAAGATGAGCTCACGTTGGAGGAAGGTGGTCCTCTAATCCAATATGACCAATAAGGTGTGCTTAGAAAAAGAGCAATTTTGGGCACAGAGACAGACACACAGAGAGAAGGCCATATGAAGACTGAAGTCATGCTGCCAAGACAAGGGGCTACCAGAAGCTAGGACAGAGGCCCAAGCAATCCTTCTCAGGACCTGCGCAGGAAGCAAGGCTCTGCCCACACCTTGAAACCAGACTTCTGCTGATCTGAGCCACCCAGTTGGTGGCACTTTGTTATGGCATCTTGTTTCCTCGGAAACGGATATGGTTATGATTCTCCCTTCCTTGTTCTTAACTGAGTGCTCTTAGCAAGCACTGCGTACCCATGACCCTTAGACCCATTGTGAAAATGACAGGGGGTTTGAAGCAGGGGCAATGAGTAGGGTCGCACAAGGCCTTTTGACCCAGGAGAAAACCAGAGATGTCTGCGCGGTGCTGCCCAAATTGACTCTGCAAAGTCCAGAAATGAGGTCCCTTCCCCCCCCCCATTTCACCGTGGTAGCCAAACCAAAGAGCTGCTGCCCCCCACAATTATGATGTAATGTTCTGTTCTGCTGAACATGAACAGGGACGCAAAGAGGCCATAACAGAATTTGTCTGGGCGAGATTGTTAGTTCCTATAAGTGTATTGTGTGCACATCTTTTTAAATGATGAAACTGCACACTGAAAAATGAGGATTTCACTCTTCTCCAACATACAGTATAAAAGAGCAAACACCTTAACACTACTTTCCACACTATACATTTCTCACAGTTACCTAAATATAGCTTCTCTCATGCATTTTGGAGAAATCTGTTATTTTTAGCAACCCACCATTTTGAGTCACTACCATGAAATTAGCCAGATTTTCTTTTTCTTTCTGCTCAAAGGTCTTTGTGGTGATATAATCAAATTAACTCATTTAAAAGTCTGCTGTGAGCCAGGTGCAGTGGCTCATACCTGTAATCCCTGCATTTTGGAAGGCCAAGGTGGGCAGATCACCTGAGGTCAGGAGTTTGAGACCAGCCTGGCCAGCATGCTGAAACCCCATCTCTATCAAAAGTACAAAAACTAGTCGGGCATGGTGGTGGGCGCCTGTAATCCCAGCTACTCGGAAGGCTGAGGCAGGAGAATCTCTTGAACCCTGGAGGCAGAGGTTGCAGTGAGCTGAGATCATGCCACTGCATTCCAGCCATGGTGACGGAACTAGACTCTGTCTCAAAAAAAAAAAAGTCTACTGGGTACTTTATATATATTTTTCCTGATATTGAAGCTGGTGGGTATTGTAGTTGGCTGCAGTATTAATTTGCTTAATTTTATTCTGTAAACATGGAATTAAAGTCACTTCATCTTAGCATGCAGTTTTATGCAAATATGTACAAAGTATATGCAAGTGATGCCCATTGTAACTGCAGGGATCCCATCTTTACATTTTAAGACACAGGCTCTGTATTTTAGAGGGAAGTATGCTCCTTGGGAGATATAAATGGAAGTATAGCTTGCCTCTTCACCATTAACATCAGATTTGAACATGGAAACAAATCAGCTTCTGTTATTATTCTGCTCTTGGTTTTTCATGGAACATTCTCCATACTTCAGACTCCCAAAGGAGAGAGTGGGTGGAGCAGAGATGGAAGGGGTCTTGTGCTTATGTTGAGATTTCAGGTTTCTCCGACTCTTGTCCTCCCTGAGTTCATTTCACCTCATCCTCCAGTTTCCAGTAAGAAGGAGTAACAAATATATGAAGTAAAATCAGAGTACCTTTAGTAAAATGCAAAATGGACTCTTCATAGGAACAAAAGATAAAATTCCTACTAAAGTAGTATATGTTTAAGATGTATGATAATCTCTAATACTTGCATGAGGAAAGAAAAAAAAATTTAAACATGATTGTGGGCTGGGCACAGTAGCTCATGCCTGTAATCCTAACACTTTGAGAGGCCGAGGTAGGAGGATCACTTGAGCCCAGAAGTTCAAGACCAGCCTGGCAAACAAAGTGAGACCCTGTCTCTACAAAAAATCAAAAAGTTAGCCAGGTGTGCTGGTGCACGCTTGTAGTCCCAGCTGCTGGGAGACAGGAGGAAGGATTACCTGAGCCCGGAAGTCAAGGCTGCAGTGAGTTGATATTGCACCACTGCATTCCTGCCTGAGAGACAGAACAAGACCCTGTTTCTAAAATACAAAAACAAAACCAAAAACATATAAACATGATTGTGCAGCTTCTTACCCATCCCAGTTTCTCCGGATTGTTCTTCCTTGAGCATTCTGCTATTTCTCGAGAGCCACCCAAATCTCTGCCCCAGGAACTTCTCCGAGGAGTTGCAGCCTCATTTTGTGTTCCCCAGTCTTCACTAGGGGCCTCCGCAGGCCTAGAGACAATAGAAGAGAATGTGTGGATGAATTAGAGAAACTCCTTTTTTCCTGCTGCAGCAAAAGCAATTCAAAGAGCATGAGCTTCTGGCAGTGGGGCACAAACATCATCTCTCTAGAAAACAGACGGCACGTTATGCTTTCAAAATCACCCCAGCTAGAATACCTGAGTCTGTTTAAAAAAAAAAAAAATGATCTGTGGAAAATGGAAGTACCTTTGCAAAATGTGAGCGAGGGGGCATCCTAGTTTGAATGCAAGATTCTCTTCTTGACTCAAACCTTAGCTGGGAATATTTGATCGGGAAGGAGTTTTGTTTCCAGCTGGATGTGGTTGATTGAAGATTTGTCTGGAACCTATTGGCTACTGTCACCTAGGTGTGATTTCACCTTGTCATCTGGGGATTTCTGAATATATAAAGGCCCCTAGAGACTCAAGCAGTGGGTCCTAATGTGTATGTAAAAATCCAGAAAAATACAGTGCTGTGTATTTCCTTGCTTTATGATTCATCAGGGCAGATTGAAATAGTTAATGCTCCCCTAAAACTGAGCAAAATATACCCTGGCCTCACAAGTAGAATCAAGGCCAATAAACTGTAACAAAGCATAATATTCAGGACATACATATAACTCCACTCAAGGATAATGGTCTACACATAACTCATGCAGTTAGCTCCAATCAATCCTCCTCCTGTGAACATACAGTGCTAATAGGTCTACTGTGGCCTTTAAATTTCCACCCACGTTTTGATGCATACATTCTTTAGTAGGCACAAATTATTAATCAGAGTAGCCTCTTTTGTGCTTCTGTTATTTGTACCCAGAAGCATCTGGAATACAAAATAAGAGGAATAAAAGTCAGAGGTCAAATGATACCCAGTTTGCCATATAAAATTGAGAGTAAAGAGGGAAAGTTGTTTTTTGTTTTGTTTTGTTTTAAAGCAACATAAAACTTTTCTCTCTATTCCTAGCACTCTGTTCTGGTTTCTACCTTACGGCTGCCTGTTGCTAGCATATCGCGTGAAATTAGCTATCAGGCATTTGAAGGTGAAGAGCTGATTTTACAGCTCATTGAAGTTCTAAAGGATGCATTGCGCTTAATTAAGATAGTTCTTTACATGGGGTTTAAAAATATTTACAAATGTTTCCCAGGCTATCAACAGGTAAAGTTAACCGAGTAAATGGAAAAAGAACTCTTGCCCCCCTCCAGATAATAATGGACCAGCCAAAATTTTACAGACTGTTTTTACTCTAACACACACACACACACATACTACACATACAAATTCTTCTGCTTAAAAAAAAAGTGATAGCGTGGAAAGAAACGTACATAGATAAGGAAGAGTAATATTTTTAAAGCACAGCAAGTGTCCAATTAAAGTTGATTTAAGATACACCATCAAATGAATTTAATTGCAGGGAAGAGATTACCAAGTAGGAACGGAGGCTGCACGCTCTGGAAGGTGGAACGTGGTATGGGACTCAGGTGGCTTTTCGCATTATCTGGACACCTCTCTGCCATGGGATGGCCTCCTCGGTACATGCTTCGGGCCCTAATTCACCCATCTGATCAACTAGAACAATGGTTCCCATACATCCTTTAGCTTTCACATTGAAGAATGTTGAGACTATTGTATAAGTGAAAACATGAATAAGAAATTTGCTGTGACTCTCTGAAAAGGAAGGAAAAATGTTAGTGGCTGTGGTTTTAGAAAGATTTAAGAGAAGTCCTACTTCATGGCAGGGAAATAATAGTGATATCTAGAAATAAAGACCCACAACCTCTTATCTGAATTCCTTTGCACCAGATGGGCTTCAGAATTCAGAAACGTCAGGATTTTAGAATTATAACCCAGTACATATGTCATATATTACATAATATCCCCATTGGAGTCTGGGCAGCAATCCACAATCAAACATTCACATTTCTGCAGCTAAATATATAAACATTCATTTTAAATGGGATAAAGAAAAATGATCAGTGGCCTCATATTAGGTCATGCCTTGTTTGGCTGCCAAGGGAGTTATGCAATAGCTTTCAGTTTTTAGAAATTTTTTTGTTTCAGAATAGTGGCTAAGAGGTTGTAGAGGCTGTACATCTGTTCTACCCTTTTCAATGCAGCATCGCACACAAATTTCATGAGTATCTGTCAGTGATGCACTAAAATTAGTAAAAAGCAGGTGATAACATCCCCATATAACAACTGTAAGACCTTGGGTCAAATCACAAATCAAACTGTAAGTTCTTGGCAAAGTGGGTACCAAGGGTGGGTTTACAGAGGTGGTCACATAGTGAAAATGTGCAACAAAATATCACTCCAACACTGTCTTCAAGGTGCAGCTTTGTAGGGAGAGGTAATAACTTCATCACCCCCTTGGCCCCCGTTCACTGCCATTCCCATTAATACCTACCCTTATGATGATCCGATTATCAGTCGTATAGTAAATTCCATGTATCTTCTTACATGTGCAGAAAAGATTCATTAAATGCTTCTTTTAGAACGTACAAATTGTTTCAATTACCTTTTAGATAATCTTTCTCTTTTTTATAATTTCTAAGTTGAAGAGCATAGAAGGCAGACATTTCCCTTATTCTTGCACTGAATGTCAGGTTCCTAGTTCAGCTAGACTGCTAAAACCTGAGAGGAAAGGAGACAGGATATAATGTGACAAGAATAAGACAAAACCTAGGAGAATAAATATCAAACATCTGTGGGACCCTCCTCCCCACAGAGTGCAGTATGCGAAGGGTAGGGGGTAGAGGGCCAGAGACTCACTTCACAGTGTAGAAATCTGACCAAACACTTCCTCAGCCATGTGGCCAAGGTCGCATTAACAGTGACGGATTCTGTTGATAGGATGTGCCCTAGAAATGATGCGATGAGAATGCACATCACCTCTGTGGTGTCCCACTCCCCCACCAAAACCCACAATCCCAGTCTAATCATGAGGAAGTTCTTTTTTTTTTTTTTTTTTTTGAGGAGCATTCTGCAAAATACCTCACCAGTGCTCCTTATAACTGTTCAGGTTATCAAGAAACAAGGAACATAATGAGAAACCGTCATCATCTAGAGGAGCCTAAGGAGATATGGTGACTAGAGGTAATGTGGTATCCTGGATGAAATCCTGGAACAGAAAATGGGCATTAAGTAAAAGCTAAGGAAATCTGAAGAAAGTATGGACTTTAGTTAATAATAATGTACCTGGGCCAGGCATGATGACTCATGTATATAATCCCAGCTCTTTGGGAGGCCAAGGCAGGAGGGTCACTTGAGCCCAGGAATTTCTGATCAGCCTGGGCAACACAGGGAGATTCTGTCTCTTAAAAAAAAAAAAAATTAATTAGCTGCGCATGGTGGTGTGCACCTGTGGTCCCAGCTACTCAGGAGGCTGAGGTGGGAGGATAGCTTGAGCCCAGGAGGTTGAGGTTGCAATGAGTTATGACTGCACCACTGCACTCCAGTTAGGGTGACAGAGTGAAACCCTACTTAAAAAAGAAATCATAATAACAATAACGTATCTGTGTTGGTTCATTCATTGTAATTAATGTAACTAATGTAAGAAGTTGTTAGTAGAGGAAAGTGGTGAGAGATATAAGAGAACTCTGTATTATTTTTGCAACTATTTTGCAAATCTAAAACTATTCTAAAATTTAAAACTTTACTTAAATAATCAACTTTCCTGATATGTCAAATGTATATAATTAAACAGTAAAATGTAAAATGGAAAGAAATATTTAGGGCATGAAATATCTTACACAACTTACACAAAATCAAAATTGTGTTGTTGTTGCTCTTGTTGTTGCTGTTGCTGTTTTGAGACAGGGTCTTGCTTCATCACCCAGGCTGGAGTGCGCTATCTCAGCTCACTGCAGCCTCGACCCCTTGGGCTCAGGTGCTCCTCCTGCCTCAGCCTCCTGAGTAGCTGGCACAGGCATGCACCACTACAACCAGCTAATTGTTTTAATTATTTGCAGAGTCAAGGTCTCACTATGTTGTCCAGGCTGATCTCAAACTCCTGGGCTCAAGTGATCGTCTCCCCTCGGGGATCCTCCCAACTCAGCCTTCCAAAGCACTGGGATTACAGGCATGAGACACCATGCCCAGCCAAAAAGATTATTCTAGTAGAAGATGTTCTTCATGGTCTGTAATTTATCAATCTGGATTTCTAGAAATATTCATTCATTATTATTTTCCATTTTCCTATTTAAAATTTGGACAAATAAATCTGTTGAACTCAGAATGATATAGGATTTTGTTCATCTTTATGTATCCTGTTTGCAGATGTAATTCACATAGTAGAGGGAAGAGTTGGTGCCTCTGAATTCTCAGCCCAGCAGGTTGCCAGGCATCTGGAACCTCTGCTGCTGAAGACATTACTGGTGCACTTGGCATCCCTTCTTTTAGATCAGACAGAGCATGTGTGGAGCCTTAGTTTCAGCATTATCCTGGCTGGCTACAACATTGAGTATTTAATCCAATTTAAGACACACCTCCCCAAACCACAGTTAATTTACTTTTTAAAGGGATCAATAATATTTTTTAAGCTACAATATTTTTATGTCAAAATAAAGCCTCCAGAGATCATCTCTTCCTATCTCCCTAGACACATCCTAAGATAGTAGATCCCACTCCCTCAATAGTGGATTGTGATTAGTCAGACCCAAAATAGAGTTATATAGGGTTGGATTATGTCATCTGGTTTCTCTAAGGTCAGATGTCATAACCCCTTGCTTTCTAAAGGGATTGCTGGGTATTGGCTCATTGACTGATTCAGAAAGAACCCGGTGCTTCTGAAGCAGAGTGTCCTCAGATCCCTAATCACTGTGGACAGAAGGATTAGGCTTACAAAGAAGACCAACTCGGTCTTTTGTGGATTAGTAGCTTGGGGACCATGGAAGTCTTCCTTGTCTGGCATGTTTGGACTTCTCTAAAATGTAGACAGACCCTGGGCCCCTCCTCCTCTGAAGCCCCCTCATGAATGTGATGGGGAATCTCAGGCTTTCCCTTTCTTGGGAGCAATGGAGCTTACAGCTGGAAAGCTCTTTGCATGACCAGACGGCGCTCCTGTCTGCCTTGTCATGCCAATAAAGTTGCTAAAGTGAGGGTGACATGTTAGAAACGTATCATGAACAATGAGGGGAATCGTGCCCCTTCCCCTCCGATGCTTTGAAAGGTTTGATCTTTCTGAGCCAAATGGACAACGTTAGCTCTCCCGTCTCTTAGTTTGGCAGGATTAGGGAAAGGATAAAGAGATTATAATTTTAATGGAAGACATTTTTGCCCAGAGAGCAGTCTCCAACATAGAATCAGCCTCCTCCTGTACTCTGCTTCACAGCCCTTGAGTCGGTGACATGAGAGGTCAACATACAGACAAGAGCAAATCACTGAATTCCATGGGGAAATAAATACTCCCAGCACCCCCTGATAAACTGCAACTAGATCAGAGCCTCCTGAGTCCCTCACTGCCTCCCTTCTACCTTTAACCTATCTGTGCTCTGTGAAATCCCATTTCTCCCCAAGGGCCTGCTGTAATACCCTCTCTTCTATGCAGGCTTCTTTCATCTCAATCTACCCCATATTCTCTGGTTGAGAAATTCATAAGTACTTCTGGGCTTTTCTCCACTCCCAATATCACCTTACTACATCTTATCACATTGCTTTACAATGATTTGTTTGCATTGCTTTCATTCTCCAGCAGTCTGGGAACTCCTGGTCATATGCATCTTCCTATTCTCAGTGCCTAACTTGTACCTGGCAGACAGCAGGTGTTCAATAAACATTTGTTGAATAGATAAATAAATGAATGGGCAGTAGGGGTAGCAATTGCAAGTAAAGTCCAGGATTATGACTGTCATATGTGTTTAGGGAAGGGTAGCCCCTCCCCCAGCCTCAGAAAATGAGTTATGATTGTTCTAAGGCTTCAATTTTCCAGTTACCCTTTACCCGTGATTGAATTAGAAAGAGGCAGGTATGCATTTCTTGTCTATGAAACATAAAGGAAGCCTCTGGATGGTTCCAAAGAAGGCTTTTGCTTTCCTCATAGGAACAAAAACATAACATGTCCCCTTTTCTACTTCTTGGCTGGAACATCTTTCTATTCTCAGGGCCTAGTTTATTATCTGGCACATAGCAGGTGCTCCGAAAATATCTGATGAAAGAAAAAATGAATGAATAAGTACCAGGTAAAGCCCTGGCACTACCTTGAATGTGGATGTGATGGCTGGTGCTGCAGGAGCCATCTTGCTACCATGAAGGAAACGCTAAGACTCCTAGATATATATGGGACTGCTGAACCAACATCCAGAACCTGTCTATCTCCAGACTTCTCGTTATATAAGAAAAGCAAACACCTATGGATTTAAATCACCATTTTAAATCACCCCTATTGATTTAGAAACCAATACAGAGGTCATATTCTTTTCATTATTGCCTCCTTACTACCTACTGTGTTCAGCCACACCTCTCCTATGGGTATATCTTCATAGTACTATAAGAGTTCACAGTCCCATAGGGAAGAAAACTTGAGATTTTCTAGGCCTATAAATTTCTGCATTAAGTCTTTTGGTGTGACCTGATTGTTCACAAATGTATCTGAGGCTGGGCGCGACGGCTCACGTCTATAATCCCAGTACTTTGGGAGGCCGAGGTGGGCAAATCACCTGAGGTCAGGAGTTCGAGACCAGCCTGGCCAACATGGTGAAACTCTGTCTCTACCAAAAATACAAAAATTAGCCAGGCATAGTAGCGTGCGCCTGTAATCCCAGCTACTTGGGAGGCTGAGACAGGAGAATCGCTTGAACCCAGGAATCAGAAGTTGCAGTGAGCCAAGATTGTGCCATTGCACTCCAGTCTGGGCAAGAAGAGCAAAACTCCATCTCAAAAATAAATAAATAAATGTAACTGAGGAATGCAAGTAAAAAATTATAATGCAACGTGTTATGTGTTATATTAGAGATTTTAATAAGGTGCTCCAGGAGCACACACATACAAAATAACTACTACCAATACTGAGCAATCTGAAGTGTGTTGCATTCTCTCTTTTCAACAACTGGGGAATTCCCACCCTCTAATCTTCCACCACCTCCTGTTTCCTTCTGGCAATGGAATCTAAACTCCCTTGTTCTCACTAGGTCTCTGTCACTGGCAAGTTTTGGAAATAAAACCACTAAGGAAATGACAAGTAACTACAATAAAGTCTTTGTTGTTCTCTTTCTTCATGGATTAGTTCTGTACATTCAAGACAAAAAAAAATATTAATTCTTCTTCAAGTTGACTATATAAGAGTAGATAAAAATGTTTGCGTGAACAATGAATTTACTCTAGGGGAAATCTATTCACTGACTGTCCTACAATCTTTCTGTCTCTTTCTTGCCCACAACAGTTGTTCTTCCTTAATCCCACCCCAAACAAGGCTGTAGATGGAACTCGTCAACATCGTGACAGATAAGGTCAATAATCTGATTGATGAGTTATCAATTTGACTCTCAGTTTTGTCGATTGTGGTCTCCTGAGACAAATATAGCTCATTCATCTTTTCTGGTAGCTGTCTTGTTTTCCCACATCTTAAAATAAAACACTTGTGTATTCATGTGTGTACGTTTTGGGAGGACATGTATTAAACTGGGACACTACACCCCAACTTTTCAGTTAGCATAGATAGGTTCTCTCACATGACTCCTGCATGCACATTTCTTGAAGATAAGTCATTCTACACGTCTCCAAAAGGTTAAAGAAGGGCATCTGTGTGGTTAGAAACAGCACTTTGGGTAGCATACGCCTTTTTTTTTCTTTTTTCTTTTTTCTTTTTTTCTTTTTGAGACGGAGTCTCGCTCTGTCACCCAGGCTGGAGTGCAGTGGCGCGATCTCGGCTCACTGCAAGTTCTGCCTCCCGGGTTCACGCCATTCTCCTGCCTCAGCCTCCCGAGTAGCGGGGACTACAGGTGCCCGCCACCATGCCCAGTCAATTTTTTTGTATTTTTAGTAGAGACGAGGTTTCACCATATTAGCCAGGATGGCCTAGATCTCCTGACCTCGTGATCCACCTGCCTCATTCTCCCAAAGTGCTGGGATTACAGGCGTGAGCCACGGTGCCCAGCCTGCCTTCTTGATATAGAATTAACTTGAGCTATATGGCAAAACAAATACCTTTCACCAAGAAAGAAAGTTTATGGAAAAAATGGAAGATTCATCAACTAAGAATGATGGATGATTGCAGAAATACTGAAGCAGGTATTAAAATTAACATTCATAACATGATAATGTCTGTATTTTTATATTTTGCATAAATGAATCATTGACTACTAATAAATTATTCTGTGTGATTATTCCCAGAAACCAGACATCACACTATTGTTGCCTCACCAAAAACACTCAAATCTTCTCAAGTCTGAATAGTGACAGAGTTGTCCCTCAAAAAGCTTCTGGAAAATCTATTTTTGAATGCAGTAAATGCAGAACGCTTCCCACAGTCCCCCTGTGGAAGTTGAGAACAGGTTGTAACTTTTGAGGGCTTGGAAGTAGCAGAAGTGGATTAAACCCCAGGGACTGGAACTGCAGGCAGGACTGCTCTCAGCATCTGAAGTAATAGGTAAGAGAGGGAAAATCTCCCCAATGGACATGCACAGAAATTAAGGGATCGTGTCTGAACTTCTCAAGCTGAGAAAGAATGGAGCAAACAAAAGAACAAGGAAGGAAAGCAGAGACTGTAGAGGATCCAGTAGGCCATGCCGCATGGGCTCACAGGGCAAAACCATCTGGAACAGAACAGATTGTTTCAGGCTACAAATGCTGCCAGGTCACAGGATTTCTGGGATTTCTCTCTATCCCCTTGGGCAGGCTAGAAATATAATTCTAAGCATAGTCATAGTAATTATTTTTATCTTTGGGTTGTAAACTAAGTGTCCTTAACCAAGGAAGGCAAATGGGTCTTTATCCATCCAATCTTGACTAGAATTTTAGAAGAGTAACTCTGTGGAGGAGAGAGAGAGTTAAATGGTCAGAAAGTGTGAGAAACCCATAATACCATCCCCTTCTCAGAGACATACAATGTACAGAGCAAAATAAAGGCCTTTAGACCTATCTGAGTTGAAAAACATCTTGTTATCCCAGTAGTTTTCATACTGATTTGAGTCACAGCACCTTTTTTGGCTTGCATTTGGGAAACCATTGCTATAGTGTAGTGGGAGATAAGCGTCTTGTCTAGCCCTGCCGGTATCTACTTCCAGACCCATCACTCAGAGATAGGCAAATGTATAGCATGTTCTCCTCTTTCTTGGGAAAGATCAGAATGCAAATGATTCTGACTGGGAAGTTAAGTGTCTTTTTCAGAAATGTCAGTTGGGTATGGCTTTTAATGGGACCTATGCTTCTGCAAATTAGGTTTTCCTTAAGAAAAATGTTCCTTTACTAAATCTGTATTTAGACAACACAGACTCCAGACAGGCCCTGTTGTCCTCTCCGGAAGTGCCCTCATGCTGGAAGACTGGGACTGCCAAATCCCAACCTTGACGCTTAACCAAAAAATCCCAACCTGAGCAACTAACCCAAATTTTGGGAAATATATGACATCAGACTATTGAATTCTAGCATCTTTTAGATGATAAAGAGGAAGGTTCCAGGGATGGGGCTCCGCTAAAAGAAATGAATGTACTCAAGTAACCGTAATCTTGGGAAGAGAGCAATTATTATGCAGGGAATGAGGATGCAAATCTGGTTGAAGAATATTTTTATTACCCAAATGTCCATCAGTGACAGACTGGATTAAGATAATGCGGCACATATACACCATGGAATACTATGCAGCCGTAAAAAAGGATGAGTTCATGTCCTTTGTAGGGACATGGATGCAGCTGGAAACCATCATTCTCAGCAAACTATCGCAAGAACAGAAAACCAAACACTGCATGTTCTCACTCATAGGTGGGAATTGAACAATGAGATCACTTGGACACAGGAAGGGGAACATCACACACCGGGGCCCATTGTGGGAAGGGGGGAGGGGGGAGGGGGGAGGGATAGCATTAGGAGATATACCAATATAAGTGATGAGTTAAAGGGTGCAGCACACCAACATGGCACATGTATACATATGTAACAAACCTGCACATTGTGCACATGTGCCCTAGAACTTAAAGTATAAATAACAAAAAAAAAAAAGAATCTTTTTCTTTCTCTTGATCTGTAAGAGATGGAGTTTGCACCCCAGGGCGGGAAACATGACTGTGCTACGTGTGAGGGGAAGGATGGCTGCTGACAGTCTAGAAAGAAGGGTACTCAGGGGGGTATCCCTGTAATGATGGGGAGCCAGATGCTGACAGCAGTCCTGCCTACAGTTCCAGTCCTTGGGGTTTAATCCTCTTCTGCTACTCCCAAACCCTCAAAAGTTACAGCCTGTTCTCAACTTCCACGGGGGCACTGTGGGAAGTGTCTGTGTCCACCACATTCAGGAGGAAGCAGGACAGAGAGTGACAGAGCCGGACACGGGTTGTGACAGGGGGGAAGAGCAGGGTGGTGGTCCAAGGCTGGACAACTGGATCAGGCAACAAACAAGCAGGAGACAGATGTGGAAATTACAAGGCTGGTGGACAACACGGGGCCTCAAATGAGTGTGATACGAACACCAGAGCGATGAATCGGGAACATTTGGGATATACCAACATTGTTCATCTATTTTTCTTTCCTTTTTTTTTTTTTCTTTTTGAGATGGAATTTTCCTCTTGTTGCCCAGGCTGGAGTGCAATGGTACGACCTTGGCTCACTGCAGCCTCTGCCTCCCAGGTTCAAGTGATTCTCCTGCCTCAGCCTCCAGAGTAGCTAGGATTACAGGCACCCACCACCACACCTGGCTAATTTTTGTATTCTTAGTAGAGACGGGGTTTCTCCATGTTGGCCAGACTGGTCTCAAATTCCTGACCTCAGGTGATCCACCCGCCTTGGCCTCCCAAAGTGCTGAGATTATAGGCGTGAGCCATCATGCCCAGCCCCTCGTCTATTTTTCTGTTGAATAAGAAAACAGAAATGGCTCTAATGAAAATATCATCTTCATAGAAATGTCTATTAACATTCTTCACGGCCAACAATGACAATACAAATGGCAATGATGAATGTACAAAGGACAGTCCTTTACCCCCACGTATACTTGGAGCTAACTGCCTTTATGGTGTCAGTGTTGATAAGGAATCGTTGCCTTGTTTTTCAGAGCCGTTTTAAAGTAAGCATGCGGTACACCTTGTGATCGGCCCCCTCCACTTCAGTTGGCAGTCCCCTATGCCTTCTCAATCACAGGGGATTAAAGAAGCAAACATTTTTAAAAACCAAAATGAAAGGTGTTCCCCAATAATTCCAGAGATTTATTTTATCTTCTTTACAGAAGAAGATATTCTAGAGGGTAAAGCCTAGAAGGTCCTCAGGTCTGGCAGAAAAGTGTTCTCCTGTTCAAACATAAACCTACTATAGATTCTCTGTCTTTTAAATTAACATTATAATTTAACTGTCCTATGTACAGAATAGTAGTGAAATAGCCGACCAAACTGAACTTGATACTAGATATTGTGACTCGTTAAAGAAAAAAATGCAAGTAACTCTGCGAAATTGTATAAACACAATTTAAAACTAGCTGCAGCCAAGGCAAAGGCAGCAAGGCAAAACCAAGTGGTGTTAACACTTAGAACACCGTGAATATTAACTCAGAGTCTGCTACTCACTGGGGAGATCTGTGGGCCAATTTGCCTAAATTCAGAGCTAAAAACACCTTTTTAAAATGTCAAACGTGCATAGGATATAAAGAAAAAGAACAAGGTGGAGGCAATTAGCAAAAATAGAAAATTGGGGAAGTGAAATTTTGGCATTTGTATTTTGATCTCACACAGGGATAAGTGGAGCTGTGAGTCAACTGGGCACAGGGACTTCATGTCAAAGGCTTGCCTCACATGGTTGTGCTACAGAAGCTTCCATGGGGGGCACGTATGTGGTCAGCTTCTGATGGTATTGGCTGCCTGACTCACCAGCAAGGGACCTAACTGAATAGCCATGGTGTCCCATATTTCAAAAGCCGTACAGAAGGGATTATGTTTGAAGCCCACTAACCATGCCGTTTTTAACCTAGGATAAGTTATTTACATCTTAGGTAGTAATAAGTATCATTTCAAAAGAGCATTTAAAGAGACATAATAACATACTCCAAATAGCATTTGAAAAGCTAACATGTGGGCAGGAGACTCCCCTGGCGGGGGCCACTCTGTGGGGTATGGAGCCTCCCTGTGCCCCTCGGTCCGACCCTGTCAGCATTCTGCTTCCATGTGCCATGACCACCACCACCACCTTCAAGGATGTCGACCCCAACAGCAGGAATAGCTCCCAGGTTTTGCAGCTGCCAGGTGGTGGATCCAATTTTTCACTGGGTTTTGATGAACCAACAGAACAAACTGTGAGAAAGAACAAAATGATCTCTAATATCTTTGGGACATCTGAAGAAAATCCACCTTCTTGGGCCACGTTGGCAGGTGCCAAGTCTAGAGGTGGTGGGGAAGACTTGGAGTCATCTGGACTGCAGGGCAGGAACTCTTCTGAAGCGAACTCTGCAGATTCTTAGATCTGAAGGGAGAAGATGACATTCATGAAAATGTGGAGACAGACTTGCAAGGCAGCCTGAGGCAGAGGGAAGAGAAGCTTGTGCCGGCCATACCTGTGCTGAGCCCAGTGGTCCCAGCCTCAGCGCCATCCAGAGGAAATCCCCCTGGTGGCAAGTCCAGCCTTGGCCTGGGTTAACTCTGCTCTGACCATCCTGAACTTTGTTGTTTTGTTTGTTTCCTCCATGCTTGTGAACTGCACAACTTGGGCCTGACTGTACATCTTTTGGATTTATTTCATTAAAAAAGGAGGACTTTTAAAAAATAAAGAGACAATATGTCAACTACATGGTTTCTATGATATCCCTGTGAAGACCTCTAAAGGTTTTTCTACTTTTCCTCACTTTAAAACACTTTTCCTGTGTCTTTGTTTCTCAATGATTTCAAAGTGGCCTTGAAACCACACAATATATAACTCGGAGGAAGGATCAGGGTAAAGGGCTGGAGGATTCCATTCCCTGAAGTCTGTCGATGTTACCTGTTGATGGAATAATGGCTATGAGGAAAGCTATAAAAGCAGCTCAGACTGAAGGCTATGGGGAAGGATGTTTGTCAGGACTTGTCAAAAGATTTTAAAATGTAGATTCCATTCTCAGAATTTATCCTAAGAAAGCAAAGATGGATTACGCAAAGGTCTAGCAAGGAGGCTCGCAGCAGCATGGTTAATAATTATGAATGTTGGACGCACCCAGAAGCTCCAGCACCAGGGAACTGGGAAAATAAATGGCAGTACATTCAGACCAGAAAACAATCTGTCAGCATGAAAAATAAATTCGGAGAAATGTCCATATGAGCAAAAGAGAGCTGTTCACAATATATTCTTAAGAGAATCCCTATGTAGAAAGCTATGTAGATAACCTGAATTAAAGCAATTAGAGAAACCTAAATGTGAGAACAGAGAGTGTATTCAAAAACATCTAACTCCGCTTCTTTCGGGCACTGAGCTGAGCGCCCTAGGGGCTGCAAAGATGAAGAAAATTGTCCTCAAAAAAGCACATAGTCTCCATGGAAAAGAATGACTAAAATGCCAGGTAGAAAGTAGCTAATGCCATAAATGGGGGGGGGGGGTGTGTGTCAGAGAGAGAGACAGAGAGAGACATAGAGAGATAGAGACAGAGAGATTAAGATCAAGGAAGCCGTTTGGGGAAACACTTATACCAATAAGAATGACTCTGCTGAGAGAAAATGGCTAAGGAGAGGCAATGTGGCTATGAATGACCCCAGGGAATGGAGCCCCAGTCCCTTCTAGGAAGTTTGGAGGGAAAAGTGAGAACTCAAGAGCAAATCAGGGAGACCCGTCTTCCCTGCTATGTCTAACTTGCCATGGCAAGGTTGGGTATCTCTGTGAAGTGAGGTGCTTTGCCACCACATAATGCCCAAGTTTGGAGTTCCCCAAGCTGACATCCTAAGCCTCAGAGGAAACACTACTCTTTTTGGGGGGGGGTGGCGGGGATGGAGTCTCACTCTGTCACCCAGGCTGGAGTGTGCAGTGGCTCAATCTCAGCTCACTGCAACCTCCACCTCCCAACTCAAGAGATCCTCCTGCCTCAGCCTCCTGAATAGCTGGGATTATAGGCACACACCACCACGCCTGGCTAATTTTTGTATTTTTTTAGTAGAAATGAGGTTTCACCATGTTGGCCAGGCTGGTCTTGAACTCCTGGCCTCAGGTGATCCGCCTGTCTCAGCCTCCAAAAGTGCTGGGTTTATAGGCCTGAGGCACCGCACTGGGCTGAAACACTACTCTCATGCACCCTGAACAAATCAGAGAAAGCTGATAGTCACCAAGCATCCTGTGCAAACTTGAACAAACTCCGCATCACCGTGTGGTAACTCCAGAGTAGTTCCGTGGGAATTCACTTTCCCCAGGCCTTTTCAGAACCCCTCCAAAGCCCCAGAATTAATTCAGTCCCCAGAGAGTCTCTGGACTTTTGACATCTTTATTAAAGGATTGGCATACAGAGGTACCCACTTAATGGTAATGATACTTATCCATCCATCTATCCATTATCCTTTCATCCAGCAAACACACACTAAGCATCTACATGCCCAACCTAGAGAATACAAATAAGAATAAGAACCAATTTCTACCTTCTTGGTGAGGACAAATGGTTAAACCAGCAAGTACACTAAGGATTACTATTACCATGAGAGAAGCAGAAGTGAAGCGCCATGTGGGAACGAAGGAAGGAAGGAGGAGGAGTCAGGTCGGTGGCTCATGCCTGTAATCCCAGCACTTTGGGAAGCCAAGAGAGGCAGCTCACTTGAATTCCTGAGTTTGAGACCAGCCTGGCCAACATGGTGAAACCCCATCTCTACTAAAATACAAAAATTAGCCGGGCATGGTGGTGAGCGCGTGTAACCCCAGCTACTCAGGAGACTGAGGCATGAGAATCACTTGAACCCAGGAACAGGAGGTTGCAATGAGCCGAGATTGTGCCACTGCATTCCAGCATGGGTGACACAGACAGACCCTGTATCAAACAAGAAAAAAAAAAAGAAAACGCTTCATGGAAGAAGTAATCTTCCAAAGATGGCAAAGATGGGCAGGTAGAAGACACGGGGATGCTCACTTGAACCCTCTGGGTTCCCAAATATCATAGCCATGACTCAATGTCTAATAGTCATGACTGGAACCTAACCTGACCTACTTGACCTAGGTAAGAAAACAATGGGAACGTACTGACCTAAGTCCCTGAAGAGCAGGAGCGTGACTGCAGACACCTGGAGTCAGGGACTCAGACTCTCTCTGACTCTCGTCTCTGCCTCGCTCTGTGGATCGCCTTTCTTCTCCCCTAACCACAGCTTGGTTTTCTCACAGAAGTCAGACATGGCTGCTACAGCTACAGGCTTACATCTGCCAGCTTTTCCTCAAGAGAAAAAAGTTTTCTCCCCACAGGTTTAGTTTTTGAAATCCCAGGGGAGTGACTAGTGTGTTCTGAGTCATGCATTAGACACATGTCACTGTGGCCAGAACAGTGGCTCCCATGATTAGCTCAGCTTGGCCAGGGGCCTACCTTTGGACCAAACACTTTGTACAGACAAGTAGAGTGATGTAAAATATGAATTACCCATTTGGTTCACATTGGGTAGCAAGAACAACTCCCCCAAATAAAGGGAGTCTTATTCTCAGAAAGCACCAGAAACACAAAACAATAAATATCCACCATGTCAGGACACCACCAAACCATTCCTAGTTTCCAGCTGTCAACAGAATCTTCTGGCCCAGGGTTCATATGACAGTAGCAAAGCTGAAACTGCAAGCCTGGCTACGTGAGCCAGCTTCTAACCAGATTCAGGTGGTGCAAGTCCCTTCATGTCTGGTGGGGAGTCACAGTCAACTGGACCAGCACTGAAGTAGGCCAAAGAGCAAAACTGTGGACAGAAAGGAATGCTGAATCCCTGCCAGGGTGGAGCACCTGGAATGCCCATATCTTCAAGGCTGCAGTCAAGGTCATTAAGCCTGCAGAGGATGGGCTAGAGGGTTGCAGAGAGCTCAAGTTCACAAAAGCAATAAGGGTCTTGCGGGATTAGATGTAGGGGAGCTGTGAGAGAGAAGAGTGTTAGAAGTGTCAGCAGAAATGACAACTGAAATTGAAGCACAGTTTGAGTGGCAAATATTAACTCCCCATTCCCTATTCCACACAAACAGATAGAGGCTTTTATTGTGTCCCTTTTTGACGCCATTCCTTATAATTCTTCATTTCCTCTGCCCCACCTTGGGGTTGTTATAGATCACTGATAGCTATCCATCCCCCAACATATTTTACTTATTTTTCTCATTTACTCTCTGTGTTCCCCACTAGATTGTAGCCTCCATGAGAGAAGGGATTTTGCCTGTTTTGTTCATTTCTGAATCTCCCAAAATAATGTCTGTCATTGAATAAGCACTTAATAATATCTGTGAAATTAATTTGCTGAGGACTGAATTCCCAAGAAAGAGATACAATCTCCAAAGAGAACTGCTATGCGTCAGGGATAGAACGTGCCCCCACTCTTTATGCTGTCTTCCACATGTAGGAAGCTGCCCAGCAGAACACTCCTGGGCTCCTCTCCACTTCATTTCCCCCACCCCCAGCCCCACCACGGGAAGGTGCAGCAATGTACACAATGGTGTGTTTAGGACAAAGAATTGGGCCTTCTTCGGTCATGCTCAGGCACAAGCTGCCCACAGGAAGCCACCTCCGCTCTACTTCTGCCTTCCATGCTCTCCATGCCGAGGGCGATGGTCCGGCACTGCCATGGCTGGGGGCAGAGGTGCTCCCATCAAATTCCTGCAGACATAGGTCCTATTCCCAAGATCAGCTGGCTCACTAGCAAAGGTGATATTTCAATCCTACACTTGCCTAACTCTTTTTTTTTTTTGGAGACAGGAGTCACTCTGTTGCCCAGGCTGGAGTATAGTGGTACAATCTTGGCTCACTCCAAGCTCTGCCTTCCAGGTTCAAGTGATCCTCCCACCTCAGCTTCCCTAGTAGCTGGGATTACAGGCATGTGCCACCACGTCCAGCTAACTTTTGTATTTTTTATAGTGACATGGTTTCACCATGTTGTCCAAGCTGGTCTCGAACTCCTAACCTCAAGTGATCCACCCGCCCTGGCCTCCCAAAGTGCTGGGATTACAGGCGTGAGCCACCGTCCTCAGCCTGAATCAAAACTATTTATCGGTCCCTGCTGAGTTCAGGCACCACCTACTCATGCCATAATTAGTAAAAATGAGCTTGTTACAAAGTAGCATATGGCACTACCCAAATTACCTCCTGCTGCAGGTCAGCTTCCCTGGGAAACAGACACTAAGATGATGAGATTTGCATGTGGAAGGTTTTTGTGGGGAGTGGTTAGGAGGATCTTCTCAGAATCAGGCACCTGTGAGAGAGCTGGGGCAGGACAGACAGGCAGGGAGAGGAGGCGTTGAACTATGATGTAGATGCAGCCTCAGCCAATTATACAGGGAGCTCTGAATGGCCTGGGGCTGCCTTTTATCCTTCTTCCTTCCAGGACCAGCCATTGACGGGAGCTGCCTCTAGAGAGGAGTGTGGACTTGGCCAAGGGTGATTCCCCTTCCAGGTCCTGAACAGGCATCTGTGAGGTCACCTCAGAGTGGATTCACACAGTATACTTCCATTATATGATGCTGGGTATAACAGCAACAAAATGCTTTTGCCTGTGAAATCACCTGTATAATAACAATTTGCCTGTAAAATAACAACAAAAACCTTTTGCCTGTGTATTTTGCCTAGGGGAGAGGGGTTGCTAAGGGAATGTTTTGAGGTGAGGCCTGTAAAGGGAGAAGTGACAGCAAAGACACCACCCAAGTGAAATCATGTGCCCTGGAATTCGGGTTAGGCAAGAGGAATGCCCCTTCTTTCTAACCTGGCTCAGTTGGTGCCAATCCCTTGAATCCGTTTCTAGATTCCCCCTCCCTATCTTAGAAGAAAAGTGGAGAAGGATTAACTGGCTAGTGGGCATTCCTTGCCCCAGAGAAGATTTGGCTGTCTTCACACATAACATCAACTACAAAGGCTTATTTTCTCCAATGCATGTCATAAGAGTAATACTTTTCAGCTGGGCATAGTGGCTCACGCCTGTCATCGCAGCACTTTGGGAGGCTGAGGCTGGCAGATCACGAGGTCAAGAGATCAAGACCATCCTGGACAACATGATGAAACCCCATCTGTACTAAAAATACAAAAAGTAGCTGGGCGTGGTGGCATGTGCCTGTAATCGCAGCTACTTGGGAGGCTGAGGCAGGAGAACCACTTGAACCAGAGAGTCAGAGGTTGCAGTGAGCCGAGATCGCGCCACTACACTCCAGCCTGGCAACAGAGCGAGACTCCATCTAAAAAAAAAAAAAAAAAAAGAGTAATACTTTTCATTCTGATTTTCCCTTCTCTGTGCCAATCTAAGATGCTATTTTCCAGATCTAATGTGCTCAAAGACCGGGACTCATGCCTAGGGAGAAAGCTGCTATATATCATGGTACATTTGGAAGAGCAGCACATTGGAGCCAGGCCCCACCGCCCACCTTCACAAACTCTATAACCTCAAGCAAGCTCAATGGAGCCTCAGTTATCTGACCTGCCCAATGGGCTTTAACACACTACCTGCCTCCAAGAAGGAGCGGCTCAAGTTCTGCCATTTTTATTGATCACTTCTTCAAGCAGTAAATTAACTGCATCCTGCCAAAAATGACTTCCCGGTGGTGAGGATGCATGGGTCTCTCTTTCTTTCTCACCCACAAAGTACTTGGCAGTCACCATCAGACCAGAAGTTTCTTTG
Source organism: Macaca mulatta (assembly GCF_049350105.2). NCBI lineage: Eukaryota > Metazoa > Chordata > Mammalia > Primates > Cercopithecidae > Macaca > Macaca mulatta. Next base: position 78,320,107 of record NC_133417.1, on the reverse strand, counting down.
CTTTCCTTGCAGGCTTTCCAAAGAAGGAAATAATTTCACCCCTATCAAAATGAGACCCTGTAGACAGGTCACTTAGAGACAACTATATACTGGCTGGCTGCCCTGCCGCTCTGGCACAAAATGCAGTGAGCCTGTTATATCTTTGCATCCTTGTGGCTTTTCTGGTGTGTGCATGCCTGGAGCACAATCTATGGCCTCAGTGAGTATATGGGATGTGTATGAGAGAGGCATCTCAGCTTTTGTTTGGCTCTCTCATTCTTGCCCGGAGTGTGACTCTATGAATCTCTTTGTTTTTTCAGATAGGTCTCACTCTGTTGCCCAGGCTGGAGTGCAGTGGCGCAGTCTCAGCTCACTGCAACCTCTGCTTCCCAGGTTCAAGTGATTCTCCTGCCTCAGCCTCCTGAGTAACTGGGGCTACAGGCATGTGCCATCATGCTCTGCTGGTTTTTGTATTTTTAGTAAAGACAGGATTTTACCATGTGGGTCAAATTGGTCTTGAACTCCTGACATCAGGTGATCTGCCCGCCTCGGCCCCCCAAAGTGCTGGGATTACAGGCATGAGCCACTGTGCCCGGCGACTCTGTGACTCTCTTACCCACAGCTTCATATCATCTTTGTACCTTTCTGGCTTAAGCTGTCAAAATCAAAGGTAATGGGTGCACAAGAAGAAAATGAAAAATGTGAATATGTAAAACATTTAAGGCAACATCAACAATATATTAATTTGATGATTTCTTGTGATTTAACTATGTAAAGATACTGGTATAAACAAACCGTGAGCCAACTTTATTGTGGCTCTATTTTTTCTTCTGATAGTAAAGGCTATTGATGTAAAATAACCAGATTTACAATATTAAATTTTTAAAAAGACATTTGGATGATTTAGAGGGTTCTCTTAGAAGTGTATTTACAAAACAAAACAAAAGAAAAAAAAAAGCTAAGCCAGAGTAAACCTATCAGAATGAACTATCTGGGAAAAGAAAGAGAAAAAGTGAAATTAATTGAACTTACATATTTTCTGACTTTATGCTTGATACTTTATATTTTATCTTATTTAATCCTTACAACAATCCAGTTTAGGTAGGTATTATTGTCCCCATAAGAAAGATGAAGCCTATATTAGAAACTAAATAATTCGTTCATAATCCACCTATTAAAAAAAGAAGAACTGACCAGGCGCAGTGGTTCACGACTGTAATCCCAGCACTTTGGGAGGCGGAGGCAGGTGGATCACCTGAGGTCAGGAGATAGAGACCACCCTGGCCAACATGAAGAAACCCCGTCTCTGCTAAAAATACAAAAATTAGCTGGGCATGGTGGTGCGTGCCTGTAATCCCAGCTACTCGGGAGGCTGAGGCAGAATAATTGCTTGAACCAGTGAGTCAGGGCTTTGCAGTGAACCAAGATCGGACCACTGCACTCCAGCCTGGTGACAGAGTAAGACTCTGTCTCAAAAATAAATAAAATTAAAAATAAAATAAAAACAGAAGAACGGGAATTCAATGTCTTTAGGTTCAATATCCATCTCTTCTTAGATTTTGAACAAATGGCCATATGATTATTATAGTAAAAACAAAGATTATGATCTTAACCTCAAAGAATTTGTGACCACAGGTAACCAAACAAATCATCAACTCAAGAAACACTCTAAGACAGTGTTTCCCAGAGTAGCTGATAGAACAAAAGTCTTTGTGAACGCTCCATGTTTTAAAAAATGTTTCTATGGCCAAATGTGATTTGGGAAATGCCACGTTTTACAGCCCCGTCTTGAAGATTCATGATGTTCACCACCTACTTAAAGCCTCGGAGAAGGAGCTCTCTTGCGTCCAGTGGCACTAGCATTCCCAGGAGCAATACTTTGGGACACCCTGCTCTAACGCACTGTCTGATCAAGTCCAGCTGCAGAAATAAAATGGACAGCTCTGCTGGCGTTTAGAAGAGGGTTTGACAGCACTGTGAGCTCATGGGATGGGTAGAAGTTTTCTGTTGGAACTGAAAGTTTATCTAGGCCTGAGGGCCTAGAGAGGAAGAGGATACCTGAGGCAAAAGGTCTGCTCGTGACACAAGGGCATCAGCATGGCCGGGGCCAAGGATGATTTGCGGGAGACAGTTGGAGGAAATGAGGCGAGGTGATTGGAGTTAGAGCCTGGATGGCTTGGCATGCAGATCGGAGAAGATGGAATACAACCTGTGACAGCTACCAACAATACTGGACAAGGACATGAGGCTCCACAGCTTTCATCTCCTGTGCTATCTCACATTATCACAACAATGGGCCAACCAGAGAGGAGGGAACTGAGGGATTCGAGCTTTGTACCTGGGCTGCCTCCTTCCTGTCTCCCTTGTGTGATGGCTCACACCCATAATCCCAGCACTTTAGGAGGCCATGGAGGGTGGATCACCTGAGGTCAGGAGTTCAAGACCAGCCTGGCCAACATGATAAAACCCATCTCTACTAAAAATACAAAAATTAGCCAGGTGTGGTGGCGCGCCCCTGTAGTCCCAGCTACTCAGGAGGCTGAGGCATGAGAAACGCTTGAATGCTGGTGATGGATGTTGCAGTGAGCCAAGATAGAGCCATTGCACTCCACCCTGGGCAACAGAGTGAGACTCCGTCTCAAAAAAAAAAAAAAAAAAAAGGAGTTTTGTAGGGAGATTAATATGGTTGTCATGCCAAGGATGGAACCAAATGTGGAGACAGGAAGCAGGAAAAGTGGTGGGAACCCTCTAACAGTTAAACAGATAGCAAGTGACTAAGAGCCCGGAAGCAGCTCTGGGGAAGGAAAGGAAAGAGCGGGTGCACGTGAGAGTTGCAACTAACGACCCATACAATTCAGCAAATGCCCAGAAATGGTGAAAGAATCAATGATAATTCACATGCTTTGAAACTGGGAATTCAGATAATGGCATTCCCATGAATGTGAAGAAGTGCTGATAACATTATTGATCATTAACAGTTGCTGAGGTCTTACTATTGTCAGCACCATTCTAACTGCTTACATTGATCACTTATTTAAAATTCCCAAACCCATACATGAGAACTTTCATTACTTCCATTTTCTAGATGAAGAAACCAAGGCACAAAGGAATGGGTTACTTTCCCAGGGTCACAAACCTAACAAATACCAAAAGTGAGAAGGATGGATCCAGTTCAGAGAGAAGGAAAAAAGAGGCCATAGGTTTGATCTTCGACTCTTTGGCTTAATGCAATGACAGGTAATCCAAATGGTCATGTACTATAGAGAGTTAGAGACCTCACAAAACAGGTAGAAGCTGAGGACTAGGCTGACCAATGGTTTGCTAGGGACTGTGGGTTTGAGTCTTGAAAGCCCTGCACTGGGAAATGCCTCAGTCCCAGGAAAATTGGGACAGTTAGTCATCCTAGGCAAGTGAGAATGTAGATTGTAAATCATTTGCACAGAAACTAGAGCATCAGCCAGGGAGCACATTGATTTTTCCAAGATGGGTAGGAAGAAGGGTGGAAACTGTCCCTTGGGAAACTCCCACAACCAGGAAGCCAGCTGAGGAAAGCAGCACTCAAGGCTGCAGGAAGAGACTCCAGACCATGCAGTGCCTAAATCCAGGATAGAAAAGAGTCTCAGGAAGAACTTGTGTCAGCAAGATGTCAAACGCTGCAGATGTCAGAGAAAAAAAAAAAAACAACAAAAAAGAAGCCATTTACCGTTGGCCACTACAAGAACATTCTAGGACTTCAAGAATAAAAGATAGGTAAATAACACATTATCTAATGATCTCATTTAATTAGTATTTCCATATCTCTTCACTATAGTGCTGTGGACATCTGCATTTTACAGACGAGGAAACTGGGATTCAGAGAGCTGAATGAGCAGGAGGCTCTCCTCCACCGTCTGTTGTGGCAGAGCTGGGAACCACGAGGACGAGGAGAGTGGACACAGGCAGGGGAATGCCTGCTAAGGATTTGAAGTCAAGGGAAGGAAGCCAGGAAAGAGAAAAAGAGGGAAAAGGCCAAGGTGAAGAGGCACTAGTTGAGAAGGAAAGGGCTTCCAAGAGGTGGAGGGAGGCTGTGAGGTGGGAGAAAATAGGTTGGTTTGCCCTGATGAGACAAATGGGCAGCTCTTCGTCTGAGACTGGACAAAAATGAGGGCTAATCAGAGGGAAAGAACACCCCCGAGGGAGGACAGGGTAAAGGTGGAAGCTTATTCTGGTTGGCCTCAATCTAATTGTCAAAGGAGGAGGTGATAGGGTTTGCCTGTGTTCCCACCCAAAACTTATCTTGAATTGTAGCTCTCATAATTCCCACATGTTGTGGGAGGGATCTGGTGGGAGATACATGAATCATGGGAGCGGTTTCCCCCATACTGTTCTCATGGTAGTGAGTAAGTCTCACAAGATCTGATGGTTTGCTAAGGGGAAACCTCTTCCACTTGACTCTCATTCTTTCTTGCTGCCGCCATGTAAGATGTGCCTTTCGCCTTCCACCATGATTGTGAGGCCTCCCTAGCCACGTGGAACTGTGAGTCCATTAAACCTCTTTTTCTTTGTGAATTACCCAGTCTCAGGTATGTCTTTATCAGCAGTATGAAAATGGACTAATACAAGAAGTGAAATAGTCCCCTGGGATGTCAGCGACTGGGGCAGCAGACAGCTACAGAAGTCAGGAATACTTTCTATGAGATACAGCAAGAGTAACACAGACATTGCCCCTCTGAAGATGAACAGCAGGAACTCCCCTCACTAGCAATGCTCCTCAGGCCAGCTTGGGTGCAGTGAGTGATGGAACCTGCTTTTCTAAACTTCCAGAAAAGGAAAAGAAGTCTGGGGATATGTGAATCACCCCAAGAGGTGGCCCTAGGCTCCTAAAGCACCCTTAGCCTGACTGTACCTCTCACTTATACTCTGAATTGGTATCCCTGGCTAGCCTGATAACTAATCTGTGTCCCCACTACATGATAAACTCCTGGAGGAAGGGACCTTGTCTTAATTGACCTGGTAGCCACAATGTGCTGTGCTGTGTCCGCAACTTGGTAATTATGCAATAAATGTCTGACATAGAGAAGTGGCTAAGATGGTGAAATGAGCTGACCATGAAGTCAAGATTGGATAGAGAATCTGAGATGACCAGGAGAAGATTCATGAGCCGGATGAAAGGAGAGGGTTCGTGGTCCTGTGGAAGTTAAAACTGTACTGGAACCAGCTCACATCAGCTCACAGGAGTCAATTTTGCACATTTCTTCCCAACTTTACATCAGTGAAATCACACTGGTAGCTTAAAATCAGAAATGGTGGGAATATTTACACTATGGGAATCAACAAATGCTACATATCAGAGCTTCTTTTCTCTGAAGAGGAGGTTGATAAATTACCAACATACCATTGAATAACAGCCAGATTTCATACAGGTAGGATAGGAGAAGTGATGATTCAGAGGTTGTGTACAATGAAAGAAACCATTGCATAAGACAATAGCTACAGATTTCCTCTGCAGAGGCCATAATTCCCAAAAAAGACACCCAGAGCCAAAGTACATGCCTCCTTCATTTTTAAGAGCAAGGAGTTCCTGTTTCACTGTCAGAGGAGTTCTGGTTTTACTATCTTTTCCCCTTCTGTTTATCATTATGACACCTGGAATACACACAGATGAGGAATAAAAGCAGGCAATATAAAGATGAATTGGTTTAGGATCACTTGAATTATCTGAGGAATTGGTTTTGGCCTTAACTTTTGCAAGGGAAGAAAAATGAGAGAATAGTGTTCTGCTCTAAATAATGTGCATGCCCACGGATCAGAGGAAAAAGAGATGACTGCTCATCTCCTGTTGTCCCCGTAGAGCATGAGATAAAATATTAATACTTTAAAGAGAAACATCTGATCCCTGTCTGTGTTTAAGTGCTGTAACCTGTTACCAGGAACAGTTGAAGACTGTCTACCCTTCTTTGCCCAAAATGGACAATACTCCAAGGTTTTTTGCCCCACAGCCTACCTCGCTCTATATAACTCTATCTCAGTCATGCACACTAGCATGGACTCAGAATTCAAAAGAACTCAAAGCAGATCTAGAAAAAGTCAACATGTGGAAAATGCAGGGTTTAGTGAAAATTCACAACCTTTCGCAGGGACCATCTTTAGTCTAATAAATGAAGGCTATTCCATTAGTGAGTGTAAGCTTTACACTGGTAAGGCCAAAGGCATTTTGTGGGAAGTTATAGGAGTTTTACGCTTATAGATTTTTTGTGTTGGGATATCCAACAACCACAACAAAAAAGTTTGTATTGGGATTTTTTTGTGTTGTGTTATTCTGTGTGTTGGGATAGCAGCACACTGAGAAATGCAGGTCCAGGGGTTCAGCCATGTGTTTGCGTCAGGCCTGGTTGTTGTGATTTTCCACTAAAGTGGTTCTGTACACATTTTTCATATGCAGATAATTTTGGGTGAAAAAATAAAAGCTCCATTCAACAAAAGAATGTTTATGCTCAAGAGTGTAAGAGAAATTATTAATCAAGAGGTATACACTATCAAAACAAGGCAACTTGGTGCATTAATCAAAGAAGAAGTTTGAGTATGACAAATAGTTCAACTTCTAATATTTCTTAAAGTCTACACAGCCATTTCAATTTAAAACAAACATTCTGATGCCATGTATGGTGGCTCATGCCTACAATCTTAGCACCTGGGGAGGTCAAGGCAAGAGGATTGCTTGAGTACAGGGATTCAAGACCAACCAGGGCAACATAGTGAGACTATCTCTAGAAAAAAATAAGAAATTAGCCAGGCATGGTGGTGCCCACCTGCAGTCCCAGCTAGTTGGAAGGCTAGGTGGGAGGATAGCTTAAATCCAGAAGGCCAACCATGCAGTGAGCTGTGATCATACCACTGCACTCCAGTCTAGATGACAGAGCAAGATTCTGTTTCAGTAAAACATAAAATAAATAAAATAAAATAGACATTCTGAAATTTTTCCCTCCACTAATTTAATTCAATTTTAAACACATAGTAAAAATTTCCAAGGAAAATATGAAATGGGACAAAATAATTATATCGGATTTAAAGTTAGCTCTTTTAAAAAACCATTGTCTAGCATTAATCCATGACATTTGAAGTTTAAAATCTGACATTTCTTTACTGTACTTCTGTAATTTGATGCCTCAGCAATTTATAGTATGCATAGAATGTATTATAATGCCAGAATAGTACAACCAAGTTGTACTAATTTAGTCATTCATATTCTCTACTAAGGTGTTTAAATGTTCAATGAGCCCTTAGAGAAAATAACGAATAAGTTTAACAGCAACTTATATTCCAAGATATTAAGGGTATTTCAGGTAAATAAATATTAAATTTGCTGTCTGATAGGTGAAGACTGTAGTTAAGCGATGTGCCAAGGCTCTCCAATAAAGTTTGGGTGAAAACATGTACATGCAATGATGAATTAGTACTCCCAACTTTTGTACACCTACTCAAAACAGTAAACTTTTCTTAAATGGTGGTTTGAAGATGAAATTCAAAATGTCACTAACTTTATTTTGTAATTCCACTTTTCACAATGTAGTCTAAGAAAATAATTATAAAAACAGAAAAAGCTTCATGCTTAAAGATGTTGACCTCAGCATTACTTATCATTGGAATGTTATAGTAACTAAAATGTCCAACAATAGCAGAATGAGAATGTAAAGTATATCAGCTCCACACAATGATATGTGGCCCTTTCTGCATTTCAGAGTCTCGTCACTGGAAGGCACCACAGCCCAGTGTGAAGATCACAGTGTCCGGATCACATCTTCCAGAAATTGTTTTTTTTCTTTTCTTTTTTTTTCAGGATGAAGTTTCACTCGTGTCACCCAGGCTGGAGTGCAATGTCACGATATTGGCTCACTGCAACCTCCACCTTCCAGGGTCAAGCAATTCTCCTGCCTCAGTCTCCCGAGTAGTTGGGATTACAGGCATGCGCCAACATGCCCGGCTAATTTTTGTATTTTTAGTAGAGACGGGGTTTCACCATGTTGCCCAGGCTGGTCTCGAACTCCTGACCTCAGGTGATCCACCTGCCTCCACTTCCCGAAGTGCTGGGATTACAGGTGTGAGCCACCCGCCCTGCCCGGAATTTTTTTTTTTTTTTTTTTTTTTTTTTTTTTTTTTGAGACGGAATCTAGTTCTGTCGCCAGGCTGGAGTGCAGTGGCGCAATCTCAACTCACTGCAACCTCCGCCTCCCAGGGTCAAGCGATTCTCCTGCCTCAGCCTCCTGAGAAGCTGGGATTACAGGCGCCCACCACCACGCCCGGCTAATTTTTTGTCTTTTAGTACAAAATACACGTGTTGCCCAGGCTGGTCTTGATCTCCTGAGCTCAGGCAGCCCACCTGCCTCGGCCTTCCAAAGTGGTAGGATTACAGGCATGACCCCCACTCCCGGCCCAGAATATTTTTAAAAGCTGAAGATGGGATTTTCTTTTCTGAGATAGCAAAAGGTGACATCTTGATGTTTACAACAGATCTCCTATGATTCATCCCCACCTTGGTAGTTTTGGAAGTATGATCAAATAAGTCTACATAGTTAAGAGAATGCCTGGAAATTTTGCCAAAATGTCAATATATTATAACGTTGTCTGTATGGCTGACTAGAGAAAAGAGAATATGGCAAGAAATAGTAAATTCCCTGTTCTTGAATTGTTTATGCTCTCGTTAGGCTTGCACACCAGAAAAAATTTTGAAAACATAATTTAAGGGTACTTTAAAATACAGTATAAATGAAGTGCATAAACACTGAGAGGCTGGAGCACAAGGGATAATCGAAGTCAGGTGGCCCTAATCAAGACCGGCGCACTGGCGCTGGGGACTGGTCCGGCCCCGCGTGCACGGGCCGCAGGGTTTCTGTAAAGTTTTAAGGGGGCGAACAAAATACAGTTGCTGATCCAGTCGGTGACATATTTGCTCACTTCATAATCTGCTTCCTACATAAGCTGTTGCTGAATGGAAAACAAATGCAAGCACATCAAGTCTGGGAACAGATGGTGCTTCTGTAAGACGAAGAAAACAGGAGGGCCGGGGGACAGCAAGTTTTAAAAAGCTCGCTTTCTTCCCCTTCCCCCTCGGCTGCCTGGCTTCCTCCGCAGCCCCCTCCTGTTAGCCCCATCTTTCCCTTCAGCTCCTCCCACCTTTGTTAGGATGAAAGATGCTGTAGGTTAGAGAGATAGAAGACGATGCTTAATCCCAAATCCCCTTTGTGCGTTTTAGTAGAGCTCTTGTCTCCCAAAGTAAAATAAAGAGGCCAAGGCCCCTGTAAAATGGCAGCGAGGCCGCGCACAAGGAGTGCGGGTCATATGGTGACCTTCCTTTCTCCGAGATGGGTTGAGCCTCAGTTGTCATGCTGGGGGGTTGTTCTTAAATATCATTTGGATGCTATTGTTTGTCTGAGGCCCGGAAAAAAATGTGACTGTCTTGCTGAGCTGGAGGGAAGAAGAATCTAAAAAGGATTTATGGAAATGTCTGGAAATTTTGCCAAAATGTCAGTGTGCTAATTGTCTGCTGAATTACATCCGAGGCAGCTCCATCTCTATGCACGGGTTTGGACGTGTACACGTACTCTCTTATTATTCTTCGGTCCTTCTTGCCTTGTTTTGAATCGGGATTCTATGGCACTACAGTAAAAGTGGTGTGGTGCACGTTACAGCGAAAGTGGCAAGCTATGAAGACAATAACCACATAAATCAGATTTTCCCGGGTAGTTCCCATTTCAAACATTCTGCTTCTGTAGGTCTATTAGTGCACTCCTACTCATCAGACCATATGTCACCCAGGTTTCCAATTCTGAAAATAAATGACTTATTTATGATGAAACAAGTGCATAGTGGGCATGAATAAATGTTGAGGAAGGAAGGAAGGAAGGAAGGAAAGGAAGGAAGGAAGGAAGGAAGGAAGGAAGGAAGGAAGGAAGGAAGGAAGGAAGGGAGGGAGGGAGGGAGGGAGGGAGGGTAGGGAGGGAGGGAGGGAGGGAAGGAGGGAGGGAAGAGAAAGAGACAAGGAGGAAAGAAGGGAGGAAGAAAGGAAAAACAAAGAAACACATGAATGAATGAATGAATGAATGAATGAATGAATGAATGAATGAATGAATGTTGGTACTCTACAGATGATGTAAGAAAGCTTAGACTTTGGTTCTAACTTTGCCATTTGCCATTAGTCATGTGGCACCTGACCAAAAAAGTAACCTCTGGGTCTTTGGTTTCTTCATCTAGAAAGTGTTGAGACAAATCTAATTTCTTTCTGAGATCCATCCAGATCCAACAAATCTATATTCTAATGAAAGAGGGCTTTATCCAAGATTTAAGTTTTTTTTCTTGGTTCCCAGTCTGATGACTTAGTTGTGCCTAATGAAATTTACCAGTCCTCTAAGCAAACATGGACAATGACATGTAAGTTTCTTTATCCCATGGTAGGGGAAAGCCCATGACTAGAAGTTACTGAAAGTACAATCTTTAAGGGGTGTGAAGGAGGGGACTATATGCAGAAAGGCAATTGTTTAGGTTTACTGCATTTCTTTTTTTTTTTTTTTTTTTTTTAGATGGAGTCTCGTTCTGTCGCCTAGACTGGAGTGCAGTGGCGTGATCTCAGCTCACTACAACCTCCACCTCCTGGGTTCAAGCAATTCTTCTGCCTCAGCCTCCCCAGTAGCTGGGATTACAGGTGCATGCCACCACACCTGGCGAATTTTTGTATTTTTAGTAGAGACAGGGTTTCACCACATTGGCCAGGCTGGTCTCAAACTCCTGACCTGGTGCTCCACCCACCTCGGCCTCCCAAAGTGCTGGGATTACAGGTGTGAGCCACCTCACTCAGCTGACTCCATCTCTTTAAGGCAAATAAGAGTATTTGCTTTAGGGTTGAGGGGATACCAAGGTACAAAGGCAAAAATTAAAGACAACTTAGTTAAGAATTGGAAAAAGTGATTTGAGAATAATATACTAAGTGAATCAAAAGATATAAAAGTGAAATATGAGCAATTTGGGGCTTGTACAGGGCAGTTTTCTAATAAAGACAAGACATCTGAACTCATAGCCAAAGAAAGAATGCCTTGTAGTTAACTGCATGCACTCAAAATGTGGTCCAAGTTACAAGAGAAGACATGAGGAGTACTTTCGCAAATAATTTTTTATTCTAATATTTAATTTTGCTGGAAAGTCTTGTAATCTAATGCAATAGTTAAGTAAAAGCTGGTCGAAATAATGAAATGCATTTCTTCCAAGTCCATGGGCTCCAAGGAGCCCTCACGGCGGAGATAGGGGTGACAAATCTCAGGCAAAAGCTCTGGGTCAGCGCACCCCAGCTGTGTCAGAGCCAGCAGCTCCTGCCCTCAGCATAAAATTAGTCCCCAGAGCAGGCTGTAGGAGAGTTCCCTGAGGTGGAAGGAGGAAGAGAAAAGGAGACTCAGGGAATGAGCTCTGTGTATGAGCATGGTCAGGGGATGGGAGCGAGAGAGGGGTTTACATCTCCAGGGAAGGCCCAGGGTGCTAGGATACTGCAGCAAAACACCAACAATGGGCAAGTCGTGTGTGCTGTTAACTACATTAGCAACATAATTAACTTTTTAATTGCATTTTAGTTAACTTATTCTATTTTTAGTCAATGCCTTTTATTGATCAGTTGGCAAACAAGTTTTTATAAGGGATTGTTTTTAAAAGAATTGGTCATAAAGGAAAGAAAAAGAATGAGAAAGAAAAATGAAGGAAGGACGGCTATCTGCTGCAACACTTAGGTACCCTCATGTTAAAAAAAAAAAAAAAAAAAAAAAAAGTCTTTTTATTTCCTAAGTCCAGGCTCAGAGGATGGTCTCTTGCTAAAATTCCAGCCTGTGGTCCTGGCCAAGAGAGTAAACTGCTAGTCACCAGGACGTAATTCTGCACCTGTCTTTTGTATCTGTTGAAGTTCCTGGAGCAGCATCCGGGGATAAAAACAAATGACTAAGTTTTTGTATGGCACCGAAGCAAGGATACCAAATAGTCACTCTGATACCCTCCACTCTCCAATCCCTGCCTCTCATGAGGCCCCTCCTTGCAAAGAACAGCTCAATAAAAGGAAATAGGATGCTTTTTAAAAACACAAGCTGCCCACGTTGGACTTTGCACAGTTTTACAAGCTCTGCCACTGACCTACAGATCTAACAACAGCAATAGTACTTGTCACCTATTGAGTACTTCTAGGTAGTGTTCTAAGTGTTCACATACAGTTATGCATTTAATCCTCACAGCAACTCTATTAGGAAGCTGCTCAATATTAGTCCCCATTTTGCAGATGAAATTGAGGAAAATGAGGTTAAGTGAGGTGCCCAGGTCACGTGACCAGGATCACCCCACAGGCCTCTGCTTCCAGCATCTGCCGTCTCAATCTGTACACTGTGTGATGTTGAAAGCTTTGGCTGGAATTAAGCCTCCTTATTTTAGTTTATCTTCTTCCTTGTTAAACCACACACAATACTTCTGCTTTTATTTCTTCAATAAAATCTGGAAACAGAATCAGGTTAAAAAAACACATATAGAGAGAGAAACAGAGTAGTTCAAAGAAATTCAAGTCTGGGAAAGCTTTGGAAACATTTGTTCATGTTAAAGGATTTTCGGCAAAAATGTAAGTGTTTTTAATCTCTTCTGCCATATGTTTAAAATAAAAGGCTTTTATTAGAGCAAGTCCTTGTACTAAGATGCACACAGTTAAAAAAAAAAAAAAAGTGAAAATGACCCAGAGCCATTGCCTTGGAAAGAATAATAAGTAGGGGTCAGGCATGGTGGCTCATGCCTGTAATCCCAGCACTTTGGGAGGTGGAGGCAGGCAGATCACAAGGTCAAGGGTTTGAGACCATCCTGTCCAACATGGTGAAACCCAGTCTCTATTAAAAATACACAAATTAGCTGGGTGTGGTGGCAGGCGTCTGTAGTGCCAGCTACTTGGGAGGCTGAGGCAGGAGAAGCTTTTGAACTCGGGAGGCGGAGGTTGCAGTGAGCCAAGATCGTACCACTGCACTCCAGCCTGGCAACAGAGCAAGACTCCGTCTCGAAAAATAAAGAATGATAAGGAGGACCACTGATGTAAGCAGATTTAAGAATCTCAAACAAGTTTTTGGGTTTAGTTAGAGGTATATGTATATTTCCTACATATACCTCTAATCAACAAGGATAGCCATTGTTAGCATTTTGAAGCATTTCTTCCAAAAAGTGTTACTATTGTTACTATTTCTAACCACAACCACAACAGTATTGCTTACATAATTTAACTCTTAGGTTATGAGTGTTTGTTTTTTGGGGGTTTGGTTTTGAGGATTTTTGTGCCTTATAAATAGCCCTTATAGGCTTGGGAGAAAGTGATGGCATTAATATGTAAAAAGAAAGTACCCACAGCACCAAAACAGTGAAAACTTCCTTAATGATGTTCTTTCTGATTTAAGTATAAGTTCACCTTTAATATCTCAGGTTTAGGTTTTACCATTTCTCATCCACAGAATGCGCTTCTGCAGCACCAGAAGAACTTGTCAGGCAAATAGCTAGATTCGAGTTAGAAACAAACCAAAAATCCAATCAAATTAGTTTTGAGATCGTGATTGAGGTCATGATAATGAACAAAAGAAATTAACCATTGGCCAGGCATGGTGGCTGACGCCTGTAATTCCAGCACTTTAGGAGGCAGAGGCAGGCAGACAGCTTGAGCCCAGGAGTTCGAGACCAGTCTGGGCAACATAGTGAAACCCTGTCTTTACTAAAAATACAAAAAATTAGCCAGGTGTGGTGGTGTACTACCCAATTACTCAGGAGGCTGAGGTGAGAGGATCTCTTAAGGAGTGAGACTCTCTAAAGATAAATAAATAAGAAAAGAAAGAAATTAATCATTGGAAATGTCTAAGTTTTAAGCTTTTAACTCAATCTTTGACCCTGTAGAGATACAGCTTAATTTGATTATTTCCTTTCCTGAGTTCATCTAATGGGCTTGGTATGATATAACCACTACCAGAATACTGCTCAATGAAATTGTTTAAAACATCTTAAGATGCTGAATTGCAGTGAGGAAAAAAAAAGGGGCCAGTACAATCCACTGTGGAATGGCGAATGCATGAAGACTTCGTAGAAAGGATTGAAAATGAGTTGTGTTCAAGGACACCCACATTTTATTGTATGCCCCACAGTATAGCAGGCAGGGTGTTCATTAGTTAGGACTTATGTGGTTCAAGTAAATGTATGTGACTTACAATGGGTTTGTAACCTTGCAGGTGGTATGACATAATCCAGTGGTTCTTAACCTGGCTGTCTGTTAGAATCCCTGGGTGAGTTTCTAAAAAAAAAATACTAATGCCCTGTCCCCAGCCCAGAACAATGACTTCAATGTCTCTAGCTGTGGCACTGAGGCAATGATGTATTTTTAACTCCAGATGATACTATTGTGTAGTTTGAGATGCACCGGTACAAACAAACAGCACAAGTTTCCGAGTCAGCTGGGGCTGGGTTCAGATAGTGGCCCTGTCCCTGATTAATTGTGCAAATTTGAGTTTTGTTTCCTCATCTGGAAATGGGAGATGGTAATACCTACTTCACAAGGATTAACTATTAAACGAAAAACATGTATGGAGAATGCTTGGGAAATAGTGGCCACTCAGTCATGCCAGGTCCTCCCCTTTATATCTTTATATCTTTCATGCTCTAAAACAAATCTAATTTTGCTAAATTATTTCAAGAAAGTCGCTCCGATACTCAATGTCTTTTCATTCTGCCCCCAAGAAATTGACCTTTCAAAAACTGTGGGATTGCTGGCTAGGCAGCTGACAGGTACCATTGTGAAGAACAAGCAAAGTCTGAGCATCGCTTTAGGGAGCAATGCATCCATCTTCAATAATACTGTCACATGCCACACCATGAAAGGAATAGAAAGGTCTCGCTGTTGTCTGTATCTGATCACATTTAACGTTTAGATTCCACCCTCGATGCAGCCAGAGCATGCCTGCAAATGTTCCTCATTCATGACTCACTAAATAATAAGGATGCTGATTTCCATTTGCAACAGTACCCTACAAAGTGGCGTGTAATGGGAATCTGACACAGGAATTTTCTTTGAAATAAGATATATAATGTGATCTCAAGACCACAACAGATCTCATCTTAATGATGTTGAGAAACCCCATGAGCTTCATCAGGAGACGCAGAAGAAGTGAACATTTTGCAAGGTGGTATTGCTGGATTAATCAGAGGTGGTTGTTGCTGGCCTTGCAACAGCAGCCTATACCCTTTCCTGCTAGCCTGGCCCAGTAATGTGGGGAGTTAAGGATGGAGCCCTTCTTTAGATGTGCTCTTCTGCCATCTTCAATTCCAGTCTTAAGCCATAAGACTTCCTGGCCCATTCAGCATTCTGGAAAGAACCAGAAATTGTGTTGACTTCTATCTTCCCTCCAGGAAGAAAGAAAGAACTATTTTTACTTTTATTATCATATTTCAATGGCCTAAGCTAAATGTAGTACTATTCTCTCTTTCTTCCTTCAAGTTCATTATTTTGTCATGAAATGATATATATGCTTTGGGGTTTCAGTTTGGAAAAAGTCAGTAAAAGCATACAATATATCTATCCTTGGGTCAAAGACAAGAAACTTTAGCACAAACAGCCATGGCAACTGCATCAAAAGAAATCCACTGGATTATACTTCAAATAAGTCCACATTTTTTCGTTACATCTGTGGTGCATTGCAGGACTGAAATCTGTAGCTTTTCAACATAATATGTGTCTAGATCAAACAGTATTAAATAATCATTAAAATCTGCTTTGTCCTTCTTGAAGAGCTGCTCATAGCTTCACATTGTGTTATGTGTATTAGTGGAACATTGGATATTATATAAAATGTGAATTGCAACTGTCTTGTGTGGTAGACAGTTTACTAAAGTATTATCCAGAACACATGCTATCTGATTTACTAACTTATTATCCATTAAAAAATCCCTGGGTAAATAAATGTGTAACTAAAAGAATTGTTACTCTGTATAATCAGATGAATAGATACAAACAGGGAAGATTGCTGTCATTATGTTGTATATTGTGCTAAACAGATGCACATGATTTTTTTCAAATAGTGCACATATCAAACTGCTTCCTTCCGTCTGGGCTTTGCTTTTATCAATAAGATGTTTCATATTCCAAATCAATCGTTGTTCTGAGAAGGCTATTCCTCTCCCCACTTCTCCTTCTCCCACCCTCTTGCATTCCCACTGCCCCAAATCTTTCAGTCAAGGGGCTTGGCCTAGAAGAGAAATGACTAGAAACACCAGGCCTATTCCGTGTGGCTGAGCACTAGGTCTGCCCTTACTCTAAAGAACATATCGTGACCCAGGGCCCATTGGAAACTCAAGTCAAATCACAGTGAGTGGAAACTGAGTCCTCGGAAGGTTGCCAGCTGCCACAGATGCTCCCATAGCAGTGGGCCACACTCCATCAGTATCACTTGTGCTTTAGATTCTTCTGTAGATAACAAGGGTGGAACTGCACTAAGGCACCCATTCCTCATTCATTCTCCCATTGGCACACACACGTTTTATGGAATTGGCAGAATTTCTAAGAGCAGGCAGCAGTCATGGGCAGAGTTGATAACCAAACTTGCCTTCCATCCATCCTTTCATCCCATCCCACCCAGCCAGTCAGCCATGGCAGAAATCTTGTTAGGTACCTATGGTATCAGGCAGCATGCCAGAATAGGGAAAGGAAGGGTTTCCAAGTAGTTTAGAGTCCAGTAGCAGAGACTTGCCAGCAAGGCACCAATTATAATAGAGAATAATAAATGGTTCCAGGCTCGTGTATTAGATGCTTTTGGAGCACAAAGGAGGGCGTCTGACCCAACTACTTCACTAATATAATCAAAGGCCGGGAGCTGTGGCTCATGCTTGTAATACCAGCACTTTGGGAGGCCAAGGAAGGAGGATCACTTGAACTCAGGAGTTCAAGCCCTAGGCAACATAGCAAGCCTCTCTCTCTATGTTTTAAAAATAAAAACAAAAATAAAATAAAATAATAAAAAAACTAATAGCTGGAATCAAGGAAGGAGTTAACCACTGAACTGGAAAAGGAAGCAGGAGGTGTCAGTTAAGTTTCAGAGTTTAGGTTTGGCAAAATGGATTAAAAAGTGGTGGCATTTATAAAGATAAACAATTAGGGAGGATGTGGTATCTGCCATCTCCTCAGTCCTTCCTAAGAAATTTGCTTCTACAAAAGTCTTTTTTCTAAACAGCTTTATTGAGATATAATTCACTTACCACACATTGCATCTATGTTGGTGTACAAGTCAATGGCTTTTAGAATAGAGTTTTAGCATAGAGTTGTGCAACCTTCATCACAATCAATTTTAAAACATTTTCATCACCCCAAAAGGAAATTCCATACCCTTTAGCTGTCATGCTCCAATCCCCCCCGCCACCCACAGCCCTAAGCAATCACTAATCTACTTTATATATAGATGTGCCTCTATATATAGTTCTGGGCAGTTCATATCAATGGAATCACACAGTATGTGGTCTTTTACGACTGGCTTGTTTCACTTAGCATAGGACAGTTGGGTGATTAAAACATTCTTGAAAAGGCAGCCAAGTGTCCTACCCTTGGCCACAGTGACAGATCGGATCAGTAGGCCATTGAGGGGAGCCAGCCCACAGGCTGGTCAAGAACCCATGAGGTGGTATGGCATGAAAATATATGCCAGAAAATCATATTCTCTGCAACTTGAACCACAAACATACTGAGAGAATGAGGCAGTATTCAGTAGGATCTAAACCTGGCATAGAGATTCCACGAGCTAGAGTTGGCTTGTGAGGCATCAAGACAAGTAGGGGTTATACAGAAGTGGAAACTATGAGCAAGATTAGAACGAGGAAACAAGTTAGCAGAATTGTCAGGTAAAGAAACAATGCACACCCCAGGCATGGACCAGCCACTCAGAAGCAAGTGTCAAGTGAGATAGCTGAGTTAGGTTAGGGACATGCAAAAGGCACCCTGATTCCCGCTGTTAACATCCAAGAGTTGCTCTGGGCTCTCACTTTTCCTGACCCATTACAGTTTCTCTTCCTCTGGGGCCTGGTTTTAGTTTTTGCTTTCTCAGCTTTAACTAGGTTCTCCCACCTATGTGCCCTTACAATAAAACCAACATTATTTGAAGTGATTCAAATGAGCTTAACATGAAAAGCAGCTAAGTGGGATGAGGGAATAATGAATTCAGTACAAGATGTGCTAAGTACGAGGTATGGGACTCCAGGCTGAGTAGGTGTTGGCATATACATGTACCTATAGCAAGGGAGTTGGTGCTGTGAATGGCATTTGCAAGACTTCAATGTAGACAGAACTCATAGATACAGTAACATGAAGGGGAAAGAGAGAAAGATGCTTGCAAAGGATATTTCCTTTGTAAGAGGGGCAGCCAGAGTGTTGGGTGAAGAACTAGGAGGTTGTGGTTAGGGACCAAAACCACAACCCTGGTCTCATTATGCACCAACCTACATGCCAACAGCTCTTGCAATGGAACTGCTTGGTCTTCATTACTTCCCCTACCTGCTGAGGAGAGCAGACTAATTTCCTCATTCTCAGCTTTGATTTCCATTTAACTCAATGAACATTCACCTAGGACTGACTTATGCAAAACACTATGCTACGAGGAATACCAAGGGGTGGGGTGGAGTGGTGATTACATCCCTAGACTCAAGGAAAAGGAGAGAAAGACCTACTGTTTATTGTAAGCTTAACTTGCATCAATCTGGCACCATGCGAGACACATGGTTATCTTGCTTAAACCTCTCAACAACCAAGGCAGAAACTGAATAATCATGGGCTTGAAACAGACAAAACTTGGCTTCAATCTGAACATCAGTTAGTGATGGTGAAACCTTGCTCTAAGCTCCGTTGCAGGGGGCTCTTTGAGTATTAAATGAGATAATATGAGTACAATTCCTCATACATAGTAAGTGATGCATACACTGGAGCTGTGATTTATTATAACTATTAATAGTAGTAGTATCCACTTGCTTATGAGGAACAGACCTGGCTTTAGTATCAAGTGTTCAGACTGACTACTTTTCCACTATATCATATTACAGTCTATGAGAATAAAGGATGTCTACTCCGGTAATCACAATTCAAGGCAAAACAGGGCAGGGAGAAGTCAGAAGAACTAGTGGGTTCCAGCCCTGCCACCTCTTCTGCACTCTCTGTGCAAGTCATCTGATCCCTGCCTCTCCACCACTCCCCCGACTTCACATGGTTGTTTTACAACTCGACTGACACTGTGCATGAAAGCATTGTGTAGACTGTGAAAACGTGTGCAAAGGTTACAATTTGTTGGGGAAAACCAGCCAAGTTAGGCTTTATGAAACACTTGTGGGTATTCCAGATGAATTTTTCATGTAAGTATGCTCTCAGGAGGGGGCCCACTGTAAACACTTACCAGCCCCAAGTTACTTAGGCAAGACGCTTGTGGCAGGCAATACCTAGATCAGACTCCAGCACAGGTGGAGGCAGAGCCTCAGATGGGGGAGGATGCCAGCAGGAGAGGCATAGGCAGGACAGATACAAAGCCCACACCCACATCGGTAATTTCCCTGCAGGCCTCTCTAAAAGAGCCCAGACACCACACCCCCACAAATCCTCCCCTGGGCCACCTAGGGTGTTAGTGTCATCTGTGGCTACATCAACTGACTGAAGCCCTCGTAATTAGCCACAAACTAGTAAAACAGAAAGCCAGGAAAAAAGACCACATCAGTGGAAGTTGCCTTTGGAGATGAATTCAGACCACCCAGAAAGGCACTCAATTCTGTTGAGTTTACCAAATTTTAATTCACAACATTATCAATAAGAAATAGTGAGAAGTAAACACCAAATCTGACCCTCTAATTCTGAAACAAACAGAAACCAACTAGAACAAAGAGAGTAGACATTAGGGATAGTTGCCAGGGCACCTACAGCGTAGCATACACTATTGGCTGAAAAACACATTGTATTACCTCGAGGTGCAGAGACCTGTAGTCTGAAGGATTCTCCAGAGTCTGTTGTCCATTGATCTGATTTGGTGAATGGTGTTTATAGAAGCACCAACAGCAAGTAAAAGATTGTTAGGACGCAGCCCCTGCTCTCTTGAAGCTTACATCTTAGTTAGACATTCATTTGAAACCACAGCAACCAAGCAGTATATAATGACTGCTCAATTGTGTAACCCCAACTGTAACAATTTAGAATTTGGCAGATATTAGTGAAGCCTGGAAATATCAGGGAAGCCTCCAGAGAGGAGCCAGAACTTAGCTGCAGCTTAGAAAAGAGGACTTTCCACCTGATGGGAATAAATACCTGGCACATAGTAGGTGCTCAATCAATGTTTGTTGGATAAACATTGCTGAGAAAGTGCGTGCAGCTAGGCATGAGCAAGGCGGATGGATGGCCGGTCATGCCATACTGCAAAGCCATACTGCCTTATCTTCCTTCCGATGCATCTGATCAACATCCCCAATGAAAGGCAGTTAAGGTGACTCTGTTTCCTTTTGCCATTTCTACTTCCAAGTGAGGGAGAGGTAGAGATCTGGGGGGAAAGAAGAAATGCCTTTTAAGCAGAGAGGACCTGATCACCCTCGCCACTGTCCTCTATAGCAATTTAGAAATAAACCTTCAGGTGTACACTTTACAACTTGGACCATTCCATTAATTTCAGTCCCAACTACAATAACACCGTCATGCACTCTGGCTCCTGCTATTCCTCAGAAAAGATTGTAAATCCTTGCAATCTGTAGAATCCCAATTAAAGCTCTGAATAAATATCCTCAACAATTAAAATTCATTCATTACATGAATTTTTTTAAACTCGCAGTCTTGCATATAAAAAGCAAAGAGAATGCTGCATGCAGCTAGTCCATAGATTAAGCAAAGCAGACAGGTAAAGATATACAAGTAGCCACAGGACTGGTGTAAATTGTGATTTATAAGCCAAATAGGAAGAGAGGGGAATAGTGCCTCCTCTGGTCATAAGATTTTGTTCATTTAGTCCATCTGTAGACAAAAGTCTACAACCCACTTTCAACATAAATGTGTGATCCATTTCTGTCTCCAGGAGCACAAATTTTAAGTATATTCAGACATTTGTCCTTCCCCTTTCAGCCAGGAGCCATCCAGATGTGTAGGAATGGAGGAGTCACCATTTTACAGAAGAGGAAACTGAGGTTCAGAGAGGCTATGTGATGTCAAAAATCATAGCTGCAGGCTGGCACAGTGGCTCATGCTTGTAATCCCAGCACTTTGGGAGACTGAGGGGGGTGGATCTCCTGAGGTCAGGAATTCGAGACCAGCCTGGTCTACATGGTGAAACCCCATCTCTACTAAAAATACAAAAATTAGCCAGGTGCGGTGGTGGGTTCTTGTAATCTCAGCTACTCAGGAGGCTGAGGCTGGAGAATCGCTTGAACCTGGGAAGCAGACGCTGCAGTGAGCCGAGATTGCACCACTGCACTCTAGCCTGGGCAACAAGAGCGAAATTCCATTAAAAAAAAAAAAAAAATCATAGCGTTAGTTAGGATCAGAACCAATCTACAGGAATGCAGAAGTTTCTTCACCCCTAGAACTTTGCTCTTTTATGCATACTCAGTATTTCTCAAAGTGTGTTCCACACAACACAAGTGCCTGCAACATAGGTGCTTTGTGGAAAGGAAAAGAAAAAATGTCATGGTCAGATAAGTTTTGGAAGTGCTGGATCAGACAAATTTAAGTGGGCTTTTTCCTTTTTTTGTTTGGACTGTAGAACTTCTAGGACTTGTAACAAGGTTTCTCTCCACAAAAGTTGGGGGAGTGAGGAATGTACGGATAGTGCCTACAGCCTTTCTCAGACTCTGACATCAGAACACTTTTTACCCCACGAAATACCTGGGAGCCCCTTAGGGTCCAGCAACCTTTCACACAAAGCCGCTTAGAAAACTCTGTGCCGAGCCCCGCTCTTTCTCAGCTATTTCATGGGCTAGAGTGGTATTTGTCCACACTTTGTGGGGCTTCCTTGTCTCTCTGCAGATGCTTCTGAGCCAAGCCCGGAAGACATGTGAAGTGGGGTCTCTTGGCACTGATGTAGCTACAGCATAGAAGTCTTGTGTTTCTCCTTCCTAGGAACCCAAAGTGAGAGCAGCAGGGACCCAGCAGTGCCCAGAACTGACTGAAAATCATCAGGAAATCTAGTTCATCCCAACAACAGGCAGTTTTTAAAATGGGACATGTGGCTCCCCCTGCTAAAGGTATCCTCACAGGATGTCATATCAGAGCAAAGCCCCCGAGCGAGAAACAGTTATGCCTAGGGGTACGGAAGGGAGAATGAGGAGGAAAAGGGGGCTTTAATTTCCATCCCTGACTTTTTCCCTGCTGCCTTTGTAAGACTTTTGTTACTTGCTCCTAAAATGCCTCTTCAGCCATGTTTCTAAAGAGGTGTTAACTACTTTCCTCACCGGGGACTGTGCGAAGGGAGACCTCTGTTTCTGGTTCAGCGACACGACCCATGGACCTTGGCGACCAGAGAACGCTGATCTCCAAAGGTCTAGACCCAGTGAAACAGCGTTTGGTGGCCACTGACCAGTTTCCTGAGTCAGAGCTCCCCCTGCTGGAAACCAAAGCACGTCGTAGCCCTGTCTGGATGTATTTTATTCCACAAGACTGTGCAGCCCTGATTGAGTGAACTTTCCATCAGCCACTTTATCCTCATACAGAGGCATTTTCCGAGGAAGACTTCAGCCGACATCAGTGTTTGGCCATTTGCGGTTCTTGCTTCCCCTTGGTTATTTCCCCTTCACTGAAAGATATTCTAGTTTTCCCAGCCCAGATCTAATTGGACTCCTCCGGGCTGGGAATTTAGGTTTGGGAGATTTCCCAAATTAAACCATGAAGTTTATCACTAATATAATTACATTTCGCAAATACTAGACCTTTTGCATTGCTCATCTAGGTGGGGGAAACGAAGAAAGGAAGGAGGGAGGGAGGGAGGGAAGGAAGGAAGGAGGAACAGTGAGTCCTGCTTTTCTATCATGGGATAATGACATGTCTAAAAAAAAAAATGTTTCCCTTAATTGGGATCCAGGGGACGGAGGGTAGAAAAATACCTCCAGAAAGTCCCCGTTCGGAGTGGGGTCTAGAGCACAGATGTTGGGAATCTGGTTTCATTCTGCTCCAACAGCTCAGCCTTTTCTTGCCATAAGGACCCTGCGCTCTCTGCCGAGGAAAACAACGAACAGTAAACCTTTGCGCATTTCTAGCTTCATCTTCAGAGACCAGATTCTCCAAGATTCCTGTGGCTGAGTAATTTCATGTCCCTTGATTTGGGGAATCCCCCCTAGGTAAAGCTTTAATAGGCATTATTCTATTTGAAATCCCAAGTACTGTGCATCTTTTCATTTGCTAAAGGAGAAGAGAAAGAAGGAAGGAGTAGAACCCAGTCAGTCTGAAATGTGTATCGCTCCTGTGAGACCGCGGCAAGGTTTTCTGCTGGTTTTCTAGATCAGAAGAGAACTCCTTATGAGCTACTGGCACAGAATTTTGAGGCTCTTTATGACTTAGAATTAGGGAGCATGTTGGCTGTGTTTTCCTCCACTAAAGGTGGAATATGTGGCCATTTGGGGGCACCTTGAAAATAAAAAATGGAAAGATACCAAATGCAAAAGCCTCAATAAAGGCATACCTCCTTCAACCCAGTGAATAATTATTCAGGTTTACAAAAATGAATAAATAAGGGAGCACATCTTCATTTTACAGAAGGATGCACGCACCATGAGATTCCTTTACATCCCAAGTTCCCCTGATGCATAAAACATATGACTAGATTTACAAAAACTTGATTTATACAATTTTTTAGGAAAACAACTTTGCAGAAAGATTAGGTATGATTAAATGCTAGAAGAGCTCTTCTCTCAAGGGAAAACAAATGAGCTTAGCTAATGGGAGATGGTAGAGTTAATAACCAAAAAACTCTTCATGCCATTTCAAAGAGTTGATTTCAATATAGTGAGGTTCTTGAACATTTCTTAGGCAACTCCAAATGACTGCTTACAGGCATGGGAACAGGACTCCTGGAAGGGACTGCTGCAGGAAATGGGTGGTGTTCAATCCTTTCTGAACTCATGGGTTCCAGAAGAGAGCCCATGAGGCCGAATGTCAACAGGGAAATGATACGGTCTGCCCCCTGTAGGGCAAAGGGAACCTGTACATCATTCTTGAAGGACTGACATGTTTCTCTCTCCTAAACGGCAGTCCTTCCACTGCTATGAGAATAAATACTGAAGAGAGGAAAGAAGAGGAGGGGAGAGGAAGGTGAAAGGGAAGAGAGGGAAACCTATGTGGCTTTGAGGGCGTTTGGCTGAGGCTAAAAGAAGAAATCCAATTCTAAATGAATCCATTTGTTCCGGAGAGGTGTAAGGAGACTCTCGGAGCCTGCAGCCTGGAGCTGGGTTTTCCTCTGAAGCCCTGCCATGTGAAGGGCAAACAAATGACCACGTAGATGATGCCGATGAGGGTCTCTCGTGTATTCTCCCTGAATGGTCAAAAACACTTCATTTTAAAATTCAAACTCAGAATAATTAGCCATTCTACCCTTTAAAAAAAAAAAAAAAGAGAGTTCACATACATACTCTTTTCTAATAAATCAATACTGCCCTGCACCATTTTGAAATGTCTAGGAATTTCCGTCATATTGTGGTCTAATCTCTGATTTGCTTTTAGCCTTCTGATCTGCAGGAGAAACGGAGCTGTGCAAATCCACATCCAGGTTCCTTTCTCACCCTTTTATTCTCCCACGGCAGCATTTGGAGATGGCTGGAGAAGGAGGTGTTCTCTTTCTCTCCCCTCTCTCATAGACGCAAAGCCACGACAATCTTGAAAACCTATGCAGACGTCCACTTCTGTTAGCTTCCATTTCTGTGCATGCTACAGTATTTGTTTCTGATTTTGCACCCGTTTTGGTGATGCAGCACATTTACAGCTCATGAATATTTGATACAGAATTAAACAATTTGTCATTCTATTACATAAAGAGCACAATTTAGTTCAGAGCAAACCATTTGAAAGAGAACTCATTATTATGATACCACGATTTTATTTTATTTTATTGTAGTGTTTTGATTGTTAAATAGACAATACATGTCTTTCTCTCTCTTTTAATTTTTTTTGTCTAAAAGATGAAACCCTGCCTTTTACTTTGCAAACTACATTACTTATTTTCATTTAAATAAGGGAAAGTATTTTTCTAAAATATTAAATTGTTTAACATGCGCCCCTTTAGAAAAAAAAAAAAAAGGACCATGTTTGTATTTAATAATAATTCAGCTAAAAGACAGTTCAGAGACTCATCAGCAGCCCAGTTCGCTTGTTTGTCAATGAGGGATCTGTGATCATGTTCTGTGCAAGTTGGTTTAATAATATGGTTTCATCTAAATGAATCTAAGCAGGCACGGACACGTTAGAAATGTTGGGTCTTTACCAACATAATCATTGGTTTGTGCATCTGATCGGGGCACCTACTGGGAGCAATGATTAAAACAACTAGGGTTTTGTTAGGAGAGCTGGACAGGCTACTGGTTCTTCTCCTCCCCACTCTGTTTTGTGGTGTTCCCTATCCCAGATTTCCAGAGCTGACCTCAGGGCAGGGATGAAATACTGCCTCAGGAGGGCCTGGCCGCACGTGCCCTATACCCTAAGGAACAGACTGAATTCCTGCCAAGGACAAGGGGCAGCTTGTTCTCTACCCTGGGCAGCTTGTTCTATATCACTGGCGAGGAGACATCACCACATGGCCAGCAGTCAGTAAATACACGGAGGTGCTCAGAGGGTTCGTACGTGTGCAGAGATGGCAAATTGTTCACAAGTGACAAAGCACATATGTTATTCTGTATGGTAATCAGCTTCATTTAACATCTCTGTTTTCTTGTTTGATTTTTCTTTTCCCTTTAATTTGACCAAAGCAAAGCAGGAAATGGCTTCAGAGCTTTAAAATAAAAATAAAATTAGCCAAGAAAACAAGTCAAAATACATAAACCATTCCTGGAAATTGAAAAGATTTTTTCCTTCATTTTTGATAATTTATAAGACTTAGCCATATAAGAAATTTTATTTAAGGTAGAGAACCAGTTCTCTATATCATTATAAGGTGTAACTATCCCCAAATATTTTTATTTCTTCATTTTCTTTCCTACAAGAATGTATGTTGTTACCTTCCAAAAACCAAATTGCTTTATAAAGGTCCAGTGTAATGGTCCT
This sequence comes from Macaca mulatta, assembly GCF_049350105.2. Classification (NCBI taxonomy): domain Eukaryota; kingdom Metazoa; phylum Chordata; class Mammalia; order Primates; family Cercopithecidae; genus Macaca; species Macaca mulatta. The sequence continues at coordinate 78,293,883 of NC_133417.1, read as the reverse complement.
CACACCTAATATTTGCTGATTCACATTCTTTTTTTAAATTTATTTATTTTTATTTTATTTTATTTATTTATTTATTTATTTATTTATTTATTTATTTTTTGAGATACAGCCTTGCTCTGTCACCCAGGCTGGAGTGCAGGGGCATGATCTCAGCTCACTGGAACCTCTGCCTCCCGGGTTCAAGCGATTCTCCTGCCTCAGCCTCCCGAGTAGCTGGGATTACAGGTGCATGCCACCATGCCCGGCTAATTTTTGAATTTTTAGTCGAGATGGGGTTTCACCATGTTGGCCAGGCTGGTCTCGAACTCCTGACCTCAGGTGATCTGCCTGCCTTGGTCTCCCAAAGTTCTGGGATTACAGGCATGAGCCACTGCGCCCAGCTGATTCACATTCTTATACTGAGTGTGGATTTTTGAAATACATATAATCCAAATGCTTCCTTTGGTGTATAATTTAGATGAAACCATGTTAAGACTGAACCAGGGAAAATAGACCCCTGCATTCTACTTTACCATAAAAACCACCAAAAACATTTAGAATTCCTCTGCTGTCTCTGACTGCATGATATTCTTTAAAAACGGACAAAAATGTATGTTCTGTATCTGATATTACTCCTAGAATGGCAAATAGTTTGCTGTAAATTTTGTTAACCATTTAAAAATATGAAAGAAAGGCAATACTAGTCAAATTATGCTTTCTCTTCAATAATCAGTTTAAGTCAAAAGATACTACACATGTTTGTGATTATTTTCTCCATAATCAAGTTTATATCATAATCTCCTTGTGCATCTGAATCGATCAAATACAATGGTCACAATTTGTGTTTTAATATTTAATATCTGGTCAATAATGGGCAACTAATAAAATAAGATATATTTTGTTTTTAAAGATTAAAAGCAACAAAAGCTAGAGTCACAGAGTTGGTTAAAGTGCTGTGTCTGTACTCTCAGATTGTATTTTTTTGTTTGTTCAGTTGGTCAGTCAGTTTTGATAACTTGAGGACCTGGTGTCCTCAAATGTAAAGTAAGGGAGTTGGAATACATAATCTCCAGGTTTCTTTCCATTCTGTTTCCATTAAGGATGAGTTTATAAAACAAAGCTTGGCTTTTTAGGGTAAAATGATTTAAGATAAGGCCTCTATATAGTGTCATCAGCCACCTGGTGTCACTGTCAGATCACCTGGTGGATGCTACTAACCTTGGAAAATTTGGGAAGGACTCTGTTCTGTGGGTTTTGTTTGTTTTGATGCTGTTGTTTTGGGTTTTTGCTCAAGTAATCTGATTTCTGTCCTTGACCTTCTTATTGTTTGTTCTCACCCTCCCCATCCCCACCCTCACCCCAACACACACACACACACACACACACACACACACACACACACATTCTACCTCTTTTCCTTCCAGTGTCCCTGATTCCTCTATCTAGCTTGATTGCCTGCCTCTCATGTTCTCCCGACTCCTTGCAAAAGTTTTCTTCTTTGACTGGCTCCTCACTTTGCCATTCCCCTCAACTACTTGTTTCTAAATCACTTTAGATCTTACTTTCTGTTTACCAAGTCTGAAAATAATAAATAATAAATACAGGCCACTTTAGAGCTAGGCTTTCTTAAACATTTTTTGGTTTACCTCAATACTCCTAGGGGTTAGAGGGCCCCGTAACCTGTAATGGAATCCGGACACTGCCTAGGGTAAAAAAAAGAGTTGGATTTTATCCAAAAATTGTGGTTGTCTATAGGCATGAATTGAAAGAAGATCAGAAACAGCGTGAGGTAGGTTCTCTAGGGAATCCATGGATCCAAGAAGCCTTCGGAAGATAACTATTGGCCCCAGGGAGAAGGAGCCAGTTTCTTTCCTGGAGGTCACCTAAATGTGGAGGGGCACACTCCTATATCTGGCCTCCTCCATAAGCCAGGTGAAGGCTTCCCAATGTCTTGGAAAGCACCAAGTTGGTAACTGGCATAACCTGATCATGTCATTCCCACTGATCAGCGAAGACACGCTGTGGAATTTGTCTTCCTGTTTCTTGTAGCCCTCCCATCACCAATTGGGAGTGAGTGGAAGAGTCACCTCAGCCTCCCATCCAGTCATCCTTAAGGGAACACAAATGAAATGCAAACAGGCCAGGCGCGGTGGGTCATGCCTGTAATCCCAGCGCTTTCAGAGGTTGAAGTGGGAGGATCTCCTGAGGTCAGGAGTTCAAGACCAGCCTGGCCAACATGGCGAATCCCATCTCAACTAAAAATACAAAATTAGCCAGACATGGTGGTGTATGCTTATAATCCCAGCTACTCAGGAGGTTGAGGCAGGAGAATCGCTTGTATCCGGTAGGCGGAGGTTGCCGTGAGACGAGATTACTCCATTGCACTCCAGTCAGGGCAACAAGAGTGAAACTCCGTCTCAAAAAAAAAAAGAAAGAAAGAAAAAGAAAAAAACAAATGCAAACCACGCAGGGATTAAAGGATAACCACCCCAAGATTCAAACTGCTTTGTCTCAGGAGAAAGAATGACATTGAAAAAATATAGAAAAGTAGGTCATGAAAAGCGTGTAATAGTAGAGGCCAGTATCCACAGAGTAGGAAGAAACACTGAGAAATTAGAAAGTCTTCCCGGTGTTATTACTGGTTTTTTAGATTGACCATGTTTTCTACCGACACCAACGTGTGGACAGAATGTGATACCCGCCACCTAGTCAATGCTCTTATGGCTGACAGCGCACAAAGCTCAGAAGAGTCTTTCTTTTCCATCCCTGCCAGTGCCTGGCTTTTCAGTACAACTCAGGCCAAAGGAGCCGTCCCTGCCTGCTAGGCAGGGTCTGATTTGCCATGAGCCAGAGACCTCCCGATAGCACTGTGGGGGCTGGTGTTAAGAGGTGAAAATGCAGGGTCAGGCAGGAAAAGAGTAGGTGCTCCCTGTTAAAGCAAACGAAATGTGGCCTGAGAAGGACTCCGTACTTCTACATTTGAGCCCTTGTGGATGAACTGCAACCTAACTTAACAGGTAGATGAGATTGAAAACCTAATTTAGTAGTCTACGCCTGTAACAATCGCTAAGTCTTAGCCAATCCCAGCAGACATATCCAGTCACACACCGCTGAGTGTTCAAACTGTGTTCAAATAAGGCAAACGCCAACCCTTTACCAGTCCCGCTGTCTCTTTACCTCACCTCCTATTTGTGTAAGTCACTTCCCGTTGTTTGCCTATAAATTTTTTCTGACCACGAAGCATCCCTGGAGTCTCTCTGAATCTCCTGTGATTCTGGGGGCTGCCTGATTCACAAGTCGTTCGTTGCTCAATTAAACTCCTTTTAGCGTAATTCGGCCGAAGTTTTTCTTTTAACATTCTTGAAGACGCCAGTGGATTTGAGCAATCCGTCAGAGTACTTTTCATCTGCAAGTCCAACCTGTTCACAGCACGTCGACTTCCACATGTATTAGCTTGCGAAGCAAGCCTGCCAAGATGACCTGAACACACTTGAAATTGGTGCCGTCCCTGCAATTAATGAGGGGTGACAGTTGCTGCAGTTGTGGGTAAAGCCTCTCTGGGGGACAATTTCCTATTTGGATACACTCAAGTTCACCCTGTTTGTTTCTGAATCATAATAAACGCCCTCTGTGAATTTCATATAGAAACCCCTGTTCTTGGGGCTATGCCAGATCCAAAGCCCACTCTGGAGTTCATGGAGAAGAAAGATGTACCTAAGGTTTGCTCCACATTATGGCGTGTCTTCTTTCACATGCTCTCGGTGGTCGTATTAAAGCAACTAGAGGAAAGGGTAGGACACGGAGTATTCAAGATTTCCCTTGAAGCTGTTAGCAACACTGGTTGGAGAACTTCTGCTATTCTCCAACCAGTGCTTATGCTGCAGACAATTTTGTTGTTCAGAAGAGCTCACCTTTTTAAAATAAACAAGCCTCATCAATTGTGGGAGCGGAGGTTTTCTTTGCACTTCACGATTTAGCTACCTTATGTGTTTTTATGGCAACCTCCCTCCCACCCTCACCCCACCATTTATCACGTCATCTTATCACAGTCTCTTTGGGAGACGCAAATAGCACACTAATGTTTCCTTTTGTTAGGGTGAGTTGTCAATCTCCTCAGAAAGGGAACAACTACAGACAGCTCTTTCTTTTGATAATCTTCCTGACACTTGCCAGAGACTGGCTTATCCATCACACAGAACCTGGCTCCGTGGAGAGGCACATGCCGACAGTCAATCAGTATGGATGTCACTTTGTGTCCATCAAGAAAATATGTAATGTGAACTATCGTGTGTTTTGTTCTAGTAAATAGCCTTCCCTTCTTCCTAAATCTTCTGTTTTTTTGTGGACTGACAGTACAAACACAACACACAGAGCTCTGCTCTTTGACTAAGCAAGTCTGAAAGCTGTCCTCTCTGCGCAGTTTTCAGTTTACTGAGGTACTCTTATTTTTGCTGACAAAGGAAGGGGAGAAAGAACTTAGAGCCTCAAATGCCCTAAGTTTGGATCAAGAGCACCTTGTTAGAATTAGGAATGCTGGGTTTGGTGTGAACTTGGTGCTGGGTTACATCATCAGCCATAAGCTTTCAGCCACTGGAAATCTTCCCATAGACAACAGTCCTCACTTTCCAGATGCGGAGCAAGCCAGAGAACCTGCAGGAGAAAACCAGGAATATAGAGCCAGAAACATACAATGAAGCCATTTCTCCAAACAAGTTTGGGTAAATCAGCCAAATCTGGGCCCCCAAATCGTTCTTGGAACCTTTTCCTTTCCATTTGAAAGAAGGAGATCCTGTAGGGAAAGAGGTTGGAAGAGGCTGGGGTGGAAAAAGGAAAGAGGTTTTATATGGACGTTTGTGTTCTGTTAGGCAGGCCATGCACTGGCTGTGGATTGCCGCCTTCCTTCTTTTCTGGGAATAGAAATGGGTAAAAGCCATCATCAACCACCAATTGTGATCTCCAAGATGTCCCTAAGTAAGATCTCTGGCTAGAATTATAACTGGATCTCAGACAAAATTAGATTCAATATCTAGGTTTTTAATAGAACAATCTGTAGAAAGCACAGATATCCATTGATAGAAAACAGTTAATAAATTAGAGAGCCAAACTATGGAATCCTTGGCTGCTACTCAAGAATGAGGTGGATCTTTGTGTTCTGCCACAGAGAAGTGTCTAACAGGGAGTGAAAACAGCCTTTTGCATTACACTATGGACAATGCATCCCACCTTTTATTTCAAAAGCACGATACAAATGCCAATTATTAATCACTATCTCTGAGGTAATGAGACTGTGAGAGAGAAAATTTATTTTTACTTTTTAGATTTGAATTTTTAAAAACAAGTGTTTATTTATTTGGCTTTTTCTTTTAAGCCAATAGGAAAGATATACTCACGTTCACTCACACATAATCTCCTGGCCAGGAAGGGTTTTAGGAGAGAAACTTTATGTACTTTCATTGCTTTAGAGAAGAGGGTGTATTTTCTTTCTCTGGGCGTGTGTTAGGATTTTTTTTAAAAAAAGAACAAAATCCACGTTTAAAAAGCTTCCAAGCTGACTTCACTCTCCATGGCTGAGAAAATTAAGATTTTGGTGTGCTCTGCCAATGCAAGTGAATTGAATAGAATTTGTTTAAATGGAAGAGAAACGTGTGCTTCTAGGCCTCCCACAAAGATCTAGGGATTCCATGACAAAGAAATAATAATCCCTATGGCTTCTAGATTAAAAAGAATTCTGTAGAGTCGATGTAAACAAATATCCTAATAAAAACCCCTTTTACATTAAACACATATCTCTGAGAATTATTTTTACTTGTCTTTTTGACTGAAAATAAAAGATGTCTTTAAAAAATAAATTAAATAACTGACCAGGAAAATAAACCCCTGATTTGAAAACTCAGCAAACGTGCCAACCCACAGCACTGGAGTTTTGTGACAGAGAATCTAACTCCTGGTAGAAAGCGTGGACTATTACACAAAAACCCTGGGGGCTGCGGCTGGGAAACAAGAGCAGTGATATTCATGGATTAGAGTGGAAGGAAATTCGTGTGTGCATTCATGGGCATGCTTTCCACTCAAGTGGAAGGGGTGACATTACAACAACTTCACTCAGAAGACGAGCCAGAGACATTGTTTCCCCCTATAAATTGAAAGAATTGAATGATCTGTGGAAGAAATTCTCCAACAACTAGAAATGAAATCTGGTGAGAATTTCTTTAATGACTTTTAAAACTATATGACATGCTGTGTGGATGCAAACATACTTTACATCTCCTGCTCCAAGGCTGGGCTGGATTGGGACCACTAGAATAACAATAACAACATAGAATGCATGTACACAGGCATGCATGCGTGCACACGTGTGCACAGGCACACACACATTCACACACTGTCCTTTAGCATGAGCCACAAGATGAATACATGCTAGGGAAAGAAATGGAACAAAAAGAGATGGACAATATAAAATATAGAAGCATTAATACTCATAGTTAATAACAGTAAAATAGGATTACAAAGCCTTTGGAATAAATCCATTCATAGATGTCACCCTAATGGCAATTTAAAAATATAATCACAAAGGAACAATGCTAAAATATTCATTAGCAGGAAAGTAGTTTACAAATTATGCTATACCCAACAATGGGATGCAATCATTAAAAGTGATGGTTTTGTTTTATATTTATTGACAGAAAGATAATATATAGTGATAATTATATAATTTATATATTTATACATCACATAAATGTGATATTTTATTATATAGTAATACTGTATAAAATTTTATTTCATAAATATTATATAATAAAAATTTATTTAAAGTGAGAGGATCAGATTGTAATACTGTATGAGTAGTTTGATCCATTTTTGTTAAAATGTGTGATATACATAAAATAAAGTATAAAAGTTAAATATAGAGAGAATGATGTATGCAAATATTATATATATAGCAAAATATATGTGTGTGTGTATATATATATGTGTGTGTGTGTGTATATATATGTAACAGTGAGGCAGGAAAACAGGGTCTGGAGGCAGGGAACATGAGGCTGATTCACTCTTCAGCTATGACACCAAATATCCTCTCCACAATAAACAACTTTGTAACTTTACTTCATCCTCCTCCTTTACATAGGGCGTGCCCCAAGTAGCCAATGGAATCCGCTAGAGGGTATTTAAACTCCCCACAATTCTGTAACGGGGCCCTTGAGCCCCTATGCTTGGGTCCACTCCCACACTGTGGAGTGTACTTTCATTTTCAATAAATCTCTTCATTCCTTCCTTGCTTTGTGTGTTTTGTTCAATTATTTGTTCAAGACGCCAAGAACTCGGACAGCCTCGACTGGTGACAAAAGGATAAGCCTGAAATCAGAAGGTGATTCCCTCTAGGGGAGAGATTTTTTTTGTTGTTCTTGTTGTTTTTGCTTTTTTATTTGTTTGTTGGTTGGTTGGTTTGAAACAGAGTCTCGCTCTGTTGCCCAGGCTGGAGTGCAGTGCACAATTTCAGCTCACTGCAGCCTCGACCTCCCAGGCACCAGCCATCCCCACACCTCAGCCTCCTAAGTAGCTGGGATGACAGGCACGTGCCACCACATCTGGCTAATTTTTGTATTTTTGGTAGAAACAACATTTTACCATATTTCCCAGGCTGGTCTCAAACTCCTGAGCTCAAGTTATCCTCTCACCTCAGCCTCCCAAAGTGCTGGGATTATAGGCATAAGCCACCATGGCCGGCCATGGGGGAGAGACTTCTGAGTGGATATTTCTAAGAGAGGACACAACAGAGTTTGCTAGAGTACACGAAATGTTTTGATCTGGGTGGTGGTGACAAGGGTATACATAATTTTTAGGATTTTTAAAATGTTGAGATGTTCACTTATGATTTATGCATCTTTCTTCATGTACATTTACCTCAATTAAAAAAAAAAAAAAAAGCACAGGACCAAGATGTTATGAGTGCTATCTTTGGAAGACATGATTGGTTTTTCATTTTCTTAGTCTTTCTTTTATATTCTGAAAAAAAGAATAAAGCAATTGTTTAGAAAAAAAATAAGCCATAAAGACCAGGATCGTGGTGACTTTTCAGAATCAAGATAGAATTTCCCTCTGCCAGTCTCTTTTCTTGGCTTATGGTAGATACACAATACCCATAACATGTTTTCCATACATTCTAAACATTCTCCCCAATGCCAACAAAATCAACAGTTTTCACTCTGTGGTTAAAAGGCGTAAGGAACATGGAGACCTCATCCTCCTGCCTCATTAGGAAAATATCCAACCAAAAGAGGTCAGAAACCAGAGCAGTGCCCAGCCCGGGAGGGAAGTGAATGCGAGACGGGATGAAGGAAGCCCCGTCTCCGATTCCTGCAGCTCTGGCCTAGAAGTTGAAGGGCTCCGTTGAGGTGTGTTGCTGTGTACGTGCCAGGTTATGTTTATTTCATGTTCTGAATGATTCCTTTTTAACCTACCAAGTATTTATAGCCCATAGAAACTCAGAGATGAAAGTTTTTCCAATGTGCAAAAGCCACAAATGACAAAATCTTGTTAGAGTGGCCAAAGCCAGGAGGGCTCTCAAGCCCGTGTGTGTGTCCATCCGTCTGAAGCCCCGTTCATTATGACTGAGCTTTTCTGGGCTGGTCCTCAGAGGAGAATGGGTGACCCTAGGAAACCATTGCCACCACTGTGTTGTGAGCTGAAGGAGAGCCATTGAACACAAACAAAAAGAATGCTTCAAGGACGCATTGCAACACAATCAGAACCATGCCACTGGCTCTGATGGCTAGAGGTGACAGCAGGAGTGACACAATTAGGGACAGGAGTGGTTCAATTTAGGGGGAAAAAACCCACAGAAGTATGCGGTCCGTGGGACAAAGAGGCTGAGTTCTAAAGTCCCCCCAGTAAGCAGCTTCCACAAAGAGCTGACCATGTGCATGGAGCAGGCTCTGCAGATGGCTCTTTCAGCCACACTCAGACCTGGCACTGTAAAAGGAGCTCGGGGGCAGCAAGCTTGAAGGCCAGGGAGAGTGGAGCTGCGTGAGAATGTGCGTGTGCCCTCTCGTACCAGAGACAGTCTGGACCAGACAAAGCCTCACCTGGCAGGACTGGTGAGTCTCCACCCTGTGCCTGCTCTCTTCCTACTTCTTCCCTCTTCTCCCCTCCCCAGCACTCCCTGGCTTTTGCATTTTGAAGTGATAAGCCAGTTTAGAATTCCCACATATCATTTGTTCAGCCATTTTGGTTACAAAGCTCAGTCAACCCACTGGTGAATGCTTTGCCTCCAGATGAAAATTCTCAGAAAATAAGAGCTTGTGATCTTCTGGAAGTATAGGTGGGAAAAAGCTGTGTCATACCTAGCAGGAATACCAATGATGTACACTCCGCTCCCAATGACAATGACTGATATCAAGAATAACTAGGGGAAGAGATAGATGAAGACAAGTGGAATAAAATATGTGTTTTCACTAAATCATTTTCCTGGAATACCAGGCCCAGGTTAATCCTTTATCAATATGTTCACAACACACCCACAAAAAATGAATCTCAACCAGCCTTTGCTATGCAGCTGAGGTAGAAGAGATGAGGAAACTCTTAAACTGCATCTTACCATGCTGCTCTTGAGTGTGGACAAATAGAGGTCACGGGTCGCACAGAGCTGACTCCACAGACTGTAAACACCGAAGTATTTAACTTCTGCGAGGGCTCTGAGTACAAATGTTTAATTTGCATTTCTTGCAGGAGACTTTCTTCCTTCAAATATGAGTGCTGTTTGCAATAACATTAGTGAGAGGAATGTACTTGCATCTTTTGGAAAAGACAAACCCTGTAAATCCTATCCATTTTAGGAAATAGACTTTCTGTAATAGTAGGCACAAGAGCAGTCTGCCTTGGAAAAAAAGCACTCAAAAAAGAATGTGTATTGAATTCGGGGCTCCTGAGTATGGTTGTACAGTTTGTGAACGGAACAAACCCTGGAGGCACTTCTCAAACTGTCGCGTGCAATCTAATCTACAGTATGTAGACACATTGCTTGATGCTGACAAAGTAAATGAATGTTTACAGTGGGATACTGTTATCCTGAGTCAATGTAAGTACTCATTCTCCTGTTTTCTTCTGCATCCTAACTCAGGTAACGTGGCAGTGCCATGCCTTGACATACCTGTGCCTTCGTCTGCTCTATCTCCCCAAAGCCCACCTAGCATAGAACAAGCACTTGGGTGTCTTCAACCTGCCACGTGCAGTAAGCTCCCCAGCCTGCCTCCCCATAACCATGATGATTGTTTTCATGTACGGGATTTCTACTATGGGCCGGGGCCTGTGATGAGGGCACGACCGATGATATTATTTAGTCCCTGACAACTCAGAGAGGTAAACTGGCCCAAACTCAAACTCAGATCTGTCTGACCCCAGCGGCCACATTCCCCACATAGTGACTGTTGTGCTTCTGCTTCCTTCCAGACCCTCTGACCCTCCTTCAGTTCACAGGGGCTCGAAGCCTCTGCTTCCATTGCTTCAAATGCTCTTTCCCACCCTAACTCCCTCTCACCCTTTGAGATCTCACTTCAGTATCACTCCCTCAAAAGAAGTTAGCCTCCCCTTTTCTGCTTTCCTTCAGAGCACTTATGCCGTAGGGACTCAGGGTATTGTTTTGAACATGTCCTTGTTCAGTGTCTGCAATGCTGCCTTTCCAGCCTTACGAAGGCAAGGCTGGGCCTGCTACATGGACATAGGGCCTGGCACAGTGCCTGGCACATAGCAGGACTTATTGACATCCGATAAATGCATGCGTGAATTAATTAATAAATGGTCAGTGAGGGCGTAAGCAAGGCAGACACCGCAGCTTCCACTGCATCCTCATCAAACTGCTTCTAGTTTAGCTGCAAGTGATTCTAATTGTGAAGAAAACTCACAATTGACATTTACTCCTTCCTTTAAAAACCATTTTCTGAGTGCCTATTAGGGTGCAAACACTTCAATTAGCCTCCCTGAGGAGTCCCCAGCCTCCCTTCTGCTCAGCTGTTCCCAACACAGCCCTCAGCTGGCCACCTCCTAACCTCTCTGCCCGAAGAGGGCTTCCTGACCTCCCGTGGGTGATGAAATTCTGGCCTGACACCCCACAGTGTAGAGTCATCCCTCCCAGATTCTCCTGGGTAAAATGCAAGGCTGCTCACCGTTTTTAATGTTAATGTGACTCCATCCCACCACTAAGTACAATATTATTCATTAGTTTCGTGTACAATGATCATATTATAGTGATATAATACACTGTGACAATCTTGATACTTTAGTCTGACAAGCCAACAAACCTGACAATCTCATTTTAAGGCATCTGCAATTTAAAGAAAAAAATGTACACTCTAATGTCATTGTGCCCTCCCCATGAGAGGAGGGGTTGGACCCACTTGGAGTACGACATTCTGAGATGCTGTCAGAATTCTTAAAGTTAAACAAAAATCCTCTTGGTGTTACAAGTGTGAAGACAATAGCAGCCACTACCTGAATAGATAGCTGTCACTCCAGACGACAGCCTGCCCGCTATTCAGAGACGCTTTTCAGGGGAGGGCTATGCTGAGGCTTCGGAGGGTGTTTCGGCTGCTTCCCAGATTCCAGCTGCCCGTGGGGTGGGAGGCTGTAACCTGGCTTGGCTAGTCCCTCATCAGCAGGCCATGGCTCTATGTCTAGGGAACAAAGGCTACTGGGGATGAATTGACATAGCCCGGCTATGTGGTAAGGCTGCTATTTACCATCCACATTAATCCAGAAAACTGCACAACAATGCCGTATCCAACCATACTTCCCTGAGATTTAATGCTTCCATTTAACTCTACTAACGTACTTTTTAAAAACTGTGCCTGCCCTCAGATCAGATTTTCTGGCTTTTTTATATATAGCTCCTCAATCAAAATTAATTACTTCCGTCCAAAAATAAAAAAGAACTTAGCTCCCTGCTATAAATAAAAAAGCAAAATTCTAGCCAGTTCTGATCCTGCGGAGCAGGAAGAAACCCCCAGGAGCTTGTAAAAACCATCAACTGTGCTTGCATTAGAGCAGGCGCCACGCTCTGCGGCTGGTTTTGAAAGAGCTGAGCAGAACCTGCACCTCGGCCGTCAGAGTTAAGGTGTCAAGGCCTCAGACTTGAAGGGCGGTGTGTGCCTGGAATCATTTCCCAGCCTTAATAAGAAGCCCTGTCCTTCCCAGGCATCAGATGAGTGCTCCTCTGTGACCCCAGCACGCCAGCAACACCAAGTCGCTGAGACGATGCTCACCTTTGGGGAAAAGAATGCTCTAATCTTGATCCTGCTCCGATGGCTGCAGGAATCCCCCTGGTTGTGTGTCCTCAGTCTTTTTTTCTTGTTTGCTTTTGTGGTCTGGGTACACTGCTCCTTCCCTGCCTGGGTGAGAGAGCGGCGTGGGCCGCAGGGCTCCCTCCCTCGCCTCCTCATCTGGGTAGCAGGCTTTTTCAACCCCCAGTCCTTCTTCACAGGTAGGAAGCACATCACAACTCATTAGTAATTTACTGCTACAGTAATTTTTATAATTACTGCCAGGAGGCCTCATTAAATTTGATCTAATGAATAAATATTGTATTTTTCAACGTGATTACCAGAACAGCTTAAGCTGAGTGCCATAAACAATTATTTTCCTCACTACTCAGGATGTCGGTGACTATTGATTTTTATTTCATAAAGAATTTACTGTAGTAATACCAATATAAATGACTTCAGGAATAGGCAACATCCCCTGTGGCAATTCACAAGCAGCATCTAGCCTCAGAAACAGCCCATGGGGAGGGTTGGGAGTGGAAAGGAAAGAAAGATCTGAGCAGAATCAGGGTCTGCTGAGTGCGTGTGGCCGAGGATGAGGCTGGTTAAGGACGGGCCAGTGCTGCCCCGGCTTCCCATCCTAAGCCTGTGATTTCTGACTGCCGGGTGGCGAGTTCCCAGGCTGAACAATAAAGCTGACAGTTGATTTTTGCATTTTATAAAATCGAGTCCATAAACTCAGTTGGAAATTTCTAAAGTAAAACACGAAAACCAGGTTATCACAGAGGAGACTCATATCAGTCCCTACTTATGCATCTGTTTCTTCCCTTCCACTAGGTATCTCGTGCTTTCCTGCTTTTCCTTTTTTTGGTTTTGTTTCTAATCTCATGTAATAGAATTTCTCATTTTAACTGGTGGGATGTATATTTCCCTACCTCTTCTGTTTTTATTCTTTTTTCTTTTTTTTTAGATGGAATCTCACTCTGTCACCCAGGCTGGAGTACAGTGGCACAATCTCAGCTCACTGCAACCTCCGCCTCCCAAGTTCAAGTGATTCTCCTGCCTCAGCCTCTCAAATAGCTAGGATTACAGGCATGTGCTACCACATCTGGCTATTTTTGTATTTTTAGTAGGGAGGGGTTTCACCATGTTGGTCAAGCTGGTCTCAAACTCCTGACCTCAGGTGATCTGCCCTCCTCGGCTTCCTAGAGATTACAGGCTGGGATTACAGGCATGAGCCACCATGCCCGGCCTGTCTTTTATTCTTCATAATGCCCCGTCCTCTCCGTACTGTGAAACGTGGGGCATGTGAAACGTGTTGGGATGCTCCTGATTTTGGTTTCTCTCCCTCTAGCCACAGCAGCAATGTGCTTGCTACCACGGGGCACCATCATAGCTCTTGTCACCTCTTTCACCCCTGGAGCTGTGGGCCTCCACCCTGGCTGCGTATTAGAATCATGAAGGAACTTTTAAAACCTGCTGATACCCAGGCCCTGCCTCAGAGATTCTGAGTTAATTAATCTGGGGCAGGGCTAGATTATAACTGCTCTTTGTGGAGCTCGCCAGATGATTCTAATGTGGAGCCAAGGTCTAAAACCCCTGCTCTAGAAGGTGATGGATGAAGCCAGAGGCTAGCTAGATGGGATAGGAGGAGCCAGACCTCCAGCCCCCTCAGACCTCCAAAATGCCCTGGGCATAGCTGCTATGGATTCATTTGTGTCCTCCCAAAACTCATACATTGACTTCTAATCCCTTGTACGTCAGAATATATTTGGAGACAGGGCCTTTAGAGATGCAATTAAGGTAAAATGAGACCATATGGGTGAGATCTAATCCAACAAGACGCATGTCCTTATACAAAAGGAGATTAGGACACAGGTACTGAGGGATGACATGAAGATACAAGACACCATCAACAAGCCAAGAAGGAAGGCCTCAGAAGAAACCCACTCAACCAACATCCTGATCTCAAACTTGTAACCCCCAGACTGTAAGAAAATGAATTCCAGTTGTTTCTGCCACCTCATCTGTGGCACTTTGTTATAGCAGCCCTGGCAAACTAACACTGTGGTCTTCACAGACGGGATGGTAGAACCCGGTGGCTACAGCAGAGATGCTGGAGGTGGAGCTTCACATCCTGGGTCTGTTTCACCTGTTATACTGGTTACCTGTTGCTGTGTATCAAATTACCTCAAAACTTAGTGGCATAAAGCAACCCTTTTTCATTCTCGTGGATTCTGTAGGTCAGGAATTTGGACAGGATGTAATAGGGGCAATCTGTCTCCGTTCTATAACATCTGAGGCCTCAGCTGGAAGACTGGAAGGATGAAGGTGCCTCAACAGTTGAGTCTAAAATCTTCTGAAGGCATATTTTCTCACATGTCTGATGATTAATGCCAGGGGCCGACTTGGGGCCCTAGTTGGGGCTATTAGTCAGAATACCTGCATATGGCCTTTGCTCAGAGCCTGGGCTTCCTCACAACATGGCGGTCGGGTTCTTCACAGAAAGGCAGTAAGATGTTCGGCCTTTTTAAACCCAGCCTTGCAAGTCACTTGGTGACATTTCCACCATATTCTATTCTTCAAGGAAGTCACAAAGGCTTGCCCAGGTTGAATGAGAGGAAATGGATGCCATAGCAAGGGGAATGATGGCTTTCAGAGAAGCAGGCCCATGGCAAGGGGGAAAGCAGGTGGGACGAGAGATATTGTCGTGGCCATTTTTGGGAAAATGCGATCTGCCTTACTCGAACATTTTTCTTTTCTTTTTTTTTTTTTTTTTTTTTTTTTTTTTTTTTTTTTTGAGATGGAGTCTCTCTCTGTCACCCAGACTGCAGTGCAGTGGTGCAATCTTGGCTCACTGCAACCTCCGCCTCCTGGGTTCAAGCAATTCTCCTGCCTCGGCCTCCACAGTAGCTGGGATTACAGGCGCATGCCACTACGCCCAGCTATCTTTTTATTTATTTTTAGTAGAGACGGGTTTTCACCGTGTTGGCTAGGCCGGTCTCGAACTCTGACCTCAGGTGATCTGTCCACCTCAGCCTCCCAAAGTGCTGGGATTACAGGCCTGAGCCATCGCACCTGGCCCTATGTGGACATTTTTCTTAACCTCTTTCAACTTGCATAGTCTCATCCTGAAAATGGAATAATATAAACTCAGTTGTTGAAAGGATTAAAATGGCAAATCTAGAGCACAGTGCCTGGCACCTAGTAAGTGCTCAGAAAATTCTAGTTACTCTTCATATCTGGCACGAGCATGCCTATTCTGGCCAGACCTTGAGGGATGATCACAAGCCTCAGAGTAACCTGAAGCTGCTCCCACCTGCTTAGAATCGTAGCGTCCACTTCCGTCCCCTTCCCCTCTCATACGCACCCTCTCCAGACAGACCCAGTACAGTGCCCCCTGGCTTAAAACTTACCTCAACCACCTCCCCAGGACTCCCTTTGCCTCAGTGCCTTCCCACCAGTCACCCAAGAATAAGAACCTGGTACTCCCCAGTTACCATTAACTAATTCAGTCGTTTGATGTTTCAGCATTCTCAGGAGTATCTTCTTGTATAAAAAAGAAGAAAAGAGCCGGGCGCGGTGGCTCACGCCTGTAATCCCAGCACTTTGGGAGGCCGAGGCGGGCGGATCACAAGGTCAGGAGATCGAGACCACGGTGAAACCCCGTCTCTACTAAAAATTACAAAAAATTAGCCGGGCGCGGTTGTGGGCGCCTGTAGTCCCAGCTACTCGGGAGGCTGAGGCAGAAGAATGGCGTGAACCCGGGAGGCGGAGCTTGCAGTGAGCCGAGATCGCGCCACTGCACTCCAGCCTGGGCTGGGCGACAGAGCGAGACTCCACCTCAAAAAAAAAAAAAAAAAAAGAAGAAAAGAAGATAATGTTCAGGGCAAAAAACTAATTAGAAAAAAGCAAGTTGCAAAACAGTATCTCCAATATGCCCCCTTCCCTTACCTTTTTTTTTTTTTTTTTTGGACAAGGTCTTGCTCTGTCATCCAGGTTGGACTGCAATGGCAAACAGGTCACTGCAACCTTGAACTCCCGGGCTCAGGCAATTCTCTCGCCTCAGCCTCCCAAGTAGCTAGGACCACAGGCGTGTGCCACCACACCTGGCTACTATCTTTTATTTTTGTAGAGACAGGGTCTTGCTATGCTGCTCAGTTGGTCTCAAACTCCTGGCCTCAAGTGATCATCTTGCCTTAGCCCTCATCAGCCTCCCAAAGTGCTGGGATTACAGGCGTGAGCCACCACACCTGGTCCATTTTTGTTAAGCAAAAAAACGTATATATACCCAGACACAGAAAACAGAGTATGTTAAAATGTTAAAAATGTTTATTATCTCAGGTGATAAGATTAGAGTTACTTTTATTTTCTTCTTTATGCTTTCAAGCATTTCCCACATTTTTACAATAAACATAGATTAACTTTGTAATCAGGAAAAAAAAAAGTAGTTTTTTTGAGACCTTGTCTCAAAAAAAAAATATATAAAAGAATGGAGAGATCCTGCCCAGGCATGGTAGGTCACGCCTGTAATCCCAGCACTTTGTGAGGCCAAGGCAGGTAGATCACCTAAGGTCAGGAGTTGGAGACCAGCCTGGCCAACATGGCGAAACCCCATCTCTCCTAAAAATACAAAAATTAGCTAGGGTGGTGGCATGCACCTGTAATCTGTAATCCCAGCCACTCAGGAGGCTAAGGCACAAGAATTGCTTAAACCCGGGAGGCAGAGGTTGCAGTGAGCTGAGATCACATCATTGCACTCCAGCCTGGGTGATGGAGTGAAACTGTCTCAAAAAATAAACATAAAAATAAATAGAGAGATCCCCAGAAGACTTTGAGAAAAATACAGGTCACTTGTAAAAAAAAAAAAAAAACAAGATTATCACCAGCAAAGACCTCTGAAGGGTAAGGGAACAAAACTACAAATATCCGAAGAGAAATTTGACTTTGTATTCTCTTTCCAATCAAACTAATAACTAAGTTTGAGCACAATAATTTTCAATGTGTGCAATGACTAACTCTTCACCCGGCCAATTTAATTACCTCAGGATGTACCCCAGCACAATTAGAGTGGAAACTAAGGGAAGAAAAAATGTGGGTTACAAGAAATTATGGAATTTACTCTTCTTAGGAAGACAGCTGTGTAGCAAAATAGGGGAGTAATTTAGTGGCTTCAAGAGAAGAATGAAGAGGGTTCCAAACAATAAGTAGAATAAAAAAGAAGAAAGATTAAATATGTTATAAAGTATGCATTTCATTTTCCTTTCAAGAATAAAGGCAATCTATAAACCTAGGAGAAATTTTGACATGTCTATAAAAAAGTTAAGAGAATAAAATGTGGGATAATTTTAAATAATCACTGGAGTATAAGAACAGATAATCCAATTGATGGTGGCACTGAGAATATTCTCCTTTGAGAGGCTGGCCACAGGTTGCCATCAGGAACTGAAAGGAAGGCAATGTAATCATAACGTGCCAGGCACTGTGCTCTAGATTTGCCATTTTAATCCTTTCAACAACTGAGTTTATATTATTCCATTTTCAGGATGAGACTATGCAAGTTGAAAGAGGTTAAGAAAAATGTCCACATAGGGCCAGGTGCGATGGCTCAGGCCTGTAATCCCAGCACTTTGGGAGGCTGAGGTAGACAGATCACCTGAGGTCAGGAGTTCGAGACCGGCCTAGCCAACACGGTGAAAACCCGTCTCTACTAAAAATAAATAAAAAGATAGCTGGGCGTAGTGGCATGCGCCTGTAATCCCAGCTACTGTGGAGGCCGAGGCAGGAGAATTGCTTGAACCCAGGAGGCGGAGGTTGCAGTGAGCCAAGATTGCACCACTGCACTGCAGTCTGGGTGACAGAGAGAGACTCCATCTCAAAAAAAAAAAAAAAAGAAAAGAAAAGAAAAATGTTCGAGTAAGGCAGATCGCATTTTCCCAAAAATAGCCACAACAATATCTCTCGTCCCACCTGCTTTCCCCCTTGCCATGGGCCTGCTTCTCTGAAAGCCATCATTCCCCTTGCTATGGCATCCATTTCCTCTCGTTCAAATAAATAAATAGTATCAGCCTTGATTATGCAAAACTAAAACGAGAGTTGCCAGAGTTAGTAGCAGAAGTTAGGAAGAGAGGTCAGGAAGTCAATGAGTAAATCAAAGTTTATACATCAAGAAATATGAGGAGAGAATTATTAGTTGAGATGTGGATGTTATTCCTCAAAAGTTATAAAAACTGAAGTTAAAAGTCGTTGCTCCCTGGAAAATAGGGCTGGGGTTCTGGAGAGGTGGAGAAAGGAGCTGTTGCTTTTTATTGTAAATTCTTCAGAGCTATTTGATTGCTTTAGCCAAATGTTATGATTTGAATGTTTGTCCCTCCAAAACTCATGTTGAAACTTAAATCCCCAATGTGGCAGTTTTGAGAGTTGGGATCTTTAAGAAGTGATGAGGTTATGAGGGTTCTGCCCTCAAGAATGGATTAATCTATTCATTGATTAATGTGCTAATGAAGTAACGGGTTAATGGTTTCTCATGGGAGTGGGTCAGTGGCTTTACAAGGGGAGGAAGAGAGACCTGAGCTAGCAAGCTCAGTCTCCTCTCCACGTGATACTCTGTGCCACCTTGGGACTCCGCGAAGAGTGGTCCCAGCAAGAAGATCGTCACCAGATATGGGCCCTGGACCTTGGACTTCTCAGCCTCCATAACTATAAGAAATAAATTCCTTTTCTTTATAAATTACCCAGTTTCAGGTACTGTAAGCAACAGACAACGGACTAAGATAGCAAGTCCACGTTATTACTTTGATTTTAAAAAAGAAAAATAATCCATGAAAGACATGCCACAAGTAGCTGTCCAAATAGATATAAAGGAATTACTATTACTTCTAATAGTGCATTTAAATTGATGTTACCTAAAAGTAAGTCATTATCACATAATTTAGATGTGAAACAAAGGGTAGAGGGATAAAAGTTATATGTCGCATATAATCTTTTTTTTTTTCTTTGAGACAGTCTTGCTCTGTTGCCCAGGCTGGAGTGCAGTGGTGCGATCTCGACTCACTGCAGTCTCTGCCTCCCGGGTTCAAGCAATTCTCGTGCCTCAGCCTCCAAGTAGCTGGGATTACAAGCGTGCCCCAGCAAGCCTGGCTAATTTTTGTATATTTAGTAGAGACAGGGTTTCGCTGTGTTGGCCAGGCTGGTCTTGAACTCCTGACTTCAAGTGATCCACCTGCCTCAGCCTCCCAAAGTGCTGGATTAGAAGTGTGGGCCACTGTGCCCGGCCATATAATCTTAATAATGTTGATAATACTCAGGTTCAGTACCCACAAATAACCCAATTCTTAACTGCGGTTACTTGTAAGGGGAAGGATTACAGGTGATTTTAATTATGACATTCCAATTTTCTATAGTAAGTAATTAAAAGATAATTTTTATTTTTGAAACAGAGTCTCACTCTGCCACCCAGGCTGGACTGCAGTGGTGCCATCAGCTCACTGTAACCTCAAATTCCTTGGCTCAAGGGATCCTGCCTCAGCCTCTCGAGTAGCTGGAATTATAAGGCATGCACCATCACACCTGGCTAGTTTTTAAATTTTTTTTAAAGATGGGGTCTTGCTATGTTGTCCAGGCTGCTCCTGAACTCCTAGTCTCAAGCAATCCTCTTGCCTCAGCTTCCCAAAGTGCAAAATATAATTTTATAACCATCAAAAGATACTGAGCAAAATAATAATATTAATAATTTAAAATATAATAAACATAGGCTTATTTCCCATATACCTCTTTATGTCTGTCCTGACATTTTAACATTTTCAAATGAAGTGCTATCATTGGTTAATTTAAAAATGGGAACTGGCTGGGCACCATGGCTCACACCTGTAATCCTGTAATCCCGGCACTTTGGGAGGCCGAGGTGGGTGGATCACGAGGTCAGGAGATCGAGACTATGCTGGCTAACATGGTGAAACCTCAGTCTCTACTAAAAATACAAAAAATTAGCCCGGTGTGGTGGCAGGCACCTGTAGTCCCAGCTACTCGGGAGGCTGAGGCAGGAAAATGGCGTGGATCCAGGAGGCAGAGCTTGCAGTGAGTCGAGATCGTGCCACTGCACTCCGGCCTGGGCGACTGAGTGAGACTCCGTCTCAAAAAAAAAAAAAAAAAGTGGGAACTTCTTGTTAATAAGGTAGTGTTGAATCCTCATATCAAGATGGGGTGGGACTAAGTAGGGTTGTAATATCCTTCAGCATTTAGAAAGACTGAGTGAGGATCAGAGAGCGACTGATAAACTCAGAGAATGCACTGATGGGAAAGCAGTTCCCTTAAAAATAACAGTAACATCGATATACAAAAATGAGTTGTGTTTCTATTTACAAGCAATGAATGATCTGAAAATGAAATTAAGATAACAATTCGGCTGGATGCAGTGGCTCACGCCTGTAATCCCAGAACTTTGGGAGGCCAAGGCAGGTGGATGGCCTGAGGTCAGGAGTTCGAGATCAGCCTGGCCAACGTGGTGAAAGCCCCTCTCTACCAAAAATACAGAAAAATTAGTTGGGCATGGTGGTATGTGCCTGTAGTCCCAGCTACTCGGGAGGCTGAGGCAGGAGAATTGCTTGAACCCAGGAGGCTGAGGTTGCAGTGAGCTGAGATCACACTGCTGCACTCCAGCCTGGGCCACAGTGACACTCCTTTCTCAAAAAAAAAAAAAAAAAAAAGAAAAAAGAAAAACAAATTCCAGGCTGGGTGTGTAGTGGTTCGTGCCTTTAATCCCAGCACTTTGGGAGGCCAAAATGGGTGGATTGCTGTAGAACAAGAGTTCAAGAGCAGCCTGGGAAACATAGCGAGACCCTGCCTCTACACAAAATTTATTTCTAAATAGAATTTTAAAAGAAAAAAGAAAACAATTTCAGCTCTAATAGTATTAAAAGTAATGAAATACTTAGGAATAAATTTAACCAGGGATATGCAAGACTTATACAAAGGAAACTAAAGCATTGTTGAAAGAAATTAAAGAAGTCCTAAATAAATGGAAAGACATCTCATGTTCATAGATAGGAAAATTTAATATTGTTAAAATGGCAATATTCTCCCAAGTTGAACTGTAGATTCAGTGTAATCCCAATCAAAATTCCAACTTCTATTTTTGCAGAAATGGACAACCTGATACTTTAATTCACATCAAGTTACAAAGGACCCCATATAGCCAAAACAATATTGAAAAAGAACAAAGTTAGAGGGATCACATTTCCCAACTTCACAACTTACCTAAAAATTACAGTTTTGTGGCCAGGTGCGTTGGCTCACGCCTGTAATCCCAGCACTTTGGGAAGCAGAGGCAGGCAGATTATGAGGTCAAGAGATCAAGACCATCCTGGCCAACATGGTGAAACCCCGTCACTACTAAAAATACAAAAATTAGCTGGGCATGGAGGCACGCACCTGTAGTCCCAGCTACTTGGGAGGCTGAGGCAGGAGAATGGCGTGAACCCGGGAGGCAGAGGTTGCAGTGAGCTGAGATCGCGCCACTTCACTCCAGCCTGGTGACCGAACAAGACTTCGCCTCAAAAAACAAACAAACAAAAACACTACAGTTTTGTAATCAACACAGTATGGGACTGGCATAAGGACATAAAGATCAATGGAATAGAATTGGGAGTCCAGTGATACACTCATATATTGGTGGTCAATTGATTTTCAACAAGGGTGCCAAGATCATTCAATGGGGAAAGAATAATCTTTTCAACAAATGGTGCAGGGATATTCAATATTCATATGCAAAAGAATGAAGGTAGATCCCTAGCTCACACCATATACAAAAGTTAACTCAAAATGGATTGTAGACCTAAATGTAAGAGTTAAAACTGTAAAACTCTTAGAAGAAAACATAGGGGTAAATCTTCATGACATTGGATTTGGCAGTGGATTCTTAGATATAATACCAAAAGAACAAGCAGAAAAAAAAAACGATAAATTGGACTTCATTAAAATGTTTGTGCTTCAGAGAACACAAGCCAGTGAAAAGACAGTCTGGCAGTTCCTCAAACAATTAAAAAGTTACCATATGACCCAGCAATTCTACTCCTAGATATATACTTAAGCGAAATGAAAACATATGTGCACACAGAAACTTGGACATGTTTATATCAGCATTATTCATAATCCCCAAAAAGTAGAATGCTCATCAGTGGGCAAATGACAATGTGATATTCCCACACAATGGAATATTATTTGGCCATAAAAAGAAATGAAGTACTCGTACATGCTATAACATGGATAACATTGAAAACACTATGCGCCACATGAAAGAGGTCAGCCACAAAAGTCCACATACTTTATGATTCTATTCATATGAAAGTCCAAAATAGGGGAAGCTATACAGAAAGTATTAACAGGTTGGTGGTTGCTTAGACCTAGGGGAAGCAGAGATGAGAGGTAGGGATAATAGCTAAAGGATACAGGGTTTCTTCCTGAGGTGCTGAAAATGTTCTAAAGTTGACAGTAGTGATGGCTGTACATATCTGTTGCTATGCTTAAAACCATGGATTGTATTCTCTAACAGAGCATTTCAAATGTTTGTATGGTATGTGAATTATATCTCCACAAAGTTGTTAAAAATAAAAGTGGAAAACCCACAGAAATGGGAGAAAATAATTGCAAATCACATATCTGCTAAGGATCTAATATCCAGAATATACAAAGAACTCTTAAAACTCAAAACAAAAAGAAAAGAAACCAATTTAAAATGGGCAAAGAGTCTGAACACAGTAGCTCACACCTGTAAGCATAGTGCTTTGGGAGGCCAAGTGGGAGGATCGCTTGAGCCCAAGAGGTTGAGGCTGCAGTCAGCTATGCTCATGCCACTGTACTCCAGCCTGGGTGACAGAGCAAGACCCTGTCTCTTAAATAAATAAAAATAAAAATGGGCAAAAGACTGAAGTAGACGTTTTTCTAAAGATAATATAATGGCCAACAAATACATAAAAGTATGCTCTACATCATCTGTCATTAAGGAATGGAAGCCAAAATCACAATGAGATACCATTTCATGCCTACTAGGATGTCTATAAAACAAACATACAAACCAGAAAATAACAAGTGTTGGCAAGGATGTGGAGAAACTGGAGAAATGTGTAGAAACTAGTGGAAATGTAAAATGGTGCAGCCACTGAGAAAAAGTTTGGTAGCTCCTCAGAAAGTTAAACATACAATTACCCTATGATCCAGTGATTCCACTCCTAGGTATATACCAAAGAGAACTGAAATTAGGTGTTCAAACTAAATGTGTAAGTGAAATGTTCATAGCAGCACTATTCACACTAGCCAAAAGGTGAAAACAACCAAAACGTCCACCAACTGATATATGGATAAATTTTGGTATATCCATACAATTGAATATTTGGGCATGAAGAGAAATAAAATGATACATACAACATAGATGAATCTTATTATTTTTTAACATGGAGTCTCGCTCTTGTTGCCCAGGCTGGAGTGCAATGGTGCAGTCTAGGCTCACTGCAACCTCCGCCTCCCAAGTTTCAGCGATTCTCGTGCCTCAGCCTCCCAAGTAGATGGGATTACAGGCACCTGCTACCACGCCCGGGTAATTTTTATATTTTTATTTATATTTATATATATTTTTTGAGATGGAGTTTCTCTCTTTTTGCCCAGGCTGGAGTGCAATGGCATGATCTTGGCTCACCACTACCTCCACCTCATGGGTTCAAGCTATTCTCCTGCCTCAGCCTCCCGAGTAGCTGGGATTATAGGCATGCACCACCACCCCAGCTAATTTTGTAGTTTTAGTAGAGACAGGGTTTCTCCATGTTGGTCAGGCTGGTCTTGAACTCCCAACCTCAGGTGATCCACCAAATTTTTATATTTTTAGTAGAGACAGGGTTTCACCATGTTGACCAGGCTGGTCTCAAACTCCTGACCTCAAGAGATCCATCTGCCTCGGCCTCCCCAAGTGCTGGGATTACAGGCGTAAGCCACCGCACCCGGCCTTACATGAATGAATTAGTAAGTGAAAGAACCCTGCTGGGTGTGGTGGCTCATGCCTGTAATTCCCAGCTACTTGGGAGGCTGAGGTGACATGATTGCTTGAGTCCAGGATGCAGTGAGCTATGATCACACACCAATGCACTCCAGCCTGAGTGACACAATAAGATCCTGCGTCTGTTTAGAAAAACAAAAAGCCAGATACAAAAAGCAACATACTGTATGTTTCCAAATGTCCAGAATATAGGCAAATCCACAGAGACAGAAAGCAATAGGTTCTCATGGGTTGGAGAGAGGAAAAAAAGGGGAGTGATTTTTTAATGGGTACGAGGTTTCTTTTGGGAGTGATGAAAATGGTTTAGCGTTACATAGTGATGATGGTTGCACAACACTGTGAATGTACTGGAAGCCACCTAATTGTTTACTTTGAAATGGTTAAAGTAGTAAATTTTGTGTTATGTGAATCTTACTACATTTTTTTTTAAGTTGGGGGGAAAAAAGCAACAAAAAGCTGAACAATGGGCAGAGACCTAGCAAGCTTGATACTGAATTGTTTCCAAACCCAGTTCTCTGGTCAAGCAAAGTTGCAGTAGAACTTTTCCCTTCCCAGGGGCAGCTCTCTAGTTGAGTACCACATCCTGCCTTGCTGAAATCAATTAATAGAGTTCTTGGGTGTCTGCCCTAATCATCATGCACAGATAAAATTTAGTTCATATCCTTTTCTCCCTCCCCAACACTGAAAAATAAGATAAATAGAATCTATCTCCATAATTTTCCTTACTCATTTAGTTCAGTAGCATCTGTTTATCATGATTTACAAGAATTTGGCTGGCAATGAGAGTTGCAGAAAGCATTTGCATAAAGGAATTTTATTTACATATTTTTCCTCCTTAAGCACTAGGGTACTCAAAATGGTCACATCTTGGAAATTCAGGCAAGCATCAGTGGTATTACTTAAAACAACAACAATAAAAGAAAAAACAGGCCATGGTGACTCATGGCTGTAATCCCAGCACTTTGGGAGGCTGAGGCAGAAGAATCACTTGAACCCTGGAGGCGGAGGTTGCAGTGAGCTGAGATTGTGCCACTGCACTCCAGCCTGGGACAAAGCGAGACTCCGTCTCAAAAACACAGTGGATGGTCATTAAGCAGTGAAAAATATTTATAGCTATTCAATTTAGAAGACAAACTTAAGGATTAGTCTATTAAAGTATGGAAAACCAAATAAAAATAAAATAAAAACTGAAATACTGGTTCCTGTTGATAAGGCTTACCTACTAAGAGTGTGAGGAGAGGAAATTTTACTTTTTTTCTTTTTCGAGACTGAGTCTGGCTGTCGCCCAGGCTGGAGAGCAGTGGCACAATCTCTGCTCATGGCAACTTCCACCTCCCAGGTTCAAACGATTCTCCTGCTTCTCCTGCCTCAGCCTACCGAGTAGCTGGGATTACAGGCACACACCACCACAACTGTCTAATTTTTGTATTTTTAGTAGAGACTGGGTTGGGTTTCTCCATTTTGGCCAGGCTGGTCTCAAACTCCTGACCTCAAGTGATTCACCCAACTTGGCCTCCCAAAGTGCTGGGATTATAGGTGTGAGCCACTGCACCCGGCTGAAATTTGACTTTCTTAGCATAAGCCCACAGAACACAGTCTGCCCTTGGGCATTTGAGTAAAACAGAAAACAATTATCCACAATACTTTTTTTTCCTCTGAAACTCTAAAGCTTAATTCCGTGTTCATACTTGTGAGTACTGATTATAACTTCAGAATTCTTTTTTTCTTTTGGGTCAGAGTCTCACTCTCTTGCTGAGGATGGAGTGCAGTGGCATGATCTTGGCTCACTGCAGCCTCCACCTCCCAGGTTCAAGCAATCCTTGTGCCTCACCTCCCAAGTAGCTGGGATTACAGGTGCACCACCAGGCCCGGCTAATTTTTGTATTTTTAGTAGAGATGGGGTTTCACCATGTTGGCCAGGGTGGTCTCAAACTCGTGACCTCAGGTGATCCACACCCCCTTGGCCTCTTGAAGTGCTGGGATTACAGGCGTGAGCCACTGCTCCTGGCTGGAATTCTTTGTATAATAAAATTGTGTTTATCTCCCATATATATAGTTAAGTGAAAAAGGCAGGGTAAAAATAAGTATGCAGTAAGCAGTATGCTACCATTTATCTGAAAGTCAATAGGAGGGTAAAAATTATATATATAATGTTTACATGTTTAAAATCAGGGCCTAATTTTTTATTTCTTGTAGAGACAGGGTCTCACTATGTTGCCCAGGATGGTTTTGAACTCCTGGGCTCAAGCAATCCTCCTGCCTCAGCCTCCCAAAGTGCTGGGATTACAGGTATGAGCCAACCACGCTCAGCCTAATAATACTGAAGCCATATTGTATGTACTGTAATTCTGTATTACTATATAATTATAATTTTGTTACAGAATTTTATATTGTATATATTTATTTTTATATTACATAATTTAATGTGTAATTTTATATTCTGTATTATATTATACTATATACATATATAATTCTTAAGCCATGTACATAGCCACATGACTATTAATTTTACATATAAATACCAGTATGTATAAGCATATGTATGCATGTGTATATATGTATATATACACAAATATACTAAAAATTAATAGATAGATATAAAAGAAATGTGTTTTGAAAACAAAGCACTTGGGAGAAATGGCCGACTCCAGGCTTAGGGTAGAGAATATGGAAGAGTGAGCCTGTAATGTTGGATCTTACCAGAAAACAAAAAGCTACCAAAGACGACACTGGGGCCAAATTTTAATGCTAATAGTTGCACATGTAGTTTAAGTGCTACCATATAAAACAAAACACAGATTGGAAAAAAACAAAATGTTCATGGCTTTCAGCTTTGAGTGGTATTTCTTTTGCATGCTCCTTCCTTCAAATGCTTTCATCACCTGGATGTTATAATGGATAAAGGACTTTCTCTGGAATGTGCCAGCTCCTCTGCAATCAGGAGTCCATCCCTTACAGTACCAGTCAGATTCCTGGCTCTTTACTGCCACCCCAAGCTCTAGTCCCTCTTCGTTGTCTCACAGCAACAGCTCCTAGGAAGTTTTCTTGCCCTCTGCTTTTCCTCCTCCTTCCCCAACCTTGTAGTTATCTAATGAGTCCTCTTCACCCACAGGATTCCCATGCCCTTCAGTTAAAACCTCAGGGGTTTCTATCCATGCAGGATCATCAAAGGTCCTGGTTTCCTACTGTCCCACCGCCTCATTCCTTCTGAACCTGCTCTCCATCCATCTTCACCTCCAGTGCAACCCCCTGATCCACACAAGCGCTCAGACGCCTTCCAGCCCTGCCAGCCTCCTCGCTCAGCAGGGTTTCTACAGTAAGCCACATCAGCCAGGCTGCACCTAGCACCCAAGATGTCCTCGTTCTCCTTGCCAGAACCTGATCAACCCGCTCTTCTTCTTTGACTCCTAAGGCAAAGTCAGCTTAAAGAGGGGAGAAAAAAGAATAAAGTCCTCTCCCTGGTGTTTGGCCTAGCTTTGCCTCTTTGGAGTTCTGTGATACTGGGCATTTTTCTCAACTTACCTGGATTTACTTCCCCATCCTTTCAGACACCTGTGAGGTTAGCATTAACATAAAACCTCCTATTCCCCTCAGGACTGAGTACCTAACACTGTCCCCATACTCTCATCTCCTCCTAAAGCACTGAGACCTCTAGTTCCATTCTCCCAGTGACCCCATTTCCTTGCTGGGGCAATAGGAAGTCCCCTCTCACTTTCTTCTAAAAGCAAAACAAAACAAAAACAAAAGCCTCCAGCAGAACCCTCTAACTGCCGCCTTTGCCCTTCATTGTGAAAGCCTTTTTAGTTCGTATTTCATTTCTTAACTCCTAAGTAAGAATCAAAATGTAGATACCATCTCTACCTCAGAAAACTCTACCTCAGGTTGAAGAAACAAGTATGAAAGCAGTTCCTGCGGCACAGCCACCCCAACACCACTTTTCACAGCTAGCTGTGAAAACTGGAGTTCTCTCCACTCAGGATGGCCTGTGGAGCTCTGCAGTGGGCCCCATGGGCTCCCACAGTCGAGGCTGAGGCTGGGCAACTGACCTAAGGCTCCTTATTATAAAATGGGATCATCACAAAACCCAGGAGCTGACCCATGTTTTTTTCCCTTCATTCCTGCTGAGAACATTATTTTTGGGTTTTCGTCTTAGTTCCATTAGATTGTAAATCCTTTAAGGATAAGGCATCCAAATCAACTGTTAGTTAATTTTTAATGAAAACCACATTAGCTCTACTTTCTATTAAAACATGGTAACACCTAAACTTTTCCAAATAAGCGTCAATTTATATAAACTCTAAACATTTAAGCTTCCCAATTACATATCCAATAAGGTTGGATTATAATTTGGGTTAAGACCCAAAAAGTTTACAAAAACAAAGTTACTGATTTCTTTTAGATCTACATAGAATACCAGTTGTACTTCATTTAGCTTGCTCTTCTCCCCAAATGTGTAGGAGGTAAACATGGCTTCTCAGATAACTCTAGAGCAGACACAGTAAACTTTTTCTGTAAAGTGCCAGGTTGTAAATATCTTAGGTTTTGTGAACCATACTGTCTCTGCTTATCTAACAACCCTTTACAAATGAAAAAAAAAAATACTTAGTTCATATGCCATATGAATAAAGGCTGCAGCAGCATGTAGCCCACAGGCTATAGTTTGCCAACCCCTGGTCTAAAGAATTGGACAGCCAGTGTGGTGGTGGCTCTTGCCTGTAATCTTAGCACTTTGGGAGGCCGAGACAGAAGGATCACTTGAGTCTAGAAGTTTGAAACCAGCCTGAGCAACACAGAAGACCTGTCTCTACAAAAAATAATAAAAAAAGCACTGGGCTATGAGAGCTTTTAGATCATGCCTTTGTTTTGATTCTCACAGTCCTGGAACAAGCCTCAATGTACAGCATGCATTTAATGTATGTTTGAATGGTTGATAAAAGTAAGCCAGGGATTGCAAAGCACAACACAAAGGAAAACACTACAAAACTTCATGGGCACGTATTGTTTTCTATCAGGCACTGTGGTGATCTCAGCCCATTTTCTGATCATAGGTATCAGTCCTGTCACCTAGTGAGGTCCTTCCAAATAAGCTGACCTTAGAACTTCAGAAACTTCAGTCAAAAGGCAGACATTTTTAGAAAAGGTGGAAATGGCCTTTTATTTAAATATGAGAAAAAAATTAGAAGTACAGTAAGATTATTTTTAAAAAAGCAGACAAGTTAGAACAAACATTTTATTATTAAAATAAACTTTTGTATAAAAGCATCACAAATCAAAAGCTGTATTTACACTTATCGATTCAAGGTCCAATTACACATCAAACATTGAATGGCACAGCAATGGCTTACACATGCAAGTAAATTGGGACATACAAACACTTAGATTCCGCCTTTACCAAATAACTTGATTAATGCAACAAGGAGTGGGAACACTGACACAGGAAATCTGCCCAGAAACTCGACTGGCAGAGATGTCAGATTAACAAACTGCGGAAAGTTACATCTCCAAAAAGGCACTTCTCATTGTTATAAAAGTGCTTAAAATCTAAATTGAACCTTGTGCCTGGTTTATAAATTTTCAAGAAACTGCAAAGAACCACTGACTAGTTTTTAATATCAAGTTTCCATGCAAAATTGTCCAAGAATTTATTTCCAATACCTTACATGTGAACTGAAATAAACTTTGCAAACTACAATTATACTAAAGTTTTGTACCGAAAATTCAGCCTACTCATAATTTCCAGATAGCTCTTCCATCATACTTTTAAAGTATTACATTGCCCACCAACCTTTGAATCATGATTGTGTAAGCTGGACGCACCACTTACCCTTCAGGCAGAAGAAATTAGGAGAAATTAAGTCTCAACTGTGATAACAACTTGTAACATAAGCGCAATACATGGGATTGAGAGGCATCAATCTGCAATAATTACCTAATTTTTCCACATGGTTTTAAGACTTTTGTGCCTTGATTATATTAAAAATTTCAACTAGTATGAATGCTAAATCATACTTGTTTTTGTGTAAACAAGTTAGAAGGTTCTTCTCTGAAATTCAATAGATCTAGTTAGTTAATACTTTTATTGTGTTTCCAAGTGCTTAGGTTTTATGAGGGCTATTTCAACACCAAGTAAATAAAATATGCTTTCATAAAACTGTAATTTAAAAGAAATTCAAAAACTAAGTGGTTGGAGAGGGGCATTGGAAATAGAGGGGGATGCTATGAGATGGGGGTTGGGAACAGAGAAGAAACTGCAGGAGGGCAAAGTGTAACTAGTAATATACCTTCCGTGATGCTCCAGAAACACATGTCTACTAAGATTAACTTGATTGGAGTTTCTTAGGAAACAGGCTGATCATCAAGATTCTTAACTCAGGTTTCAGTGAAAAAATTGGAAACTTTTATAAGAAAGATTTGAGAAGTAGAAGGCAGGCAGCAAATTTTCCAGATATTATGCCTGCATTTCAAATTCCTGTTTCAGGCTGTGAAAGACAAAAGGAAACGTGTCAGGACATAGTTTTCAACCAAAGAATTCTCTTTTGAAAGCCTAATTCATTTTTAAAAACATTTTTGTTGTGTTGTAACATCACTATGGTCAAGTGTACACATCTTCAAGTATATAATCTGACTTTTTCATACACACCCACCCACCTGGGTTACCACCACCTAAGTGAAGACAGAAAACGTTCTCATCCGTTCCTGCGTGCCCCTTTCCAGTCAGTCTCCACCCCGCCAGACATAACCACTCTTCTGACATCTGTCATCTTTTTTTTTTTTTTTTTTTTTGGAGACGGAGTCTCGCTCTGTCACCCAGGCTGGAGTGCAGTGGCCGGATCTCAGCTCACTGCAAGCTCCGCCTCCCGGGTTCACGCCATTCTCCTGCCTCAGCCTCCCGAGTAGCTGGGACTACAGGCGCCTGCCACCTCGCCCGGCTAAGTTTTTGTATTTTTAGTAGAGACGGGGTTTCACTGTGTTAGCCAGGATGGTCTGGATCTCCTGACCTCGTGATCCGCCCGTCTCGGCCTCCCAAAGTGCTGGGATTACAGGCTTGAGCCACCGCGCCCGGCCGACATCTGTCATCTTTTCATTAAGATATAAATGAATATAAGATTCGGATGTGGAAGAGAAAAAAAACACCCACTACCTTTTCAAGTAGGCATGCACATTCCCAAAGCCATGGTATTTGGCTAAATACACAAGGACCCCAGTCGCACACCGTCCATCTCGCTGCCGGCAGAAACTGCAGTTGCAGATTCCTCGACAAGGCGGGCAACGCCAGTTCTGAAGGAGGATTGTCAAACGGCACAATTCAGTTAAACCTTACCTCCCCACCAACTTATCTACATTACATTTAACCCCTTCTTTACGGTTAAAAATTTATATGATTAATATGCATTAGTCATGCCTGATGCTTCCTTCCAGCAGTGGAAGTTACAAGCAGCTACCAGGAATAAATGGAGCAGCAACTTCCCAGGGACAGTTCAGACCTGAGTATGGTGGAAGCGGCTCATGCCTATGCAGCACCATCACTCTGAATTCATTTGTGTTCTGAATTAAGAGCACCCTGGAATGGGGGTGGTGCCTCAAACCTGTAATCCCGGCACTTTAGGAGGCTGAGGCGGGTGGATCACGAGGTCAAGAGATCAAGACCATCCTGGCCAACGTGGTGAAACCCCGTCTCTACTAAAAATACAAAAATTAGCTGGGTATGGTGGCTTGCACCTATAGTCCCAGCTACTTGGCAGGCTGAGGCAGGATAATCGCTTGAACCCAGGAGGCAGAGGTTGCAGTGAGCTGAGATCACAACACTGCACTCCAGCCTGGCAACAGAATGCGACTCCATCTAAAAAAAAAAAAAAAAAAAGAGCATCCCGTAACAGAAAGGGCTCCACCCCTTCACCAATGCCTTTTTCTGGCCTCATCACAGTTTGTGATTGACCTTCAAGCCCACAGGACCAACCCCTGGCAGGCACCTACCGGATCCAGTAGAGCATCCCTGACCTCTTCACCATAACGGTTTCGAAGGCAGGGGCCGCAGAACTGGCCTCGAACGCCCCAGCAGTCTGGGTTTCTGCAGTTTGTTTTGGTATCAATAGTCTTCTGACGGCATTGATGACAAGTAGAGCCCTACAAATAAGCAATTAAGAAAAAACAAAAAACAAAAAGCCACTGCTTTTTAACAGAGAAAATGGCATATTTACAGAATGTCCCTCTTCGTAGTATAGTCTTACATTTTGTCTGTCAATCTCTGTATACACATGTACATGCCAGGGTATGAAAAATAACTCAACCAGGTGCAGTGGCTCACACCTGTAATCCCAGCATTCTGGGAGGCTGAGGAGAGTGGATCGCTTGAGCCAAGGAGTTTGAGACCAGCCTGGGCAACATGGCAAAACCCCATCTCCACTAAAAACATAAAACTTGGCCTGGTGTGGTAAAACCACTTTCCTTTAAGAAAAGGTCTTATTAAAAAATAACCTACCCAAATCCATTTTTATCTTCGGTGCACCACCACACCCCAGCACCTAGCTATGTATACACACATAATAGATATGCAATAAATATATGTTGAATGAATTGATTTCTAAATTAGGAGAAAAGATTTACCACGACTACAGACTTACTAAGCAGATAATTCCACTGTGAAAGAGGGCTAAATCCCAGGGATACTTAAAACTTTTCCTTCCTTGTGTGAAAAAAACATATAGGCACAGATTTCACATGCTAAGCCCTTTAGACCCTGGGCAACACTTAGGGACAGAAGCTCTCTTCCTCTCACAGATGTTTACATTCTCAGGTGTAATTGAGAGGCTCTCACCAGTGAACGGTTATATATCTTCTCTCGAGAGTTGCTGCAGATGTTCTCCAACTCTTCCTCTGTAATTTCTTCCACTGGGCGAATTATATGCGGAAGGGTCATGGATGATCTGGAGCGACGACTTCTGGGCAGGTCATCTTCCTGCATCACGAAGAATACAAAACACAGAGCTTAAAAACTGAAAAACTGATTGAAAGAGATTCAAAACTGAGAACTAGAGATTCAAATATGAAACAGAGATTCAAAACTGGCTCTCCCCAGCTCTGAATCTCAGATACTTGACTTGTAATTTCTTCTCACGAACTTCAACCTGGAAATCTCTCCTAGAGCTAATGGTAGAAAAACTGGCCATATGCTTACTGTAGCCATAACTGGACATTTTGGAAACGATGCCTGCAATTAAGAAGAGATGAAGAAAACCCAATTCTCACCTGCTAATAAAATTACCAAGTAAGCTTATGTGACGTTTACAATTGTGAATGGTTAGAGAAAAACATTTACTATGGAACTCCTGGTGTTGAGGATGTGTGTGTACCTGCGCTGTGTACGATGCCAGGCCTACTGAAGATGAGAATCAGAAGAGCAAGTACCAATGCAAAGAACTCACGTTCATGTAGCCATCCATGGTCTTCCTCTTTCTCACCAACATGTACTTATCCTCTTCCTCCTCCTCCTCCATGGGTAGAGCGTCAAGGGACCCGAGGATCCGGGACCTTGACCTGGTAAGAGGACGAGCTCTCCGTTCGGGGTTTCTCCTGGAAGCAACACCCGGGAATGTACGCCTTCGCGGTCTCCTCGATTGCTAAACAAAGCACGCATAAGGGAATCCATTTATTCCACAATAAAGAGAAGTAGTACTTTGGGGAATTCATACCTTCTCCTTAAGGATGTTTTAAGTAAAGAGAGCTCTATTTTTTCATTTTCTTTGTCATTTACATCATGCATGGCAAAATGAGCCTAAAACCTATATGGCTATCTTTATTTTGCTTTTGTAACACCAAGCCCAGTTTCTTTCAACTTGAGAGATGAGCTATTTATTCTTTTACTTAATGAAGATGTAAGAAATGATCTTCTCTTCTAAAAAAAAATGTTTTCTCTGATGTCTCTTGACCCTGTAGAAACACATTCAGTTTCTACATTGCACAATAGAGGGATATCTGTATGGTTTCCCTCTTTCCATCTTTCCTTTCCTCAGGGGAAGGCAGGAAAAAGAAATCTTTTCTATCACAGCAGACACACCAAATCTCCCTGAGTTGTAGAATTCTTCAGAATGCAATTGTATGATACCCAGCTATGACTTGATAAGAAATTGTGATTTTCTTATTCTATTTTCATTCTCCAATTTTAAAAACATCTATTGCACATCTACCATGTAGGAGGAATGTGCTCACACTGGAGAAGAGAAAAAAATTTTTGATCTCCATTACCTGCCCATGAGGGCAGGTAATTAGTCTAGTTGACTAATTAGTCTAGTTGACTAATTACCTAGTGAGGGGCTTAGTCTAGTTGGGAAGGAAAGAAATAACCAATCAAAAGGGGTTTAGTGCCACAGGAGCACAGCAAGGAGAGACCAAACTACCCAGGATTCAAGGAGGATCATCCAGAGATCTGTCAGGGGGTTTCCTCTAGGTCCCCTTCGTTTGTCTAGAAGGCCACACAAATAAAGAAATTAGATTTTTAAATACAACACAGATCTACCTTACGTGTGCCAAAAACACTACTGTATATAAACAAGGACTGGGACTTACTGAGTCGGAGCCTGGGAGGGGATGTCTTCCAGGGAACGAGCCAGGGAAGCTTTCTAATTCAGACATGAGTTTTGCAAGCTAAAAAGGGAGAAAATTAAACTGATATCATTGGCTTAGAATAACTGCTGAAAATGAGCAACTAACTTCTTGAAAATACTGAAGTACATCTCCTGGTTTGAAATCTGAAAGTAAGTTGACACATTCAAAGTTTCTGATTTCCCCTATACACTTAACCAGGCCTTTAACAGATTACAAAAAAGGAGTTCAGGGAAGGAAACACATTTTGAGGCACACATTGAAGACTTCACAGGTAAACAAAAGTAACTTTTTATTCATGTAACAGAAAAAAATAACTTTTTTGTGTGATAGAACAGATTTAAGCAATGAGTCGCTTAGAGAGGAAAAATTAATTCTAACACAAAGTCAGATACCTACCATTGCTTTGTTTTGCTTTATATTTAAAGCCCTTTTCTCCAAAAAATTCATGCCACTTTCATCTTCTGAATCGGAGTTGGAATCAGTCACAGAATTCTCTGAGGGCTGGGGGGACTCTGCTTTTTTGTTGGTTGCTCCCCTAGTACTTCGTGCTGGAAACTTCATCGCCACCCTGAGAGGTCCAGAGTGCCTGCACTGGCTGCGGGTCCTACAGCCTTCCCGAACTGACTGCAGCCTCTAATCACAACAATGGAGTCATTAGGACTTGATCAGCAGACAAGCTTCATCAGTATGACTACAAAGTCCCTTCTGAACGAGACACTTGTCTGAAATGAATTTTAACTGAACATTGACACCTCTGGGTAACAAAATCAGGAACTACAAAGAGTACAACAATCAACAGAATGCAGTTTAATTCCATGCAGCCTATCTGGACCACACTGCTATAAGCTATTTTCACAGTCCCTAGGCCTGTGGGTCTGAGCCTTTTTTTTAAATGTTAAAATTCCTACCACCTACTTTTCATTTCTTTAAAAACAGATCTTTATGTATTTTAAAAGAATTCTGACAAGAACAAATGTGTTCTCCTGGCTGGGTGCAGTGGCTCACATCTGTAATCCCAGCACTTTGGGAGGCCAAGGCGGGTGAAACACTCGAGCCCAGGAGTTCGAGACCAGCCTGGGCAACATGGTGAAACCCCATCTCTGCCAAAAAAAATACAAAAATTAGCTGGGCATGGTGGCGCACGCCTGTGGTCCCAGCTACTTGGAAGGCTGAGGTGGGAGAATGGCTTGAACCCAAGTGGCAGAGGCTCAGTGAGCCGTGTTCGTGCTACTGTACGCCAGGCCTGGGTGACAGAGCCAGACCCTGTCTTGAGGGAAAAAAAAAAAAAGGGGGGGAAAAAAATGTGTTCCCCTATAAATATGGCCTCAATGTTGATGGCAATATTAAATTATATTAACATATCTCAATTTTCTACTTTACAAAATCATATAATAAAATATACGTAAGATTTATCATGTTAACCATTTCTAAGTGCACAGGTCAATGGCATTAAATACATGCACATTGTTGTGCAGCCATCACCACCATCCATCTCCAGAATGTTATCATCTTCTCCAACTAGAACTCCCTCATACCCATTAAACAGTAATTCCCCATTCCCTCTTTCCCTCCGCCCCTGGCAACCATCATCCTATTTTCTGTCTATAAATTTGACTTCTCTAGGTACTTCTCTAATCTACTTTCAGAAGCTCAAAATAAAAATATTTCCAGATTCCAAAAGTAATATAGGTTTTCATCATTAAAAATTTATCCAAATTAGCCATAGGGTAATATAAATCAAAATCACAATGAGAGGCCAGGCGCAGTGGCTCACGCCTATAATCCCAGTGCTTTGGGAGGCCGGGGCAGGCAGATCACCTGACATCAGGAGTTGGACACCAGCCTGGCCAGCATGGTGAAACCCCATCTCTACTAAAAATACAAAAATTAGCCAGGCACAGTGACACACGCCTGTAATCCCAGTTACTTGGGAGGCTGAGGCAAGAAAATCGCTTGAACCCAGGAGGCGGAGGTTGCGGTGAGCTGAGATCATGCCACTGCACTCCAGTCTGGGCTACAGAGCAAGACTCCGTCTCCAAAAAAAACAAAAACAAAAACAATAACAAAACAACAACAACAAAAAAACCCACACACAAAACATAATGAGACACCAACCACTTCATAGTAGAGCTAAAAAGCAAAAGAAGGCCGGGTATGGTGGCTCACATCTGTAATCCCAGCACTTTGGGAGGCTGAGATGGGCAGATCACCTGAGGTCAGGAGTTCGAGACCAGCCTGGCCAAGACGGCAAAACCCCGTCTCTACTAAAAATATAAAAAATTAGTCGGGTGTGGTGGCACGCGCCTGTAGTCCCAGCTACTTGGAGGCTGAGACACAAGAATCGCTTGAACCCAGGAGGCGGAGATTGTGGTGAGCCAAAATTGTGCCACTGTACTCCAGCCTGGGTGACAGAGTGAGACTCTGTCTCAAAAAAAAAAAAAAAAAAAGCAAAAGGAAAATTAAAAAAACTATTAGCAAAAATTTGGAGAAATTGTAACCCTCACACACTGCTGGTAGGAATGTAAACTGGTATAGCCACTTTGTCTATTTCTCAAAAGGTTAAACAGTTACTACATGAACCACAATTCTACTCCTATGTACATACCTAAGAGTATATATCTACACAAAAACTTGTACACGAATGTTCACAGTAGCATTATTCATAATAGCCAAAAAAGTGCAAACAACCCACTTATCCATCAACTGATGAATGGGTAAATCAAATGTGGTTGATTTACACAACAGAATATTCTGCAATAAAATGAACTAACACATGCCACAACATAATAAACCTTGAAATCATTATCCTAAGTGAAAGAAGCCAGTCGCAAAAGACCACATATCATGATTCAATTTATATGAAATATCCACAACAGGCTAATCTATGACAGCAGAAAGCAGACTGATGGTTGCCAGGAGCTAGAGGTGTTGGGAAGGAATAAGGAGTGACTGTTAATGGGTACAGAGTCATTTTTCGGGGTCATAAAGGTACTCCAAAATTGACTGTGGTAATGGTTGCAGGTAAAAAAAAAAGAGAGAAGAAAAAATATCACCCATAAAGTCCCTGAATTTCACCTATAAAGACCCAGTTTTAACACTAAAATATTTATTAAGGCCAGCAAAGTGGCTCATGGCTGTAATCCCAGTACTTTTGGAGGCCAAGACGGAAGGATTGCTTGGGCCCAAGAGTTCGAGAACAGCCTGAGCAACAAAGTGAGCCCACATCTCTACAAAAAATTTTTTAAAGTTCCCAGGCAGGGTGGCACATGCCTGTAATCTCAGTTACTGGGTAGGCTGAGGAGGGAGAATCACTTAAGCCCAGGAGGTGGAGGCTGCAGTGAGCCATGATCGCACCACTTACTCCAGCCTGATTGACAGTGCAAGACCCTGTCTCAAAAAAGTCTTACATGCCCACAAACAGCTTTTTGTACTTTTAGTGTCCACGGATTTAGAGAGTACAAAACAACAAAAACCTTTCATGAGTTCCTACCAATTATAATGAATTGGCATTTTACTAATCATGACAGTATCTTCAAAGAACTGAAACACTGCCCAGAAATTATTCAGGCTATTGACAATGTTTGTGTCACACGCAGATCTGCAGACTGGCCCCTCTGCAACAAACTCCAGTAAGCACTGATTTGGACCAAAACACTCCTTGGCCAGGTAGACTGCCACTTGTATCAATGTTACTCAAACCATGATCCTCAGGCAGTGGATCCATGTCAGACCAGTGAGTTGAAGAGCATGCACCTGATTATCAGTAAATGCACTGCTTCCTTTGTCGAGAAAGTCTTTGGAATGAGAGAATGTGCATAGAATTAAACAGTACGCTCAGAAAGAGTGGGACCAAGGCACAGCACAACAGTGGCAGCAGCAGTTAAAGGAAGGTAGCGTGCATAGGAAAAGCCAACCAAGGAGCAAAAGTAGCAGCAGGCAGGGCCCTCAATGTCATTATCTGCAATGGCGCTCCTGCACATAAGTTATCACAGGTTTTCAAGATGCAGCCACAGATCTACTATGAGACCAACATTTATCAAAGGTCTGCTCTATGACAGGCACTAGGGCTGGGCACTTGAACTTAAATGCAAATGTAGATAATATTTAGGACTAGTGTGCTTCCTGATTAGGCTGGATTTTTGTGGTAATGAAAATCTGGAGATTGGCCAATTTTATCTTACCAGTTTCCAAATTTTCAGAGCCTACAAAATGTTCATGATTTATAAGTCCAGCTACATTAGTAAACACTGCTCTAAGACATGAAGAAAATACTCAAAATTTTAAAAAGGTCAACAAAGGCTGTTGGCATGACTAAAATCAAAATCGTAAGAAAAAATTTTTTAAAAATATGTCATGCCTCTAAATGTATCTTACTTCTTGAAACTGGTGAAATTCTCAAACTCACCATTCCATCTTGTATCTCACTCTCTGAGAAACCGCAAAAGGATTCATCGTCAGAGTCGGCATGAAAAATACTGGCCAGTTCGTTAGTGACATCTGGCCTTGGTTTCTGTAAAAATCCACAATGGTCTAATACATCTTGCACCTCACTTTCTGAAAAGCCGCAGAAAGATTCATTATCAGAGTCCTCATAAAAAACATTTGCCAGTTCTTCACTGATATCTGACCTGAATTTAGGTTTCTGTAAAATAAATAAATAAATGTGGTTGTGCATTTTTTTTCTTTTTCAAGAACCAATTTTCCATAAACCGTGCAGAGAGCAAATCACATTTACAAGTGCACTACAAGAGAACAGCTTTTGTTACAAAGAAAAATGGTTCAGAGGTTTACAAATGATTTCTGAGTTGTTATGGCAAATCATCATGCATGTTAGGTTAGGCGACATTTCAAAAGGATAGAATAAGTAGCTAATCTACCTCCAACAATTACTACCTAGAACCACAGCAAAAAGTGAAATGAAATTATAGTGCATACTGTATTTTCATAACGGCTGTATAGAAATGTAGGCAAAAAGCAAGCAGTTTTAATCACGCACAAAGCATCTGGGGCATTTTGAGCACTGCAGACTCAATTCTGTTTATTCTCAGGCAGCACTTACCGTGTTTGCAAAATTATCGGAAGCAAAGCT
This sequence comes from Macaca mulatta, assembly GCF_049350105.2. Taxonomy (NCBI): domain Eukaryota; kingdom Metazoa; phylum Chordata; class Mammalia; order Primates; family Cercopithecidae; genus Macaca; species Macaca mulatta. The sequence continues at coordinate 78,253,919 of NC_133417.1, read as the reverse complement.
GTCACAACTGTCATCAGAGGATGACGAGGTTTCCATGGAAATCAACTTCACATATCTGAATTTCTTTAAGTTCTTCTTTACTCTGAGATCTTTCTGCTGCAAATGGAAATAGCAACCCTATTAAGCATGATGCTTACTTTATTTAACTAAAGACATCATTTTTTTGGTTTAGTAGGTTCAAAGAGCACAGAGTAGATATGTCCATTTATCATACCCTACATAGAAAAGGAAGTTTGTCAACTGCTACAAAAAACCTTTTCTTTCTTCTTTTTGTAAGAAGCAGGATCTCGCTCTGTCATCCAGGCTAAAGCGCAGTGGTGAGATCATGGCTTACTGCAACCTGGAACTCCTGAGCTCAAGCAAGCCTCCTGTCTCAGCCTCCTGAGTAGACAGGACTACAGGCATGTGCCACCATGCCCAGCTAACTTATTTTATTTTTTTAGAGATGGGGTCTTGCTATGTTGCCCAGGTTGGCCTCAAACTCCTGGACTCAAGCGATCCTCTCACCTGAGCCTCCCAAAGTGCTTGGATTACAGGCATTAGCCACTGTACCTGGACCCAAAAATCTTTAAAACCAGGTCAAATTCTTTTTTTTTTTTTTTTTTTTTTTGGAGACAGAGGCTCGCTCTGTTGCCCAGACTGGGGTGCAGTGGTGCGATCTTGGCTCACTGCAAGCTCCGCCTCCTGGATTCATGCCATTCTCCTGCCTCAGCCCTCCGAGTAGCTGGGACTACAGGCGAGTAGCTGGGACTACAGGCGTCCGCCACCACGCCCAGCTAATTTTTTGTATTTTTAGTAGAAACGGAGTTTCACCGTGTTAGCCAGGATGGTCTCGATCTCCTGACCTAGAGATCCGCCCGCCTCAGCCTCCCAAAGTGCTGGGATTACCGGGGTGAGCCACCGCGCCCGGCCAAAACCAGGTCAAATTCTAAGAAGGGATCCCTTGGCAGGAAAATTATAAAGACATTTATCAATTTTTTCAAACATCTGTAGAGCTACCTCTCAACCCACCTTTATAAGCCCCTAATCTTCAGCTCTTAGCATTATACTGAGCTCCACAGGAGTTTTTAATGCTAAACTCCTAAAACCCAACCTGTTTTTTTTTTTTAAATTAAACTATACTTCTAAAAGGAAATTTCAAAAGTACAAAATGGCAGAAAGATTTTCTCCCTCAGCCAAAATCAAGCTAATGAGGTATTTTTTGTAAGCTTTGGGCTATGTACTGTGATGCTAATTTCACAAACTACAAAAACTGGGCAGGACCTCTACTTCAAGATGGCAGGCTTCCAAGCAGGCCCCATTCCAATCAAGAGGGCTATCCTGATTTCCACACAAGTCTTTAAAAAGCAAATACATCACACCCTTCAACAGATGGTACAAGGAGCCAAGTTAAAGGTCAAACAGCACTCCAAATGCAGGTGGGATACCTGATTCCATTTTAGCACTCTATTACTTGAGGCTGTCATTCAGCTCTTTCTGCTGTCCCTTTGCTATACAAGACTTAAGTTTTTAAAAGTCCTTTTATAAAGTGCAAATTACTTATATAGAAATGCTTCATTCATTCATAAATACTGAACAGCCTGGCACCGCTCTCAGAAAATGCAATTGGCATCTATCTTGTGTAAAAAAGGATAGCGGTTTGTCATTTCTTAACATTTAACGAGATTTCTTAAGTGTTGCTTTAGGTCCTGTATTTTTATTCTCTTAAATGGGGCCATGGAATAGCAGAAGTGATTCCTTATACTGAAAACTTTGAAAGGGCAAGCTCTGCTACAGATTCTACAAAATATGCTAAGATGTAAGATGTCAGGTGACCAGAACGCTGTTGCCCTCCTTCTTTGCCTAACATTATGCATTTCAGTCTCTTGAAAATACATGAGGGCACTCCCAACATCCCTATACCCCTAAGTAAACTCTGTTCAATCATCTTAGGAAGTTTTTGTCTTTTGCCTTTTTAACAAGGCAGGACAATGTGTAAAGGGTAGAGCTACTAAATATAAAGGTTAGGTGTGTGTGTAGGAGGGTGGCGCACACCTGTAATCCCAGCGCTTTGGGAAGCCAAGGTGGGAGGATCACTGGAGCCCACGAGTTTGAGACCAGCCTGGGGAACATGGTGAATCTCCGTTTCTACTAAAAATACAAAAATCAGCCGAGTGTGGCGGTGCGCACATGTAGTCCCAGTTACTTGGGAGGCTGAGGTGGGAAGACTGCTTGAGGCCGGTAGGCTGCAGTGAGCCGTGATTGTGCCACTGCACTCCAGCCTGGGACACAATGAATGTTGGGAACTGAAAAGGATCTCAGATCCCATTTTCCAGATAAGGAAATTGAAGGCCCCAGGAAGGTGTAATAGACTGCAAGATCACAGGGGCAGAAACAGCAGTACTCCTCGCATTACTGCAGGAATTACCATCTTTTATTCATCAATCTACCTGCAAGCAGTCAGAGGCCCCAGACAGCCTCAAAGGCGGCGTTCTATTGGGTGCTGTCCGAGAAATACATGCTGAGTTTTAACAAGTCAGCACAAGCCAAGAGTTATTTACCAGGCAAATGTATCTTTGGAGGAAAAGCCACAAAAGAGCAGCAAGGCAAACAGTCAAGATGGAGATGAACTTCTTTGGCAGGTAATAACTAATACCATTTATAGTAGTTTTTCGTGCCAGGCACTATGTTAAGTACGCTTTCAGGTCAGGTTTAATTCTTTGCAACATAGGTGCTATCGTTATTCTCACTTAGCCAATGAGGAAACTGAGGCTCAGGAAGGCGAAATGGATTACTGAAGTCCCATGGTGACTCAAATTTGAACCCAGGTACGTCAGGTTCCAAGACCAGCTACACATGGTTTTCTACATCCGAAAAGCCAATGCTCAGCTCCACCGGGGCGGCCACTCAGCCCTGAAACCACGCCTCATCGCACCCACCCCCGCGAACCTGTCCTCCCCCGCGTGGGTCCCAAACCCCTGATACTTATTTTAAACGTGTCATTGTCTTCCGTTTCACCCAACCCCCACTCTTCTACCCTCTCCAGGAGCCCGACCCTACGTTCTGGCTTCCGTTAGAGCAAAAAGTAACGTTCCATTCAGAGCAACGTCCTGCAGCTAAGAGTAAGGCTAGAGGGTTGGGGGTTGGGGGTTGGGGGTGGGGGTGGAGGAAGTGGGAAACGAGCAAATGGTCGGCGAACGGTTTGGCCCACCAAGCCCTTTAAATGCACTTAACCACCGCCCGGTACTACCGTCGCTTCCCACTGCGTGCGCAAGCCAAGTTCTAAGAGACCGGTTCGAAAGACCTTAACGATCCAACGCACTGGCCCTCAGCGGTTAGAAACGGACGCGGCTTTTGCCGGGAGGGGTGCGCGCCCAAGGGCCACCCACTTAGCGTGGGTATAGACGCGGCGAGCCACGCACTGGCTCCGAGTTGTGTGCGGAAAAAGGATGGGCCGCCGCAGGACAAACTCCTAGGGGGCAAGCAGGCCGGCTCTGCCCGGCAGGCACAATCGGGACCGGCCAGCCCTCCCGGCCGGTGTACGGCCTTTGGCGGGCGCACGTGCCTAGGGCTTTCCAGCGCTGCCAGCCGTCCTGCAAACGACTCAAGTCTCCACGCCGCCCGCACTTCGGATGCGCACGCCGCGCAGGAACGTCCCCATGGCCCTCAGTTATTATAGGTGCACTAAATCGGGGGCTTGCCCAAGCGGGCAACGCCTAGGCAGGCCACCAGTTGAAAGGCAGCGCTAGGCTGCGGAGTTGGAGAGGGTCGGCCCGCGCCCGCCTGCGTCCAGCACCCACCGCGCCCGCCCCTCGGGTTAGCCCGCCCAGCCCTCACCGGCACGCGGCGAGCGTCCATGCTGGTGGCGGGTGCCCAGGTCGGCGCTTGGAGCAGGGAGAGCGGAGCAGCAGCGCGGTCAGCGGTCCCACAGCAGGAGGAGCAGCATCAGCGCGGCCTGCAGGCGGGGCACGCCGACCCGGGCCCGGAGGGGCGGGGCTCGGGCTGTCTTTCCCGCGTTGGGACACAGGTCCTGAAAGCTGTGGTAACGGCCAGACTCGGCGCAAGATTAGGTGATCCCCTGGAAAAAACATGACCTCCCTATATATTCTGACCTAAAAGGATAGCCTTGGCTACTCCTAAAATCCCTTTGAGAAAGGGGCGCTTTAGGGGCTACAGAGACCACTCTCCTTACGCAGCTGTACGGTCCTGAGCGAGTGGCGCGAAAATGGTTCGTATTGCCCCGGGGTTTTCTGGCTGATTTGCATGAATTCTCGTAGTGGCGGAGGAAAAGTGGAGTCTCGGGGGTAAAGGAGAGCAGTGCGAGGGTGGCGCGGGTCACGCACCATGGCTTTTACCACTTTCATTGCTGCATGCGGTTTACAAGATTTAAAAACTCATAGAATCCAGCACGAACTCCACTCTTCATAATCCAATTCACCGCCCCTGGATGTAACCTCTTATCTGGGAACCACACCATTATCTGAAGCAATAAAAATAGTTAAATCCTGATCTTTCTTTCCAAAAAGCACAGGAAGCCGACTTGTTTTATATTAGACTTGTGGTTTTCAAAGTAGAAGAAAAGCCGCAGCCGCTTGATGAAGACATCTATAATATAGTTAACCTTTAACGATTATCTGTTGGGGATAGAAACTAAAGATTTAACAATTGTGGCTTGATGACCTTTTCTGTCTTCAGAATTGAGAACTACCCTGAGTCAGTGCGAACGGGAAACACTTTTCATTGCCCTTTTAACCAAACTTAGCATTACAACGAAATAATGAAATAAAGTGAGGCTTTTTGTGTGTGTGAAGAGCAAAAAACTTGCTTCTAGAAGAAAAAGTAAATTTAGTTTCTTTAGAAGACACTAATTATACTCTCAACATTTAAAACAAGCGCTTGAAATAAAAACATTCGCATTTCCCACCTCATTTCAAAACTTTTCTCTGGGGAATAATTAATTCCTTCGCAGTAGGAGTGTGCATGGACATACTGTGTTCCTTTCTGGGTATACTGAATACAAAAATTGAGCAAGTAAATAATGCCCGAGGACGATGGATTGGAAGGAGTCTTCCTGCCTTTCTTAAATACACCTACCCAGTGATTACTCTGCCACTGTGCGAGGGACAAATAGCTCAAGGTCTAGAAGGTGAGTGCCAGGAGGAGAGGCTATTGGTGGGTGGTGAAATTACAGAATTACAGAGCCCTCAGTAAGTATTTGTTGAATGAATAAACATTTGGGAATGTAATTTTGTGCCACTAAAACTAAATATATGAGAATTTGGAATTACTAGACCCATGAAGCAGGGGAAGATTAAGTCACTTTGTGAAAGGCTCTGATAGGGAAATTTTTAGTCTTCTTCCTGGGGGCACAAGAAAATAATTTGGTGTATGTGTGTTTTAAGGATAAGATCTCTGGTCTATTCCTCTTTTTAGTAATCAGGAAAATGCAAATTAAAACAAGTGTTACTAGAAAGGAGTCTCGATCTAGACCCCAAGAGAGGGTTCTTGGATCTTGCGCAAGAAAGAATTCAGGACAAGTCCGTAAAGCGAAAAAGCAAGTTTATTAAGAAAGTAAAGAAATAAAAGAATGGCTACACCATAGACAGAGCCGCCTGAGGGCTGCTGGTTGCCCATTTTTATGGTTATTTCTTGATTATATGCTAAACAAGGGGTGGATTCATGCCTCCCCTTTTTAGACCATATAGGGGAACTTCCTGATGTTACCATGGCATTTGTAAACTGACATGATGCTGGTGGGAGTGTAGCAGTGAAGACGACCAGAGGTCACTCTCCTCACCATCTTGGTTTTGGCTAGCTTCTTTACTGCAGCCTGTTTTATCAGCAAGGTCTTTATGACCTGTCTGCTGACCTCCTACCTCATCCTGTAACATAGATAACATAGAATGCCTTAACCTCCTGGGAATGCAGCCCAGCAGGTCTCAAGGCTTATTTTACCCAGCTCCTATTCAAGATGGAGTTGCTCTGGTTCAAATGCCTGTAACACAGGAGATACAATTTCACTCAGACTGGCAAAACTTAAAGAGCCTGATGAGACCAGATACTGTTAAGAATATGAGAAACTCCCACAATGATGTTAGTAATGTAAATGTTTAACTTTTCAGAACAATTTGGGAATAGAGGCATACCTCATTTTATTGCACTATGCTTAAAATTAAAGGTTTGTGGCAACCCTACGTATAGCAAGCCTATCAGTGCCATGTTTCCAAAAGCGCATGCTCATTTAGTGTCATTTGGTAATTCTTGCAATATTTCACCTTTTTCATTATTTTTATATCCATAGTGGTGATCTATAATCAGTGATCTTTGCTATTACTGTTGTCATAATTTTGAGGAGTCACAAATTGTACCCATATAAGATGACAGACTTCATCAATAAATGTTGTATGTGCTCTGACTGCTCCACTGACCAACCATCCTGTCTCTCTATCTCTCCTTATCCCCCCCCCCCAGTCACTGAGATAGAACAATATTGAAATTAGGCCAGTTAATAACTCTACAATGGTCTCTAAGTATTGAAATGAAAAGAAGAGTCACATATCTCTCACTTTAAATCAAAAGCTAGAAATGATTACGCTTAGTGAGGAAGGCATGTTGAAAGCAGAGATAAGAAGAAAGCTAGACCTCTTGTGCCAAACAACCAAGTTGTGAATGCAAAAGAAAAGTTCCTGAAGGAAATTAAAAGTGCTACTCCAGTGAACACACCAACGATAAGAAAGCAAAACAGCCTTGTTGCCGACATGCAGAACATTTAAGTGGTCTGGAGAGATCAAACCAGCCACAACATTCCCTTAAGCTAAAACCTAATCCACAGTAAAGCCCTAACTCTCTTCAAACTCTGTGAAGACTGAGAGAGGTGAGGAAACTGCAGAAGAAAAGTTGAAAGCTAGCAGAGGTCGATTCACAAGGTTTAAGGGAAAAAGCCATCTCTATAACATAAAAGTACAAGGTGAAGTAGCAAATTATTCAGAAGACCTGGCTAAGATAATTGATGAAGGTGGCTACACTAAACAAAAGATATTCGAAGTAGACAAAACAGCTTTCTGTTGGAAGAAGATGCCATCCAGGCTTTCATAGCTAGAGAGAAGTCAATGTCTGACTTTAAAGCTTCAAAGGACAGGCGGACCCTCTTGTTAGGAATGAATGCAGCTGGTAACCTTAAGTTGAAGCCATTGATCATTTACCATTCCAAATTCTTAATTCCTTAAGAATTATGCGACATCTACTCTGCCTGTGTTCTATAAACAGAACAACAAAGCCTGAATGACAGCACATCTGTTTACAGCGTAGTTTGCTGAATATTTTAAGCCCACTGTTGAGACCTGCTCAGAAGAAAAGATTCTTTTCAAAATATTACTGCTCATTGACAGTGCCCCTATTCACCCAAGAGCTCTAACGGAGATTGATGAATGTTTTCTTGCCTGGTAACACAGCATCCACTCTGCAGTTTGTGGATCAGGCAGTAATTTTAACTTTGAAGTCTTATTATTTAAGAAATACATTTCATGGCCGGGCGCAGTGGCTCACACCTGTAATCCCAACACTTTAGGAGGCCAAGACAGGAGGATCACGAGGTCAGGAGATCGAGCAAGTAAATAATGCCTGAGGACACAGGCATCCTGGCTAACAGGGTGAAACCTGTCTCCACTAAAAATACAAAAAATTAGCCGGGTGTGGTGGCGGGCACCTGTAGTCCTAGCTACTCGGGAGGCTGGGGCAGGAGAATGGCGTGAACCCAGAAGGCAGAGCTTGCAGTGAGGCGAGATCGCGCTACTGCACTCCAGCCTGGGCGACAGAGCCAGATTCCGTCTCAAAAAAAAAAAAAAAAAAATAGAAATATATTTCATAAGTCTATAGCTGCTGTAGATAGTGATTCCTCTGATGGATCTGAACAGAGTCCATTGAAAACCTTCTGAAAAGGATTCATCATTCTAGATACTGTTAAGAAACTTGTGATTCAAGAAGTTTACATTCTAGTAGGAGAGCAGAAGTAAACAACAACAAAAAAAATAGTTTCAGGTGTGCTAACTTCTGCAAAGAAAAATAAAAGCAAGGTGAAAGCTAAAGACAGGACAAGGGGATAGAAAATGAAAGAGGTACAAATTTAAATAAGAGAAACAGGAAAGGCTTCTCTGAGAAGGTGACACCTGATGAGGAACATGAACAAAGTCAGGAAGGAAGCTACAGGAAGAAGAGGAAAGTGCTGGTTTCAGGCACAGTGCACAGCTGGCCCAAAGGCTGTAAGGCAGTGCACAGCAAGGCACACTACAGAAAGCCAGGCAAAGAGGGAGAGAGCCCAGATCACGTGGGACCTTCTTGGCTATAGGAAGAACTTTGAATTTATTCCAGATATAATGGGAAGTCATTGAAGGATTCTGAGAAAAAGAAAGACCCAATCCGACCCCATGGACTGTGTGGGTCGTAAACTGAAGGAGAGCCAAGAGTGAAAGCTGGGGGATACCTATGGGCTCCTGTAGAAGAAAATGATGGCTTGGACTGGGATAGCTGTGGGGTCAGATGAAGTCAGATTTAAGATATACTATTATTATAAAAGTTAGAGCTAATTGGACTTGAGGGATGGATGGTTCATTCATATTAGCATTATGTACCACAGTAAAATACTGCAGTCAGCATGCCCCTCAGAAGGGAAATGGATACATGAACAGTGGTATATTTGTACAATGGAATCTGAACAGTAGTTCAAATGAATGGCATAGCTTACTGGCATCATTGTAGAGAAATCTTAACAGTGTTCAATGAAAAAGCAAATAGCAAAAGTATCTGTAAAGTGTACCCTTTATGCAAATTTTAGAAACACAAAACATACCTAAGTTGTGAGAGTATGAAAACCTAGACAAGCAGAAGAGGACAGAAGTTAACTTAAGGTGGAAAAGATGGAGGAAAGAGGCAAGGGTGGGGCCTTTGATTCTATTATTAATGCTTCTTTTCTTTTTCTTTTTTTTTTAAAGGCTAGGTCTTGCTATGTTGCCCAGGCTGGAGTGCAGTGGTGTGATCATAGCACATTACAGCCTCCGACTCCTGGCCTCAAGTGATCTTCCCACTTCAGCCTCCCACATAGCTGGGACTATGGGTTGCGCACCACCACCCAGCTATCACTAATGCTGTTAAATTAAGTTTAGCCTAAAGCCGCCTCCTTACATATTTTAAGTTCAGCCTAAAGGCTTCTCCATACATAATGAACTGTAACCCAACTGGATGTATAAACAGACTAACCCACTCTTGTACCAACCACCAAGTTTTGGCCAATCAAGGGTGACCAACTGTTTAAGCTGTACTCAAATAAGGCAAACCCTGAGCTGTAACCAATCCAGCTGTTTGTGTAATTCACTTCTGTTTTCTGTACCTCACTTTTCTTTTTCTGTTCATAAATCTTTTTCCACCATGAAGCTGCTCTAGAGCCTCTCTGAACCTACTCTGGTTCAGGGGATCCCCGATTTGCAATTCTTTGCTCCATTAAACTGCTAAATTTAATTTGTCTAAGGTCAGTGCTTTAACAGTGCTTTCTTGAAAAATAAAAACCATGAGAAGCAAATATGGCAAATTGTTAAATGTGGCAAATGCCAGTGATTAGTACATGGGTGTCTTTTACACGTTTACTTCCTGTGCTTTTTTTTTCTTTTCTTTTTTTTTTTTTTGTAACTGAAACATTTAATAATTTAAAAATGTTTAAGTTTTGGAGAGTTTGTTCTGCCAATCAATATCAATATATTTGTTGTATTAAATATGCAGTTCCTATAAATAGGAATGCAAGTTTGTCTTGCAATTTTAGGTGCCTCATAAAGGTTTTAAGTCATTGTATTAATCACACACTGGTAAATATTTTCATTTTAAATGAAAGACACAAAATGAATAAGCATGGAAAAATCAGTGTTCAGGGAAAGATGATGGCACAGGCCACAGCAAAAGGTAAAAGGAAATGACATTTTATAAGCATGTACTTATACAGACAGTATTTGATATGAGGGTTGTTAATACAACAGGTACTTAGTAAATACTTATTATATTTATAAGTATTATTTGTATGAGTTAATTTAATTATTGTTTAAGTTCCAGGGTAAATGTGCAGGATGTAATGTGCAGGTTTGTTACACAGGAAAATCTGTGCCATGGGTGGTTTGCTGCACCTAGCAACCCATCACCTAAGCATTAAGCCCAGCATGCATTAGCTATTTTTCCAACTAAAGTGGTTGTAGGTGGAATTTTATTTTTACATTTTTTCTTTTTTGAGACAGGGTCTCACTTTCACCTAGGCTGGAGTGCAGTGGCATGATCATGGCTCACTGCAGCCTCAACTTCCTGGGCTCAGGCAGTCCACCTACATCAGCCTCCCAAGTAGCTGGGACCACAGATGTAGGCCACCACCTCTGGCTAATTTTTCTATTTTTTGTAGAGATGGGGGTTTTGTCATGTTGCTCAGACTGGTCTCGAACTCCTGGGCTCAAACAATTTGCCTGCCCTGGCCCCTCAAAGTGCTGGGATTTCAAGCATGAGCCACCGTCCCCAGCCCTGGAATTTTAAATCTTCAAAATATTCTAAAATATCAATCTCCTGTTAAAGAGCTTTGCATTCCCTGGGCTACTACAAACTTTAAGAATTCTGTGTTTCCCTATACCTTTTATTCCCCTTGCACAAAGAATTCCATTTCCTATCATTAAGTTTGAAACTTGACCGTGAGGTTCAGAGCACTTGTATAATGAGGTAAGCTAAAGTCAAACTTTAACTCAGAATGATTGGTTTTCAGACAAAGAATGCAACCGCTAATAGCATGTATCATTTTTAGATGAGATTTCAAAACAATGCTTATGTTTCATGTGCTGCTCTCAGTCCCACACACCCATCTCTCAGGCAGTATAACATGAACCCAAACACCCCTGTAAACCAGAGACCTTCAATAGACCGGATACCCCTGGAGACAAAGGGCTGGAGCAATTTCACTGTGTTTGTGGATATAGACAGGTTGCAGTCTGTCAGGTCACAAATCTCTCTTTTAAATAACCCCTAATTACAGATTTACCTCTCCAGTGCCTGCTTTCAGAATGCATAAAGGCAATATAGCTAAAAGGCCTAAAGTTAGGCTTCAATTGATGAAAGCCACTCTGTTGGAGGGCCCAGCCCATTATCACCCTGGCTGTTTGATTCACAAATGCTGGCTCTCCAAGCCATATTGATATGTTTGTTTTTCATTGTACATCAACATTGTTTTAAGTAGATCAGTTTGCTGACATCTGACACCTGATTAGAAAAAGGAATATGGAAAAATGAATGCAAATCTGACCATTTTTGGCAAGAAGAAATATTTGTTTTTCTGTGGATGAACATTGTCTATTGTGAAATATATTAACTGCTAGTGTTAAAACATCATTGAACACTTTGCACAAGAGAAAGTCAAGCTTTGATTACTGAATCAGTCAGTTCCAACACTATGGAAGCTGAATTACAGCCAAAACCTAATTCGGCTTACTTCTTACACAATTTCCCTGTCACTTGTTCACCTTTCCATAATTTCTTTTTTCCATTTGGCAAAGTTTTTGTCTGTTTTTATGCAATAATTTTTCATTTGTTTTTAGTTTGATCATTTTTCTCTCTGGAAACACCCAAAAAAAGGTGTTAAAAGTCTCTGTTCATTGCGTAGGCAACTTATTCTAAATTGTCCTAGTTGTGAATTATATAAATCATTTATTTCTTCTTCAGATCTGTTCCTTTTAAGCAACTCTTTGGAAAGAGAATTGCTGCAGAGAGAAGAACTTCATTAACTAAAAGGAGACTTAGGGCTCATTTGTAGGTTGTTTAATTTCTGAAGTAAACCAATGCAAGATATTGGTAGGGGGTCCCAGGGAAGAGACTAATCTGTATATTGTCCTATCAACCTAGAATTCAAAACTAGTCCCCCAGCAGGCCTCAAAAGTTAAACATAGGGCCAGGCCAAGTGGCTCATGCCTGTAATCCCAACACTTCGGTAGGCTAGGTGGGTGGATCACCTGAGGTCAAGAGTTCGAGACCAGCCTGGCCAACATGGTGAAACCCCATCTCTACTAAAAATACGAAAAATTAGCTGGGCGTGGTGGCACGCACCTGTAATCCCAGCTACTCAGGAGGCTGAGGCAGGAGAACCACTTGAATCCAGGAGGTAGAGGTTGCAGTGAGCTGAGATAGCACCACTACACTCCAACTTTAACCTTGGAGACAGAGTGAGACCTTGTCTAAAGAAAAAAAAAATGAATAAAATATTGATCCTTTGAACATGGATAAAACTTAAAAATATTACACTGGGTGAAATAAGCCAAGCACAAAAGGATAAATATTACATTATTTCACTCATATGAGGTAATTGGAATAGGCAAATTCATAGAAACAGGCCAGGCAGGTTGACTCACACCTGTAATCCTGGCACTTTGGGAGGCTGAGGTGGGTGGATTACTTGAAGTCAGGTGCCGCAAAGAAGAACTGGCACTGAGACAAAGGATTTCTCAGCAAGGCAAATTTACTTTGGCAAAAGGGTGCTGCCTGCATCAGTCATGATCACAAGAGCGCACAGAACAAAGAAGAGTAGGGGTTTTTATTCCTAATGCAGATTCTAGCTCTGTGTCTTTCCCCCATTGGCTGGGGTTGGACTGCACAGTCTAAACTAGTCCTGATTGGTTAAATATTCAAACTTTCTTAGATAAGGGAGGCGTGTGATAGAGGAGAGAGGGAGAGGAGGAAGGGGTCACCTCCGGGGGACTAAAAAGCTAACCTATTCCCACATAAGGAAAGGAATGTGGACTGGGGCTTATCATATCTAGGCATATTTAGACAGGTCAATTCCCAGCAAAAGCAGGGGTGGTGGGGGGGGGCGTAGTACTTGGAATTTAGAGAATAAAGAATAGGGGAATTTGGCAAACAGTTTGAAGAGGAACATAGCTGTGTCTAACATCAGGAGTTTGAGACCAGCCTGGCCAACATGGTGAAACTCTGTCTCTACTAAAAATACAAAAAAATTAGCTGGGCATGGTGGTGCACACCTATAGTTCCAGCTACTCCAGAGGCTGAGGCATGAGAACTGCTTGGACCCAGGAGGTGGAGGTTGTAGTGAGCCAAGATCACACCACTGCACTCCAGCCCAGGTGACAGAGCACGACTGTCTCAATAAAAAAATAAAAAAATCGTAGAAACAGAAAGTGGAATACCTGTTACCTGGGACTGGGTGGAAAGTGAATGGGAAATTATTGCTTAATGGATACAAAGTTTCTGCTTGAGATGATGAAAAAGTTCTGCAAATAGATGGTGGTATGGTTGCACAACTCTGTGAATGTACTTAATGTCACTGAATTGTACACTTTAATTTAATTTTTTTTTTTCTCAAGACAGAGTCTTGCTCTCTCACCCAGGCTGGAGTGCAGTGGCACAATCTCAGCTCACTACAACCTCCATTTCCCAGGTCCAAGCAATTCTCCTGCTTTAGCCTCTCAAGTAGCTGGGATTACAGGTGTGTGCCACCACACCTGACTAATTTTTGTATTTTTAGTAGAGACAGGGTTTCACCATGTTGGTCAGGCTGGTCTCGAACTCCTGACCTGATCCACCCACCTCGGCCTCCCAAAGTGCTGGGATTATAGGCATGAGCCAGCATGCCTGGCCTGAATTGTACACTTTAGAATGGTTAACATCTACTATGTGCCCATAAAAATTAAAAAACTAAAAAGTAAAAAGTGTTTAATAAGAATGGTTAAAATGGTAAGTTATATGTTCTGTGAGGTATTTTTTGTTTTTGTTTTTTGTTTTTTGAGACAGAGTCTCACTCTGTTGCCCAGGCTGGAGTGCAGTGGTGGGATCTCGGCTCACTGCAACCTCTGCCTCCTGGGTTCAAGCAATTCTCCTACCTTAACCTCCCGAGTAGCTGGGATTACAGGCTCGCACCACCACACCCTGCTAATTTTTGCTTTTTCAGTAGAGATGAGGTTTCACCATGTTGGCCAGCCTTGTCTCAAACTCCTGACCTCAAGTGATCCACCCATCTCAGCCTCCCAAAGTGCTGGGATTACAGGCATGAGCCACCGTGCTCAGTCTGTTCTGTTTTGTATGTTTTATCACATTTTTTTTTTAAATAAAAACCTACCAGAAGTCTTGATTCCATGAGGTTTCTTTTTTTTCTTTCCTTTTTCTTTTTTCTTTTTTTTTTTTTTTTTTGACATGGAGTTTCATTCTTGTTGCCCAGGCTGAATGAAGTACAGTGGTACAATCTTGGCTCACTGCAACCTCCACCTCCCAGGTTCAAGCGATTATCCTGCCTCAGCCACCTGCGTAGCCGGGATTATAGGCGCCTGCCAACAAGCCCAGCTAATTTTTTGTATTTTTAGTAGAGATGGGGTTTCATCATGTTGGCCAGGCTTGACTTGAACTCCTGACGTCAGGCGATCCACCCGCCTCAGCGTCCCAAAGTGCTGGGATTACAGGCCTGAGCCACCGTGCCCGTTCTTTTTTTTTTTTTTTTTTTTTTTTTTTTTTTTTTTTTTTTTTTTCCGAGACAGGTTCTGGTTCTGTCACCCAGGCTAGAGTGCACTGGTGCAATCTTGGCTCACTGCAACCTCCACCTCCCGGGTTCAAGTGATTCTCCTGCCTCAGCCTCCTGAGTAGCAAGGACTACAAGCATGTGCCACCACACCTGGCTTATTTTCATCTTTTTGGTAGAGATGGGATTTCACCATGTTGCCCAGGTTGGTCTCTAATTCCTAGGCTCAAGCACTCCACCTACCTCGGCCTCCCAAGTGGTGGCTCATGCCTGAATGAGCCACCACACCTTACAGATTCCATGAGGTTTCATGGGGTCAGGTTAAAGGTATTGAGAACAAAGAGGAGAATCACATTCTCATGCCAGCCACTCCCAGCTTTCCAGAGAGGAGAAGAGATTACTGTTGGAAATGTGATAGAATTATTAACAACTTATAAAGAAATCATAGTTCACAGCTCCTTTTTGCTTTAATAGTGTGTAAAGATTGCATTTTTTTTTTTTTTTTTTTTTGAGACAGTCTTGCTTTGTCACCCAGGCTGGAGTGCAGTGGCACGATCTTGGCTCACTGCAACCTCCACCTCCTGGGTTCAAGTTATTCTCCTGCCTCAGCCTCCTGAGTAGCTGGGACTACAGGCATGTGCCACCACACCCGGTTACTTTTTTGTGTTTTTAGTAGAGACGGGGTTTCACCATGTTAGCCAGGATGGTCCCGATCGCTTGACCTTGTGATCTGCACAAGGTCGGCCTCCCAAAGTGCTGGGATTACAGGCGTGAACCACTGCACCTGGCCAACATTGCAGTTTTTTAAAATAGCGATAAAAATGTTTCACTATTATGACACATAATCTCTATACCCATAAAGATGTATTCACTTCTTGGGCCATCAGGAAGAAATGTGATGAAAACATTCAGAATTGTCAACTGGCCCACATGCACAGAGATCCAACCCTGGGAGAACTAGCATCCCTGTCCCTTGGTGGGTGTCACCTAGCATGAGGGAAATAAGCTATAGGATACTCAGGCTGAGTTAGGTTCCTCCTGGAACACCTAGGAATATCTGGCCCAAAGAAAGATGGTTTGTTTGTTTCAGACAGAGTCCCATTCTTTCGCCCAGGCTGGAGTGCAGTGGCAAGATCTCAGCTCACTGCAACCTCCGCCTCCTGGGTTCAAGCAATTCTGCCTCAATCTCCCAGGTAGCTGGGATTACAGTGACATGATCTTGGCTCACTGTAACCTCTGCCTCCTGGGTTCAAGTGATTCTCCTGCCTCATCCTCCCAAGTAGATATGATTACAGGTGCCTGCCACCACACCTGGCTGATTTTTTGTATTTTTAGTAGATACGGGGCTTCGCCATGTTGGCCACACTGGTCTCGAACTCCTGACCTCAGGTGATCCATCAGCTTCGGCCTCCTAAAGTGCTGGGATTACAGGCATGGGCCACCGCGCCTGGCCAGAAAGGTTTTGAAGTGGCACACAATGATCTGCTCAAATGGTCTCCCAATGGGCTGGGTGGAACTTATCCCTCCTGGGGTTGTAACTAAGAATGGGCTGCTCCCTTGGGGATTAAATGAAAGAATTGTAAAAATGGGGGGAAGGCTTTTTCTGTCTCAGCAAGACTAGAAACTGCAATTACAAGTGTCATCAAACAGACCCTCATTGATGACTGAGGGCGTGATGAGGTGACATGAGTAATAACAGCAAGGCACTTTGCCCATGACGACCACCAGGCAGTGGAGCAGAAAAGAGGCACTAACAGGTTTCACAAGGACAATCTAATGGCAAGCAAGGAGATCACAGGTGTCTCTTGAGCTAGAATTTGAAAGGCTTAAGGAGTTTGGGTTTCATCCTGAAGGCAATAGGGTTATGAGCAAAGGAACAATATAATACAATTTGCATTTTAGAAAAATAACTTTGGCAGCCAGAGAAGACTGTCCTGTAAGAGGGCAAGAATGGAGGCTGGGAAAACAGAAAGCGATTCCAGCAATCCAGACAAGAAATGATGAGGGCCTAAATTAACCTTCTTTGGATGGGATTAAAGGGGCGGCAGAACATGAAACTGGACATAAGAGATATTAAGAAAGTCAGAGGGAACGAGAATATAACCAGTGGGAGAAGAGTACAAAATGGCACAATTAACAGAGATTTAGAGTGGTGTCATAAAAGAAAAAGAATCTCACTCATGTCCTCGAGAAACAAGCCAATGAACTACATTCCTAATGCCACATGAGTTTGGAGATATATTTTTTTAAATGTGTGAAAAACTGAAAACCATGTATATGATTCCAATAATCGAATCAAAGTTAGAAGTAAAAGGACAACATTGGTCTTCAACTGGAATGATATAATTACTAGGGTGATCAAGTATAAGGAAGACCCCGTGTTAGTGGATTTACTCTGTCTGTACTGTTCGCTCCACGCCCAGTGCTTTGCTAACATAAATTCACTTAAGGCAGGAGAAAACAGGATCTAGTTTTCTAGAGGCAAGACTCAGTGAGCTGAGCTCATCCCTACAGTACTTTAATTCTTAGAAATTTATTTATTTTTATTTATTTATTTTTTGAGATGGAGTTTCGCTCTTGTTGCTCAGGCTGGAGTGCAGTGGCACGATCTCGGCTCACCACAACCTTGGCTTCCCAGGTTCAAGTGATTCTCCTGCCTCAGCCTCCCAAGTAGCTGGGATTACAGGCATGCATCACCATGCCCAGCTGATTTTTTTGTATTTTTAGTAGAGACAGAGTTTCTCCATGTTGGCCAGGCTGGTCTCGAACTCCTGACCTCAGATGATCCGCCTACCTTGGCCTCCCAAAGTGCTGGGATTACAGGCGTGAGCCACTGCACTCGGCCTAGTAATTTATCTTTTAATTTCCTCATTCATTTAATAGGTACTTGATATACTTTACCCTTTTTTTTTTTTTTTTTTTTTTGAGATGGAGTCTCAGTCTGTCTCCCAGGCTGGAGTACAATGGCACAATCTCGCATCACTGCAACCTCCATCTCCTGGGTTCAAGCGATTCTCCTGCATCAGCCTCCCGAATAGCTGGGATTACAGGCATCCACCACCACGCCCAGCTAATTTTTGTATTTTTAGCAGAGACTGGGGTTCACCATGTTGGTCAGGCTGGTCTCGAACTCCTGACCTCAGGTGATCCACCCACCTTGGCCTCCCAAAGTGCTGGGATTACAGGTGCAAGCCACCACGTCCGACTACTTTACTCTTTAATTAACATACTTCAATACATATTTAAATAATAAATACTTAAATAATATGTCAGCAGTGTTGACATAAGTACCATTTAGTCCATAGGTTGTATGGCAAGAAGGAATTGGAGCAGAACTTGGATGTTGTCAAGAGGTTATGTACTCTGAGACTGAAAAACATACTTTATTATTGCCCCATGATATCATCTCTCGATACAGTACCTGGCTTTGATTTTAGGAGACTTTTTTCTTTCTTACTTTTTTTTTTTTTTTTTTTGGAGACACAGTTTCACTCTGTTGCCCAGGCTGGAGTGCAGTGGCATAATCTCGGCTCACTGCAACCTCTGCCTCCCAGGTTCAAGCAATTCTCCTGCCTCAGTCTCCCAAGTAGCTGGGACTGCAGGCATGTGCCACCATGCCCAGTTAATTTTTGTATTTTTACTAGAGACTAAGTTTTGCCATGTTGCCCAGGCTGGTCTCGAACTCCTAACCTCAAGTGATCTGCCCACCTCGGCCTCCCAGAGTGCTGGGATTACAAGCATGAGTGACCACACCTGGCCTAGGAGCCTTTTTTCTTTTGGAACAGGAGCGTGAGCTTATAATTAGAAAAGTATATTTGAATTATATTGGCCTAGGGCTACTTTGGAACTATAGAATGAGAAAACATGTGTTTATCAGACTTGATAATAATAGCTAAAATATATTGAGCACTGCATTCATGCCAGAGATGTACTCATTTTATCCTAATGCCAATTTGTGAGGTAGCCTTGGATTATTACTTAGGAATAAGTACACTGAGACACAGCGAGATTAACTTGTCCAAGTTCGTAAAACATGTGATAAGTGGCAGAGCTACTTTTCTAGCTCAGGCGGAGTCTACATTCTTTACCATTGTACTGAGCGGGACAGCATCTGAATACCCATCCCTGGCAGCTTAAGCACTGCATTTGACACCATGTGGTACTGCTCCCCTACTTCCAGTCACCAAAGATTGGACGCCTGATGACATAGGCACTGCTGATTCAGAAACACACACACACATGCATAACGTGAACTAAGCCAGTCATTTTCCTTCTCTTGGCTTCATTAATCTCTTCTAATACCAAGAGATAATGCTGGTCAATGGTAAGATTAAAGGTAAAACCATGCCCTGGTTTTATGGCAGACCAAAACCTGCTGTGAGCCAACTTATGAGGAAGCAGAAAAGGCACAGTGGCCAGGAAAGAGGCTGGGTTGCTTAGGACAGCATTAAGAACTACTCAAAACCTGGGAAAATTAGGAGCTGTAACAACTGTTTCCATCAGTCATGAATCCTAGTTGGAAACTGGTAAGGCCTAGCTGTTCTAGTGATTGTCTTTCAGAGTGAGGGTCTGAAAGATCTCGTCCAGTTTGTCACCAGTGTTATGAGGGCATCTCTAGCATTCCCTGCCATGCTGTTTCTGTTTGGACATCTCTTTTTTAGGTGAGAGACTGGAAGCCTGGCTATGGTGTTACATGAGTATCCTAGGGCTGCCATAGCAAATTCCTGTCAACTTAGTGGCTTAAACGATAGCAATTTATTCTCTCAGAGTTCTGGAAACCAGAAATCTGAAGTCAAGGTGTTGGCAGGGCTGTGCTCCCTCCACGGGCTCTAGAAGAGATTCCACCCCTTTCCTTTTCCAGCTTCTATGGCTGATCACATGCCTTGACTGGTGGCTGCTTACTCCAGTTTCTGCCTCTGTATTCACAGAGCCTTCTCCTCTGTGTCTGTGTCTTCTCCTCCTGTGTCTCTTATAAGGACATATGTCATTGGATTTGGGGCCCACCTTGGTAATACAGGATGATCTCATCTCAGGGTCCTTAATTTAATTAATCTGTAAAAACTCCTCCAAATAAGGCCACATTCACAGCAGCTTAGCATTAAGACATGGACATATATATTTTCAGGGGCTGCTATTCCACCTATTCCAGGTCGTGGGTGTGGTGTGGTGCCACTGTTTTTCTAAAAGCCTAAGGAAAGACAAAGGAGAGTGATACACTTTCAGGTTTCTGTCAGTGTTTCTTTTGTGTAATGAACTCTATGGGTTGGGGCCCATGAAATTCTGGAAGGATTGCTAGAGAAAGTATCCGCCCACAATATTCTGCATGTTTTATGTCTGAAGCATGGGGAAAGCCTTTACAAACAATTTGATTAACTCTTGCCAGGGTTAATTTTGGGGACTCCCAGAAAGATAAAATAATAAGAAAAAAAGCTGAAATCCTGCCATTTGACCAGTGAAAGCTACTGATCTAGTGGACTTAGAAACCTCCCTGAGGTTTCTATCCAAATACAATAGGGAACAATTGTGGCACCATCCCTACCCCCATCAGCAAAAGTCAAGAAGCCTAAACTTCCACTCAAGAGATACCATAACAAGGTATCCCAACACCCAACCCCAAAGGGTTGTTGTCAGAGAGGGACAAGCAGATAGCTGAGAGTTTCATCTCTGCTGGCCAGTAAGAGGGACCTTCCCCTCTCCATGGTGTCAGTGGAGACCATGTAGGGAGCCTGGACTTCCAGCCCCTTCCAGCACTAATGAGGCACCCTTTGCCATTCCTGCCAGGGTGGTATCAGAGGGTCTAGTGAAGAGTCAGAACTTTGACCACTGTCTAGCAGTAATTAGGTCACTCCCACCAAGGTGTCAGTGGAGACCACATGGGGAACTGAGGCAGAAGGAGCCTGCTCCCTTCAGGTCTCAATGGTGGCCAAGTAGAGAACATGGACGTGTACCTCTACCTGTCGTAAAGAGGCATCATCATCACACATATCTCCCCTACCACAATAGTGTCAGAAAAAGCCATCTAAAACAAAAAGTTTAGATAAAATCGAGAGTCTCAGAACATAATACAAAATGTCTAGGTTCCAATGAAAAATTACTCATCATGCCAAAAACTAGAAAGATCTCTGTCTTAGCTTAGGCTGCCATAACAAAATACCATAGACTGGGTAGGTTAAATAACAGGAATTTATTTCTCACAGTTCTGGAGACTGGAAGTCCAAGATCAGGGTGCCAGCAGGGTCTAGTGAGGGTCCTCTCCTTGGATTCCTGTGTCCTCACACAGCCTTTCTTTGGTGCACAAGGGTGGAGAGAGGGAGAGAGGAAGCAAGCTGTCTAATATCTCTTCTTTTAAGAGTGCCAGCCCCGGCCGGGCGCGGTGGCTCAAGCCTGTAATCCCAGCACTTTGGGAGTCCGAGGCGGGCGGATCACAAGGTCAGGAGATCGAGACCACAGTGAAACCCCGTCTCTAAAAATACAAAAAATTAGCGGGGCGCGGTGACGGGTGCCTGTAGTCCTAGCTACTCAGGAGGCTGAGGCAGGAGAATGGCGTGAACCCAGGAGGCGGAGCTTGCAGTGAGCCGAGATCGCGCCACTGCACTCCAGCCTGGGCAACAGCGTGAGACTCCGTCTCAAAAAAAAAAAAAAAAAAAAAAAAAAAAAGAGTGCCAGCCCCATAATAAGAATTCCACACTTATGACCCCCCAAAGTCCCCATCTCCCAAGCATTATCACACTGGGGCTTAGGACTTCAACATATAAATTTGTCGGGAACACAGTTTGGTCCATAGCAACCTCAAACCAGTGAAAAAAGACAATCAATATATGCCAGCACCAAAATGAGAGAGACATTAGCATTATTTCACAAAATTTTAAAGCAGCCATGATAAAAAATGTTTCAGCCAGACATGGTGGCATGCACCTGAAGTCCCAACTACTTGGGAGGCTGAGGTAGAACTGCTTGAGCCCAAGAGTTCAAGACCAGCCTGGGCAACACAGTCAGACCCCCTCTCAAAAAACAAAACAGTTGGCTCATGCCTGTAATCCCAGCACTGGAGGAGGCCAAGGGGGGAGGACTGCTTGAGCCCAGCAGTTCAAGACTAGTTTAGGCAACATAGAAAGACCTTGTCTCTATAAACAATTAAAAAATTAGCTGGGTATAGTAGTGCATGCCTATGGTCACAGCTACTGGGGAGGCTGAGGTGGGAGGATTGCTTCAGCCTGGGCATTTGAGGCTGTGGTGAGCTATGATGCCACTGCAATCCATCCTAGACAACAGAGAAAGACCTCATCTCGAAGAAGAGGAAGAAGGAGAAGGAGGAGGAGGAGGACAATGACCCAACTGAAATATTAAAATTTAAAATTTAAAAATACAATAACTGAAATTAAAAGGTAACTGAAATTAACAGCAGAAAGGAGTGAACTGGAAGATAATGCAATAGAAATTAATATGAATAGCAGAGAGAACATAGCCTAAAAAAAAGAAAGAAAGTCAAACAGGGACCTGTGGATTATAATAAAGTATCTAATATTAGTATCATTAGAATCCTATAAGCACAAGCAAAAGATGATTGAGAAAGTACTCAACAAAATAATGGCTAAAAGCTTTCCAAATTTGTCAAGGGGCATAAATTCATAGATTTAAGAAGCTGGGCATGGCTGGGCATCTTGACCCATACCTGTAATTCCAGTGCTTTGGGAGGCCAAGGCAGGAGGAGCACTTGAGGCCAGGAGTTCAAGACCAGCCTGGGCAACATAGTGAGGCCCATTCTCAAAAAATCAAAAAATGGCATTATGGCACATGCCTGTAGTCCCAGTTACTTGGGAAACTGAGGCAGAAGGATCACTTAAGCCCAGGAGTTTGAGGCTACAGTGAACTATGATTGCACCATTGCACTCCAACCTGGGCAAAACACGAGAACCTATCTCCAAAAAAAATAAAATAAGGTAAGACAAAATTAGACTTAAAAAATTAAATATATTTTTTAAAAAGCTTAACAAACCCCAAAAAAGATAAACTCAAAAAACCATACCAAGGATCAGGCATGGTGGCTCATGCTCATAATCCCAGCACTTTTGGAGGCTGAGGCAGGAAAATCCCAGGAGTTTGAGACCAGCGTGGGCAACATAAAGAGACTCTGTCTGTAAAAAACAAACAAACCATAATGAGATATATAATAATTAAACTAAAGGCAAAGAAAAATCTTGAAAGCAGTCAAAGTAAAATAATACCTTATCAATAAGGGAAACAATTAAAATGATAGTGTACTTCTTATCAGAAAGCATGGAGGCCAGAAGGAAGTGGCACGATATTTTTTCAGTGCTAAAAAAGAAAACTGTTGATATGGTTTGGGTGGGGACACAGCTGAACCATAGCATCTTGAATTCCCACATGTTGTGGGAGGGACCTGATGGGAGGTAATTGAATCATGGGGGCAAGTCTTTCCCGTGCTGTTCTCACGATAGTGAATAAGTCTCACAAGACCTGATGGTTTTAAAAAGAGGAATTCCCCTGCACAAGCTTTCTCTCTTTGCCTGCTGCCATCCATGTAAGACGTGACTTGCTTCTCCTTGCCTTCTGCCATCATTGTGAGGCTTCCCCAGCCACGTGGAACTGTAAGTCCAATTAAACCTCATTATTTTATAAATCGCCAGTGTCAGGTATATCTTTATCAGCAGTGTGAAAATGGACTAATACAACTGTCAACTCAGAACTTTATACCCAGCGAAACCATATCTTTCAGAAATGAAGAAGAAACCAAAACATTCTCTGATTAGAAAAAAAAAAAAAAAAACAGAAAAATTTGTAGTCAACAGACCTACTCTCAAAAGAATGGCTAAAAAACGTTCTCTGAACAGAAAGGAAATGACAAAAGAGGAAACTTTGAGACATCAAGAAGGAAGAAATAACATATTAAGGAAAAGTAAGGATAAATAAGGCTTTTCTTCTCTTAAGTTTTGTAAATTATGTTTGATGATCGAAGCAAAATTTACAACAATGGCTGATGTAGTTCCAAATGTATGCAAAGGATATACTTAAGACAATTATATTACAAGCAGGGGAGGGCAAAGGGATATAAAGATGTAAGGTTTTATACTGTCCTTGAACTAGTAAAATGAAAACACTAGTAGACTGTGATAAGTTATGTATTCATAATGTAATATCTAAAGCAAATACTTAAAAAGCTACACAAAGAGATACACTCAAAAACACATTAGGGCCGGGCGCGGTGGCTCAAGCCTGTAATCCCAGCACTTTGGGAGGCCGAGACGGGCGGATCACGAGGTCGGGAGATCGAGACCATCCTGGTTAACACGGTGAAACCCCGTCTCTACTAAAAAATACAAAAAACTAGCCGGGCGAGGTGGCGGGCGCCTGTAGTCCCAGCTACTCAGGAGGCTGAGGCAGGAGAATGGCGTGAACCCGGGAGGCGGAGCTTGCAGTGAGCTGAGATCCGGCCACTGCACTCCAGCCTGGGTGACAGAGCGAGACTCCGTCTCAAAAAAAAAAAAAAAAAAAAAAAAAAAACCACATTAGAAGTCTAAAAAACACATGGAAGTCTAAAAAATGTTCAAGCAACCCACAGGAAGGCACATAAATAGAGAAATGAACAAAAAGAAAAGAGAAAAACAGAAAATAAAATAATG
The DNA here is from genome assembly GCF_049350105.2 of Macaca mulatta. Taxonomy (NCBI): domain Eukaryota; kingdom Metazoa; phylum Chordata; class Mammalia; order Primates; family Cercopithecidae; genus Macaca; species Macaca mulatta. The sequence continues at coordinate 78,229,772 of NC_133417.1, read as the reverse complement.
AAATGGCTGACACATTGTTTCTCAGCCTTTTGGCTAGATCAAGTATAAAATGGCAGACTTAATCCATTATGTTTAATTAATTAATTAATTTTTTGAGACAGCATCTCTCTCTCTCTGTTGCCCAGACTGGAGTGCAGTGGTGCAATCACAGCTCACTGCAGACTCAACTTCCTGGGCTCAAGCAATCCTTCCACCTCAGCCTCCAAATTAGCTGGACCACAGGTGTGCACCCCCATATCCAGCTAATTTTTTATTTTTTGTAGAGATGGGGTCTCACTGTGTTGCCCAGGATGGTCTGGAACTCCTAGGCTCATGCAATCCTCCTGTCTCAGCCTCCCAAAGTGCTGGGATTACAGGTGTAAGCCACTGCACCTGGCCAGAGTTAATCTTTAGCATATTAAGAATTACATTAATATAAATGGTCTAAATATATCAACTAAAGGACAGAGATTGCAGAGTGGATTTTTTAAAAATATGACCCAAGTATATGCTATCTATAAAAAGTGTATTTCATATATAATAATGTTAGATGAAAAAGATATTATACAAGCATTAATTTTAAAATATAAGAGTGCTACATCAGTATCAAATAAAGCAGAACTCAGAGTAAAGAAAATTAACAAAGATAGAGAGGGACATTTTATAATGGCAAATCAGTCACTCTACCAATAAAACACAGTAATCTTTTTTGTTTAGACAAGGTCTCACTCTGTCGTCCAGGCTGGAGTTCAGTGGCATGATCTCAACTCACTACAACCTTCACCTTCTAGGCTCAAGTGATCTTCCCACCTCAGCCTCCCAAGTAGCTGGGACCACAGGCGTGTGCCACCATACCCAGCTAATTTTTGTATTTTGTGTAGAAACGGAGTTTTGCCATATTGCCCAGGCTGGTCTTGAACTCCTGAGCTCAAGTGATTCACCTACCTTGGCCTCCAAATTGCTGAGATTACCCATGTGAGCCACCATGCCCAGCAAAATATAGTAATCTTAAATATGTATATGGCTAAGAATAGAGCTGTAAAATGTGAGAAACAAAAACTGATAGAACTTAAAGGAGAAATAAATACATCCATAATTATAGCTGGAGACTTCAACACTCCTCTCAACAAGTAATAAAACAAGTAGACAGAAAACAAAGATATGGAAGAACTCAACATCATCAACCAATAAGAGCTAAGTAACTTTTATAGAATACCTCGCTGAATAACAGCATTATACACTCTCTTCTCAAGTGCTTAGCAAACATAAGCAGATACATCATATCATAGGTCAGAGCAACAATCCCTAAGAAAGTTGCGAAATAAAGAAATAAAAGGCATACAGGTCAAAAAGGAAGAAATAAAATTGTTTCTATTTGCAGATGACATGATTATTTATGTATAAAGTCTTAAGAAATCTATAAAAAAAGCCCCAAAACCTTTCTAGAATGAATATTTACAGCAAGATTGCAGGAAACAAGTTAATATAAAAAAATCAATTGTATTTCTATATATTAACAATTAGTACGTGGACATTGAAATTAAAAATACATTACTGGCCAGGTGTGGTGGCTCATACCTGTAATCCCAGCACATTGGAAGGCTGAGGTGGCAGGATCACCTGAGTTCAAGGCTGCAGTGAGCTATAATCACACCATCACTCTCCAGCTTGGGCGAAAGAATGAGACCCTGACTCTTAAAAATAAATAAATAAACAAATAAACAAACAAATAAATAAATAAATAATAAATAAATAAATAATACATTACCATTTACAATAGTACCAATAAAAAAGAAATAGGTGTAAGTCTAACAAAATGTGTACAGGACTTACATGTTGAAAACTACACAACGTTGTTGAGAGAAATTTAAAAATATATAAACAAATGAAAAGAAATACTGTGTTATTGGGTTAGAGATCCAATATACTAAAGATATCATTCTCAAGTTGATATACAGTTTAATACAATTCCTAGCCAAATACCAGCAAAGATTTGTAGGTATAGAAAATAAAAATCAGGCTAGGTGCGGTCACTCAAGCCAGTAATCCCAGCACTTTGGGAGGCCAAGGCAGGTAGATCACATGAGGTCAGGTGCCAAGACCAGCCTGGGCAACATAGTGAAATCCTGCCTCTATTAAAAATACAAAATTAGCCTGGCAGGCTGGCACGGGCCTGTAGTCCCAGCTACTCAGGAGACTGAGGCAGGAGAATCACTTGAACCCGAGAGGCAGAGGTTGCAGTAAGCCAAGATCACACCACTGCAATCCAGCCTGGGTGACAGAGGGAGACTCTGTATCCAAAAAAAAAAAAAAAAAGGAAGGAAGGAAGGAGGGAGGGAGGGAGGGAAAGGGGGAAGGAAGGAGGGAAGGAAGGAGGGAGGGAAGGGGGAAAGGGAGGAAGGAAGGAAGGAAAGTAGAATAGCTAAAACAATTTTTAAAAAGAATAAATGGGGCTGGGCCTGGTGGTTCAAGCCTATAAACCCAGCACTTTGGGAAGCTGAGGCAGGTGGATCACTTGAGGACAGGAGTTCGAGACCAGCCCGGCCAAAATGATGAAACCCCACCTCTACTAAAAATACAAAAAATTAGCCGGGTGTGCAGTGGCGCATCTGTAATCCCAGCTTGTTTGGTGGCTGAGTCGGGTGAATCGCTGGAACCCGGGAGGTAGAGGTTGCAGTAACTGAGATCATGGCCACTGCACTCCAGCCTGAGAGAAACAGCAAGACTCCGTCTCAGAAACAAACAAAAAGAATAAATGGAGAGAAATTGGTCTATCCAATTTTAAACTTACCATATAGCTATAGTAATCAGAATCAGAGTGTGGTATGATGAAGGGATAGACATATACATCAACGGAATTTCTGTTAAGAACCCAGAAATAGACAACCACAAATATACCTAATTGATATTTGACAAAGCTGCAAAAGCAATTCAATAAAGGAAAGACAGCCTTTTCAACAAGCAGTGCTGGAGAATTGTGCATCCATAGGCAAAAAACATGAACCTCAACCCACTTTTCACACCTTATTTGTATAAGGTCTCACTATGTTGCCTAGGCTGGTCTTGAACTTCTGGTGTCAACAATCCTCCCACCTCAGACTCCCAAAGTGCTCAGATTACTGGTTAGGCCACCATGCCTGGCCCTATAATATTCTCGAAATGGAAATGTTATAGAAATTGAGATGAGACTAGTGGTTGCCAGGAGTTAAGGAAGGCATAGAGGCAGGAGGAAAGTGGACGTGGTTATAAAAAGGCAACATGACAGATCCTTGTGGTGTTGGAAATATTCTGTGTCTTCAGTATGTCAATGTCAATATCCTGGTCATGAAGAGTTTTGCAAAATGTTACCACTGGGGAAAACTGGGTAAAGGGTACATGGGACCTCTATTACTTTTTACAATTACACATAAATCTATAATTTCCTCAACATAAAAAGTTTAATTTAAAAATGAGGCTAAGCATAAAAACACTGAACAGTTGTCTATTAAAGCCTAAAGATTCTGTCCATAAAGCAGCCCAATTTTATTTTTGCAAAGACAAATTAAATCAATATCATAAGAAGAAAAAAAACTTGTGAGATTCTGCTTCAGAAATGATGTAGAAACTTCTATGGGGCCACACTCCTGGACAAGCTCTAAAAAACAATTACCTGAAGGCACTTGACTAAAAGTAGGCAGAAACTGCAGAGAAGGTTGTAGTTGGAAGAAGGGAATGCCTTTTCACTTGAAGGCAGTCCTTAGTCCATACCAGACAGTTTGGCTAAAACTTCAGTAGAAATTTACAGTCTTGGCCAGGTGCGGTGGCTCACGCCCGTAATCCCAGCATTTTGGGAGGCTGAGACTGGCGGATCACCTGAGGTCAGGAGTTCGAGACCAGCCTGGCCATGGTGAAACCCCGTCTGCACTAAAAACACAAAAAATTAGCCAGGCATAGTGGTGCGCACCTGTAATCCCAGCTACTCGGGAGGCTGAGGCAGGAGAATCGCTTGAACCCAGGAGGCGGAAGTTGCAGTGAGCCAAGATCGCACCATTGCGCTACAGCCTGGGCAACAAGAGCGAAACTCCGTCTCAAACAAAACAAAACAAAACAAAAAAAATACAAAAAATTAGCCGGGCGTGGTAGCAGATTCCTGTAATCCTGTAATCCCAGCTACTCATGAGGCTGAGGCAGAAGAATTGCTTGAACCTTGGAGGTGGAGGTTGCAGTGAGCCAAGATCTCACCATTGCACTGCAGCCTGGGGGACAAGAGCAAAACTTCGTCTCAAAAAAAAAAAAAAAAAAAAAAAAGGAAAAGAAAAGAAATTTACAGTCTTACTGGCTTGAAGAAACAGATGACAGAATTCAAAGTGGCCACAGCAACTGGAAACTGAGGGAAAAACCTCAGAAAGGAGACAGCCACAGAGGAGTGGCCTCCAATTCTACAAAAAACCCTGCATGTAAGAATTCTGCAAAAAACCCTGCATATAAGAATTCTGCACACAACAGTGGCTCCCCTGGAGACAGTGAAAAGCCCCAGAGGCACAGGGTGCCACCTTTTACATTTCAGCTGGGCAGCAAGGTGGGTGGGCACAGTGGATGCTCACCCCTCTGCCACAGTTACAGCATTACAGGCCAAGCAGGAAGACGTCATGGCTTATGGTGTGAAAGAATCTTGATGGTTTTTACTCTAAATTTTCTAAAGTTTTCACAAATGCAATATTTTTACTTAATACTTTAAGCATATATGACACTATGACACTTTGGTTTTATTCCTCCCTTCATAATGTTTTTCTCTTAAGCCTTTTTTTTTTTTTTTTTTGCAATGACTTCCTGTTTGAAAGCATACTTTTGCTGCTTGCTGTGTTTTGGCCAGCCAGTCTCTTCTGATGGCTCTGGTGTCTCTAGCTGCATGTGTGGCCTCAGGACAGTAAAGATCTGGGTCTGGGTTTAGGGTGTGTTAGAGCCAGAATCACAGATCACAGCTTTGTGAGGGTGGACAGAGCCCTGGCAGTTCTGGCTTATAGCCAAGGTGCTGGGCATACAGGCACCCATTAAAAAGTGGATACATTTGGGGAAAGAAAAAAAAAAGAAAGAAAAAAGAATTCTGCATATAAACTCTGCTCAAATCTCTGGCTGATCTCTAAACCACATATGCAGAACATATCCAAAGAGTTCAGCCATGGATAAAAGAGCTACACAAAGATTTCAGCTGCTGCCAACTGCAAGGAAGTTTGTGTTTAGAGTCTGAGGCAGGACTAATTAACTTCCTGTTAAAACAGTCAAGACTATTTGATAGAATAGAACAGAATCTGAAATCTCTACAATGTATCATTTACAATGCCATGAATAAAATCCAAAATTACTAGACATAGGAAGAAAAAGAAATTGTAATTCATAAGCAATCATTGCAGGCTGACTAGAAGATTTCCCACATACTGAGTTAGCAAAGATTTTTAAAACAGCTATTGAAACTGTGTTCAAGAGCATAAAGGAAAATATCCTATAATTAATTTTAAAAAATAGGATATATAAACACAGAGATCACAAATATTTCAAAAAATCAAACAAATTCTAGAGCTGAGGCTGGGCATGGTGGCTCATGCCTATAATCCCAGCACTTTGGGAGGTGAAAGAGGAAAGATCACTTGAGCCTAGGAGTTCCAGACCAGTCTGGGCATTAGAGTGAGACCCTGTCTCTATTTAAAAAAAAGAAAAGAAAAGAAAAGAAAGAGAGAGAAAGAGAGAGAGAGAAAGAAAGAAAGAAGAAGAAGAGAAAGAAAGAGAGAAAGAAAGAAAGAAAGAGAGAAAGAAAGAAAGAAAGAAAGAAAGACGGAAAGAAAGAAGAAATTCTAGAGCTAAAAAATAAAAAACCAAAACAAAATATGTAATGGATGGTCTTAATAGAAGACTAGAGAGGGTATAAGAATCAGTCAACATAAAGACAGATCATTAGAAATTATGAAATTTCAGGAACAGAGAGAAAAAAGATCGGGGAGTGAAAAAGAAAGACAATAGAATTGGGGCTTAGTGACCTATGGGACAATATAAACATTTCTAACATATGAGTAATTACAGTCCTGGGAGGAAAGAATGGAATAGAAAAAATATTTGTGGAAATAACAGCTGAAAAACTTTCAAGTTTGTAGATTCAAGAAGCTCAGTGAACCCCAAGCAGAACAAATACAAAGTAAACCACATCTATAGTGTCTTTGTAAATTTTCTAAAAAGCAAGGATGAAAGAAAAATCTTAAAAACAAATTTTAAAAATCAATACATTATAAACAGGGGATTACAATACAAATGACCACTGACTTCTCATCAAAAGTATTTGTTTTTTAAGTGTTTCAAAGTGAGTGTCTTAGGTGTAATTCAATTTTAGCATACCACCAGCCAAAAACCAACCAAACAAACAAAAAACAGTTGGACATGTGTCCATGATGCCAAGCCCTTGACATAATTATTGGGAATTTATTATTTGGTCACATCCTTCAAAATAGATCAAAGAGCAAATTATTTCACAGTAGACTGACAAAAACCTAGTTGCTTAAGCAAATAAAACTGTGCCTTCAGTATATAAATAAGTATTAGCACCAGGTTGTCATATCAGCTCTTGAAAACCCAGGGTAGAAAGGATTGGTAGCAGAGAGTTTAGAAAAAAGATAGCTGATTAAATTGGATTATCATCCTGGCATCCCCTTCTTCTAATCTTTAGCCAGTGCTGTCTCCCTGGGGGCTTATTTTCTTTATATTCTTTGGATAACAGAAGTGTTAGTTTTCAGGTAATATTGACCTGATCCAGGACTAGAGTCAGATGACTTAAAAGAAAATTTTATAAGTCTCTTCAGGATCAAGATCAATGATTAAAAAAAAAAAAGAAAGGTAACAATAGAGATTTCTGAAATTGAAGTTTTCATCAGAGACATTCAAACAAATGAACTTATAGAGCTATTTTAAAGCTATCTTCACAATGGTTAGAAATAGAAAGCAAAAAATCAAATATAAAACATAAATCAGAAGTGGAATTGAGTATGTTATAGTGAATCTTACAAAATTTAACAACCTATAAGGATAAAAACATCTCAGGGGACCAAAGATAGAACCTCTTAGAATGGCTGTATTCTCAACAACCTTTCACATTAAAGTTGTAAAACCTGATTCTAACAATGGCACTGGACTGAAGGTGTTAAGCTTTTGAATTCTCAAATCTGTATTTCTTATTCTGTCTTTTCTTCCTGACTCTAGATTGACATTCACCACTGTCTCATGGTCAGAGGAAGTATGTTACTGAACAGTATTTTCCTAACTTCAGTCATTCCAGCACGGTTGTCTCATGTTTTGCCATAAGTGTACAATCCTTGTACTATTATTTACTAGTTTTCTTTAAGTTGACTCACATTTTTTACTTGTATGTAATTGAAAACCGTAGCTGCAATGAGAAAAGCAGTGCAATTAGTCATCAATAAAATTATAGAGAAATAAATGTAATATAAAACATAATTATTATGTTCTAATTAGATGTTGTTGTCTTCCAAAGTCTGACACCTGTTCTGTCTTAGATAAAACAAAAAGTATCCGATGTTAAATAACATTAACATCAGACTGAGCCTTTCTGCTTGATACAATTAGAAAGATTTTTACAGGATTAAATGAAAACTGAAAACGTAAAAAAGAAGAGAGGGAGAAGAGAAAAATGAGCATGGTCCAAAGTTGCACTCAAATATCAACAGAAAAAAAATTCTAATGTAGTATTAACAAGAATGGAGGCATGACTAGAATTGAACAGTTAAAAATATTTATACATATTCCTTGAGTCATGCTCTGTCTTCACCTCCATGTTCCCTTTGATTATTCTTTGAATAGAGAATATCATATTTGCAATGAAAGGAAGTAAATTAAAATAATCAGAACAGTGGCACTTATAAAATTCTGCAAAATGCAATAAAAAGTGCTTATATTTGGTAGAAATTCTTCTGGATAAGTTCGATTTTTTTGTTTGTCTGACAATGTACAGAATCTAATTTTCTCGAAGGGGAATTAACTATATTTACTGTGCTTTCAGATAAGTTTAATACTTCCTTTTACATTTTGAATAAGGTATATAACCATTGCAGACTTAATAAGGTTAAACTAACAACTGCTGGCAAAATTTAAACAGTTGACTTCAGATTGATCTTTATTCTACATAAATAATTTAAAAGTCATTTTATAAAGGTTATTCAACAAGAGAATTAAACGAAATCTATCAAGATTTTATTTTATTTTATTTTTTATTTTTCTTTCTCTTTTTTTGAGATGGAGTCTCACTGTGTCGCCCAGGCTGGAGTGCAATGGCGCGATCTGGGCTCACTGCAAGCTCTGCCTCCCGGGTTCACACCATTCTCCTGCCTCAGCCACGCGAATAGCAGGCACCCTCCACCACGCCTGGCTAATTTTTTGTATTTTTAGTATTTTTAGTAGAGACGGGGTTTCACCGTGTCAGCCAGGATGGTCTTGATCTTCTGGCCTCGTGGTCCACCCGCCTCAGCCTCCCAAAGTGCTGGGATTACAGGCATGAGCCACCGCACCCAGCCTAAGATTTTATTTTATTAAATACAATCTACCGAGAGGGAGGGAGAGGGAGAGGGAGAGAGACAGAGAAAGAGAGAGAGAGAAAAAAACATAAAACAACTTATTTCCAAAAGTTTACTGTGGCATATAGGGTGAAATGGAGAATTGTAATTGTTTTAAAATCTGAAATTATTTTTGTATTGTTCTAGTATAATGATATTTTAATATGAAATCCCAATTAAAATATACTGTTATTATCTCATTATAAAAAGAGAGAGAGAGCGAACTGAGGGTTCTGGTGTTGATAATCTCAGAGTAGCTAGTACTATGATAACTCTCCCACAGAAAATAATGATAAATTCTGGACAAAATGTGACCAACTATTTGAAGACACTGGAGAGGGACCGAAAGCAGGCAGAAATTAGAAGGGATTTCAAAGTTAAATTAGGGGAACCAAACTAATTTGATGGGATCTACATTTATCCATATTTTTCTATGTCTTTGCAGCCTGGGGCAGTTAGAACTCAAGCAGAAGTATGCAGTCTTATTTGCTGGAGGTGTCAAAGACTGGGATTTCAGAGCTGCAAGAGTGGCTAGAAGTCTAAAGTGAAATCTGAGAAAAAAGCCATGAAAGAGGGAGTCCCCAAATCTGCATATAAATTCCTGTCAACTAGTTGGCTGACCCCCAACCTGTGCATGTACAGAGATCATTTCAAGGGGCCCACTGGAAAGCAATAGTTGAAAGGATGAGAGAACTGAGTAGATATGCCAGCTACTATCTACTGCAGGAGAGAAAGAGTTTGAGTGCTGCATAGTTACAAGACTCAGTAAACACCGTGGTCTTTGAATAGGCTCACACTGAAAAATCATAAAATCAAGACTGCACAAGGTTAAGGTGATCTGCCAGTAACTTAATTATCTGCAGAACAAATATCAACACTCTTCAGAGAAATCTAATAGAAATCAGAGTCTACAAAATATCACCCAAGATGTCCATTATAAATATGAAATTACTAGACATGTAGAAAAACAGGAAAATTTGACCCAGACTCAAGAATAAATAAATTTGAATAAATAAAATAGTCCCCCTCCTTATCCTTGAAGGATATGTTCCCAGACCCACAGTAGTACCTAAAACCATGAATAGTACCTGCTATGGTTTGAATATGTTACCCAAAGTTCATATGTTAGAACCTTAATCCCCTGTGCAGCAGTCTTGAGAGGTGGGTCATTAAGAAAGTAATTAGGTTGTGAGAGCTCTGCTATCACGAATAAATAGTGCTGGAATGGGAGTGGGATCCTGATAGAAAGAGTAAGTTTGGCCTGATTTTCTGTTTCACTTGCTTGCTCACCATGTGATGCCTTCCACCTTGGAATGACTCTTGTCAGATGCCAGTGCCATGCTCTTGGACATTCCAGCCTCCAGAACCATGAGCCAAATAAACTTCTGTTCCTTATAAATTACCCAGTCTGTGGTATTCTGTGATAGCAGCAGAAAATGAACTAAGACAATACTTAATGTTATATATATACTCTTTTTCCTATATATAAATACCTATGATAAAGTTGAATTTATACATTAAACACATTACTCTTGTGCTTTAGGCTCATTATTAAGTAAAATAAGGACTACTTGAATGTAAGCACTGCAATACCATGACAATAGACCTGATAACCAAGACCTCTAGTAGTAGGTAGTATATATAGTGTGGATATGCTGGACAAAAGGATGATTCATTTCCCAGGCAGAATGGAGTGAGATGGTGCAAAATTTCATCAAGCCTTTGAGAATGGCATGCAATTTAAAACTTATATTGTTTATTTCTGAAATTTCCCATTTAATATTTCCAATCTTAGTTGACTGCAGGTAGCTGAAACTGTGGAAAGTGGAACTGCAGAGGAGAAGGGACAATGGTAATGGCTGAAATTTTGCCAGATTTAGTGAGACATACCACTTTACAGATATACAAAGCTGAGCAAACCCAAGCAGAATAGACACAAAGAAAACCACATTTAATCACAGTATAGTCAAACTACTGAAATCAAAGAGAAAAATAATTTCTTTCTTTTTTTTTTTTGTTTTTTGTTTTTGTTTTTGTTTTTGAGATGGAGCCTCGCTCTGTCGCTCAGGCTGGAGTGCAGTGACTTGATCTCAGCTCACTGCAACCCCCGCCTCCCAGAGTCAAGCAATTCTCCTGCCTCAGCCTCCCGAGTAGCTGGGATTACAGGTTCACACCACCACGCCCAGATAACTTTTGTATTTTTAGTAGAGACGGGGTTTCACCAATTGGCCAGGTTAGTCTCAAACTCCCGATCTCAGGTGATCTGCCCACCTCGGCCTCCCAAAGTGCTGGGATTACAGGTGTGAGCCACTGCACGTGGCTGAGAAAAAGAATTTCTTGAAAGCAGCCAGAGGAAAAGGAAAACACATTACATACAGGGGAATGACATTAAGAAGGACTGCCAGCTTCTCACCTGAAGCAATGGAGGCCAGAAGGTGATGAAACAACATCTTTAAAATGCTAGGGGAAAAAATTTCTGCCAAAAACTCAATATGGAGTGAAGGTATCATAAAAAATGGGGCATAAGGTAAGACGTTTTGAAATATCAGGGTGATAAAACTCATCAACAGTAGACATATAGTACAAAAAAATAAAGAGTTTGTCTGGCTGAAAGAAAAGACATTATATGAAATTTGGATCTACTGAGCGGAACAAAGAGAATAAGAAATGATAAATGTGCAAATAAATAGAAAAGGCTAACTCTCTTCTTTCATTCTTTCTTTCTTTAGAGACAAAGTCTCACTCTGTCACCCAGGCTGGAGTACAGTGGTGCCATTATAGCTCACTGCAGCCTTGAACTTCTTAGATCAAGTGATTCTCCTGCCTCTGCCTCCCAAAGAGCTGGGACTACTGGCACACACCACCAGCCCTGGCTAATTTTTTTTTTTATTTTGTAGACACAGGATCTGGCTATGTTGCCCAGGCTGGTCTCAAACTACTGGCCTCAAGTGATCCTCTTTTCTCAGCCTACCAAAGTGCTGGGATTATAGGCATGAGACACCATACCCTGACTTTTTTTCTTTCTTAATTTCTTTTAGAAAGCAACTGATTGCTGAAAGCAAATAATATTGTATTATGGGATTTTAACATATATAAAAAGCATATATGACAACAATAACAAAATAATGAGGAAAGTAAACAAAATTATACTATTACCAGGTTCTCAATTTTATGTGAAGTGGTGCAATATTAACTCAGAATGTACTAATAAATTAAGAATCCATATTGTAATCCCTAAAGCAAGTATGAAAATAATACAAGAGGTATAGTTAAAAAGCCAGTAGAACAACTAAGATTGAGTACTAAAAATATGTGATTTACCAGAAATAAGGATGGGAAGGAGAAACAAAGGAACAAAAAATATTTGAGACTATTGGAACTTCTACAAAACAGTAGAATTTAATTCAACATACTGATAATTATATCAGATGTAAATGTATTAAACACATCCATTAAAAGGCTGTGACTGTAGACTGAATGAAAAAGGAAGACCCAGGCCAGGCACAGTGGCTCATGCCTGTAATCCCAGCACTTTCAGAGGCCAAGGAGGGTGGATCGCCTGAGGTCAGAAGTTTGAGACCAGCCTGGTCAACATGGTAAAACCCTGTTTCTACTAAAAATACAAAAATTAGCCGGGCGTGGTGGTGTGTGCCTGTAGCCCCAGCTTCTCAGGAGGCTAGGTCAGGAGAATCGCTTGAACCCGGGAGGTGGAGGTCACAGTGAGCCGAGATTGCACCACTGCACTCCAGCCTGGGTGACAGAGTCAGACTCCATCTCAGAAAAAAAGGAAGACCCACTGTGTGCTGCCTAAAAGAGGCTCACTTTAAATGGAAAGGCATAGGTTGAAAATAAAAGGATAAGGAAAGATATACCAGGTAGACAGTAAGTATAAAAAAGTAAGAGAGGCTATGTTAATGCCAGACGAATTAGGCTTCAAAACCAGAAAGTATTATCAGAAACAAACAGACACATTTTATAATGATAAAAGGGTTAAGTCACCAGGAGGATCTATCAGTCCTAAATGGCAACATAGAGAAGCCCTGTCTCTACAAAAAATTTTAAAATTAACCAAGTATAGTAGTACACACCTATAGTTGCAGCTGCTCGGGAGGCTGAGGTAGGAGGATTATATGAACCCAGAATTCAAGGCTGCACTGAGCCATGATGATGCCACTGCACTCCAGCCTGGGCAAGAGAGTGAGACCCTGTCTCAAAAAAAAGTAAACAAACCAACAGAATTTGAAGAATTTGAAAATCACAATCAAGAAACTTTAATTACTCAATTGATATTTATAACACATTTCACCCAGTAACTATAGAATAGCAAAATATACATTATTTTCAAGTGCAAATGGAACATTCATCTAGATATACCATACCATGTGTTAGGTCAGAAATAAATCTTAATAAATTTCAAAAGAAATTCTAATTGTGCATAATATATTTCTTAACCACAGGGAATTAAATTAGAAATCAATACCATTAAGATATCTAGAAAAGGCTCAAATATTTGGAAATTAAACAGCACACAATTAAATAATCCATGAGTCATAAATTATAAGGGAAAAAATATTTTCTGAATGATGATAAAAGTACATTAGAGGACCTGGTGCGGTGGCTCACACCTGTAATCCCAGCACTTTGGGAGGCTGAGGTGGGAGGATCACCTGAGGTCAGGAATTCGAGACCAGCCTGGCTAACATGGCAAAACCCATCTCTACTAAAAATACAAAATTTAGTCAGGTATTGTGGTGGGTGCCTGTAATTCAAGGAGAATCACTTGAACTGGGGAGGTAGAGGTTGCAGTGAGCCGAGATTGTGCCATTGCACTCCAGCCTGGGCAACAGAGTGAGACTCTGTCTCAAAAAAAAAAAAGAAAGAAAAAGAAAAACAGTACATTGGAAAAGGCAAAATGAAACTATGGTGATAAAAATCAGAATAGTGATTGCCAATGGAATATGGGGATTAAGTCAAAGATGGCACGAGGGATGACGTTCTTGAATTAGCAAAGGTGTGACTTTAACTGTTTTTGAGGACAGATTGTCTGAACCAATAGGCAATGATGCCACTGTGTGCTATTAGTGCCATTATTATTATTATTATTACTATTTTTTGAGACGAAATCTCGCTCTTGTCTCCCAGGCTGGAGTGCAATGGCAAAAGGCGTGATCTCGGCTCACTGCAACCTCCGCCTCCCGGGTTCAAGCTATTCTCCTGCCTCAGCCTCCCGAGTAGCTGGGATTACAGGTGCCTGCCACCACACCTGGCTAATTTTTGTATTTTTAATAGAGACAGTGTTTCACCTTGCTGGCCAGGCTGGTCTTGAACTCCTGGCCTCAGGTGATCTGCCCACCTCGGCCTCCCAAAGTGCTGGATTACAAGCGTGAGCCACGTGCCCAGCCTATTACTGCCATTATTATGTCTCCAGCCAAGACTTTTCCTCTGAATGCCAAATTCATATGTTTAATAAGCAACTTGATGTCACTTTGAATGTAACGTATCAATAATGGGACTCGTGATTCCCTCCTTACATCTACTTGTCTCCAAATCTTTTCCACTGCAATAAATGGCATTATCATTTACCCAGTTGCTTAAGCCAAAGACCTAAGCAGAGTCTTGCTCTGTCGCCCAGGCTGGAGTGCAGTGGCACAATCTCGGCTCACTGCAAACTCTACCTCCCGGGTTCACACCATTCTCCTGCCTCAGCCTCCTGAGTAGGTGGGACTACAGGCGCCCACCACCACCCCTGGCTAATTTTTTGTGTTTTTAGTAGAGACGGGGTTTCACTGTGTTAGCCACGATGGTCTTGATTTCTTGACCTCGTGATCCACCTGCCTCGGCCTCCCAAAGTGCTAGGGTTACAGGCGTGAGCCCTCGCCCCTGGCCAATTTCTCTCTGTTTCTTATGTTTCACATCTAATCTGTCACCAAATACTGTTGATTCTGCTTCTAAGGTACAGTAGTTTCTCTTTATCCTCAGTTTTGCTTTCCATAGTCTTAGTGACCCACAGTTAACCTCAATTTGAAAATATTAAATAGAAAAATTCCAGAAAGAAATAATTTATACATTTTGGGGGGCCTGGCATTTAATTTTTTTTTTTTTTTTTTTTTTTTGAGATGGAGTCTAGTTCTGTCGCCCAGGCTGGAGTGCAGTGGCGGGATCTCGGCTCACTGCAAGCTCCGCCTCCCGGGATCACGCCATTCTCCTGCCTCAGCCTCCGGAGTAGCTGGGACTACAGGCGCCCGCCACCACACCGGGGTAATTTTTTTGTATTTTTAGTAGAGAGAGGGTTTCACCATGTTAGCCAGGATGGTCTCGATCTCCTGACCTCATGATCTGCCCGCCTTGGCCACCCAAAGTGCTGGGATTACAGGCGTGAGCCACCGCGCCCGGCCGGCAATAAATATCTTAATTTTTGTTTCATTTTTATGATGACAAATAATTTTCAAGTTTATTTTCTTGCTTGTTTGTTTGTTTAAATACAAAGTTAAACTACAAACAGGTACGATCAAGACATTGTATCTCACATTTACACTCCCATCAGATCCTCTTCCAATTCACTGACCACTGACTAGGCTAGTGGGGGGTGGGGACGAAGGCTTTTTTAGGTAGCACGGTGGTGAGGCCTGGGGTGGGGCTGGGGGGAATCAAAAAGGAGGACAGGCTCTCATACCTGTCTCCATTCACATTTACCTGGGACCAGGGTAGGCAGAAGATACCAGGTCATGGCTCCGGAGCCCTGTCCCCCTGGACTGCAGGGACAGTGAGTGAGAATCAGTCTAAATTGTGTGCCATTCTGAGTAGCATGAGGAAATCTTGTGCTGTCTTATTCCATCCCACCTAGCACATGAATCATCCTTTGGTGCATATATATCCACACTATGTATGCTACCCACCCGTGAGCCACTTAGTAGCCATCTCAGTTATCAGCTCAATCATCAGGTCAACTGGACGTATTGTAGTGCTTGTGTTCAAGTAACCCTTATTTACTTAATAATGGCTCCAAAGTGCAAGAGTACTGGTGCTGGCATATTATATAATAGTTCTATTTTATTATTTGTTATTATTGTTAATCACTTACTATGCCTAATTTATAATTAAACTTTATTATAGGCATGTCTTAAAAAAAGCATATATAGAGTTTGATACTATCTGCATTTGCAGGTATCCACAGAGGAACTTGGAATGTATCCCCTGAGGATGAGGAAGGACTATGAATATGGCAAATCCATCTACATCTTTTCTCTGCTACTATCATTCTAGTGTAAACCATTATCACTCTGAGTGCTCCAGTGACTTCATAAGCCAGAGCAGATTTTTAGAAAAGTAACTTGGTTTGTGTTGCATTCCTGTTCAAAAAGTCCTTTATCAGGTTTCCAGTGCCCCAGGTACTATGTGATCCGGCCTCTGCTCACCTCCCCCATCTCATACCAATGCCCCACCTGATTAATGTGATCAGCACAGGAACATCTCAAAACCACCTTGAGGCCTTTGTGCATGCTATTCTGTCTGTGTGAAATGATCTTTGTGCTCTGATTCTTTCTCAGCCTTAAGTCTTTCTAAGTTTAAATGTTACCTCCCTTAGGTCCTATATTATTTTCAGAGTGGTCTCCCCTAAATCATATTATATTCTCTATCAGTGCTGTGGATCGAATGTGTTCTCCAAAGTTCACGTGTTGGAAACTTAATCCCCAATGCAGCAGTGTTGAGAGGTGGGAGCTTTAAGAAGTGATTAGGTCCTGAGAGCTCTGCCCTCACACATGGATTAACGGTGATGTTGCAGGAGTGGGTTAGTTACTGTGGGAATGGGCTCTGGATAAAAGGATGAGTTTGGTCTCCTTTTATCTCTTGCTCTCTCTCACTCTCTTTTACTCTGTGATGCCTTTTACCATGTTATGCAACAGGAAGGCTCCCACCAGATATGGCCCCTTGATCTTGGACTTCCCAGCCTCCAGGACTGTGAGCCAAATAAATTTATGTTCATTATAAATTACTCAGTCTCAGGCATTCTGTTATAACAAAACAAAGTGGGCCAGGTGTGGTGGCTCATGCCTTTAATTCCAGCCCTTTGGGAGGCCAAGTTGAGAGAATCGCTTGAGCCCAGGAGTTCAAGACCAGCCTGGGCAACATAGTGAGACCCTGTCTCTGAAAAAATCCAAACAAAACCATAATAGACTGAGACACTCGGCATTCTATTTATTTTCACCACAGTTCCTCTCATAATCTGAAATTTTTATAGTTATGTGTTTATAACATCTCGCCTACAATACCCAACACACACACACACACACACACACACACACACACACACACACCCCTACCTAGAATGTAAACTCAGGAAAGCAAAGACCCTGTCCAATTCATAGCTTTCATATCGGTGTGGTGGCCTGTGTATCCTGAATGTTGAATGAATTCAGTTAAGGAATACCAGGGGATGCCAAGACAGCCAACTGAGAGTTTCCTGGTTGTACTATTTGTAACAGTCTTCTTTTTGTTAAAACCTACTAACTGTTCTTTTGTTTTAGTTAAAAAAAAAAATGCTGGGTTTGTTACTCTCATTTTTGACAGCTATAAAAAGGAGAAATTAATCCACACAATCTCACACAATCTGGGAGGAAAAATAAACTTCTGTACTAGGCCTCTCAAGGCTCTTTCAGACAGACAGAGAAACAAAGATGGACAAAGAACGGAGATGGACTAAGAAGGTGAATCATCTCCCTGCCTCTTGTCTCACTCCCACCACCACAACCCACCTACCCAGCCCAGACTTTCCCTAGCCTTGATTACACGCATGTGACTGTATAGTTCCCTTGTTTGCAATTCCTCAATGACTTTTCATCAAATATTGAATACAAACTCAAGAATTTCAGCCCAGGCCATTTATTAATCTTTAGTTCTTTGTTCTTGCCAGTGACTCAGCCTGCTTTTCTTTTCTTCTTAAAATTCCACCATCCATAATCCTCCATTGCTTCAATTTCTTTTTTTCCTTTCCCAAGGCTGGCTATGGAATGGGTCACATTTCCCTAGCAACCCATGTAGGGTAGATGTAGAGGATCGAAAAATGCTACCCCAAAATGTGTCACTTTGACATAAAGATTATTTTGAGCTGGAAACAAATGAGAATCAACAGATGTGAAACTGCCATTGCAAAATTGTAGCTGAGGCAATGAAAGAGGTCTGATCTAACCAACTCATCTGCCTTCTAACCTCCAAGCTGTCCTTGTTCATTCCTGGGTATAAACTGAACTAACTTTGAGAATAAATTAGTCTATGGTTTAAAACAAAGACGATAAAAGCCCTTTCCCAAAACAAATCTCTTTCTTGCCTGGGGACTAGACTGCCTTTGTAGGACTAACAAATTAGCTGCAAGATTAGAAATTATGGTTTAGGATTCATGCAGATGAAGGCTACAAGATTCCATTCCTCCCTAAACTGCTCCTAAGATCAGTCCTTGAGATATTTTGCAGACCCTGCACTTGATGGGTCAGCTGGCACCACCCAGATCAATTAACTGGCTCATCTGATCTTGTGTTCCCCACCCAGGACTGACTCAGCACAAGAGAACAGCTTCAAGAGAACCTACGATTTTATCTCCTACCTATCTAACCAATCAGCACTCCTGGCTCACTGTCTCCCCCCAACCCCACCCACCAAATTGTCCTTAAAAACTCTGATCCCCAGCGGGGCGCAGTGGGTCATGCCTATAATCCTAACACTTTGGGAGGCTGAGGCAGGTAGATCACTTGAGGTCAGGAGTTGGAGATCAGCCTGGCCAACATGGTGAAACCCCATCTCTACTAAAAATACAAAAAAATCAGCTGGGTGTGGTGGTGCATGCCTGTAATCTCAGCTACTCAGGAGGCTGAGGCAGGAGAATTGCTTGAACCCGGGAGGTGAAGGTTGCAGTGAGCCAAGATTATGCCACTGCACTCTAGCCTGGGTGACAGAGCAAGACTCTGTCTCAAAATAAACAAACAAACACCTCTGATCCCCAAATGCTGGGGAGTCTGATTTGAGTAATAATAAAACTCAGGCCTCCTGAACAGCCAGCTCTGCATGAATTACTCTTTCTCTATTGCAATTCCCCCGTCTTGAGAAATCAGCTCTGTCTAGGCAGCAGGCAAGGTGAACCCACTGGGCAGTTATGAAATGGGAGAGTTCCCTGATCCCCTCACAGGACTTGTGACAGGGGTGTGGCTTCTTTGCTTGGCTGCCACACACTCAAACCCCTTACGGGATGGGGAGCATGCAGACAGGCAGGTGCAGGAGCTGGGGCAAGCATTTTTGGGCTCCGGCCCCATGGTAGCATCTAGAGCTTTGTTACAGTTAATGCTTTTTTAGCAGTTGCTATCCACAGATGACTGTTAAACCAGCTCAATGGAGAGTCAGAGTGACAGCCTTTTACATCCTGCCATCTTGGTAGCTGGGGCCTTGTCCAGTGTCCAGGAAAAATCAGGTCACTCGGACTTGAAGGTTGGTGAATGCAAGGATTTTATCGAGTGATGGAGGTGGCTCTCAGTGGGGTGGATGGGGATCTGGAAAGAGGATGGAGTGGGAAGATGGTCTTCCCCTGGAGTTCAGATGTCCCCCCACCAATATCCTCTCCAACTGTCCCCAGCCAAACTCCTCTTGACATTCAGATGCTCTTTCTCTTCTCCCCTTCTCTGTCACACTGCTCTGTCACTCTTCTGGTCTTCTGTACCTGCTCGTGGAACTTGGGATTTATATAGGCACAGGATAGGGGCGTGGTGAGCCAGAGTGGTCTTGGAAAAGGCAACATTTGAACTGAAAACAGGAATGTCTGTTCCCCTTTTAGGGCCGTGGGTTTCCAGGCTTGAGGGTGGAGCCTTTGTTGGGGAACCACCCTCTTCTACTCAGTATTTCCCTGCCTCCCATCCATATCAGTTACAGAGGCTGAAAGAAGCCTTTTGGAACTTTACTTATCCAAGCAAAAGCAGACACTTCTGAAAAATGAGGATTTCCATAAATCCCCTCTCCCAGGGAGGTTTTAAGACATTGTGTCACTCACAGACAATTGCTGTCTTGTTTAACATTATTCAGTTTTATGGCCATGAAGACCACAGAGAGTTGATGTTAAAATGGATCTGCACAAACAAACCTTGCCCCATCAGTTTCCTCCATGTATTTGCCTTCTCACAATGTGTCACGCCTGGAAACTCCAAGTCCTTTTCCTTTGTCTTGGTACTTCTGTAACCACCCAGTGGGTCCACCTTCCTGCTGCCTAGACAGAGACAATTTCTCAAGACATGGAAATTGCAATAGAGAAAGAGTAATTCATGCACAGCTGGCTGTGTGGAAGACCATAGTTTTATTATTACCCAAATCAGTCTCCCCTCACAGGACTTGTGACAGGGGTATGGCTTATTTGCTTGGCTGCCACGCACTCAGCCCCTGGCTAACTTCACACAAAGTAGGCTAGAAACAGCAGCCAAAGAGAAACAATAGGTACTTTTTGTCTTGAGTGGGTGATTGCATTTTGACAACTTCCTTCCAAGGAAATGCTTACCTCAAAAAGCTTTTGCTTCAAAAAAGAAACGTCCTCTGAGAAGGCTTATTTGTTTTAATTGACAAATTGAAGCCTGGCCCACATAGCGAAGCCCCATCTCTACTAAAAATAAAATTAGCCAGGCGTGGTGGCGTACGCCTATAGTCCCAGCTCTCGGGAGGCTGAGGCATGAGAATTGCTTGAATCTGGGAGGTGGTGGTTGCAGTGAGCCAAGATCATGCCACTGCACTCCAGCCTGGGCGACAGAGCCAGACTTTGTCTCAAAAAAAACAAAAACAAAAACAAAAAACTGTAATTGTACTTATTCATGGGGTAGCATTTGATGTTTTGACACATATATCTGTTGTCTAATGATCAAATCAGAATATTTACCTTATCTATCGCCTCATGCATTCACATTTCTTTGTGGTGAGAGCACTCAAAAGCCTGAGCATTGAGTGATTTTTTAAATCACTCATTTTAGACTTAGGGGATCCTTTCCTGAGCTCCCTTAAAGAGTATTTTGTCTCCTAGACTGTTCTGACTCCAGTCACTAAGACTCTTGAAAACAGGGACCAAGTATTCCGATGCCTAGCACAAGAATGGGAATGGAGTGCTGATTCTGAGCACAAACTCTGACCTGAGGTGGCTGCATGGGGCACTGAGAATGGCTGTGATCCTGGAAGGTGGAAGAGCACAGCAGCCACCTAGCAGCTTCTGCTTGATAAGAATTACTTATGGTCACAAATGTGCATTTGCCTTGTCCTGCTGAGCCTTCATCCTCACCGAGAACCATTTAGGTTTCTTGTGTACCATAACAACTCTGTAGACTTTAGGCTTTCCTGCAAGAACTCTTGTTATCCCCCAGGACTCTAGTAAGATGGTCTTCACTGCAGCTTTCAGCACCTGTACCTCTGTGAGGCCCAGCGCCTAATCGAGATGGCCTGGGGAACTCCAGGGTTTCTAGATGACACCCATCAGCTCCCCACACCTCACCCACCATGAATGAGAAGACAGATGAATTCTCCTAGTGCTTTATGGCTGAGTTCGGTTCATCAGTCTCCCACTTTCAGGCAAACGCCTTCTGAAGCTCCCACTGCCTCTGCCTTCAATTCCACATCCCTTTGCATTGATCTCATTCATCAACCAGCAGGTTACCAGGGATTTGTAATTATCCTCAAGAATTTTAGATCCCATGCAAATGACCCACCCAACAGCTTGCCTTCAGACTTCCTTAATGTGATTCTAAAGATTCTAAAGATGGCCAAATTCCTATCACACCTGAGAACAGTTCCATTTGCATAATGGTCAACTCTAATGACACCACTCAACCTCAGTCTCCTGGCCCTCCGCTTCACTTCCTCTAGGGCTGCTTTATAGTTAAAGAAAACCTGCTGTCCTTTGACCTCTGTGTCTTGTTTCCCAGTAAGTACAGGAGAGTCCATAGAGCTTTAAACTCTCATCTCTGGCCTGGACCTTGGGATACAAGGCTTCAATCTCTCTCCAACCACTAGCCCTTTACCCTCTATGCTGCTGTGCCGTTCCCCCACAACCTCTACCCAAGCCTTCTCTGGCAGCTGAGAGCTGTTGGAAAAAAATTACATGGCATTGGAGGCTAATATTACACTCAATTTATGATGTCTAATTTAGGCTGGATTCTCAATACTTCTGTTCAGTGCTTTATAGGATTTCAGGTCAGTTCTGTCCAAAGACAAAATTACAACAGGTTTAGTTGAAGATCTAATTGGCTTTTGTTTGTGATTCGTGAATCAAGGCAGGTTCCATTCTATAAAACAGAATGAGAGCTCCCACGGGGCAATGGCAGAACAGTCGGTTTTGTAAGGTGGGAACAAGGAAGGAAACAGAACAATTTAAAAAAAAAAGTTGATTGGTTAACTTCAGGTTACTTTTTTGTAAAGATTAAGGCAAAGAGGACCTCCTGAATATGCTGATTCAGATAGGCTGGAATGTCCTGCTTCCAGAGAAAAATCTGTTTTTGAATCTACCTGCTACCTTGGTTTCAGTTTGATTATGTGACATTTAGCATGAGTGACTCCATTTTGGTCTGGTCTGGTCTGTTGAGGCCTACTGCAGGAACCTATGTTCTGGGAACTATAGCTTCAGCAAAGGTCTTGGTATTTGTCAATAATGTAAATTATCATTGGACTCACCCTAGACTTGCTCTGGGGATGGACCTGCAGACTGTTCTAAGAGGCCCTCCAGATGATGCTGGGGCAGCTGTTTGAGACTGGTGTAGACCTCCTCCTCTGAGGACTTCCTTGTTCTTCTTTCATCTGTCTTCATTTTCTCTCTTGTTTCACATAATATTTCCCCTTCTGGAAAATTTATCCTAAAGAAATAATTGAAGGAAAAATAAATCTTGGGGCCCCAGAATCACTAAGGTACAGGTAAAAAGTCAAGGTGGGAACTGCTTAGGGCAAACCTGCCTCCCATTCTATTCAAAGTCATCCCTCTGCTCATTGAGATAGATGCATATCTGATTGCCTTCTTTGGAAAGGCTAATCAGAAACTCAAAAGACTGCAACCATTTTTCTCTCACCTACCTGTGACCTGGAAGCCTCCCTCCTTGCTTCAATTTGTCCTGCATTTGTGGATGGAACCAATGTACATCTTACATATATTGATTGATGTCTCATGTGTCCCTAAAATGTATAAAACCAAGCTGTGGCCTGAGCACATTGGGCACATTTCATCAGGTCCTCCTGAGGCTGTGTCACAGGTGCACCTCCTCAACCTTGGCAAAATAAGCTTTCTAAATTAACTGAGACCTGTCTCACATATTCAGGGTTCACATAACCTAAAATGAGGACAGTTTTATACTTACACATAGATGTTTATTACAGTATTATTTATAACTGGGAAAAACTAGAAAGAAGCCCAATGTCCATGAAATTATTAAGAAAGGACAATGAAGGCTGGGCATGCACCTGTAGTCCCAGCTACTTGGGAGGCCAGGCTTGAGCTCAGGAATTTAAGGATGCAGTGAGCTGTGATCACACCACTGTACTCTGCCTGGGCAACAAGTCAGACACTGTGCCCCTCAAAAGAAAAAAAGGACAATGGACTATAAGTAGCAACTGAAATGATGCTTATTAATGTAAACCAAAAATAAAATTAGAAGGCCCCCCAACCATCTGAATGGACTTCCTCCTCAACCAGGGCTCTTGAAATGTAACCTCAGAGACTGTTTCAGGCTATGATGTGAAGTGGGGGATCAAACATGCCTCATTATACCTCTCCAGCATTAACTCAACACAGACTTTAAGTCTGAAAAGAAACACTTTGCAACCTATTCTCTGAAGCCTGCTAGCTAAAAGCTTCATCTGCATGATAAAACTTTGGTCTCCACAACTTTTTTTTTTTTTTTTTTTGAGACAGAGTGTCACTCTGTCGCCCAGGCTGGAGTACAGTGGTGTGATCTCAGCTCACTGCATCCTCTGCCTCCCAGGCTCAAGCAATTCTCCTGTCTCAGTCACCCGAGTAGTTGGGATTACAGGCATGCACCCACCACGCCTGGCTAATTTTTATACTTTTAGTAGAGACAGGTTTTCACCATGTTGGCCAGCCTGGTCTCGAACTCCTGACCTCAGGTGATCTGCCCGCCTCAGCCTCCCAAAATGCTGGGATTATAGGCATGAGCCACCGTGCCCAGCCGCCACATCTTATCACAACCCAGACATTCTTTTCTATTGATTCCAGGTCTTTAGACAAACTCAATCAATTGTCAACCAGAAAACGTTTAAATTTACCTATAGCCTGGAAGCCCTCCACCCTGCTTCGAATTGTCCCACCTTTCTGAACCAAACCAATGTATTTCTTGAATGTATTTGATTGATGTCTCATGCCTCCCTAAAATGTATAAAACCAAGCTGTGCCCTGACCTTGGGCACATGTTCTCAGGCCCTCCTGAGGCCATGGTCACTCATATTTGACTCAGAATAAATCTCTTCAAATATTTTACAGAGTTTGACTCTTTTGGTCAACATTACGTATTTAATCACACAGGGAAATGATTATACTACTATACTAAATAAAAAATTTTTAAAGGAAATATAAAATTGTACATAAAGGCTGGTTTAAGGCTGGGCGCAGTGGCTCACACTTGTAATCCCAGAACTTTGGGAGGCCAAGGCAGGCAGATCACAAGGTCAAGAGATCGAGACTATCCTGGCCGACATGGTGAAACCTTGTCTCTGCTAAAAATACAAAAATTAGCTGGGTGTGGTGGCACATGCCTGTAGTCCCAGTTACTTGGGAGGCTGAGGCAGGAGAATCACTTGAATCTGGGAGGTGGAGGTTGCAATGAGCCGAGATTGCACCACTGCAGTTCAGCCTGGTGACAGAGTGAGACTCCATCTCAAAGAAAGAGGCTGGTTTAAAATGTTGGTTTTAATACCAGCAGTTAGCTATGTTCCATCTCAAACCCCTCTAAAACCACAATAACAGGGGTTTCCTTTGTTATTTTTGAATTTTTGGTAGCCATGGGTGTGTTGCTATGTTTTACAGGCTGGTATCAAACTCCAGGCCTCAAGTAATCCTCCAGCCTTGGCCTCCCAAAGTACTGGGATTACAGGCAGGAACCACTGCATCCAGCCCATTTGTTTCTAAAGTAGAAAATCACAAGAGCAATGAGGGTAGGAGAGGAGACAATTATGAGAGGTGAAGCCAGCTGGACTTCCTGGGATGAATGGGGACTTGGAGAACTTTTCTGTCTAGCTAAAGGATTGTAAATGCACCAATCAGCACTCTGTAAAAAAGGACCAATTAGCACTCTGTGTCTAGCTAAAGGATTGTAAATGCACCACTCAGCACTCTGTATCTAGCTAAAGGATTGTAAACGCACCAATCAGCACTCTGTAAAATGGACCAATCAGCTCTCTGTAAAACGGACCAATCAGCAGGATGTGGGCGGGGCCAAATAAGGGAATAAAAGCTGGCCACCAGGGTCAGCAGCGGCAACCCGCTTGGATTGCCTTCCACTCTGTGGAAGCTTTGTTCTTTTGCTCTTCACAGTAAATCTTGCTGCTGCTCACTCTGGGTCCACATTGCCTTTATGAACTATAATACTCACCACGAGGGGCCGTGGCTTCATTCCTGAAGTCATCGAGATCACAAACCCACCAGGAGAAACAACTCCAGATGCACCAACTTTTTTTTTTTTTTTTTTTTTTTTTTTTGAGATGGAGTCTCACTGTGTCACCCGGGCTGGAGTGCAGTGGCCGGATCTCAGCTCACTGCAAGCTCCGCCTCCTGGGTTTACGCCATTCTCCTGTCTCAGCCTCCTGAGTAGCTGGGACTACAGGCGCCCGCCACCTCGCCCAGCTAGTTTTTTGTATTTTTAGTAGAGACGGGGTTTCACCGCGTTAGCCAGGATGGTCTCGATCTCCTGACCTCGTGATCCGCCCGTCTCGGCCTCCCAAAGTGCTGGGATTACAGGCTTGAACCACCGCGCCCGGCCTGCACCAACTTTAAGAGCTGTAACACTGCGAAGGTCTGTGGTTTCACTCCTGAAGTCAATGAGACCACGAACCTACTGGAAGGAAGAAACTCCAGACACATCTGAACATCTGAAGGAACAAACTCCAGACACACCATCTTTTTTTTTTTTTTTTTTGAGACAGAGTCTTGCTCTGTCGCCCAGGCTGAGTGCAGTGGCCGGATCTCAGCTCACTGCAAGCTCCGCCTCCCGGGTTTACGCCATTCTCCTGCCTCAGCCTCCCGAGTAGCTGGGACTACAGGCGCCCGCCACCTCGCCCGGCTAGTTGTTTGCATTTTTTAGTGGAGACGGGGTTTCACCATGTTAGCCCATGTTAGGATGGTCTCAATCTCCTGACCTTGTGATCCGCCCGTCTCGGCCTCCCAAAGTGCTGGGATTACAGGCTTGAGCCACCGCGCCCGGCCCGACACACCATCTTTAAGAGCTGTAACACTCACCGTGAAGGTCTGCAGCTTCATTCTTGAAGTCAGCGAGACCAAGAACTCACCAACATTAAATTCCGGACGCAATAACACCAGCATTTTAGAAGCTGGAAAATGGTGGAATGGTGAACACCTTGAGATGAATTCCCTAGCCAGCAGTGAGGAAACACTGGCTTACAGAGCAGAATCCCCCCTCCACCCGCAGGAATTTGCAACATCGTGTACCTTTCTGAGTAGTGGCATAGGTGAGTTACAAACAGAGGGAATGATTGAAATTAGGTTTTTTTTTTTGAGACAGGGTCTTGCTCTGTCGCCCAGGCTGGAGTGCAGTGGTGCAATCTTGGCTCACTGCAGCCTCTTGCCTCCTGGGCTCAAGCAATCCTCCCATCTCAGCCTCCTGAGATGAGTGCCACCATGCCTGGCCCATTTATTGTATATTTTATAGAGAGGGAATTTCACCACATTGTTCAGACTAGTGAGAGAGTAGAAAGGAAGAAACTGGTCAGGCAGTTAGGGTGGGTCCTCGGTTGAATTCTTTAAACAAAAGAACAGCCTGCAGGTACAGATAAGGGAACTTGCAAAGAGGGGCTTGCCTAAGACATGCCCACAGCTGAACAGATAAGAAAGGCTACACAGGTGACTTTCCCAGTCATGCCTGCAATGGAAAATTCCATCCCCTGACACATGCACAGTAAGGGGAACAAAGCAATATGGAATAGCTCAAGCTAAGAGCCCACATGCACACTAGGAGGATGGGGTGGAGCTAGCAGAAATTTGCATCTTATGCAAGTGAGACATCTAGTCCTCTTCAGTTTCTTATAAAAGCCTTTGCATTTAACTGTAAAAACAGCAACCCTCTTCCAGGCTCCCTCTCCACAGCAGAGAGCTTTCTTCTTTCACTTATTAAACTTTCGCTCCAACTTCACCCTTTGAGTCCAGGCTCCTTACTTTTCTTAGTTGTGAAACAAAGAAATGCAGGTGATACCTGGCAATGAGAAACTGCTACATTGAGGTGCATTGGCAAAACAGTAACATTGTGGTGCACTGGCAAAACTGTAACATTTGAGTGCATTGGCAGGGAAAGGAAACATTGAAAGGGTGAGTAGAATGGACCTCCAAATCTTTACTTTTGTTTGGGGACTTCTTGCCCTCAGTTTTTTTAACTAAACAAAACACTGGGCCCGTCAGCCAGTTAAAAGCTTTTAGAGTGGCTGCCATCCTTACAAGACTCAGGGGACAGGCTTGCTGGAGAGGACTTTCTCAGTCCCCTATTGCCCTCACATGGTGGGACTGTTGGCTCTGTTCCAATCCAGTTTCCTTTGGAAGGAGGTCATGGGGCAACTGAAGGCATCTAGCCAAGGCTATAGGCCCCTGGACAACCTCTGGCCCCCGACAGCCCATCAGGGTGTCAGCACCAGTACTTCCAGACTTCTCTATTGAGAAATTCTATATAAAGAAATTCTCTATTGAATTTCTTTATTTTCTTTTCACAGCTATCATATCTCCTATTCCTTCTTTATATGCTACGTTGAGGGAATTTTTACAGCCTGGGGAGATAATCTTGTTGGGTAAAGTTAGCAAGTGCCTTAGTAACCAAGAATGTAAATTTTAAAAAATTGCTGCTTCTGTGATTTCCTTGAGATGGAGGGATTTCAAGATTTCAGTCTAAACTTTCACCTAGTAAGGGCCTTTTTGTCCCCCAGTGATAGGCATTCCTGGCACTGTATGTGAGGATATTTCACCCCAAGTGAATACCCTCTGTTCCATTTTTTTTCCCCATGTAAGAGCTCAGCACTCCCCAGTGAATTTAAGCACCTCCTCTATAGGACAAGTTAATTTTTTCCTGCTAGTAGGCATGTTCTGGGGACATCCTGTTAAGCCCCAAACTTTTCTTTCTAACATCTGCTTGGAAAGAATTTGGAGTCAGTTTTTTTCTGACATTTTAAGCACTCCAGTGCCACCTACTGGGGTGGGATTCTTCTCCATGGGGAGCCTTGTCAGCCCTTTGCCCAGAACCTCTAGTTCCCTGATTCCTTTCCCTCTTACATCCCTCTCTCAGTGATCAGACCCCATGCCCTATTTGTAAGCAGAAAATCTCCCCTTTCAGCAGCTGGGAGGAAGCCATCTTGGCAAGATAGATTTTAGCCTCAGTGCTATCCCTATCAGAGGGAGGACAGCCATTCGATTCTTACATTCTTTTGAGACATCTTTTCTGCATCCAGCTACATTGGCATCTAAGTGAGAAATGGATCTTATGTTTAGAAGTCAATTGGTCCCATTCTCTAGGAATTCATAACTTTGCCTGGGCAGTAGTAAGAGGATGTATGGATACAGTTAAGACACTCCCTCCATTAAAGGATCTCGCCCAAATTCATCTACTGTGCAATCTCTCCTGGGCCCCTGGGGTACCCTGGGAGCCTTATGGGCCATGTGGGTCTGGGAAACCAACAGGGTGGAGAGCTAGGGCTTCATACAGGTAAACGTGACTACTCTTGCCGACTAGCTCCTCTAGATCCATGGGTGAAGGTCATGCTTGCATCCATGGGTGGTATCTACATGGTTGCCGGTACCCTGAGGAGATGGGATGAAAGAGAAGTGGGGGATCCTTTCTATCTTTGTCTCAACTATGGGTCACTCTGAAAGGAGGAGTAAGACTAAAGGACTCCTCCTCTCCTCTTTTCTTTTTTTTTTCTTTCAGGCTCAATTCACTTTATTTTTCTTGTATAGAAACCCTATGTTGTAGCCATAGCTGGAGCCTGGGTCCTCTGCACAGAGACTCTGGTGTGGGTCTTGACGAAGTGGTCAGTGTATTCCTGATAGGGAGACTTGGTGAATATACTCTCCTTCCAGGGGTCGGGGGTCAGGTAGCTGGAGGTCTTAGAGATGGCATCAAAGGTGGCCTTGGCAAAATTGCCCAGGGTGGCAGTGCAGACCCTGGCTGAGATGTAGCAGTCATCGATACCAGTCATCATGAGTAGCTTCTAGGGGCCAAGACAATGCCAGTGCCCCTGGGCACAGGGATGAGGAACACCAGCACAGAGCCACAGCAGCCTGTCACCTTGCAAGGGAGGGTGTGGGGTTTGCTGATCTTGTTCCCCCAGTAGCCTCTGCATGCAGGGACAATGGAGAGCTTGGTCAGGATGATAGCCCCATGGATGGCAGTGGCCACCTCCTTGGAGCACTTAACACTGAGACTGACGTGGCCACTGTAGTCCCCAGTGGCAACAAATGCCGTGAACCTGGTGTGCTGGTTGGCATGGGTCTTCTTCTGCACCAGCCTAATTTTCTTTCTTTTTTTTTTTTTTTTTTTTTTTTTTTTTTTTTTTTTTGAGACGGAGTCTCGCTCTGTCACCCAGGCTGGAGTGCAGTGGCCGGATCTCAGCTCACTGCAAGCTCCGCCTCCCGGGTTCACGCCATTCTCCGGCCTCAGCCTCCCAAGTAGCTGGGACTACAGGCGCCCGCCACCTCGCCCGGCTAGTTTTTTTTTGTATTTCTTAATAGAGACGGGGTTTCACCGTGTTAGCCAGGATGGTCTCGATCTCCTGACCTCGTGATCCGCCCGTCTCGGCCTCCCAAAGTGCTGGGATTACAGGCTTGAGCCACCGCGCCCAGCCACCAGCCTAATTTTCAAAACCTTGTCCTTGAGAGTGGCCCCCAGGAAAAAGTCAATGATCTCAGATTCCTTGATGGGCAGGGAGAAGAGATAGATCTCCTCCAGGGACTTGATCTTCATGTCCTTGACTAGGTGGCCCAGCTTGGTGACGGTCATCCACTCCTTATACTCTGCCTTGCCTCCGCAACCTCCATGGTGTTGGGCCTGGCCCTGTCCATGGCCGCAACCCTGGCCCCGGATGCCACTGCCAAAACCTCTGCGGAAGCCACCATGATTCCCCATCCCAGGGCCCCTGGGGCCTCCGGCCTTCACCCCTCTTGCGCCGGCATCATCTGCCATTTGGTGTTTTCTTGGAGAGGTCTCTCCCCTCTTTTCTAGATGGGCAACAACCCATCTTCAAGCCTGCACTCGCCTTGAGCGTAGCCTGGATGTAAGCCGGTGTAACCTCAGATCCTGAAGTTTGCTTTGGGCAAGCCCCAACTTCACACATATATAGAGATCTTCCAACTATTTAACCCAACTATTTAAACTCTCCTGGAAGGATGTTATGTTACTCTTAAACCCTACACTGCTTCTGAGAAACAGGCAGCCCTACAGGTAGCAGAGAAATTTGGAGATGAATAGCATATTTCCTCTAGTCATTCAAAAAAGAAAGCCAGTCAAAAGGGGAAAGAGAGTGAGAAAGAGACAAAATCCCCATTCTCAGTAGGAAGAGAGGCAGTGCCCCTTGAAACCTCTAATTGGAACGCTAGTGATCCCATAGATGAGTGGAAAAGAAAATACTTTCAGATGTGTATATTAGAGGGCTTACAGAGGACCAGAGCCAAACCTTTTAACTACTCTAAGCTATCCATGATAAATCAAAAACTAGATGAAAATCCTTCAGCCTTTTTAGAAAGGCTGAGAGAAGCCTTGGTAAAACACACCTATCTCCTAATTCAATTGAGGGACAGCAAATCTTGAAAGACAGATTTACTCAGGCAGCCCCAGATATCAGAAGGAAATTGCAGAAACAGGCTATTGGATCACATGGCACCACAGAAAACCTCCCAAGGGTACCTGCCTTGGTCTTTTATAATAGGGACCAGGAGGAGGCCCAGGAAAAGGAGAGGAAACACAAGAAAAAGGCAGAGAGAGGGATACCTTGGAATGGAATGCAGGCCTGGGACTCCATAAGTCTGTTGTTCCAGCCAGCCTGGTAAGCTGGTCAGTAACAAATTTCGCTGCAGGACTCCATCTTGTTTTACGTCCTTCGGACTGTGACCTGTAACCACGTGGCAGTACTTTGTTTTAGTCTCTGCCATTTTACAATGGTGGCCTGAGTTCAATCCTGGCTTGAGGAATGAGTACTTTTGGGTTAATATCTGTGTGACTTTCGCCATTTCCTGATTCTCTTCTCCTCTATGAACAACATGTACCTTTTTCCTTAAATCTTCCTTTCCCTCAGTTACCTTTAAAGGTTCTATATTTTGTAAGAACTGCTTATCCCACTTTGAAAATACCGCATACACTTGTGGTTAAATCATAATCTTAATTGAGGCTTGTTGTTTTCACCTGTGAGGTTACTTTTGGTAAAACTCAAAAGGCAGAAATATTAACCACTTGGTGTGGCTAAAGTTGGGTAACAAGGGATTTAACAGGATTTTCTTAAAGAGCACTCAGCTGAATTAAAAGTGGATATCTAAGTTACAGGTATATTTAAAAGGCCTTTGTTTTTCTCTTCTTGGATCTTGTTTTTCTGAAAAAGAGTTTTTTTCAGTCACCTGAATTCTTTTTCTCCATTTTGTCTGCCATCCTTTTTTTTTTTTTTTTTTTTTTTTGAGATAAAGTCTCACTCTGTCACCTAGGCTGCAGTGCAGAAGCATGATCTCAGCTCACTGCAACCTCCACTTCTTTGGTTCAAGCAATTCTCCTGCCTCAGCCTCCCGAGTAGCTGGGATTACAGGCACTCACCACCACACCCAGCCGATTTTTGTAGTTTTAGTAGAGATGAGGTTTTATCATGTTGGCCAGGCTGGTCTTGAACTCCTGACCTCAGGTGATCTGCCCACCTTGGCCTCCCAAGGTGCTGCTATTACAGGCATGAGCCACTGCAACCAGCTTCTTGCCACTCTTAATGCACACACGAGAGGCCCCAAGATAACTTCTGGTGTCCTGGGGCTCCATGGGAAAAACAGAAAAACAGAAAATGTCCCATAGATTCCATTTTGGGAGAAACCTCTGTTTTCCTCCTGGAGCCCCAGGAATTAGAGGCAAATAATCCCTCTCAAAATCTGTTTCTGTCCTCCAGCTATGCCTGTTTATTAGGCCCTAAAAACTGCAAGTTTCCTAGCCCTGCTCTTACAGGGGCCCACCTGGAGGCCAATAATCCAATTTAAAAATTTCTGAAGGAATATCTTATAACTGCTAGATCTGCTTCTGTTTCTTGGTGTAGTTATATATGTGTTGCATGTGATGTCTACAAAAATAGCCATAATTAATTGGCTTAAAGAAAAATAAGTGCTTAGATCAAATTTTTTTCAAAGAAAAAGTGAAAGCTATAATGCTTCTTCATTCACGTAACTTTAATCTTTGAGAAATAAAAACAGTCTTAAGGATTATTGGTAAAATACAAATGTGTTCAAAATGTAAATAGATGGTCTAAGTTATGCAGGTCAGATATTAGGTTCAGATTTTATCTGTGCCTAGTACATCATTAAAATAATTTACCAGGTTCCACATTAAAATTTAAAATTGCTAAGAGTTACTATTATAATATGTAATTGAGACTGCTGAAAATAGATTTACATGCAAGGTGTGTAAAAATAGTAAAATGTGTTTTTAGTAAAAGATTATAAGAAGTCATGGAAATATATTTTTGCCTAGGGTTAAGGGATTGTTTTGAATCAGATAAGATAAAGCTGAAGGTTTAAACAGGTTGTGGGGATACAGTAGAAATTCTGTGTGGACATTGGCTAAAGTTAAAAAGGTATTATTAAATTTTTCTGTAAATTAAGCATTGAAATAAAAGCCCAACAAGGTTTTCTTTCTTTCTTTTTTTTTTTTTTTTTTGAGACAGAGTCTTGCTCTGTTGCCCAGGCTGGAGTGCAGTGGCACAATCTCGGCTCACTGGAACCTCTGCCTCCCAGGTTCAAGCGATTCTCTTGCCTCAGCCTCCTGAGCAGCTAGGACTACAGGTGCTCACCACCAGGTTCAGTTATTTTTTTGTATTTTTAGTAGAGACGGGGTTTCAGCATGTTGGCCAGGATGGTCTCAGTCTCTTGACCTCATGATCCACATGCCTCAGCCTCCTAAAGTGCTGGGATTACAGGCGTGAGCCACCATGCCAAGCCAAAGTTTTCTTAAGAAGCTAATCTGCTCTGGGCTGGGTGCGGTGGCTCATGCCTGTAATCCCAGCATTTTGGGAGGCCGAGGCAGGTGGATCACCAGGTCAGGAGATTGAGACCATCCTGGCTAACATGGTGAAACCCTGTGTCTACTAAAAATACAAAAAATTAGCTGGGCGTGGTGGCATGCACCTGTAGTCCCAGCTACTCGGCAGGCTGAGGCAGGAAAATGGGTGAGCCCAGGAGGCGGAGCTTGCAGTGAGCCGAGATCTCACCACTGCACTCCAGCCTGGGTGACAGAGCGAGACTCCGTCTCAAAAAAAAAAAAAAAAAAAAAAAAGAAACTAATCTCCTTTTTAGCAAAGTTTGTAAAGGGTAATTAAAAAGTTTATAAGAGTCTCACCTCATGGTTAAACTGATTAAGATTAGATGAAATTGTAAGTTTTCACTTACAAAATGGGTTAACAATAAATGTGCTCTCAAATGCAAGTTTCTAATCAGTTTGTAGATTTTGACATTGGAATAAAGGAAAAATGCTCAGGACTCATGAAGAGCTGAAATGTTTATGAATATCAAGCAAAACAATAGTTAAAAAAGGACTTTTCAAAGTTTTTGCTCAAAATGTTGCTGATCCTTGTTTTGTTTTTCAGAGTGAGGGAAACTTATCTTAAGCTATTTACAGTTTTTGATAATTACAAAAGGCATACTCCTGTAAGCAAGGGTGAAATTAGGGTTTGAACACGATTTTCATGTAATAGCAAAGGCTTATGAAAGGTTTTTGCCTTTTAAAATTTTTGAGCCATTATTTTGGCAAATAAATAACTTATAGTAATCTGGAATTCTATTTCATAACATCAAGTGTTTTAAATCTCTAACCTATTTAAGAGGCTTCTCAAAATCAGTTTTGGGAATTTTGTCAATTTTGAATTTCAGTTTCAAAATTGTCTTTCCTGACCCCTAGCTTTTAGATGCTACAGAGGCCGCCTGAAGCATCCAGAAGAGAGGTAAACAGGGTTATCTAACATGTTTAGGTACGTGGGGTTGCCAAAATGATGTTTAATCTTCTTCAGGTTATATTTTAGTGAATATTAATATACATTCAAAAATTGTAAAGGATTTCAAAAATTCTAATGTCTGAGTGTATACCATCAATCATAATTAAGGTTTTTATGTTAAGTTTTTATGTTAAGTTATTGTAAACCATAGAAATAACCAAATTTCTTTGTCAATTGTGTTCTTGACTGTAACTACCCTGGACATTTCATCATTCATAGATAATTGTTATCTTGTTTTAATCCTTTTCAAAGATTGGTTCATAATCAGCTATAGGACTTTGACAGGTGTTCTCAAATGCAAGTTTCTAATCAGTTTGTAGATTATGACACTGGAATAAAGGAAAAGTGCTCAGGACTCATGAAGAGCTGAAATGTTCATGAACATCAAGCAAAACAATAGTTAAAAAAGGGCTTTTTAAAGTTTTTGCTCAAAATGTTGCTGATCCTTGTTTTGTTTTTCAGAGTCAAGGAAACTTATCTTAAGCTATTTACAGTGTTTCATAATTACATAAAGCATACTCCTGTAAACAAAATTTGGAGCATGCTTGCTTCTTTCTGCCTGACTTCTCCAGAATTTGGAAACTGTGAGTATTCTTAACTTATGGCAATAAAGTGGTTTGCATCAGTGCAATAAGAATCCATTTTCTTTTACAACAGGACACAATTGCAGAAACTAGTTGTTTTACCAAGGCTTTGACTGGAAGGCTATGCTTCCCTTTAAGGAATGAAGCTTGACTTACAGAGCCAATAAAAGCCCCTTGGGGAAACTGGCCTCATACCTTGTCTATACAGCCTCTGTACAGGGTTCCTAACCTGTGGTGAGTAAAGAGTGTCACTTTCTAACAGGCCCAGGAACCCCATATTTTTGGGACCTTAAGAAGGGAAGAATTCACCCAACTCAGGTATTTGAGGGCACAAACCCATGGCTGGGCTTGGTGTTAAAAACTCCTATCTGAAATTCCACAAGTCCCATCAAAGCCAATTTAAAAAACCTGTGTAAAAATAATTATTCTTATTGCACTTTATGTAAATAATCAGACCAAGTATAAAACTAAAGTTTCTATCATGATTTGTTTTTAACAAAAATTAGGACTGGAAAGAGAAAAATTATGTTTCAAAACTTCTTATAAGTTTGTCATTAAATTCTAATTTCATTAGTTGGTTTAACGTTCTTGCCTACATTTTAGACTAACTTGCTTATTCATGTAAACCAACCAGCATCTCAGAAGAAACAAAAAGGGATGGTTAATGTAAAAATCTGGATCAATATGGGCCAGGCGCAGTGGCTCATGTCTGTAATCCCAGCACTTTGGGAGGCCAACGCGGGCAGATCACGAGGTCAGGAGATTGAGGCCATCCTGGCTAACAGGGTGAAACCCTGTCTCTACTAAAAATACAAAAAATTAGCCAGCTGTGGTGGCGGGCGCCTGTAGTCCCAGCTATTCGGGAGGCTGAGGCAGGAGAATGGCATGAACCCAGGAGGCAGAGCTTGCAATGAGCTGAGAGCGTGCCACTGCACTCCAGCCTGGGCAACAGAGCGAGACTCCATCTCAAAAAAAAAAAAAAAAAATCTGGATCAATATTTTAGTTCTGGGTAATTATCCTGCAAATCCTGCAAGGTGATGGGAGTAAATAGGGTGTCCCTTACTCAGAGGTTTCTTTGTTTGGGAAAATAAAACTAACGAAGTTAACCAAAGCCAAACCCCATGCACCTAAATCTTAGCAAGCATAACTATAGCCACTACTTATTTGGGCGTGTTGGCAGCTTTGGGATTTTTAAGCTGTTCTTACCTCGCCCACACCTTGTTTCATTTTAATATATGTCCTCTAATAACCCAAATTGTTTCTTCTTACCTAAAGGCTATCAAGCTCCAAATGGTAATGCAAATGAAATCACATATGGACACGCCTTTCTTCCAAGGACTCTCAGACCAGCCCTAGGAGGAATCGTAGCTGCTGTTCCCCACACAAAATTGCTCTGCAGCAGGAAGTAGCCAGAAGGATTGTCGCCCCATCTCCCTAACAGCACTTAGGGTCTCCACTCCTGAGGGGGAAATGAAAGAGTAGAAAGAAAGAAAACAATTAGGCAGGCAGTTAGATGGGGGTCCTCAGTTGAATTATTTCAAACAATAGAACAGCCTGCAAGCACAGATAAGGGAACTTGCATAGGAGGGTTTGCCTAAGATATGCCCACAGTCATACAGATAAGAAAGCCTACACAGGTGACTTGCCCAGACATGCCTGATATGGAAAATTCTGTCCCCTGACACATGCGCAGTGAGGGGAACAAAGCAATATGGAGTGACTCAAGCTAAGGACCTACATGCACACTAGGAGGACAGGGTGGAGCTAGCAGAAGTTTGTGCCTTATGCCAATGAGATGGCAAGCCCTCATCAGTTTCTTATAAAAGCCTTTGCATTCAACTGTTAAAATGGCTACCCTCTTATGCACCCCCTCTCCATGGCAGAGAGCTTTCTTTTTTCGCTTATTAAACGTTCACTCCAACCTCATCCTTTGTGACCACGCTTCTTAAATTTCTTGGTCATGAGAGAAAAAACTCTGAGTGATACCTCACAACAAGAGACTACTACGTTGTGGTGCATTGGTAAAACTGTAAAACTTGTCTTGAACTACTGCACTCAAGTGATCTACCTGCCTTGGCCTTCTAATGTGCTAGGATTACAGGTGTGAACCACCATGTTTGGCCTGAAATTAGTTTTTTCTTTTTTTTTTTTTTCTGAGATGGAGTCTCACTCTGTCACCCAGGCCAGAGTGCAGTGGCATGATCTAGGCTCACTGCAAGCTCTGTCTCCCGAGTTCACACCATTCTCCTGCCTCAGCCTCCCAGCTGGGACTACAGGCGCCCGCCACCACACCTGGCTAATTTTTTGTATTTTTAGTAGAGACGGGGTTTCACCATGTTAGCCAGGATGGTCTCGATCTCCTGACCTCGTGATCCGCCCGCCTCCCTCTCCTAAAGTGCTGGGATTACAGGCGTGACCCACCGCGCCTGGCCCTGGAATTACTTTTAAGGAGAAAATGGAGCCCCAAGTCCCTCCTACTCTGCTGCTGCTGATTGGCTGCCCCTCATTCACAAGACTAGAGGTCTGTCATCTTTACAAGATAAGATAAAGGGTCTCTGAAGTAAGGCACTCCACACTTGAAAAGAGGTGATTAATGACAGTTCACTTTTCAAATATCAAAGCTCCAGCTTCTACCCAGTTTGGCTTCCAGACTTCTAGCCACCAGACAAGTATTTTTCGGGCAGGAAAAAAGGAAAAGTATCTTTTGGGTACTTCTCTGATAATTCCAAGAAAGAGATCTGATCCGGGATTCCTCAGGAAAATAGGCCCTCTCTCTAGAGGTGACCACACACTACTGGGTCATGAAATAAATGTAGTATATTGTGTCCATACAATAGAAAAAAAATGTATCAGATTGTATCACAATAATAAAGGGAAGTATTGGTGAACTATTGTGAAAAGTGTAGTGAAGCTTTTCTAAGATGCACCCACACACATTCACATATACAGGGTTATCATGTAAAATAAATTTCTTACTGTTGACTTGATCAAAACATTTTGAAAGCGACTGCTCTGTGGTGAGATAAAAATTGATAAGCCACACTCATGTGTTGAGAGCTTCCATCAGCTTCTCTTCCTCAGTCTAAAAGATGACATTGGAGGATTGCATGGAATATAAAAAACAGAAACAGAAAAAAAAAAAACCCACAAAAAAATGGAGAAAAAGCAACTTGGAGAAAACAGAGACTCCTGAGGGAAAAAAATAAACATTAAAAAAAAGGCAGGGCTCAATGGTTCACACCTGTAATGCCAGGACTTTGGGAGGCTGAGGGGGGTGGATCACCTGATGTCAGGAGTTTGAGACCAGCCTGGCCAACATGGTGAAACCCAGTCTCTACTAAAAATACAAAAATTAGCTGGGCGTGGTGGTGGGCACCTGTAATCCCAGCTACTCAGGAGGCTGAGGCAGGAGAATCGCTTGAACCGAGGAGGTGGAGGTTGCAGTGAGCTAAGATGGCGCCATTGCACTCCAGCCAGGGCGACGAGAGCAAACCTCCATCTCAAAAAAAAAATTCAAAAAAGAAAAGAGACTGCAGCTGGGCATGGTGGCTTATGCCTGTAATTCCAGTACTTTAGGAGACTGAGGCAGGAGGATTGCTTGAGCCCAGGAGCTCGAGACCAGCCTGGACCACATGGCGAGACCCCATCTCTATTTTTTTTTTTTTAAAAAGACTGCATCCATATGCTCAGAGAGATAAGATGATATTAAACAAGAATATTAAAGAAGGGATATTCAGAAAACAACAAAAGAAAAGCTTTTCAAAATAAAAAAATAGAATTGTGGAAATGAAAACTGCAATGGAAGAGTTGGAAGACAGATGTAGGGAAATTTTGATCACTTCAGTATCCATTTCTAGCACCACACTCTGTACAAATGAAACCATAATGAAAGATTTGTTAAATGACTAAATAGACTAATAACCGTAACTCAGAAAGGGTAAGTTATTTGCCCAAGGTCACAGAGATAATTTGCAGAGCTAGGAATGGAACCCAGGTCACCTGGCTAAGAAATGTCTCTAACACCCTAGAATAATGCAATCAATGTATCACAATATTTAAATGTATTTTACATGATTAAGCACATGTTTTGTTTGCGTTTTGATATGTGGTAGTGAGAAAAGAGTGGGCTGAACTGAGTGTGGCATTCATGGTTTTATCCTGAATCATCATCACTTCAGTCATGTCGATAGTGTCAGGGGCTCTGTGCCTGTCTTAGTCAGTGGCCTATAAACAACAGAAACTTGTTTCTTGGAATCCAGGAGGCTGGAAGTCCAAGGTTAGGTGCCAGCATGGTTGGGTTCTGGTAGTACCCTCTTCAGTATTGTATCCTCTCATGGAACTAACAGGGCAAGAGGGCCCTCTGGGGTTCCTTTTTTTTTTTTTTTTTTCCTGAGATAGAGTCTTGTTCTGTTGCCCAGGCTGAAGTGCAGTGTGCAGTGGTATGATCTCGGCTCACTGCAACCTCCGCCTCCTGGGTTCAAGCAATTCTCCTGCCTCAGCCTCCTGAGTAGCTAGGATTGCAGGTGCACACCACCATATTCAGCTAATTTTTTATATTTTAGTAGAGACGGGATTTCACCATGTTGCCCAGGCTGGTCTCGAACTCCCGAGCTCAGGCAATCCACTTGTGCTAAGTGCTGGGATTACAGGCCTGGCACCAATCCCATTCATAAGGTAGCCACCCTCATGACCTAATTAGTTCCCAAAGGCCCCACCTCCTAATACCATCACATTGGAGGTTAGGATTTCAACATATGAGTTTTGGGGGTGCCACAAACATTGAGTCTGTTAGTACCTATGATTTTTGTGGAGTTATTGGATATTCAAATGATATTATCAGTGACTCTGCTGAGGAGAGAGCTACTGTGTAGTAAGAAAAGACCAATCTACAGAAGCAGACTATTTTAACACTTGATTACGTATTCTGTATTAAAATAAAATGTTAGGATATAAATGCTGGACCATGAGTTTTACAGAAGTTTTGAGAAAAACAAATCAAACTCTCTGTGAGCCTGGATACTCAGAAAAGCCCAGAAAGTCATTCGGGTGGTGTTGCCTACACCGGTAAACTAAAGAAGAGGCAGATGGACATTTGGCTGTCCCTGCAGTTTTCAGTTAGAACATTCTGGTCCTTTCCAGCTGGGTCTAACATCAGGCCTATTCTGTTTTTCTGCACAAGATGTTTACACATGGTTAAATATAATCTCTGCAGACTGTTATTAACTTTAGACATATAAAACGCCTCCTACATAACCTCCAACCTGTCACAAGCAAGGGTGTGATTCCTGGAGCTCTGGAAGTTTATTATAATCAAAAATTAGAGCTCACACCTGTAATCCCAGCACTTTGGGAGACTGAGGTGGGGGCATTGCTTGAGGCTGGGAGCCTGAGACCAGCTTGGGCAACATAAGGAGACCCCATCTCTACAAAAAATTTAAAACTTAGCTGGGCATGGTGATCTATGCCTGTAGTCCTAGCTACTCGGGATGCTGAGTGGAGAGGATCACTTGAGCCTAGGAGTTTGAGGTTGCAGTGAGCTGATATTGCACCACCGCACTCCAGCCTGGGCAATAGAGCAAGAGACTGTCTCCAAAACAAACAAACAAAATGGAAAAACAATTAAAGAGAATTTTTCCACATCATATGTTGCCCATTACAAAAGATTTCTGCTGATCTCTATCTTCTTCAGGGGAGCATGGCTATTTTCTTTCAATTTATTGCTATGACATGTCAGGAGGTCTTTCTAGCTCAGATTTTTTTTCCCTCTCTATTACCAAATAAAGCAATTTGTCTTATTTCGGCTCAGAATAATAATGGTAATTAGGTCATAAGGCATATCGCTGTGGAAGTAAAAATTCGAAGGAGTATCTTTGAAGCATGTTACCAGGATACTTTGGAGTTGGGTTTGTGGAAAACATGAGCTTAAATTAAGGTAAAGATTTGATCCTCAGCAGTGCTGCTTGAACCTGATAACGAAACTGTCACTGAATGCCGGTGCACACAGAGGTCCTTGTTTTGAGTGACTGCGCACAGGAGGAAGGGGAGGAACAATGAGCTGAAAACTTTGCCAGGTTCAATCAGCTCAGCAAGTTTCTAGCTAATGGACAGGGAATCATTTTGATGTGTTCCCTGGGGAGTTGGCTTCTGTTGATCTTCCTCAAGTACTTCCGTATACGTGGGGACATCTACTGGGGGAGGCTGGAATAAAGAAGAAGAAACCCAAGATTAAAAAACAATAAGAGACTCTACATTCAAACACATCTGAGAGGACTGAGACTCGATTGGGTATGCAATCAACTAGTTATTACTCTATGGGAAACCCCCAAACCAAGTTTCTCTGTGAGACAGAATAATGTTCTGCCACTCAACTTCCAGTAATGACCGTCATGCAGAAATCACCTTGGAGATTGTCTATGTATGGCCTGTTCTCTTGCCTATGACATTGGCATGCATACTTAGTGATTTTCTAACAATGGGTATCATGAAATGGAATCATGCATGTAGGCAGTTTGCCATTCTGATGGACTGATGGAGTTGCAAATGTTAAGTGGAGTATATTTCACTTTTATAATAATAATAATAATAATAGCTACTTACTATATGATGAGCTTTCACTGGTCTAAGAAATGTATCTCATGAGATAGGATAGGTACTATTATTATCTTATACTGTTGAGGAAACTGAAACTCAGTAGGGTTAAAGTGGTGAGTTGGATCAGGCTGATTTGAGAGACCCTGGGCTCTAGCCCAAAGAGTTTTAGATATGGACTTAGAAGACAATCATTAGAAAAAAAAGAGAGAGAAAGAAAAAGAAAAAGAAAGACAGATGTCTTGAAGAGTCTCAAAATGAACACTGCCCAAGAAGTATTTTATTGACTTAATTAAGGGAAAATATCTTTAAGAATATGGGTGGTTTATAAATTAGAAGTGTAAGCAGGACAAAAGCTAAATTATTCAGGAATTAGCAGTAATATTTGTGATTTGGTAGTCGTTTAATCAGCTGCTAAATGACTAAAAGCAGCTGAACTAAATACAGGTTTTAGTTATTTAAAATTGAAAGGGTATTGTCTTAAGAGATATACACATCTTTTTTTTTTTGAAATGGATTTTTGTCTTGTTGCCCAGGCTGGAGTGCAATGGTGAGATCTTGGCTCACTGCAACCTCCGCTTCCCAGGTTCAAGCGATTCTCCTGCCTCAGCCTCCTGAACTGCCTTGGTCTCCTGAAGTGCTGGGATTACAGGCGTGAGCCAGCACGCCTGGCCAATACAGACATCTTAATCATTTCAACAGCAAATGAGTGCAGGCTGTTCCTTTTCTCTGGCAAGGCTGTGTGAAAGGAAAGTCTGCCTCCCTGAGTTTTTTTTTTTTCTTTCTTTTTTATTGGGACAAGGTCTCACTATGTTGCTCAGGCTGGTCTCAAACTCCTGGGCTCACTCAATCCTCCCACCTCAACCTCCCAAAGTGTTGGGATTACAGGCATAAGCCACCATACCTGGCCCTTTTTTTTGAGAGGTTAACACTTAACGTTCTCAGGTGGGAGAATGGGTAAGAATCTCTTGTTGTTTGACCCACAGAGAAGAATTATTAGAGTGGCTTCTGTGGGTTGAAAGCTCACACTGGTGAGACACTTTGTTCAGAGTTTTACACTCATTGTCCCTGACACTCATAACTCTCCTGTGAAGTAAATATCCTTGTCCCCATTTCACAGATTGGGAAAGTGTGTCCTACTCCACATAGCTCCTAAGTGATGTGTTAAAATGCAGGGTTGCCTTAATCCCAAAGATGAAATTGTCAGCTCACATCTGATAGGACAAAAACTCAGAGATTTTTTTTTACTAGCAGTGGTACAGATTCGTGCTAGGGCTTATTGGATACCTCCTTGAAAATGCCTGGCTAGAATTAGGGGTGCTGACAATAAAGACTCTCATGGATAACTGTTGTGATTTCTTCAGAGGGTAGGGAGATACCAAAAAAATCCACTAGGCCAAGGAGGTAGAAAGCTCTCTTTCGTAGGTTTATCTAAAGATATTAGATTATAATATTAACAGAAATACAGTTTTTTTTTTCTTTCTTTTTTTTTTTTTTTTTTTTTTTGTAGAGATGGAGTCTCATTTTGTTGCCTAGGCTGGTCTGGAACTCTTGGCCTAAAGCAATCCTCCTGTCTCAGCCTCCCAAAGTGTTGAGATTACAGGTGTGAGCCACAACATTCAGCCAGAAATACATTTTTTAACTAAAAAAAGACAAGCGATTCATGCTCATTTTTTGACATATTAGACAAATAGGCAAAACAAGAAAAAATACACAGCTGCTCTCTCACTACACAGAGATAAACAAAATTAATATTTTATTGTGTATCCTTCCAGACTTTTGTTTTCTCTCTCTTTCACACACACACACACTTTTTTTTTTTTTAACTTGACTAAAAATTAATAATGTAATAATACCAGATTGGAATCTTGGGGATCCATTAAAAATTTACAGAATTTTATTCAATTTGCCAAGCCACTATAGTGTTTAACGTTTAGGAACATGTAAACTTGTACAACAAAGTCCTTGATATACAATCCTTTTACAGTAGCCAAAGCCTGAAGACAATAGGTATATTTATTTTGGGAGTAAGCTTACTAGATTATAATATTTTAAGGAATTTTAATATTGATCCACTACAAATGCAGTTACTACCCATAAGGCAATTTTTTTTTCTTTTTGAGTCGGAGTCCAGCTCTGTCGCCCAGGCTGGAGTGCAGCGGCATGATCTTGGCTCACTGCAACCTCTGCATAAGGCAATTTAAAAACCAAACGAAGAAAAGGGTTGGGGAGAATGGTTTAAACAAAGAAGATTAACAAAAAGAGTACAGCTGTAATCCCAGCACTTTGGGAGGCCGAGACGGGCGGATCACAAGGTCAGGAGATCGAGACCATCCTGGCTAACACGGCGAAACCCCGTCTCTACTAAAAACACAAAAAATTAGCCGGGCGAGGTGGCGGCGCCTGTGGTCCCAGCTACTCGGGAGGCTGAGGCAGGAGAATGGCGGGAACCCGGGAGGCGGAGCTTGCAGTGAGCTGAGATCTGGCCACTGCACTCCAGCCTGGGCGACAGAGCGAGACTCCGTCTCAAAAAAAAAAAAAAAAAAAAAGAGTAAAGCAAAAATGCTTATTTTCTAGTGAAAGCTGGTTTAGAGCCTTACTATTTCTGTCTCAGGCCTGACCATTTTATTTTTAATTTTAAGATATAATAATATACTAGTAACAACAACAGTAAATACCATAATAACAGCTACATTATTATGACAGGAGCCAGGTGAATGGAGCACTTTACATACATACACTTTATTCTTTTAAAGATACTTATCTTACTTTTATTTTGGAGCAAATCCAAAATAATTACTAAGTGAATTATTAGTGAAATAATTACTAAGCATAGTGAAATAATTACTGAGCATTCTTCTTTCTCAGGTAAGAAGATAAAATATCATCAGAACAAACTTAAAGAAAAAAAAAAAAAAAGCTTGGCATGGTGGCTCATGCCTGTGATCCCAGCACTTTGGCAGGCCAAAGCGGCCAAATTGCTTGAGTTCAGGAATTTGCGACAAGCCTGGGCAACATGGTGAAACCGTGTCTCTATAAAAAATATAAAAATTAGCTGAGCGTAGTGGTGC
Organism: Macaca mulatta; assembly: GCF_049350105.2. NCBI lineage: Eukaryota > Metazoa > Chordata > Mammalia > Primates > Cercopithecidae > Macaca > Macaca mulatta. Next base: position 78,185,521 of record NC_133417.1, on the reverse strand, counting down.
CCATCTGTAGCCCCAGCTACTTGGGAGGCTGAGGTAAGAGGATTGCTTGAGCCCAGGAGGTTGAGGCTTGAGCCCAGGAGGTTGAGGCTGCAGTGAGCTGTGAAGGCACCACTACGCTCCAGCCTGGGTGACAGAGTGAAACCCTGTCTCAAAAATAAATAAATCAATAAAAATACAAAATAATGCCCCGCCCCTGCCAAAGACCCCCATTTTGTCAGAGAAACTGTTCACTATGGTAAAGGAGCCAGTACCTTCAGTGGTGGGTCTGAAAACCAGCTGAGCTAATGTTGGCTTCTCCTTCCCTTCAACCCAGCTCTGACTCTGTTAAACGTCAAACTCTGGAAGTGCAGAAAGGATTGGGATTATTTTCCTTCCCTTGTCTATTAATGGTAATGTTTTTGTTTCCACATGCTGCAGCAAACTCAGGAATGGCAATTTTAAGAAGAGAGTGTGTGCCAGTCATGATTGCTTTTCTTCGTTGTTTTTGTTCTTAATCATTTGTTTTTAAACTAGAATCAGGTTGGGCACAGTGGTTCACACCTGTAATCCCAGCACTTTGGCAGGCCAAGGTGGGCGGATCATTTGAGGTCAGGAGTTCCAGACCAGCCTGGCCAACATGGCAAAACCCCGATTCTACTAAAAATACAAAAATTAGCCAGGCATGGTGGCATGCGCCTGTAGTCCCAGCTACTCGGAAGGCTGAGAGATGAGAATCGCTTGAACCAGGAAGGTGGAGGCTGCAGTGAGCTGAGATCACATTACTGTACTCTAGCCTGGGTGACAGAGCGAGACTCAGTCTCAAAACAAAACAAAACAAAAAACTAGAATCAGTGTTTAGTCAGTCACTCTTTCCAACCTTGATATGACATCAACTTTAGGGAGCTCAGAACAAGTTTATCTTTTAACTAAGCTTTATTCAATAAAATAACTTGTTAATAAAACTTGAGATATCCATCCCACTATAACAGAGTGATTGGTAGCAGGGCTGGGGGAAATAGCTATCTTTTGAGAAATTCTCTTTTAAGATATGTATAAAATCAAAAGGGGAAATGTTCCTGTCTTTATAAAACACAAACTAATGGAGTTCATGCTAATTTCCACAAAAAGTGCTATCTTTTTGTGGCAGCAGGACCTAGCACAGTCTGATTACGGCCCCACAGGTTGAATAGGATGCTCATTGTTATCTTTCTGTAGCTATAAATGGAATCAGTCTTGCAAGGATGATGTAAATGGGACCACAATGATCTGGATAAAAGACTAAACTTTGGTTCTTCTGCATTAAAATTTGGACAGCACTCTAGATTTTTCTAATACCACCAGGGAAATCTTTTCACCTCTGTAGAACAGAGAGAACGGTGTTTAACTAAGGTGTAATGTTGCCTGTTATGGGGGCCAGCCTCTGTGCCCGGCTGTGAAGCGCTAAGTAAAGAAAAGGTTTGTTACATTTGATGGTTTTCCTGTTTGCTTCAGAAACCTGTCACGGTAGAAATAATGGATTGAGGGGAGAACAGGAAGTGTGTTTTCTTTCAGGGAACTTGGCTGAGGAAAACATAACTCATGGCAGAACACTATAAAACACAAAGGTTTCCACTCGCATGTAAACTGTCTTTTACTGAGAACCAAATTGCCACAGTCACAATAGCAAGCAAAATGAACTGTCTTTAAGGACAACAAAAAGCTCTCAAGATAATGACTGACAAGTATCATTAATTCGTGATCCCAATAATAGGCACAATGGCCTAATTCAGGTCGAAAGTGCACACCCTCCAGGATCACGGGCAGCCATTCAGCTTGAAAAGCTGCCTAGCTCAAGAAACTTCAAGACGAAGACATGGGAAAAACAAAATGGCAAATAAAACAAAGATAAAGACAATCAAGGATTTGGGGAGTCTAATTAAACATCGCACAAGATCATGTTTTTAAAGCACTTGGCACAGAGATAGCTATAAAGTATAGTTAAATGTATTACTATTACTGAGAACTGAGGAAAGAAAAAAGGCAGGAAAAAGATGTCAGAAAGTGATGACAGTTAGGTAACCCGGGCAGGTAGGTGTTTAAAGGCTCTGGGAGTGGAGTTGAGGAGAGAATACAGGTCTAAAACTCCAGTCCTGGCTCTGTCTCCCTCTTGTGTGGTCTTGGACACTTGAGTTTACTACCACTTAATAGAGGATCTAACATTCTGGGCACTTGGGGTGAATTAGTTACAGTCCCTGTCTTTTTTTTTTTTTTTTTTTTTTTTTTTTGAGACGGAGTCTCGCTCCGCTGCCCAGGCTGGAGTGCAATGGCCAGATCTCAGCTCACTGCAAGCTCTGCCTCCCGGGTTTACACCATTCTCCTGCCTCAGCCTCCCGAGTAGCATGTGCCACTTCGCCCGGCTAGTTTTTTGTATTTTTTAGTAGAGACAGGGTTTCACCGTGTTAGCCAGGATGGTCTCGATCTCCTGACCTAGCGATCCGCCCGCCCGGCCTCCCAAAGTGCTGGGATTACAGGCTTGAGCCACCGCGCCCGGCCCGTCCCTGTCTTAAGTATTAGTTCACAGGGTTGTTTACCGTGCCTATCTTGATCATCTTACTGGTCACTTTCTGATGTCTTTTTCCTGTTTTTTTCTTCTCTCCCATTTTCAGTAGCAGTAATAATTGTAACTATGATTTAATTGTAGCTTATTTTAGGCCCTGTGGGTACTGTCTAAAAATCAGTAGGGTTGACCTAAATCAGCATTTCTCAAACTTGAGTAATGTATGGCATCCTTTTAAGGGAAAAGAATTATGAGATTCTCCTAGTATTACTCAATGACTTTGGTTGTGATGTTACTTAAAAGAAAACCGCTGCTCCAAAAAGCAGAAACCCCTTACCTGAGAGTTGTCATTCAGCTATACATCTCTCACAGATTTACAAAGTGAATAGAAACAAAATCAAACTGAATAGCATTAATTGGATATGAAGTATGATGATTTTTAGAGCAAAAGTGTTGTTCCCATCATGAATACAGTGCCTTCACCTACACAGTTCTGTCATCATTTTTCTCTGTTCCAATTACCGGGAAACCAAACTACTACATGCAGTGAACTTTGGCATAAATGCATTTCATGTGTATTTAAAATTTCCCCTTGTATTTTTAGCCCACCAAGATTAATATCAGTACTATTTGGCATTAAGAAAAACCCAGACTCAAACACTTAACTTGCATGGCAGTGTATAGTTTTGAGGTGGCCACACGGATGCTCCAGAATACATTCATACTAATTTTTTAGATTGTTCTGGAAATATGAACACAAAACTTAAAACATTTCTTAAAGAATGTGTGACCTTTAAAACACGTCTGAAGAACACTGAACAAAGTGATCCTTAAAATTCTACAAACTCTATTTCTTACCCTCTCTTTTTTTTTTTTTCCCTTTGAAACAGAGTCTTGCTTTGTTATCCAGGCTGCAGTGCAGAGGCGTGACCTTGACTCACTGCAATCTCTGCCTCCTGGGTTCAAGCAATTCTCATACGTCAGCCTCCCAAGAAGCTGGTGTTTCAGGCACGTGCCACCATGCATGGCTAATTTTGTATTTTTAGTAGAGATGTAGTTTTGCCATGTTGGCCAGGCCGGTCTCGAATTCTTGCCTCAAGCAATCCACCCACCTTGGCCTGCCAAAGTGCTGGGATTACAGACATGAGCTACCGTCCTTGGCCTAATTCTTACTTTTAAAAAGTCTTAGCCAGGCATGGTAACACACATCTGTAATCCCAGCTACTCAGGAGGCTGAAGCAGGATAATTGCTGAAACCCAGGAGTTGGAGGTTGCAGTGAGTCAAGATTGTGCTGCAGCACTCCAGCCTGGATGACAGAACAAAACTCCATCTCAAATTAAAAAAAAAAAAAAAAAAAAAAAAGTCTGTTGGCCAGGCACGGTGGCTCATGCCTGTAATCCCAGCACTTTGGGAGGCCAAAGCATGTGGATTACTTCAGCCTAGGAGTTCAAGACCAGCCTGGACAATGGTGAAACCCCATCTCTACAAAAAACACAAAAATTAGCCAGGTTTGGTGGTAAGTGCTCAGAGTCCTAGCTACTGGGGAGACTGAGGTGGGAGGATCACTTGAGTCTGGGAGGTGGAGGCTGCAGTGAGCCATTATGGCGCCACTGCACTCCAGCCTGGGTGACAGAGTGAGATCCTGTGTAGAAAAAAAAAAAGGAAAAAGTCTGTCCTTGATGATAACTTACACATAGTAGGTACTCAGTTTAATACTGGTTTAAATTGATTACACTTTGGTATATAAAATTATCCGATCCAATCTTTCTTAAAAAGCAGAGATTTTTATCTGCATAATTTTCCTGGTACAGTTCTTATAAGTGCCACATAAAAATAGACTTATTAAATTCAGCAAATTTGTTGAAATATGTCCTTGTAGCAAACAGTGTAGACTAATCACTAGAGAATAACAATGTGCTGGAAAGGTTATGCCTTTACTCTGTTCTAAGAGAATTATTGCACCTGCAGGCCCTTGCCGCCTAAATAGCCATGCTTTATATCATTTGCTATTCTCGTACTCTTCTCTTTATGGGCCACAGCTGACAAGATCAGGAATGGACACCTACCCAACATAGGGTCTGCTGAGCAACCCGCAACCTCTGCAGTCTGTTTAAAAAATATGAGCTGAGCCAAATAGACTCTCTTGGCACTTTGAGACAAGAAATATGGAAGGCTTGAAGGTTTTACTGGTTAAAGGTGGGAGCTGCAGCTAAAAGTTCAGGAAGTAGCAGCTAGGATGGGAAGCCTGTGGCTGCAAGCTGAAGGAGGGAGAGCAGTGAAGATCAGACGGTGGTGGCTGGAAAGCAGCAGCTCTGTGGGGGTAGCGGAGTCACATTAATGGCAGAGCACAAGCGCAAGGATCTGCCCCTAGAGCCACCTCACATTCTGAACCATCTCCAGCTCCAGTCTTTATGGGGTTCTCCCCTATTACAGTTCCATTTCTTGGACTGCCTTGGGCAAATAGCTAACTTCTCTATGTCTCAGTTTCCTCAACTGTAACATGGAGATGATAATAGACTCTACCTCATAGGGTTGGTGTGAAGATTAAATAAGGAAAGGGTTTAGAACCAGGCTTGGCACATACATAATGAATACTCACTCAATACATGTTAACTCTAATCATAATCATTACTTCCATGATGTGTTTTATATTACGCTACAGAAAATTCTGTTGTGTTTGAACTAGATAGAATGAGACTCTTTCTTATAGAAAAACTTCAGTAAAACAGGCAGGAGAAGCTGGGCGTGGCAGCTCACGCCTGTAATTCCAGCACTTTGGGAGGCCAAGGTGGAAGGATCACTTGCATCCAGGAGTTTGAGACCCCAGCCTGGGCAACATCTCATCTCTACAAAAGATTAAAAATAAAATATCCAGGTGTAGTGGTGTGTACCTGTAGCCTCAGCTTCACAGGAGGCTGAGGAGGGGGGATTGCTTGAATCTGGGAGGTCAAGGCTGTAGTCAATTCTGATTGTGCCACTGCGCTCAGCCTGGGTGACAGAGTGAGACCCTGTCTCAAAAAACCAACATAACCAAGCAGATGTTGTTGATTTCCTTTTGAGTTTCCTTGGAACTTCATCTATATTGGTAAAGAAGAATGGGACTTCTGAAAATTGCCTAATGTCTTAGTCAGTTTGAGCTGTTTTAACAAATTACCATAGACTGGGTGACTTGTCTTAAAACAAATTTGTTTCTCACAGTTCTGGAGGCTGGGAAGTCAGATCAGACATGGTTGGGTTCTGGTTAGGGCCCTCTTCTGGGCGGCAGGCTGCCATCTTCTTGCTGTATCCTCATGTAGAAGAGGAGAGGCGAGGAGGGGAGGGGAGGGGAGAGGAGGGGAGGGGAGGGGAGAGGAACCAAGCTCTCTCATCTCTCATGACTCTCCTTATGGGGTACTAATTCCATCATGAGGGCTCCACCCTCATAAGCTAATTACTCCAAAAGCCCCTGATATGATTTGGCTCTGTGTCCCCACCCAAATCTCATCTGGATTTGTTATCCTTACATGTCAGGGGAGGGACTGGGTGGGAGGTGATTGCATCATGGGGACGGTTCTCCCATGCTGTTCTCACGATAGTGAGTGAGTTCTCATGAGAGCTGATGGTTTTAAAGTGTGGCACTTCCTCGTTCTTGCTTACATTCCCTCCTGCTGCTTTGTGAAGAAGGTGCCTGCTTCCCCATTGCCTTCCGCCATGATTGTAAGTTCCCTGAGACCTCTTAGCCATGCTTCCTGTTAAGCCTGCAGAACTCTGAGCCAATTAAACCTCTTTTGCTTTATAATTACCCAGTCTCAGGTAGTGCTTTATAGCAGTGTGAGAATGGACTAATACAGGCCCCATCTTCAAATGTTGTCACATTGGAGATTAGGGTTTTAACATATGAATTTGCTGGAGGACAAACATCCAGTTTGTAACAACCAGCTAGCATTGGATTAATAGAGCTCTTATTTTTGGTAAACTTATTTTGAGCCTTTGATAAAATAAGATAAGTGATTTGCATAATGGCTCAAATTTAAGGAAAGATCATCATTGAGTATGTTATATTAAATGCAGGAGCTAGTGATTGTTAGACAAAGACAAAGAATAATAGAGTAGGCTAAGTCCCGAGATCTTCAAGTTCAGAGCCTCAGGTCCCTCAGGCAAGGATGAAGTGCAAAGGGGAAGGGGGAGTGGAAAATGGAGAGGAATGTAGAAAGAACCAAAGAACGGCAAAGGAGTGGGGAACGAATGACTCCTGTCCCACAAAATAAATGATTTTTCTTTTGCCATTTTATGTTTCAATCTCTTTCTTTCCAAGTTTCCAATTTGGTCGATAGGGAAATAATTCTCTTTACCTCTGAGGCTTGTTTCTGAATTAGCAATGGAAACTAGAGAGAATGCAGGGCCGATACCTAACACCCAGTGGGTGTCAGCTAATATTTGCTTGACTGAATTGAACATTAAAACTTATTTTAAAGACAACTTTGTTAGAAATGTTTATTCCATAAAGCATGCAACCTCTCTATAGCACCATGAAATCCAGAGGAAACCAACACAGGCCTGGTGAAGGAAAGAAGAAATGTAATTGCCTTAATGTCTTGCTTTTAGAAGCATTTACTCATCTACTAATTCATGAAGACTCTTCCACTGTTTATGGAAACTCAAGAACATTCAACTGTACCATAACAAAAGCATTAACTTACAGCTGATAGACCTCATGAACACTATTTTTACTGGAGATCAAACACTTCACAAAGCATAAGCTTCAATGAGAACAGAGAAGAGAAGAGCCAGAGCTGGGTGGCCTTGAGCTCTGCCTTTGCCCATAGCTGACTGAGTGATGGGGCAGGTGCTTCAGAACCCCACAGGCTTTGGTTTCTTTATCTGCAAAATGAGCACCCTGAACTTCTGTAAATGGTCTTCAAGAAGCCTTCCTGCTCTAACACTCAGTTGAACTATGCTCACGTCCAGATTTTAGATTGGGAAAATGTGAAACACGCAGAAACAGCAAAGCTTAGAAAAGAAGACACCAAATTACAATGGGGAGGCCAGATATTTAACTGGTGCCTGTGGTTGCAAGCCTGTGAGATGACAGCCCCCGCCCTCAATAATTCTCACTTCCTGATGTTTGTACCCTTGTGCAGTCCTCCCACATTGAGTAGGTTGACCTGTGTGTACCTGTCTATACACTAGGATCTTATGGAAATGGCTGGGTGTGACTTCTGGGGCTAGGTCATGATAAATATTGTGGTTTTTACCTTATCTTCCTGATCACTCTTTCTGTGGGAATCCAGCCATCATGTCATGAGGATCCTTAAAGATACAGAAAGGTCCACATAGTGAGGAGCTGAGGCCTCCTAGAAACACCAGCACCCTCTGAGAGGACCATTTTAGAAGCAGATTCTCCAGCCCCAGTCAAGCCTTCAGATGAATGAGGCTCCAGTCAATGTCTTGATTGACAGTCACTTCATTAAAATCCCAAGCCAGAACCAGCCAGCTAAGCCACTCCTGAATTCCTGACCTACAGGAACTCTGTGAGATAGTAAATGCTTGTTCTTATTTTAAACCACTAAGTTCTGGGGTGATTTGTTACATAGTATTACATAGCTATTGTGATGTTTGTAAGAAAAATACAGTTGCTCTTGTTGAGTGTTTATATAACGTGCATTGGGTATTTCACCTTCCTTCTTTTTATTTTTTATTTATTATTTTTTTTTTTTTGAGATGGAGTTTTGCTCTTGTTGCCCAGGCTGAAGAGCAATGGTGCGATCTCGGCTCACTGCAACCTCTGCCTCCTGGGTTCAAGTGATTTTCCTGCCTCAGCCTCCTGAATAGCTGGGATAACAGGTGCCCGCCACCATGACTAATTTTTGTATTTTTAGTAGAGATGGGGTTTTACCATGTTGGCCAGGCTGGTCTCGAACTCCTGACCTCAGGTGATCCACCTGCCTCAGCCTCCCAAAGTGCTGGGATTACAAGTGTGAGCCACTGCGCCCGGCCTCACCTTCATTCTTCAATTTAGTCATTCATTCGAAAATTTATTGAGGACTTACTCTGAGCCAGGTGATAGAAATTCAGTAATAAAGTTTCCTACCTTCAAGAAGCTTATAATCTGGGAAGCTAGGGGTTGGGTGGGTGGTAGTCAACTATAAACACCTATAACAGATGCCACTCGTATTCTTGCTTTAACATCGCTTTTTCTGTTTCTGCCAGTGTTTTGAGTACATAAACTTTGGCTGGGACTTCAGTGGCTGAAGAGATGCTCATCAGTTACTGCCACATGATTGTTTTTAGTTTTAATAAGAGTGATCAATACCATCAGCTCCCCCTTTAAATGCTAATGAATGCTTTAACACAGCAGATGCAGACATACAGTACACTGCAGATTAAAATTAGGCACAAAATTAAATTGCTTACACATAGCAAAGAAGCCAGTTTGGACATCTTGATAATCAGCCACTACCAGCTGACAAATCTTGAATTGTCCCCACACCAACACAAAGCCTCCCCTAGTCTCAGTCAGAAGAGGCATCATCTGGCAACTAATGAGGGTGCTGGTGTCTTTGGGTAAGAGAAAGGAAAGGAAAACTGCCAGGTCAGACTTTCAGTAAAGCTTTGTGTACTTTTAGAAGTAGACACAGCAGGACCGTAGAGGGCACTCGGATCACGAACAATTTATATTCATTAAAGAGACAGAACTTTGGGCCTCTGAAAAGGAAAGCCAAATAGTGAGATTCTATGAATGTCCAAAAGGACATTCACATGTCTATGTGTGAATTTCTCACATATCTGTGTGCGAATTTCACAGTAATTGGGAAATTAAATTGACATAATGACATTCATTGCATGAAATGCTTTCTTGACAAAAACATCTCTCAATATTTATATAATTTGGATCAAAATATTTTATCTATAAGTAGAGTCACACACGACTGTGTGAACATACATAGTATTTCTATTCTTTTTTATTCGTGTGACAGGTGTTTAATGAGAACTTGTATTTATAGTGCTATGCTAGGTGTCAAAATTCAAAATGGAAAATGAGCACAGTTCACTATGATACAAGGGGCTTCTTAGGAAAAATAGACTGGCCTTTCCCTTGGTGTCCTTGGCATACCCAGAATCTGCTCTCAGTAATACACCCCAAAACTTAATCAGCGTCTCAGAGTTGTACTTAGAGGCCAACTCACATTAGCAAAGCTCACAGGAGACTGATGTATAAAATTAGAATGGTAATTATGCCAACATTAGACCTAACTCCTAGCTGGATTGGAGACTTCTGTTAAGGTCACTTAATGAACATGAAATTAGAACAATAATTTAGATGATTTGATGTGTGTTAGCCTGATTAATAAGGTAATCAATCCATTCAGCAAATAGATTGAGTATCAACTATGTATTGGAGACAGATTATCAACTATATATTGGAGATACACAGGGGATCGAGATAGGCACAATCCTGCTTTCATGAAGCCAGTAGTCCAGTGAGGCGTACAGATGAGCAAATCTTGAGAGATTTATTACAATAGAGGGGGATAAATATGGTTGAGTAACCGAAAGTTTCTATGTGAGCTACAAGGGTGGGCCTAACTCAGACATGGGGATCTGGAAAGGTTTCCTGGAGGTGGTAATGTCTCAGTAGAGAGCTGAAAGGTGACTTAAGCAGACAATACAGGGGCAGCTGGTTCGGGGGTCGGGGGAGAGAAGGAGCACAAAGTTTTGAAGACAAAGGAGGGTTTGGCAGCTAATTCAGTGTGGCTGCAGTGTGATCTGTGGTTGCTTCACTGTTGGGGTGATGCAAAAGAGGTTCACAGGAGCGGGGTTATAGGACCATCTCGACACCAGGTACATATTTCTCAGGCTGAATGGATTCTCACATCACTTTGGGAGGGATTATGCTGGATAATATTATCTAGTTTACAGGGCCACCACCTGAGACTGGGCAGGTCGTGCCCTGCCTGAAGGTCTCGCTTGCCCAGCATGGCTAACCTTTTCCTTTATGGGTCGCCTTCTTCTAGGCTTCCACTGATGACCAGCTTTGGCTGTTCCAACTCACCACAGCCTGTAAAAGACTCATGCTCTCTTTGGATTGCTTCGTACCTGCAGCATGTTTTCATGCCTGGGAGGTATTGTAGCCATTTCATCAATGAACTCTCAGAGCTTAGTCTTACTTCCCTTATTGTCAAGGTCTTGGGCAGCGCTGCACTGTACTCACAGAGCACCTGCAAAGGAGTGGATTTGTCAGGGTGAAGTAACAGTGCCAGAGAGTGTGTGATAAAGGGCCTCGGAGAGGAGCAGAATGGAGAAGTGGCTGGAGCTGTTGGGGGAGGTCTCCAGGGAGGCAGGACTTCAGCAGGACCCCGAAAGCTGAGTAAGTTTCGTCAGGGTGGTAGGCAAGGAGTTTCTCTGGTAGACTTGAGTAATGGGACATAGATTATAGAAACTTAATCCTCATTTTAGTGTGGAATGAACTATGAGGTTATAAGTCTTCATTCTTCATATAAGTCTGTGGGTTCGGTCATGTAATATTTGGTCAGCTGGTACACTAAAGCCTTGACAGTTTTGACCATACATTTGGCACTTTTTCCACTTTAGCATCTAATAAACCAGTTCCAGTAACAGCAGATAGTAAGAAGCTGAGTCCAGGTCTTGCGCTCTGATTTCCCCAGGGCACCCCAGCTTCACTGTAGTTTCTCAGATCCAATGATGGCAAGAGAGTTGATACGCCTCCTAAGTGCAGTCTCTGTAATTTAAAATTTCAGGGAGGTTACATCCTGAACAAGGTGGCACAGCTACATCATGACATCTTAAAACCGAGTAGTTTCTGAGAACCAGAGTTGTAGAAACATACCACATCTGTACGAACTTGTTGAAGTGTAAAGATAGATTGTAGAGAAGGTACTTAAAAAGCTTATGAAATATAAAATATTTTGGTACAACTGAATTGGAAAAGTGGCAGTTAAGTAAGAATGCCTTGAGGTGTATCCAGGATGTTTTGACCCTGCCATTTTGAACTACTGGGGATTCTGACCCTACTGTTTTGATCCTGGAGACATTTTGACTTTACTTATACATAAAACATTTTGATCTGAATTATATAAATATTGAGAAATGTTTTTGTCAAGAAAGCATTTCATGGATTGAATGTCATTATGTCAATTTAATTTCCCGATTAGTTTCCTATCCAACATAATGCTGTTTCCCATTTGTATATTATTATTGTTTTGAGACAAGGTCCCACTCTGTCACCCAGGCTGGAGTGCAGTACCATGATCTTGGCTCACTGCAGCCTCAGCCTCCTGGGCTTAAGGGATCCTCCCACCTCAGCCTCCCCAGTAGCTGGGACTACAAACATGTAGCTAATTTTTGTACATTTCGTAGACACCAGGTCTCATTATGCTGCCCATGTTTCAAACTCCTGGGCTTATGGGATCCTCCTGTCTCAGTCTCCCAATGTGCTGGGATAACAGGTGTGAGCCACTACACCTGGCCACATTTTTTATTGTACTGGTTTTTTCCCATGGGATCAATTCTTTTCGATTTAAATTTTACAATGAAGATGTTGCATATCAATTTTTTGTTGTTATTCATACTGCATGTTACCAATTATAGCTTCTGCCACTGTGAGTTTCCCTTTATAGTTACTATAAATTAGGTAAGAACCTCATTTTCCCAGGTCAGATTTTACTGTTCTGAATTTTACTGTAAATAGCTTTAAATATTACATTTTAATTTTTATTATTTTTATGAGCTATGTTCATTATAAATTGGCTGAAAACAATGGATAATTATATTTCTTTCTAAAGTAGTCCTTGATTAAAAAAAAAAATCCCCAGTTCTCCTATACAGTTTTGGAATTATCGAATTAATTCAGCCTAGGTCCATTGTATTGCTAATGCGGTGATTGTGCAAAGATCTAACCATCCTGCTTTCTCTGGGCTTTGCCTGGAATAAAGACCGCCTCTATGGTAGCAACCAATATAGACTTGGTGCTTCCAAACTAGCTCTGAAGCCTATTTAGGGAAAATCTCCACATTTAGAGGTGCCCTGTCCAAGATATACTCCTTCGATTTGTTTCTACTGTAATTTTTTTCTCCTAATCCTAATATCCCTTTCTTTCCTTTTTCCTTTCTTCTTCTTCTTTTTTTTTTGGTCTTAACCTCACCCCTTGCAACTAATACAGTTTCTCATTGTTGGCTACTGATTTATTTTTATGGGGAAAAAAAAAGTCCTGTTAATCCCTGCTTTGCTCTTGACTTACGTTCATCTTTCAACCTGGCAAGTGACTTTTGGTGAATAAACATCATTAGGAAAAAAAAAAAAAAGAGAACATCCAACTTATTATTTCTTTACAGTCAAGAAGCAGACTGCAGATGTTCTTACTTTGATTTTGACTGGGAGCATTGATGCTGACAAGTATTTTTCCGTGAGATATTACGAAGTGGTCAGTTTTGTGGGCTGGTGGAATAACCTCTTTGCAGTCACTGACTGCACTAAATAGGGCCGAGATCATTGAGTTACTTTATTATCAGCCTGGATTCCCTACCCCATAACCGAAAGCAAGATGGAAGAAAGTAGCATGAAACTAGCAATGATTTTTATAGCGCCTTTTAAACCAGACTCTTCAATAATTCCCCAGAATGCAAATTTTGTTTCACAATTAAGGCCATACTTTCCACTCCTTTCAGAGTGACTCAGTCAAGACTGTTCATCTATTTATCCAAAAATTCTAATCACAGAAAATATTTTATTGCTTATTTAGAAACAGCATGATACTAAGATAGCATGTTTTGCATTAGTCTACTTTTCTTTAAATTTAAATGAAGGACAAAATGGAAAAATAATTGAAAACAGGCTATGCTTGATAGCTTCATGAGAAAGGATCCTGGTGGAACTGAAAACCTTAGAAGTTGGTTACACATGATGGAAAAGAGGCCCTCACGAACTGATTACACCATTCCCATTGCTTTGCTTGTAAATGCATTTGGCACACAATAAAACTTTTAGAAAATCAAGTTGTTGAATCAATGTTTAGGTGATGACAACTTCCCTTGTAAATAAAGGTCACTTCCTATAACTTTGACTTTAGTATCGATTGATTGATCGAGACAGGGTCTTGGTCTGTTGCCCAGGCTGCAGTGCAGTCACGTCTTACTTACAGCCTTGACCTGCCAGGCTTAAGTGATCTTCCTGCCTCAGTCTCCTGAGTGGCTGGGACTACAAGCATATGCCACCATGCTCAACTAATTTTTGTATTTTTTTGTAGAGATGGTGTCTCCCTGTCTGACCCAGATAGGCTGGTGACCCAGGCTGGCCTTGAACTCCTGGGCTCAAGCAATCCTCCTGGCTTAGTCTCCCAAAGTGTTGGGATTACAGGTGTGAGCCACCATGCCCCGCCCACCTTGACTTTAATGCTACCGAAATACAGTTTTCCCCACCAGGCCTCAAGTAATGTATCACACACAGCAGGGCAGCTACCCTGAGAACATATGCATGTACTCAGATGACCAGCTTCTTTTAAAAAAGAATTCAAACCCACAGAATTAGAAGAGTGTCCTTTGGATTTCTACAGAGCACTGAGAATCCTATGTAGGGTTTAAGTGAATGCTAAACAGGGTTACTGAATGTTGCACAGAATCTCAGAATATTGAAAGTAACATTTATTGATTTGACATATAATAAGTTTGTTGTTACCTGACTTTTTGGTTTGTAAAACATGAAGCATTTCACAAGTTGGATCCCACCATTTCTGCCCTAAGCTGCAGACAGTCTCCTGGCACCCCCACCGGTTTACCTCTTTGCCCGCAGCTGCTCAGAGCTGTCTTGCTGCAAGGCTGATATTTACTGTCTGACTCCAACAAGGATGTTGGTAATTTTAAATTTTTCTGGCTTTTAGCTTGTGACGTTATTATCTTGCTCTGTGTCTGTTTTCTTTTAGATTTTAGATTTCTGACATCCCAAGAGGCCTTTATGGAGTGTTGTTTTATCCTCTTTGCTCCTTCTTTGTTGAAATTTAGAAAATAATATTTGAAAGCAGTCCCTGGGAACTTAGGGAGAGAAAGAACCACAAATCCAGGCAATTTAAATCTTTGGTTTCTGATAAATTGTATATGAATGAGATATGCATCATAATCAACATTAAATTCAGTAACTTTTTTTATTACTGAAAAATGACAAGCCAGATCAGTTCAACTCTGACCATCATAAAAACACAAGTATCTTACTAAAATAAATACTAAATACTAACCAGCAGGGCTGAGCCAAAGGGTGAGATGAGTGAGGTACCTGTCTTGGGCACAAAATTTAAGGGGACATCAAAAAAAAAAAAAAGGGGGAGAAAGAAAGAAAACCAAAAAGAAACAACAAAAAACCCCAAACCAAAAAACTCGATAATCAAGCTAAATGATATTTTAATGCAATATTTTAAAAAATAAAACAAATGAAAAAAAATTATGATGAACAAAATATAAATGTTAAAGACAAGACCAATAACAGTGCCTTGCCAGGCCATATTGCATCCTCAGTCAAAAGGAAAAATCAGTAACACTCATTCTGTCATTACCTAAAAATTTGATTTTTTTTGTTGACCTTATTTGCCTTACCCTCATCCTGGCCCTGCTAACCAGAATATCAGTGGTTAGGGTAAAAAGATGGCATAACCTTTCCTCTAAGAATGTTCACTCAAGGGAGAAAATACGTGTAGTGATTTTCAAGCCTAGTTATGATCACTGGGTAACCAATATCCATAATTTTGACCCTGGTTTGGCTATAGTCTCAATTAGAAGGTATTTCCCAATCCCAAAAATGGAAGTGTTGTCTTTTTGTTAATTCAATATGAAGGGATCATATTACCAAAAACCATTACATTTCTTTCTTTCTTTCTTTCTTTCTTTTTTTAACCTGCTTAGAAAAACTCATGTAGTTCAATTCATCAAAAGTTTCTCCATCCACGGTGGTCCCCTCTGGCTCTCTCTTTATTGGTTTTGGCGGGGGAGGGCCTGTGGGGCTTTTTCCGGTATTCCACTTTTGTCCAGCCCCCTTCGCTGACTTTGCTCTCCTCTTCACTGGCTCTTGAGTCAGTC
This sequence comes from Macaca mulatta, assembly GCF_049350105.2. Taxonomy (NCBI): domain Eukaryota; kingdom Metazoa; phylum Chordata; class Mammalia; order Primates; family Cercopithecidae; genus Macaca; species Macaca mulatta. Next base: position 78,169,947 of record NC_133417.1, on the reverse strand, counting down.
TCAGGGTGCAAAGGCATCCCTGGTATGGTGTTGGGTTGATGGAGGTCCCTAGGGCTTCTCTTGAAGTCAGGCGACTGGTGAGGATTGAGTGGTGACTGAGAAACCCTGTAGAACTTTCCAGGATATCTTCCTCTTGAAGGAGTGGAATGCTGACTTTTTCCACTGTATCTTCCTCTAGGAGAAGAATTGAGTGATATACTACCACGTCCATATTTGTTCCTGCTTCTGTCTGAGTATCGACCCCTCTCTGAAGAGGTGTCAGTATTGCCACTGGAAAAGCCACTGTCCCTAGAGCTGAGATGCAGGGAAGAGAAGTTTTTGGTCAGTCCATACTGAGTAGGAGAGGAGCTTCTGGACTGGTTCACAGGTGTAATCTGTTGATACTTAATGGGCACCTGGGTCCGTCTCACAGCAGCAGCATAGGAATCCTGGCCATCAAGGTATGAGAAGAATGGTGACCCCAGAATAGGATTGCTCTGGGAACGCTGTAAAGAAGTGTTGGATGCAATCTGCCGCATCCTCAGAGTATCTAACCACTGGCAATCAGCACCTGCGGGAGAAATGGAAATGAGCATCTTTGAAGCCACAGTAAAGCTGCATGCCTAATTCATACGCCTGTCTTAGGATAATTCAAGGCTGTTTGGGATGCTCTAAGCTTTACCATTCATAGAAATTCTAGGCTACGTATAAGGACATTTCCTTTATTACAAATACTTTAAAAAATAAGGACATTTACACTTAGTCAATCTATGCTATGTGCTTGGCATTGTTCCATGGGCTTTCCTTACACTATCTGATTTAATCCTCTCGATAATCTTCTTAGGTAAACACTAATAGTCTTATTCTATAAATGAGGAAGCTTGGGAGGTCAAATAACTTGCCCAAGATCACTCAGTCAATAATACCAAGTCCTTCTGCATCTAAATCCCATCTTCTTCCTACATAGTTGTGTTCTCACTTCTAGAAAGTATGTCCAGGTGGCAGGGGCAAGTTTAGTAAACAAAAGGTTTTCTTTGCAACCTGCACTTTTAAAACCTCAAGGACCCTAAATGCAGATAAAATAAATGAGGTTCCGAAGGTTGAGACAGCTAGAGATTGTTTGAAAGAAAGACCGTTCATGTGTCCAGAGGAGAGATCCTGAGGCTCGGGAATAAGAAGTATTTTCAGCACAAAAAAATGAAGCTGCGTTGGCAAGTAGGAAGAAGTTAAGATAAAAGAAAATGGTGAATTGACAAGGACCATTTAGTAAGCTATATTTCAGTGAATAAGCAAGTTCCTCACACCTGAGATCTTTTCTGCTCCCCCGAGCCCGAGCCTGAACAATGTTGCTGGAGTTCCTGGGTGGTCCTCCCAGCCTCAGCTTCCTCGGCTACTCCACCCTCTGCTCGCGCAGATGACGCGTGTGGAGGGTATCAGAGCATGCATGTCTCTGTCTCCCTCACTGCCTGCGCACAGGTGACCCATACCTCTGAGGTGAGTGACTTGCCCAGACAATTCCAGAGACTCCTCCCAGGCTTCAATGCATCACAACGCCTTCTTTTGTTGTTGTTATTGTATGTATGTGTGTATTTTATTGTGGTAACAACCACATTTTTCCATCCTAGCTTTTTTTTTTTTTTTTGAGACAGAGTCTCACTCTGTCGCCCAGGCTGGAGAGCAGTGGCCGGATCTCAGCTCACTGCAAGCTCCGCCTCCCGGGTTTACGCCATTCTCCCGCCTCAGCCTCCTGAGTAGCTGGGACTACAGGCGCCCGCCACCTCGCCCGGCTAGTTTTTTGTATTTTTAGTAGAGACGGGGTTTCACCGTGTTAGTCAGGATGGTCTCGATTTCCTGACCTTCTGATCCGCCCGCCTCGGCCTCCCAAAGTGCTAGGATTACAGGCGTGAGCCACCGCGCCCGGCCCATCCTAGCCATTTTTAAGTCTATAGTTCAGTACTGTTAGTATATTCACATTGTTGTGCAACAGATCTCTATAATTGTTTCATCTTGCAACACTGAAACTCTAGACCCACTAATCTCTACCTTCCTCTTTGCCCTTTTCCCTTCCCTTCTCCCCTGCCCCCGACTCCCACTTGTTAACTATCTTCTCCTTCCTGTTTCTATGACTTTGACTACAGTAGATACTTCACATGAGCAGTATCATACAGAATCACAATGCCTTCTTTCCCTCCCATTGACTTCTCTGGAATTTTGGCTTCCAATAGAACCCTGATTTTGCTCAGTCTCCAACCCCCTCCATGTAGCCATGTGATCGGGAGAGTTGACCGCATTCTGGCTCCAGGGATCGACTTTAATTAGTTTAAGTCAGATGTGCTCATGCTATGTTTAGGGACGGACAAGTTGCTCTATTCTGGCCAAAGCAGAATTGGTGAGGGATAGTCTGTTGGGGGGTTCTAGAAAAGTTTTCCTTACTCCTATATATAAGAACAGGTAGGGACCTAACCCGTTATTTCCTCTGGGCATTGCCATATCTTTGTGTGATGACTGTAAACAGGAGAGGAGCCGAGGGCAAAGGCAGCCTATTGAGCATGGCAGGGCGGAAAGAAGGGAAGGTTCATTCCACTATCTGAATATGGTTGAGCCGGCTTATCTTACTGCACCTGGAGCCTGCCCTGCCTCTGAACTTCTTGTTATGGAAGATAATAAATTTTATTACAGTTTAAATCAGTGGTTTAAGGACTTTAGAGTTGTTCTTAATCACCGGGAAGGCTCCTTAAAATGCAGATTGCAGGTCCTACCCCCAGAGTTCTGGTTCAGTAAGTCTAGGTTTGGGCCTGAGGATCTGGATTTCTAGTAAGTTCACAGGTGATCCCGATGCTGCTGGTCCTGGGGCCACACTTGGGAAACTATTGGAGTAAGGCAGTTGAAACTGGGTTTTCTGCTACTTAAAGCTCAAAGATAGATCTTAACTGATTGAGGTGGTATCCTCTGAGTCTTCAGATCATCTAAAAATGTCATAATTAAGTTTCTGGAATCTAGCACACATCTAATACGGGAACACTAACTTACTTGAGTCAGACCTACTTCCGGGGTTGCCGTCTGAATTGGTGAATAATGTCTGAATGGCAAGTTGGACTGCTTTCACTTCATCCTGAGGTTTTGTTCTACTCCACTGAATCGAATGGACATGTTTAGTGCTTTTTGGAGTTCTAACATCACTCTGGTTAAAAAAAAAAAAAAAAAAAAAAAAAAAAAAAGACACATATAACCAAATAGACAAACACATATAAAATAGGAAAGAAAGACATCCAGGTTATTATATCACTTCAATTTCACTTCTTAGAACACTATCATAATGCACTAGGAAAATATTCTGAACGGTTGGCCCAAATATGCTCATTTGATGAAAAGAAAATGTTTAACCACTTTATTTCTTAGTGGGTTATAGCACTTATTCCTCAATGAATTATAACATATATTTCTTAGTAAACTATAGTAGCTAAAAATATGGTTGTCTTCTCCCAGAATTTATTATATTTGACAAATCTCAACTTACCTCTTTGTTTAATAAGAAATAAAAATTTACCTCTTCTATTTATAGTATTTGAAGGCAGATATTTTGTTGAATAAATGAAAATGTGACCACCATGTTTGCCTCAGAGTGAATTCAGATCATCAAGGGAACTGAGTGAATGCGGTGGGGTGAATCACCTACATGGAGGGGGAACGGTCTCAGATGCAAAAGTGAGACAGGATCAAAAAGTAAGAAATGGGGACCAGGAAGAGGACACTAGGTCAAGACACATCACTTTCTTGTCCTGAAATCTCCCTCCTCACTAGCTGTCACCGATCAGTGTCAATTAAAGAGTCTCCAGGTTCAATACAGTTAGGGAAATCTGTTTTTAAAAACTCTGAAGTGAAAAACCCAGACAAAAGTGGCATATCCTCATGGGGTCTAAAAAAGGAGGAGGAGGGAGCGAGAAGAAGAAAAAGAACTGGGTGTGCTGTCTCCAAAACTGTCTAAGGCAGGCAGAGATAGAATCTGGTTGTTCTAATTGTCCGATTACTAACAAGAGGGCTTTTCCTGAGTAGTGAGGACCAGTTAACAGACTTTAGAATAGTCTGGATTCCAACTTCCTCAAGACCAACCAGCCTCTTTTGTTTGGGTTTTGTACCTCACAAGCAATGCTTTGACAAATAATGTAACTTCTTCTCAGATGCCTGACAACCTGTGCACCCCAGCAGGTAAGGATAAATAACTGCTGTAAAACTTTTTGGCTTCCAGCCTGGCCAGAGGTTTTTTGTTTGTTTGTTTGTTTGTTTGTTTGTTTTTTTGAGACAGAGTTTTGCTCTTGTCTCCCACGCTGGAGTGCAATGGCGCAATCTTGGCTCACTGCAACCTCCACCTCCTGGGTTCAAGCAATTCTCCTGCCTCAGTCTCCTGAGTAGCTGGGATTATAGGCATGCACCACCATGCCCAGCTCATTTTTGTATTATTAGTAGAGATGAGGTTTTACCATGTTGACCAGGCTAGTATCGAACTCCTGACCTCAGGTGATCCACCTGCCTCAGCCTCCCAAAGTGCTGGGATTACAGACATGAGCCACCATGCCTGGCCCAGAGTTTGTATTTCTAATACTGAAAAGCCAAATCCTGGCAGCCCAGGAAACCATCAAAATGCCACACTCACAAAGTCCTCTTTGAGGTGGACTTCATCTTACTGCAGCCACTGGGAGCTAACAGGGTAGCCAGGGAAGAGCAGAAAGTGTTTTTTTATAGTCAGAAAACATGGAAGTGACTTCAACAATTCTGTCAGTGAGTACCTCATACCTCAGGCCTTCCTTTCATCTCTCTGAGCCTGTTTTTCCTATCTGCAAAATGAGGATAATAATATCTTTCAGTTTTTTGTTTTTTTTTTTTTTAATCCTGGAGACGGGGTCTCACTGTGCCACCCAGGCTAGAGTACAGTGGTGTGATCTCGGCTCACTGCAGCCTCAACCTCCTAGGCTCAAGCAATCCCCCCACCTCAACCTCCCGAGTAGCCAGGGCCACAGACATGTGCCACCACACCCAGCTGCTTTTTGTAGTTTTCGTAGAGATAGGGTTTCATAATGTTGCCCAGGCTGGTCTCAAACTCTTGGGCTCAAGTGATCTGCCCACCTCAGCCTCCCAAAGTGCTGAGATTACAGGTGTGAGCCACTGCGCCAGGCCGATATTTTTCAGTATTGATTTACATGAAGTTAGTGTGATCAAACTGGTATAAGCACCTCTAACAGTGCCTGGTTCATGGTAGATCCTTAATAAATGTTTCTTGAATGAATGAATTGGATGAATGAATGAAATGCATGTCCCTTTGGTGGTGGGTGCACACTAATATCTCCAGGAGTGCCAAGACTGTACTATAACTGTTGCCTTCCACCCACTCCCACTAGGTTTATGTACCTTGTAAGGTGTATGTCCCACCAGCCACAAAGATCTTGTTGATTTTAAAAAAATTAGTATTAAGTATTAGTATCCCCAATACCAAACATCTGACATGGTATACAGAAGGTGTTCAGTCCATAACTAATGAATGAATGAAGCACTACCTCAGTCTCTATCTGGGTAAGTTTATCCTGTTCTCTTTTCTTCCCAACATGTTGTTAGATAAATTATATTGATCCCATGGTCATGATGGTTGGTTTATCTCCCAATACATTCCAATAAATTATATGCTCTGAGGTAACAGATAAATTTATATTCATTCACTGTTGGTGGGGCCACCAGCCTCTTGCCCCCAGAGCTTACCTCATATGTGACAGTGCACTCCACAGTCTGATTTTTTGCTATTCCTACAATCCACTTCTCCATTACAAATGGTGGCTGAAAAACAAAAGTTAGGATGGTGTAGTACCATAACACAGTCAGCTCTACTATCGTATGTTTCTTTGAGGCCAGTTGTGCCATACACAATTAGCAAATAGGGGCATAACATCAGATGATCATGAAAGCCTTGTCGGTTCTCATGTGATCACTCACAACATGCTAATGTTTGGAGTTTTGCTTTTCATAAGACATCCTTTTGTATATTTGTAAACAGCTAGTCACAGCCTCCCACAATCTTCTTTTCCGATACAACATTTGCTATCACTCAGTCCTATCATTATGTCATTGATTCATGCTAAAGTTTGAAGCATCCGTTGGAAAACTTTCCCACAATTAAGAGAAATCCATAGCAATATAAGAAGACCCAGAAGTGCTTTCCTTGAGTAAAGCCGTGGCTGGTTCAGTGGCTTCAACAATCCCTCTGCTTTCCATAACATCACACTATCCAGCCAAACTGCACATACACGTGAAGAAACCGTGGTTATGTTTTCCCACTATATTAAAACAAAGGATTAGTGAGGAAGCCTGTGCCTTTGATCCTATTTTAATTATGATGAAAACGGCCTCAGAACTCTCCTCCCATCCCCCTTTCAGTTCAGGTTTAAGGCTGCAAAGGAATGACTGACCGTGAGCTGGGTTCAAAGAAAATGTGATAGAGATTTAGCTGGGCCAGGTTTTCTTTGAGACTGAGTCTCACTCTGTTGCCCAGGCTGGAGTGTAGTGGCGCAGTCTTGGCTCACTGCAAACTCTTCCTCCCGGGTTCAAGTGATTCTCAAGCCTCGGCCTCTCAAGTAGCTGGGATTACAGGAGCATGCCACCACACCTGGCTCATTTTTTGTATTTTTAATAGAGACTGGGTTTCACCATGCTGTCCAGGCTGTTCTCCAACTCCTGGTCTCAAGTGATCTGCTCCCCTCAGCCTCCCAAAGTGCAGGGATTACAGGTATGAGCCACCGCACCCAACCTGGGCTAGTTTTTTGTTGTTGTTGTGTGTTTGTTTTAAATTAGGATTGTTATTGTTTCTGTTGATGTTTAAAAATTCTATAACTTTTGATTGGTCTGTTCCAGTTCTAGTTTTCCTATAAGCCTGTTAATGTTGCTGTGTGATTTCGTATGTATGGCATGATAGCAGAAACATTTATATTCAGTTTTACAACTCCACGGCATGGGTGGGGAAGAAAGAAAATATATTTCCAGTCTTCAAGACAACATATTATGTCCCAGCAAAATAAGAAAAAGGTAAAACCAAGTCATAACCCTTATAGATAAATAATGCCATGGAAATAACTCCTAGATACACAGTGGAATCCAACAATGAATATCAAATCAATCTGCTTGATGTCCACTTGTAAATTAAAATGACTTGGTTGTTTAGCATTCTGATGCCTATGAAGAGAACACATTTACAATGTCTTCTCTCTAATGCAATGTGTTTTCTCTAATGCATGTCTTTGAAGAACCATTTTAGTTCCCTACTTATGTTTGTACCTGGGTTCTTTGCTACAAGCCCCACTTTCTTCACTGAAACCAAAGACCTGGTTAATAGTGTATCACAGTTAACGGATTATGTGAGGCCAGGGTGACTGTCCTGTTGACTTCATGGTTATTCACCTGAAGTTGTTGACCTTCTACAATTGAAGTCTCATATGTATTTTTCCAGTATGATTGGGACAGAATTGAATTTTTTTTCCATTTTGAGGAGCGAGCTAAGCATTTCCACAAGTCTTTCTTCAGTGTTTTCCTCAGCATGCTTCCCATTGGCCCTGGAGTAGTAGCATGCTTTCTAGTCACTCCAGGAATTCATAGTGTGGACTTAAGGAAGCCATTAAGACTTTAATGTGTGCCTCATAATGAACCTCATCTCAGTCCTTCAGGGAATTGACCTCAACCAAGAAAGTCTCTCTCAACCAAGAAAGTATAAGTTTTCCAAAGTTAAAAAGTACTCAAAATTTGAAGTAAATATTTTCATCATTCACATTTTCCTTCCTTTAATAAATGACAGAGTAAGCATAAAGAACTATAGAAGAAAAAAATTTAAAAAAAATTAAATGATACCTTTTTGCAGTGCTTTTTAGTTCACACAGCATAAGTGGAATTTTAACAAAAACCTATTATGATCTCAATCTGCTAAATAAAATGTGCCTTTCAACAGCCAGCTCGAGGCTGAGCTGATGTGAGCATGGACAAGCACAAAAGCACACTGCTGGGGTATTTTAATGTCTTTGTTTGATATCTCTGAATTCAAAAGAGCTTTTAAGCCGTAAATAGAACCCTACCTTTGTCATCTTTAAAATCTCCGCATCAGGTAGGTTAGTGTTGAATGTCACATCTTTTATGTAGGTTATTGCAATTTCATCCCCATCCATCTCCATATACATTTTCCACTTACAATCCTGGAATTAAAAACAAAATTATATAATTTGAGAAAGTGAAACAATTTTTTTTTAGTGTCAATGTTTCATAACACATAAAATATTCTAAATGAAGTATTATTGGAGTGGCTTTTTTTTTTTTTCTTTTTCAGTAAAAGGACATGAAATTAGATTCCTATGTATATCTAAGTAAGCCCCAGTTAGTGCAGCCTAGAGACATAATGTGTCAGTTTTAAGTGTTCTATTATAGGACTTACAAACTCAAAATCCTGAAGGGACCAGGCAGATAATAAAAAGGAGTAAAGCCAGGCAGTTTCCTTATAAAGCTTTAAGTGGCAACCTTTTAAAATAGACTCATTTAATTTACATATTAAACATTGTAGGAACATTTTTTCATTACCACAAAGAAATGTGGTTTTCTACTTTTCTTGAAATATAAGGCCCTCTTGATCCACCTTTAATCTTCCTAGATTGATAATGATGTGGGTTCAAGAAACTCTCACTTGCCTCTTAAGAAGGAAAACAACAATGCAAATGTGTTGATAAATGATAATGGACAACTAGGGAGTTATGGGGTGGGTGAGGGACTCCGGGAAACCAAAGAACAGTTCCCCTAAAGGCACAGCTACTTCGTGACTTCTGTTGATTGTTCCCATGTGGAAATATGAGCCCAGTTTTGCTAGGTCCTTTAATAGTTCATGAACAGCTGAGAATTAGGATCCTTATGTAAAACTCTTGATTTTTAAACAATGGTATGTTAATTAAATTTTTAATAAAATCACCATATAATGGAAAAGTGCTTTACACCATTCATTAACAGGAAAATGCAAATTAAAACCACAATGAGGTACCACTATACACCCATCAGAATGGCTGACTGATAACATCAAATGTTGGCTAAGATTTAGAGTTACTGGAACTCTCATATTAATATTAATACATTGTTGGTGGGAAATGGTACAATTGCTTCAGAAAAATTTTGATAATTTATTATAAAACCAAATATATGCCTATCCTATGACCCAGAAATTCTACTCCTAGGTATTTACCCAAGAGAAATGAAAAAAGTCTTGCCTAGGTATGTTCTTAGCAGCTTTATCATGTTAACTAGGAAACTTGAAACAAGCCAAGCATCCATCAAAATGAGAATGGATAAACTGTGATATATTCATAGAATGGAATACTACTTAGCAATACAAAGGAAGACATTACTGATGCATGCAACAACTTGGATAAATCTCAAAAACATTATAGTGAGTGAAAGAAGTATATAGAAAAAAAGAACAACCTAATGATTCCATTTATATGATATTCTAGAACAGACAAAACTAATTAATGGTAGAAAAATTCAGAAGGGTGCTTGCTTCTGCAGATGGGGACTTACAAGGGGTATAAGGAAACTTTCTGGGGGTAGCAGTGCTCTATTGATAGAGGTTTGGGTTACACAGGTACATGCATTGGTCAAAACTCAATGAATGTACATTTTAAATCTGTGTATTTCTCTTTTTAATTAATTTTATAGTGATTATTAAAACAGTTTTTTTGAGAAGGGGTCTTGCTCTGTTACCTAGGCTGGAGTATGAGTAGCATGATCTCCACTCACTGCAGTCTTGACCTGCCAAGCTCAAGCGATTTTCCTACTTCAGTCTCCTAAGTAGTTGGGACCACAAGCACGTGCCATCATGCTCAGCTAACATTTTCTTATTTTTAATTTTTTGTAGAGCTGGGGTTTCACTATGTTGTTGCTCAAGCTCGTCTCAAATTCCTGGGCTCAAGTGAACCTCCCACTTCAGCCTCCCAAAGTGCTGGGATTACAGGTATAAGCCACTGCACCTGAACTGCATTTCTTATTCTAGCACACTGAAATATTTAGGAGGAAGTATACTGATGTCTGCAAATTAATTTGAAATGTATCAGAAAATCAAGATTGATGGATGGCTAGAGGGAGGGGTAGATGGATAAACCAAGTATATGTGATAAGCCAAGTATAGTAAAATGTTAATGGTTGAATGGGGGCTATGAGGGTTCACTGTAAAATTCTTTCAACTTTGCTGTATAAATAATTTAATAATAAAAATGGGGATAAACAAAGGAAAATAAACTCATGTCTTTGTACCAAATTTGACCCCTGGACCATAAATGCACATTCTGTCTGTCTGTCCATCTACCTATTTTTTAAAATTTCCTTTTTAGAGATAGTATGTCGCTGTGTTGCCCAAAATGGTCTTGAACACTTGGTCTCAAGCAATCCTCCCACCTCAGCCTCCCAAGTAGCTGGGATAGAGGCATGAGCCATTGCTCCTGGCTCTGTGTTTATTGAAGAATGAAGAATCCTGAGGATTAAGGCTAATGTACCAAGCACCTTACATGCTGAAACGGGAAAATGCCCTCATAAATAAGAGTGGACCTGGAATGTTTCCTAGAGCAAGCTCAGACATAATTCTTATGGAAAGGCATCAACAAAGAGGCTGTTGAAAGCCCGTTGGCTTCAACAGGAAGCTGGGGGTGCCTGATGTTTTAGGAAAGCCTCTAGATGAATTGCAAACCAAGCAGGGCCCACGTCTGACCCTCTTTGCCCAGCCACATTCACAAAATGGAGAGCCAATTAGTGAAGGAAAAGGTCTATTCAATAAAATGAAAACCTGGCTCTTGGCTAACGTAAGTCAAATTAGTTTCTCAGAATTGACAAATCTCTCAGTATTTCTTTGTTTTGGAGCCACTGCTACCCAGGCAACGTGGGTTCTGAGATAACTGGGCAGGATAATGACTGTTTGGTGTCATGATTGCTCTTCTCTGAAATAGCAAGAACCTTCTCAAGGCAGCAGCTGGGATAAAAAGCCTTAGAAGAGATGAGTTTACTTAGTTCAGTTTCTTTTGCCTGTCAAGTTTGGGAATTAAGTTAGTCAAAAGCACAGTCAAAAGACCTTGAATGGCATGAAAATGCCTGAACTTCGCCTGCTTCACTCTCATCTCCTAACCAGAGAGCTCCCCCATGACTTCAAGCTATAAATCAGACCCTCCTTGGCACACTGTCAGAACAGCTCTGTGTGAAGAAGCGGCTGACAGGAGGGGAACTCACATTTGTGGAGCGCTTACTATGCTCTAGGCATGTCGCTGGGCACTTACACCATGCTATTTTATTGGATAGCCATCAGAACCCTGAAAGTCAGGCCTATTTTCCCTTTAGATGAATGAGAAAAATGAGGCTCAGACAGATTAAATAACTTTCCTAGGGTTTCATGACCAATATGTGGTTGACATCAGCACAAGGCTGCATGACTCCAAAGCCGGAGGAGATACTAATGGGGACAGACAAGCAGGAGAGGTAGCAGGTGAACCTGCTGGATGGTTTTGTCCAGCTCCATAAATGGGTCCAGCCATGGACAACAGGCAGGCGGAAGAAGGACCAGAGAAGATTTCGCTGATACAACCCAGAAAGCTGGTGGCCATCATTCTCCCTGCAGCAACTGCTTCCCTGCTCCCCAAAGTCCAACTTGGAGAAACACTGATGCAAATAATAGGGTTAGAGACCTTTTATTTTTAAATTCTCTTTTTCTCTTCTACTAAAGAAAGACTTTTACCTGAACCATAAAAGAAAGTAGCTACAGAAGGAATAAAACTATAATCAAGGAAGTCATAAGACAAGGAGGCCATCATGCATTTCACTAAAAAGTAGGTTCTGCTTGTTACAAAGCTGGGTAAGAGAGAAAGAGAATATGCTCCAACACGCAGGGCCCATGTAAATCATAAAGTTAATTTGACAATGGCCTGACCTAACTCCAGGTATCTTCAGGGCATCTATGATGTCATCGTTGCCTAGTTAACAAAAGTAATCCACAAATAAAGTAATGGAATTCCTTATATTCTGCTCAGTTTCAAATTAGCCTAAGGTATCCTTAATGTTTTTGCCATTTTGTGAGTCATAAATTGTCAATGACGATTGTCCACAACTCTGGGATTCAAATGGTTATTGAATTGGACTGGACACGCTGCAGACATTGAGATGCCATGTAACCAGTTCTTAACTGATCAACCACGGAAAAGGCTATCATTACAAATAAAATGAATTAAGTCATCAATAACATCACTAAAAATAACAATTCCACAAGTTTATGAGCCTAATATAGGGTTTTACTTACATATTTGCAACCTTTTCAGTACCTTGGCTGTGACAGGGACCAGGTATTGGGCACAGTAGACTCTGATGTTTTTTTTATTTTTTTATTTTTGAGACGGTGTCTCACTCTGTTGCCCAGGCTGGAGTGCAGTGGTGCAATCTCGGCTCACTGCAAGCTCCATCTCCTGGGTTCACACCATTCTCCTGCCTCAGCCTCCCGAGTAGCTGGGACTACAGGCGCCCGCCACCATGCCTGGCTAATTTTTTGTATTTTTAGTAGAGACAGGGTTTCACCATGTTAGCCAGGATGGTCTCTATCTCCCGACCTCGTGATCCACCCGCCTTGGCCTCCCAAAGTGCTGGGATTACAGGCGTGAGCCACCGTGCCTGGCCCAGTGGACTCTGATTTTAAAACCATTCACCATTTTTTTTTTTTTTTTGGAGACAGGTTCTTACTCTGTCACCTAGGCTGGAGAGCAGTGGTGCAATCTGAGCTCACTGCAGCATCAATCTCCCGGGCTCAAGCGATCTTCCCACATCAGCCTGCCAAGTAGCTGGGACCACAGGCATGCGTCTCCATGCCTGGCTAATTTTGCCTTCATTCTTTGTAGAGATGAAGTTTCACTATGTTGTCCAGGCTGGTCTGGAACTCCTGGGCTCAAGTGGTCCTCCTGCCTCAGCCTCACAAATTGCTGGGATTACAGGCATGAGCAGCTGCACCTGGCCCAGGTAAACTATTGATTTTGGCTTGGGGTGAGTGTTAGAAATGTGGGTACTGATTTTTGAATTAGAAATATTCAAGGATCACTTTGAATGTCTGTGAACAACTCTCAAAAGCAAACAGCTCTCTATTCTGAGGTCCTATGGGAACTGCAAAATACTCTTTTTTCAAAACCATCTCACCCTGGTAGTCTGAGATGCACCTGTTATTCACTCCTCTTACTAAGGTGTTAATGATTCCTATTAAAATGGAAACGGCACGGGAAAAGGCCATACCTTAAGTCATTACCAGCGGAAAATTGTGGGGCAAGGTGGGGCAAGATCACAAGTTTAAAGTTTGACTACCTGGGCCTGAATCCCGGTTTTGTCCCTTTTACCCCCAACCATAGCCAACTTATGTAACCTTTCTGAACCTCAGCGTCTTTACTCAGAAGTGGATTGTTGTGTCGTGTGAAGATTAAATAAGATAATGTAAATGCAGTTCCCAGCATTGTGCCAGAACCGAATTAGGAGCTCAAAAAGGAATAATTATCATTATTACCAATATGGTCACCAACACAGCTCCAATTAGTTTACTAGATTAGCTGGTTTGTCATCTAGCAGCCATAAAAGGGAATGGGACAGAGAACAAGGTAGCTTTGATGGGCGGAAGGTGTAAAGAGTGGGCTAGGAGAGGGACCCTGCTGGAGTGGGCAGGCTGGGTCAGCGCATCTCACTTGGGCAGGAGTCTGGGCATGCAGGGGGCTGGGAATCACTCGGATACCAGGGAGTGATCAGAGATGAAAAAGAGAAGATGCAGCCCAAGCGGCAACTTAACAATGGCCAGTTTCATGAAATGAATCAAAGAAGGAATAAATTCATATCTTCTTACATAGATGGATCATATAACACCAATTCTGACCTTCCCTGCTTTCACATATTCTGATTCAGCACTACTAAGAAGCAGCACCAGATGTCTGGAGGCATTACATATGACTGGCAGCCAGAGAGCCTTATCTTGGATGAGGAAACCAAAGCACAGAGAGATGAGGTAATTTGACTGAGGTCACACAGGTAGCAAGTGGTGAGGCACAAGTGATTGATGTGCATTTGCAGGGAGTGCTAATTACTCTTCAGCAGGAAAAGGGGACTAGCCCAGGAGCAGAGCTGGGCACTGGGAAGTGCTTTTGCTAGGGCTTCCAGTAGCAAAAAGTAGTTACCCGGAACTTTGCACTAGCTAGAAAATCTGCCTCTAAATGCAAATCTACAAGAAACAAATGGAATTTTGTTGGGGAGAGGGGAATGTTTGCATTTGACATGAATGAAAAATACAACAAGTCTAGTGGGTGCCCAGAATACGCATGTTTATCTGCTGAAATACCTGGGTAATTTTAGGAGCAAGTGTGTGGCTAATGGAGGATGAGAAAGCATTCCATCTGAACTGCTTAAGGATCGCCAATTATGTGAAAAAATTTTCTGAATTAAGACTACTGGCCAACTAAAACAGAAACTCTTACACTGTGAAGATAAAATCCTAAACACTTGGTTAATGCTAAATTAAGTATCTCTTTGTGAGAAATCACTATTCCACTCTCTGCAAGCTGTTTAAAATTTTTTAGAGTTCCAAGCTAGTACAAGTCATGCCAAACATCACAGACAAGTCATCTCCCACAAGGAAGAAAAAAGAGAATGAAGGAATGAAGAAAAGGGGGGAAGAGGTGAGGGAATAAAAAGAAATAAGATAGAGGTAAATTTTCCAAATAGGAAAAGAGATTAAAAGGTAGCACAAAAAACTAGAGTTTAAAGTTCTGGGCAATTCAGAGACAATAATCTCAATCTCTCTCTCTCTATTTTTCCCTATCAAAATGTAATTGCATTCATCAACATTATAGATAAACTGTTAAACAATCAAGACCAAGATCATTCAGGATATTTCAGAAAGAAACAGACTCCCAAAATTTGCCTTTCAGGCTTTTATAGATCACCTTTACCTGATGTTACAGACATTTAAAAAATTTTAAATATATTTTCTTATTGAGGCATAATTTGCATATAATAAAATGCACAGATTTTTAAGTGTACGGTTCAATACATTTTGACAAATGTATATATCTGTGTAACCACCTGAATAAGCAAGTTATTTCTGGTACCCCAGAACCTTCCCTCATGCCTATTCCCAGATAAGCTGCCTACATAACTGGGACACTGTTCCTGCTTCTATCACCATAGATTAAAGTTGACTGTTCTGGAATATCACAAAATTAGAATTTTACAGCAGGTACTTGTATATGTCTGGCATAATGTTTTTGAGATTTGTCTATGTTAATTAATCCTCACAGCCTTACCCTGTTATAGAGAGCACTGCCCCCATTTTACAGATAAGGGGACTGAGGCTCAGAAAATGGAGAGATTTGTAGCCAGGTCATTTGGCTTCGTAGGATGGGAATTCCAGTCCAGACATGCCAAGTCTAAGCTGAGAGGTTAATTTTCAAAATCCACCCCCACCCCCTAAAACCATGAATGGAGAAAAAGTAAAATCAACCAAGAATGCTCAGGGTTTCAGCCAAAAAGGCCTGTCTTGAGGAAGCAATTTAAAATATAAAATACAGAGGTCGGAATAAACTTTTTAAGATTCAAGGGAAGACTGGAAGAGCCAGTCTCATAGCAGGCAACTGACTGTTGTGAAATCTAAGAAGTAATGCAAGATGAAATAAGAATACGATAAAAATTTTGTTCATGCTGGTATTAAAAGTAGTAAGATGTTGACGATTTAGGTCTCTGAAGGCTCCTTTATATGAGTTGCTATTATCTAGCTCAGCTGCTGAAACCTGCAGTTTTAAAGGCAGGAGAGTGGAACATCCTGTGATAGCACCTGGGTTATTTATCATTAAGTATAACCCTGCTACACTATATTTTATTATGCTGCCTTTAAAAAAGATAATACAAGTATGGTTAATTTGCTTCTCTTCTTTATCTGTACAGTGTCATGACCCACCATGGCTTTGTCCCATGAGATTTGTTTTTTTAACCAAAAAGAAATCCACAAGAAACTCTCCCTAAAAATTCCATTAATAACCTCTTTCAGCGCGTATAGGTTGCAGGGTCTGGAACTAAGAATGTTTTAATCTCTTCAGCAAAACAATGTCTCATAATGATGTACAGGACTATTGCTGTACTGATGAAGAATCATACATAATTCAGCACCTTTCACTTGGCACCACTGTGATATCCTCATTAGCCGTGGCTCACAGTGTCTGTCAGATGGTGTCCATGCGAACGCAGGCATTATATTGTCTTTGAGATGTGCAGCTGCTTCCATGACACTGCCAGTATATAAAAACATGACGCCAGTTTGTTTTATTTAGTGCTAAACCTTCCAGTTTGTAAAAACAAGGCTGACACAGAGCCTGACATGAGGCAGTGAAAATAATTAGCTCTCATTTTCTCAGCCTCCTATTTCCTTCTCCCTGCTGTGTTCTCTTTCCACTAAACCACCACATGTCAGTCGAAATGGGAGGCAATTAGTGGGCTCATTTCAGTCCCCACAACTGTGCTGAAAAGAAAGTATTTATGATGGCACAATGAACAGCTGAAAGATTAAATAACATTTGCCTTTTGAAAAGAAAATGACTTCTAGCTAAATGGGCAATTTTTGATTATTCTCAAACAAGCTTAGAGTAGTTGGTTTTTAAAATACAAGAAAGGAAAATGAGTCATTTTTAGGTGAAAGAATCAAATAAAACTTGACACAGTAATGCAAATAACTGATGTTTTATTGCAAAATATGTAAATGCGTTATACCCTTAACAATGGCTTGTGTCTAAGGTCAGGGCAGATTGGTGCCAAGTAGACACCAGTGGAGATAAGGTTGTTATATTGCCTTTTTGGGAGTTGTTATCTGAGTTATGTATGAAAAAGGGGCTTTAAGGATGATGTTAAAATAAAGTGAAACAAATCAAGTGAGACATACTTTCATATGATGCATTACACACTTGACGATCTAAAATGGTTCAGATGTTAGTTGACATGTTTGGAAAGGGCTTTTTTTCCTTAACTGTATTTGAAATTGGAAAGTACTAGGTCTTCATGATGGAAAAAAAGAATAGTAAGTCTTGCTATTGATTTTTGAATAATTAAGAATCTATTCCGTGTCAGACTGGGTTTCTTAAGGAATATAGAAGTTGATCTCACTCATCTAAGCACTGCTTTAACATTTTTAAATGCTGGGAAATCTATGCAAATAAACTTTTATCCAGGATACTCAAAATATAAAAACATCTGTTCTACCTGATAAGTTCTTCTCCTGCCACCCCATGACTTTAGGGGTGACTGGAAGAAATATGATTTTCAAAGCAACAGTAACCTAGTCAATAGGCATTGTTTACCAGTTAAGCTATTACCAATTCAAATCCTAATGTCCAGGATTGATATGGTTGTCCTACGTCCTTGATTTTCCAACATAGTGCTTCTTCATTTTACTTCAAATAGTCTGTCCCTTTTATAGTCGATTATTCTCAACACCTAATTTTTGGTTTAGAAAACAAGCCACTGTGAGTACTGAGATCTCTTGCTGCAGAACTTACAGTGATCCTCAGAAGCTTTTTGAAAACTTGCTTCTAAAAGCAAAGATCTCTCTCCTACAGACAACTGTGCCTGTCATCATGGAGTCACAACTATGACTGTTTCCATGTTTTTTAAAGACAGTCACAAATTTACATTTTGTTTTTCTGTTTCCAGACTATATTCTTACTTTTTACAAAACTGAATCCCAATTTTTGATTCATGCATGATGGTCAGTATGAGACAATATGACAAAATGAGACAACGGTGACCCAGAGACCTAAGCCAACTAACAACGGATTCATTAGGAGACTGGAGCTCTCTCTGAGTTAAAGACACTTCTTATGATGGTTGGTAACCAGCAATAATGTGCTTGTAATTTACTCAAACCTGTGTTTTATCATGTACATCGCTATTTTAAAAGGAATTTGTAGTCTTGATTAAGAAGACTAAGAGGGACCCTACGGTGTGCTGGAGCCAGCTCTCATGAGCTGATTGCTTACAGCCATTCCCAGTTTCAAAGCCAGCGATGCCAGATTGGTAACTTGAAATCTGCCATCTTCACACCATGGAGATCTACACATGCTCCAAACCAGGGCTTCCTCCCATTGTGAGACACTTCCTGGCATGCTAGCGTGTATGTAGGACTGTCAATCCATTCAGCAGGTATGCACTGAGCACTTCGCCCAGCTCTGCTCTAGCTCTCTAGCTCTCTAGGTGGCTGGCCAACCCGTTTGACAGAGTACATTGCCACTCTCTGGAATTAGAAATCAGCAGCGAGTTATGCAGTTGTAAAATTCTGAGCTGCATTTGCTTCTTTGCTCAATTAAAACTTGTGATTCTTTCTCATTTAAAAAAAAAAACACTTTATTGAGATATGATTGACATGTGAAAAGCTCTACCTATTTAATGTATATAACCTGATGAGTTTGGAGATACATCTACAAGACAGAGTAGGGACGGGGCTCAGCCCCACCCCACCTCCACCAGTGTATTTTTTCCCATACATCCTCACTGACCGTGAGACCTTGTAAACTGTGAGGAAACTGAGAAGCAGCATTCCACGTCAGTCTCACTCAAGGGAGTTAACCCTATCACCCGCATGCACACAGAACCAAGAAAATGACCCATCCTAACCCCTTGCCTCATTATATTACTCAAATCCCCGTCCCAGGAGCTTATCTGCCATTTTTTGATCATGCGATGCATGTATTAACATGATTTCTCACTTTGCCTGCACACCCCATGCTCTGTCCTGCACATGTAATGACGTTCGTATACCTCATGCTTATTCATGTCACCCTTCTTAAAACACTGCAAGACCTGCCTTCAGAGAGCCAGTCGGAGAACTCTTGCTCCCATGCTGTCTCCTTGGGCTCCAGCATAGGCCCCAATAAAGCCCTGTCTGGGAAACTTTCTCACTCTCATGTTAATTTCTGTTGCATGAGAACTCAAGAACAGGTAGGTAATGTATGCACCTATGAGACCATCACCACAACCTATGCCATAAACATTTATCTATCACCTCCAAAAGTTTCCTCCTGCCCTCTTATTTATTACTTATTATTTTTACAAGAATGCTTAACATGAGATCAAATTTACAAATTTTAAGTATATAACAACCTGCTGTTAATTATAGATACTATGCTGTACAGTAGATCTCTAGAACTTATTCATCTTAGATACTTAGGCACACAAATACATGTGTGCATACATGTATTTTTTTCTCTCAACAAATAGATGATCATGGAAATAAACTTCCCTATACTTAATTTTTTTTTTTTTTTTTTTTTTGAGACGGAGTCTCGCTGTGTCACCCAGGCTGGAGTGCAGTGGCGCGATCTCGGCTCACTGCAAGCTCCGCCTCCCGGGTTTACGCCATTCTCCTGCCTCAGCCTCCGAGTAGCTGGGACTACAGGCGCCCGCCACCACGCCCGGCTAGTTTTTTGTATTTTTAGTAGAGACGAGGTTTCACCATGTTAGCCAGGATGGTCTCGATCTCCTGACTTCGTGATCCACCCGCCTCGGCCTCCCAAAGTACTGGGATTACAGGCTTGAGCCACCGCGCCCGGCCTCCCTATACTTAATTTTTAATAAACGTAAGATATATCAAAGTAAAGCGCTGCTTTTAGCTGTCCTGAAATTTCCAAAAAGTGTTGGCTGTACTTAGAAAATCCTTTTCTTTGTGCCCTGTTATTTTATTCATGTTTATCTGTCCATTTATAAAAATTGCACAATAGGGAAAAAAAGCCCTATTTGACAGTTTTTGATATTTATGGTGCTCTGAGAAAGGGCCTGGAGATTCAATTAAGTTTATTAAATGCAACATTTTATAAGCAATGTAATAAGGACTTAAAAGCACAATACAAGTGGGAAGCATTTGTAAAAGGCAGAATTTTTAACCTACAGATGACATGGCTGGAAAAGCAGAACTATTCATCGAATTTCTTCCGCTGGGGAGTGGCGGAAGAGGCCAGGTGTTAACAATGACAAGGGTGGAAGGCGGCTGAGGGAGTCAGCTGGGCAGGAAAGTGCTCTATTGATAAGCTACCACTTTGTGGGTATCAGTAATTCTGCTTCTACCTCTTCCAAAGATTCCTCTCATTTCTCTTCCTACTTTTCTTGCCTCTTTGAAATAGGAAATTGAAAGCGATGGTCATCTGGGAAGGAGTGGCTCTACTCCGGAAGCCTGGTCTTTCTTTAAGGAGTAGGTGCCGGTGTGTTCGGAGACTTGGGAGGGGCAGCGTGTTGTTTCCGTTACTTTTCCCCTAACCTCAGTCTCCTATCTATGTCAGGTAATCAATTTAGACCCACGGGAACCGAGCTTCAATCAGGTTTCCTTTGCCTCATTGGGGAGAGGAGGAAATAAGGACGCAAGGAACACAGTCTGTGACGGTTGAGCGGTTGAGCATTCGTAAGGAATGGACGACTCCCCAAAGAGTTGCTTCCTAACTCTGCTTTTAAATTTTTATGACACACGAAGTCTCAAAAAGATCTTGGTGAGAAAACTGCTGGGTGATTTGATAGTTTATCTCTTGGCAATTTGAGAATCAATATTCCTGCGTGGTGAGCTGGTAAGAGATATAATGATAAAATCTAGGCAGCTGAATATTTTAATAAAAAGGGGTGGTTGCCACCCTGGGGAGTGCATGAAGTCGCCCGAGATTCTGGAAGCCACTTTCCTTTTGTGCCAAGTCAAAGGCCTTAGATTGTAAAACACGGGGCACTTTGATTGCAAAAACAGAAATAGTGGTAATGTAGAATTAACTGACCCCCAAATGCCTTTTCATTACCAGTATACTTATTTTGGGGGACAATGGTATCTTCCAAAATGAGGCAGTGTGACACAGTAGTTAGACCCTCAGACTGAATCTGCGCCTTACTAAGTTGGAGCCTCTGGTGAGGAGCTTCACCTACGTGCCTCAGTTTCCTCATGAAGAGGATGATACGGAGATAATGTTCCCTGTCATATTGAGTTGTAACAATTACACAAAAATGCCCTTTGCAAAGTGCTCACCAGAAGTATGAAGTGATAATAATTATCCCTAGCATGGGAAACATTCAAGCAGAGAAAGACACTGTTTCTGCCAGTTTGATTGTCGTAACTTCCAGGTTGTCTCCACATATGACGTCATCTAAATTGTTATTATTATTATTATTTGAGATGAGTCTTTCTCTGTTGCCCAGCCAGGCTGGAGTGCAGTGGTGTGATCCTGGCTCACTGCAACCTCTGCCTCCTGGGTTTAAGCGATTCTGCTGCCCCAGCCTCCCTAGTAGCTGGGACTACAGGCGCCGTCCACCACGCCCAGCTAATTTTTATACTTTTAGTAGAGATGGGGTTTCACCATGTTGGCTAGGCTGGTCTCGATCTCCTAACCTCAAGTGATCTGCTCGCCTTGGCCTCCCAAAGTGTTGGGATTACAGGCATGAGCCACTGTGCCTGGTCTATGTCATTTAAATCAATAATTAACTTTACTCTTTAGGAGCAGGTCAAGTAAATGGGGGTAAAACTTGTTTCGCTTATTAATTTAAATTGCCAGTGAAGCCTTTGGTCTCATCATGATGTTTTCCCTGCTAGGTTGTTTCAGAAAAAGCACATTTCACTTGTGGGAGAATTCTTATAAGCGTCAGTGGGGCTGGAGCCTGGTCAGGTCCTGGCTCTTTGGAGGGATGTGGTTGTGAAGACTAAGCGCATGGGCAAGATGGCCCTGCAGCCACTCCTGACTATGATAGCAGGCACAGGCACTCAAACGCGGATCACCTTTCAGGGTTCTGCAAATCAACCTCATTTTGTGCCATCATCCATCTGGTTGTAAAATGAAGCTAAGAAAAATAACTTAATCTGAATTCTTAGGACAAAGGTGGACGGGGTTTTTCCTTTACCTATTTGTGTATAAGGTAATATTTTCCTGGCTTGCTCTTAGTAGGCTTAAAGTTGTGGAAATGACATAATTTTAAGGGGTAGTCAGTGGGTGGTCCTTCTCAAATGCAAAGGGAAAATGTAGCCACTATTTTCATGATAAAGTCACTGTCATACCTTATTCTCAATGGCTGCCATTACAACACATTTTTCATTTTGCTTGTAAAAGAAAAGGTGAAATCCAGCAAATGCCTCTGCTATGCAAACTCTTCGGTTTGGAGAGAATTTGCAAAGCTCCAGTTTTCTCTTGGAAAGCTTATTCTGGTCATGGAGGTGGGGATGGACTTAAAGTTTTCACCTTTCCCGTGAAGATGGTTTTATGAGAACTTGATTAATTGGGACTTGAAGGAAGCCTTTTTTTCTGGGTTCTATCTTTAAGGCCCAAGGCAACAAGGTTTTTGTGTGGGGAACTGAAATTTCAATTCAAAGCACATTAATCAGAAAATATTTCATAATGCTAAGACATAGGCTGGCATAGCTGGTATACTTTAGAACAGGACAGTAATTTATTCTAGGATTGCTTTATATAGGTTTACAGATGGCTTAAATGTTGTGGCTCAGGTGTGAGATCTAGCACGTATTTACTACAAAGACAATAATAAAGATGTAATTTCTGGTCTTAGCTCTGTCTTTGCCTCACCCCAGGCAAGTCATACACTTCCTCTTGTTATCTCTTTCTGAATCAGCAGTGATCATACTATGAGTTATGCATCCCACCCAAATGCCAACAGGAGAAAGGAGATGACATTTATAGAATACCTGAGCTCTTTAGAATGTATTCTCTAAGCAAAAGCCTTAAGCATTATATTCTGGAAATTATTCTGCAACTGCCCACCAACCTCTTCAAGCCCCAATAAAATACTCATCCTTCTAAAATAGCTTTTCTTTTTTTTTTTTTAAGTTAAAAATTTATTGACATTCTGAAAATATAATCATTGCAAAAAACTATTTAATATTGCTTTTAATTTATCACAGGAGTTACTTCCCAAAAATGTTAATCACAGCTGGATTGAAAGAGTCTTTGGGAAATGTGGCAATGTTGTTTATATAAGTATACCACATTATAAGTCTACTGGAGATCCAAAGGGATTTGCGTTTGTGGAATTTGAAACAAAAGAACAAGCAGCAAAGGCAATTGAGGTAGGTCCAGATCCTGAAGTCAGAACAGGCAAGAGGAAGAGAAGCAGCTCTGAAGATGCAGAGTCCCTTCCTGAATTAGTTCCCAAAGATTCCTGTCCTCCTCCAGAAGGGTAAAAGGCAGGGACTTCAGCCACTTCTATTTATACTATTCTTAACTCCTGAAATCCAAAATAGCTTTTCCTGGCCGAGCGCGGTGGCTCAAGCCTGTAATCCCAGCACTTTGGGAGGCCGAGACAGGCGGATCACGAGGTCAGGAGATCGAGACCATCCTGGCTAACGTGGTGAAACCCCGTCTCTACTAAAAAATACAAAAAAACTAGCCGGGCGAGGTGGCGGGCGCCTGTAGTCCCAGCTACTCGGGAGGCTGAGGCGGGAGAATGGCGTAAACCCGGGAGGCGGAGCTTGCAGTGAGCTGAGATCCGGCCACTGCACTCCAGCCTGGGCGACAGAGTGAGACTCCGTCTCAAAAAAAAAAAAAAGCTTTTCCTGTTGAACCTCACCCATTCCAGTCACTTCTTTATACTTTTAGCACCTTAGCATCATATTCACATTGCATATTTCACTTTTGATCCACCACTTTATAACATCATCTCTCTAGTTGCCCACACTAGAAACCTCGGCACCCTCCTGGCCCCTCCCTCCGACTTGCTGTGTCTCCAGCTAGTGACAGAATCTAATCCGTTTCAGTGTGTCCTGGGACCCATGGCACTGGCACAGGCTCAGCGCTTTGACATTTTTCACCTGGTTGTCTCCACTGCCCACTCACAGATCTTTGTCACTCTAGCCTGGCCCCTTTCCAATTCATCCTTCTCTGTGCTTCTGAAAGATCTGTTAAAAACATACATCTGATCCTATCTGCTCTTTTCTTAAAATCCTTAAAACTCCTTGGCTTAGCACATAAGACAGTGCTTTTTCTGGATGCTAGCTCCCTTTCTGGGCACTCCCTTTGGCATCCCCCTGTTCCATGGTAAGTCTTTCCAGAGGGAGGATGCTTGAGTTGAGTCATGAAGTCCCCTCAAAATTATTCCAAGAAGAGCTCCCTGTGTTTTCCTGGCTTCGTGCTTTTGAGCTTTTGCACACATGGTTTCTTCTGCCTTCAATGTCCTCTCCTTACCTAGTCATTCTTAGTGGCTTTAACATTTAGCTTAAGCAACACGTCTACCAAGAAGACTTCAAGGACCCTCCCTCACCCCTTTCCCATCTGTTGTAGATCCTCATCCAGTGATCTCCCACAGAACTATGTAAATGGCTTTGTAAAAACTCATCATTCTGTACCATAGCCATTCATGAATTTTGTCTGCTGCTCATGATAAGCTGTAGATTCCGTAAAGGCTGGGATTGTACTTTTTGATTTTATATAAAAATCTAGCGTCTACCTTAGAGCCAGGCACAAAGCAGGTCCTCAGTAAATGCCTGCCAAATGAATAGATAAAATTATTACTCTGGGCTGGATGCGGTGGCTCCCAGCTGTAATCCTAGCACTTTGGGAGGCTGAGTCGGGCAGATCACGAAGTCAGGAGCTCAAGACCAGCCTGACCAACATGGTGAAACCCTGTCTCTACTGAAAATACAAAAATTAGCCAGGTGTGGTGGCATGCCCCTATAATCCCAGCTACTCAGGAGGCTGAGGCAGGAGAATTGCTTGAACCTGGAAGGCAGAGGTTGCAGTGAGCCAAGATTGTACCACTGCACTCCAGTCTAGGCA
The DNA here is from genome assembly GCF_049350105.2 of Macaca mulatta. Taxonomy (NCBI): domain Eukaryota; kingdom Metazoa; phylum Chordata; class Mammalia; order Primates; family Cercopithecidae; genus Macaca; species Macaca mulatta. The sequence goes on along the minus strand of NC_133417.1, from coordinate 78,145,129 downwards.
ACAGAGTGAGGCTCTGTCTAAAAAAAAGGATTACTCTGGATGGGTGACCAAGGAACAGCAGAGGATCAAAAGCTGCAGCAACTTTAGGGCTTATAGATAATCTATGACTCAAGAAGTCTACATCATTATGGCCAAAAACAGACCATTGTATTCAGTCTCAAATATTATCCAAAGCTCCTTATTTTTACTAAAACATAGATTTTTCAGTTTTCCATATTATTAAATTATTTCTTTTTAAATTGAAAATATTTTCTTGGCCATGCACAGTTGCTTACACCTGTAATCCCAGCACTTCAGGAGGCCGAGGTGGTGGATCACCTGAGGTTGGGAGTTTGAGACCAGCCTGGCCAACAAGAGAAACCCCTTCTCTACTAAAAATACAAAATTAGGCCGGGTGCGGTGGCTCACGCCTGTAATCCCAGCACTTTGGGAGGCCGAGGCGGGCGGATCACGAGGTCAGGAGATCGAGACCATCCTGGCTAACACAGTGAAACCCCGTCTCTACTAAAAATACAAAAATATTAGCCGGGCGTAGTGGCGGGCGCCTGTAGTCCCAGCTACTCGGGAGGCTGAGGCAGGAGAATGGCGTGAACCTGGGAGGTGGAGCTTGCAGTGAGCTGAGATCACGCCACTGCACTCCAGCCTGGGCGGCAGAGCGAGACTCCGTCTCAAAAAAAAAAAACAAGATTAAAAAAAAAAAAATACAAAATTAGCTGGGTGTGGTGGTGCATGCCTGTAATCCAAGCTACTCAGGAGGGTGAGGCAGGAGAATCATTTGAACAAGGGAGTCAGAAGTTGTGGTGAGCCAAGATCGCACCATTGCACTCCAGCCTGGGCAACAAGAGCAAAACTCCGTCTCAAAAAAAAGAAAAAAATTTTTTTTTCTTGGTTGAGATGTCTTTTCACAAGTCTTTTCCAAGGAAAAATTTTCTCTCTTACCACCTACAAGCCATAACAAAGCTTAAAGATAACTCATAAATTCATTGTCACGGAATCAAGAAAACCAGAACAGGCAAATTGAAATGTGCAATTTGTTTACCATCAGATGAACTTAGGGGTGCCCACAGCTGCAGAATCTCAGGGTTAGAAGGACTTCTGATGTTGTTGGAGACAGAAGGACTTACTTTCCTGTCCCCTTTCCAGGCTCCTTCTAACAACAGGAATGAATTGACAGTGATCCATTGACAGAGGGAAAAGTATTCATATGTAAGAAACCTGGGTCCAGAGCAGCTCTCACTCAACCAAATTCTGTGGCCAAAACAAGCGAGGTAAGGATTTTCATTCAGCAGGTAAAGAAACACCTGCAGTGATGCAGGCAAGACACACTCTTGCTTAGGTGTCTAGAAAGGGCATCTTTAAAAAACAATTAATGTTTATGTGTATATACTAGGTGTATATATTTTTGGTGTATATGTGATTTTTTTTTTTTTCTTGAGATGATGTCTCACTCTGTTGCCCAGGCTAGAGTGCAGTGGCACAATTTTGGCTTTCTGCAGCCTTGACTTCCTGAGCTCAAGTGATCCTTCCCACTTTAGCCCTTCCAAATAGCTAGGACTACAGGCATACACTACAACATCCAGCTACTTTTTGTATTTTTTATAGAGATGGGGCTCCACCATCTTGCCCAGGCTGGTCTCGAACTCCTAGGCTCAAGCATTCCACCAGCCTCAGCCTCCCAAAGTGCTGGGACTACAGGTGTGATCCACTGCACCCAGTCCACGTGATGCTTTGATACAAGCATACGATAGGTAACAATCACATCAGGATAACTGAGGGCATCCTTGACCTCATTTCTTTGTGTTAGGGACATCCCAATTATACTCTTTTAGTTATTTTAAAATACGTATTAAATTATTGCTTACTGTAGTCATCCTGTTGTTCTATCAAATAATAGATCTTATTCATTCTGTCTATGTTTTTACCCATTAACCATCCCAGCATCCTCCTGCCCTCCCCTGCGATGCTTCCAAGCCTCTAGTAATCATCATTCTACTATCTCCATGAGTTCAAGTGTCTTAATTTTTAGCTCCCGTCTTTCTGTGACTGGCTTATTTCACTTAACATAAGATCCTCCAGTTCCACCCATGTTGTTGCAAATGATAAGGTTTCATTCTATTTTATGGCTGAACAGTATGCCACTGTGTATATGTACTCCATTTTCTTTATCTATTCATCTGTTGATAAGCGCTTAGGTTTGCTTCCAAATGTTGGATATTGTGCACAGTGCTGCAGTAAACAGGAGTACAGATATCTCCTCAATATATTGATTTCCGCTCTTTTGGTTATATACCTAGCAGTGGGATTGCTGGATCATTTACATTCCCACCTTGTACGAAGGTTCTCCTTTCTCCACATCCTCACCAGCATTCATTATTGCCTGTCTTTTGGATATAAGCCATTCTAAGTGGGGTGAGATGACATCTCACTGTGGTTTTGATTTGCATTTCCCTGATAATTACTGACATTGAGCCATTTTCCATATACCTGTTGGCCATTTGTATGTCTTCTTTTGAGAAATCCCTATGAAGATATTTTGCCCATTTTTAACTGGATTATTAGAAATAGCATCTTTTGAAGACCCAGGAAAAACTCAACCCCTCACAACAATTTCCAGTCATTCCCAGGCACTGGTTCCCAGGAATGGCCTGGAGCAAGCACGGTTTCACTGAGGAAAGGCCAGGGCCAGCTGAGCCTACCACAGCAATCGGTAGGCTCACACAGCTTGTGAGGTGCATTTATAAGGTCCCTTGGCTTCCCTGAAGGGAAGGCTTCCATAAGAGCTTGGGTTCTGGGACCAGAGCAACCTGCATTCAAATCTTTATTCTGCTATTTGCTAGCCATGTAAGTTATTTAACCTGTCTGAGCCTCAGTTTCCTCATTCGCAAAATAAGGGAAAGTAGTTTTCACACTTCAGTACTGTTTGCCTGGTACACAATAAGTGGTCAGCTAACAGAAGTTATCATTATTATCATTAGCTATTTATGATCATCGAAAGTAACAGAAACCTACTGTAATTCTAATTCGTAGGCTACCTAGGCCAAATAATTTTTCCAGACTTTCAAAATGACATAAACTGAAAGGCTGATTGAAGAAGTTTTGCTCAAATGCCCTGCCACCCTATTTAGAGCAGATAATTTGTGTCTCCACATGGCCTGCAGTTCCATTCTTAGTTTTTATTCTCGGTATTATAAGGCTGCTTTCTCTTACGAAACAGGAATCAGGAAGCTGCGGCATGAGCGGTATACACAGTCTGGTATCCACGCCCCCCTTCCCTGTCCATGCTTTACTGTGAATTATCCTGATGTTTGGGTGGCCTCACATGGGCGTCTTCAGCTGACTGAGAAAGTAAGATTCCTAGACTGGATTACAGAGGCAGCTGGCAGCCTTTCAGCTAAATTCTATTTTATAAAGTCTATAAATTTACTCAGAATCCAGTTACCAGCTGGTAGGGGGTGTATAAAACCATGGAGTTACAGAAGAGAAAAAAGAGTAATTCGATTGAGATTTATCCAAAGGATTTAAAATGTGATTTACCTGTGGGCCAGTTCCTGGTTTCAAGTGAAAACCAAAAACCAGTTCCAGGTTCACTAATTTTTCCTCATTTTCTTCCGGTTCACCTCCTGAGTCCTAAAACAGGAAACCAAGCACCAATTATCCTAGATGTTGTCTTTACTTCTCATGTAAAGAAGATGATAGCTTAGCACTAGTTTTTTTTTTTTTTTTTTTTTTTTTTTCCTATTCTAATCCATTAACTTTTGGTTATTTTGGATTAAGCTACAAATGATAATTACATCAAGCAAGAGAAATGACATATTATGCCTTTTAGAACTTTGCCAAATGATTTATTTCATGCAGTTCAAATTGAATGTCACTGTCTCACATTTATCACAATGCATCTTGCATTGTGCAATTTTACCCTAGAAATGCACTTAGCACCTCGAGATGCATTGTGAGATTTCAGCTTGAGAGGTTCACAACACATAGGGCATTTACAAGCTATTCCTGAAGAGGAATTACGCAGTGGATGGAGGACGCAAATGTGGATGGAGGATGAAGCAGAGGAACAAAACAAATCTTTGAGGGCTTAGAGATGAAAAACTATAGCTGTTAGTGAATAAGTAAAGTTCTGTATATGAATTGCAAGTATTTGCTGATTTTAAACAAATTATGCCATATTCCTTTAGAGTAGATTCAAAATGTTAAGTATACTAATATGTTATTCAAACAGTAAACCTCCCATCCCCTATGAAAGTGATGATTGAGCGCTCCAGGGTATGAATTCTCTCAGTGACTTACATGTTGAAAAGTATCCAGGCCCAGGTGGGAGGCCACAGGACCTCACCTACAATGTTGGCACTTAGAACTCCTAGCCACTAAAGTGAGGTGTGTTGTTCTTATCATGAACAAATTGTTAATATTTCAACTTGTGGGGAACAAGGGTGTTCAATTTATACACATCCCTTGCTTCAAAGGGCCTTTTGTTAGACAGATGTGATGAAATTTCACTTCAAACAACCATTTCCGACATTGGCAAATTTAGGTGTGGATGCAGCAGGTGCATGTGTCAATAAAGGTAGCATTAGTGTCCGTAAGAAAAACCTCACTTACCTTAATTAGCGGTGGGAAGTGAAACAAGTTTATGTAATCATGGGTTAATTTCTCAATGGCTGACTGTTAAAAAAAAATCATACGACTTTATTAATGATCCAACAATACCAAGAGAAGATTAAAATCATTGGGTACAAACAAAAACATTCCTTATTTACCTAGTTCATAAAATATCTTGGGGGCATTAATATCCAACGTCTATTGAGAATAAATCTCATTGTCCAAAGCAGTGTAGGTGGTTTGTAATTATTTAAAGGACCAGAAATTTTTAAAAATTATTTTTTCTTTTGGAGACCGGGTCTCATTCTACCATGCAGGCTGGAGTGCAGTAACACTATCATAACTCACTGCAGCCTTGAACCCCTGAGCTCAAGAGATTCTTCCATCTCAGCCTCCCAAGTGGCTGGGACTCAGGCATACAGCACCACACCAGCTAATTTATTTTATTTTATTTTTTGTAGAGATGGGGTCTTACTCTGTTGCCCGGGCTGGTCTTGAAATCCTGGCCTCCTGCCTTGACCTCTCAAAGTACTGGGATTACAGGGATGAGGCCAAGAAAAGGAAGACATTTTAAAGATGTTGAACCTCAGACTAAGCAATAAATAAAACCATTTTTCAAACACCGGCAGAGTATAGTACTGAGAAGTGGATGTTCTAGGGTACAGAATGCAGGTGCCACTCTGAGTAACGGTGAGAAAAGCAACATAGCACATGAGTATAACACCAGACTTTCAGGAAGGCTAGAATCTCACTAAAAGGTTGATTGCATTATAAGAACATTTCTATGGATATGTGTCCAACATCACCTCTGCCAATGAAACACAAAGAAATCTGAAAGGAAAGGAAGACAATTTATGATGATGTTTTGGATACTCAGCAGGCACAGTTCAGATTTTCTAAGAACTGATTGCGGAGAGAGTAAAAAAGTACCAACCTGAGAAAATTAGATGCATTTTATTTTAAAGCAAAATAAAAACTGTTGACAGCTGACAATGTAATGAACACGTATTGGGTGTTCAATCCTACTTCTTACACTCAGCTCCTTCACACGAGGGCTTGCAGGCTCAGAGAAGAAGGGAGCCATGGTCAGGCTTAAAGGGAGGGACAAACACACAGCAAAAGAATGGGTCGGGGCTGGGTGTGGTGGCTCACATCTGTAATCCCAGCACTTTGGGACGCTGAGGTGGGCGGATCATGAGGTCAGAGGTTCGAGACCAGCCTGACCAACATGGTGAAGCCCCATCTCTACTAAAAATACAAAAATTAGCCAGGTGTGGTAGTCCGCGCCTATAATTCCACCTACTCAGGAGGCTGAGGCAGGAGAATCGCTTGAAACCGGGAGGTGGAGGTTGCAGTGAGCCAAGATTGCACCATTGCACTTCAGCCTGCACAGCAGAGTAAGACTCCAGCTAAAAAAAAAAAAAAAAAAAAAAAAAAAAAAAGAATGGATGGATATACTACTCCACTGTCCAGTTTGATCACCTACCATTCCATTTAAGGACTGAGAGACTCTTGGAGAAAGTACACAACAATTGTGCCTTCCTCAGTGAAAGCGCAAAGAATAAAGGATACATTCTTACCATCAGGCTGTGTGTGAGAAACACTTGAGACAGGGACCCGGAGGACTCCTCCAGTGTGGATATACTCATCCCCAAAGGCCCAGCTTGGAGCATTACTTATCTTGATTGCCCTGAGAGTCTATGCAGGGCCCTCCTAGAGTAAGTGCACACAACCCTTTCCCTTTATCTTTCCCTCTCATATAAACTTGTTGGAAATCCCCACGCTCTGGCTGAGTTTAGAGGTCACCTGTTGGCTGAGCCCCTACTGGGCAGCCATTCTTACATATAGCTCCAGCCTTGGCAGTAAGCGGGAGGGTCCGCATTCCACACTTTGGAGACTGCCCTTCTGTGAATGATTGTCTTTGGAAGCTCATGCAGACGCACTCAGGAGTTTGAGGGCAGTGTTAGGTCCCCCAACAGATGCAGGCTACTCCTTCATTTGGAGCTCTGGGCAGACCCTCTGCAGATGTCATAAAAAGAGGACATCACACTGACCCCACTCTTAGTGGGTCAAATAGTTTTTGTTTTTACTTTTAAGTGGCTGCTTCCAATAGGGCTTTTTCTCTCTGCATGTTCCTTGGCTTCTCTGCAGGCTCAGACCCCTGTCCCTACCTTTTTTTTTGAGATAGGGTCTCACTCTATTGCCCAGGCTGTAGTGCAGTGGTGTAATCACGGTTCATGGCAGCCTCAACCTCTTGGACTCAAGCAATCCTCCCACCTCAACCTCCCAAGTAACTGGGACCACCACAGGCGTGCACCACATGCCTGGCTAATTTTTGCATTTTTTGCAGAGGCAAGATTTTGCCATGTTGCCCAGTCTGGTCTTGAACTTCTGGGCTCAAGTGAGTTGCCCACCTTGATCCCCCAAAGTGCTGGGATTACAGGCATGAGCCACAGTGCCTGGCCCTTAGACCCTTTTGACCACTGATTCTATCTTAAAGCTTTTCCAACCTTTGGCTTTTGTAACAGCATTATCTCCTCATTTCCTACTTTGTGGACACACATTCCTGCCTTCCTCTTCACCTTCCTGGCCAAATACATCCTTTCTGCCAAAGACAGAAAGCTTCCTAGCTGGAAGAAGACTACTCTTGAGCAGGGTGTAGAGGTGGCTGTGCTGTCCTTTGTTTTATTATTACTTTTTAATGAGGTGAAATTCACATGCCATAAAATTAACCAGTACCTCTATCTAGTTCCAAAACATTTTCATCATCCCCAAAGGGGACTCTACTCCCATTAGGCAGTCAATAACCATTGCCTCCTCCCCCCAGCAGCTGGCAATCACTGATCGCTTTCTGTCTATGGATTCACCTATTCAAGATGTCTCATACAATATGTGACTTTTGTGTCTGGCTTCTTTCATTTAGCATCATGTTCAAGGCTCATCTATGCTGCGGCACATATCAGTGTGGAGTCCTAATAAGTTAAGTAAGCTACAACAAGGAGGGGGTCCCAGGTGGGGGATAACAATTGTTCTGAGAGACGGCTAATCACACACAATCACAACACCTGTTCCCAAATACCTCATTCTGCAAGTAACCCCAGCAGCATGACCTTGTCTGCACACCCTATCTGCATGTAGCCCCTCCAGTATGATCTCATAAAACTTCCCTCAAGCCCCTGCCTCTTGGCAGACAGCCCCTTCTCTGCTGAGGTGCCCATTGCACCCTTGCAACACATCTTCATACTTTGTGTAAGAAATCTGCCTTTCTTTACCTATGACTGTCTTGGTAAATTATATTACTGCCTGCGACAGCGGCCCCAGCCAGTCTGCCCACATCAATCAGTACTTCATTGTACTTTCCTTCTTGAGCCTGAGAACAGCCCTCTTACCTGTGGCATCTTCCTCTTCTCTCCATGCGCATTTTTGTTACACTGCAGTGCTTATTATTGTCTACATTTATACCCTCCTGTTTTTTCAAAACCCAGCCTTGCCTTTTTAATCCATTTTAAAACTTCCAGAAGCAAAGTGCAAACATGTCCATTCTCAATACTCCCGACAGCTGGTCATATTCCAGCTTTTCCCCCCAGCCTGAAGTTGTAAGCTGTCCAGGATCTGGCCCCACCTTCTTTCCACTTCAGGTTCCATGCATTCTACTCATCACTCGTGTTCTGTAGACAGCTGTTTAAGCTACTCAGATCGGGACTCATCTTTTCTGTTCCTCCACATTCTCTTCCATTTCTCTTAACTCTTTGTTCTCTCTGTCTAGATTAATGTTCTTTCCTTTCCTGGTCTACATTCCAAAATCTGTCATTCCTCCAAGATCCGGCTCAAGGGCTACCCACTCTGTGAAGTTTTCCCTTTCCATCTCCCACCATGGCCTCTCCCAAGTCTGGGTAATGAATCGCTCCTTTCCTCCCAATTGCCAAGGAGATGCTGTATGCATTCCTTAACCACAGGTTTCTTTGACTCTTCATAGGCCCAGTCTCACAATTAGTAGCCATTCACTGAATTTGCTGAACAATAAACAATAAGTCTGGACTTTGCTTGCCTAAATGATACCTCTCGGCATGAAAGGGGTACTTAGGTTTATCCAGGGCCACCCTTGGAAAGATGTATATCACTGAGGGCATCTGGTGAGGTATCCCAGCTCACCACCCCATCTTCTGAACTGATCCTTAAGAAATACTGGTCCTTAGCCGGGTGCGGTGGCTCACGCCTGTAATCCCAGCACTTTGGGAGGCCGAGGCGGGCGGATCACAAGGTCAGGAGATTGAGACCACGGTGAAACCCCGTCTCTATTAAAAAATACAAAAAATTAGCCGGGCGCGGTGGCGGGCGCCTATAGTTCCAGCTACTCGGGAGGCTGAGGCAGGAGAATGACGTGAACCCGGGAGGCGGAGCTTGCAGTGAGCGGAGATCGAGCCACTGCACTCCAGCCTGGGGGACAGAGCGAGACTCCATCTCAAAACAAACAAACAAACAAACAAACAAAAAGAAATACTGGTCCTTTTCAAAGATGGCAGGTGGGAAGGGGAGGTGGGAGCATCTTATTTGGTATCTGCCAAATAGGACAAGATTTACAAAATTTCTTTTTTGGAGCTCTGAAACATCTCTGTACTGCAGAAAATACTTTTTCCTACTGTGGCCCACCTAAGCCAGCATAGCTTTTAGGATGGACTTGCCCACACCCCAAGGCTGGGATTACATTCTTTGCCAGTCTTCGAGAAATACGCTATGCATGGGTTTTCCTGCCCTTCTTCTAGGAGGGAGAAGACAGCAAGGTCCTCTTTCTGTTGTGGAGATGTTCTCTGGTGGGTGAGTGCTAAGCTGTTATGCAAAGGGTGCTGAGAGTCTGTAAGGATGTTTCTTCCTGGACCTAGGGTCCACAGAATGAAATGAATGGGCTCTCTTTGGGTCTTAATGGGGATTTCTCTAGAAAGGTCAGTGTGGGTAGCTCTGAGATAGGGAGTAGTTGGCATGCTGGTAGAGCCTTTGTGAAGGTGTGGATTTGGACAGGAGGCTGCTTTTTCTAAATTTTCTCCTTTATTCTGTGTCTCTTCTTTCTAACCTATACATACTCGTCCATCTACCCACACTGGAATGGGGGTGCGGGTTTGAGGAGCAAACTTGATTTTATTCTAAGATGTCTCTTGAAATAAGATTAATCACAATGACCACACAATGCCAGCAATTGTTATTCAGTTTAAGTTGCTAAGCTGAAAAAACAAAAACAAACAAACAAAAAACCATGACCACGACCACCACAGCAAACACAGAGGTTTAGCTTTGAAACTACTTAACACTTAAGTTTTGGGGGAAATGGTAGAATTTCCTAAGTGGGGATTAAAACACATACAAGGTGGCGTCTGTTCCAGGTCATAATGACAAAAATTACAAATGCCTTTAGGTTACTGCATTGGCTTACGTTTCCCTCTGGCCATGCAGAAATTCCGGGGTCCTTAGGGATTCCTGATGGACTTTTGTCTCTAGAATTAAACTGAGTCACTTCCTGCTGTTCCGGGTGGATGGCTGTTTTCCAGGCACCACGCTGCCTTTGTGGTATTTTTTACAGCTGTCTTTTACCATTATCTCATAAGCAGTATCTGTTTTCTCCACCAGATTAGAGACTTCCTGAGGACGGGAGGTGATATTCAGGTATCTCCCTGTGACTCCTACTATACCACGTATGCATCTTTATGCTGTTGGATTATGAGGAAGGAATAGGGGTGCTTGGGGGCGGCCACTGATTATCAACTGATGTAAGCATTTCAGCACAGTAATGACTGGCATAGCACCGTTTCCATCTGCAGCCCCTAATGTTTGATCTGCTGCATAGTAGGTGCTCAGTAAAGATCTGTTGATGGAGGTCAGGCATGGTGGCTCACGCCTGTAATCCCAGCACTTTGGGAGGCTGAGGTGGATGGATCATTTGAAGTCAGGAGCTCGAGACTAGCCTGGAAAACATGGTGAAACCCCGTCTCTACTAAAAATACAAAAATTAGCTGGGTGTGGTGGCACGCTTCCATAAACCCAGCCACTTGGGAGGCTGAGGCAGGAGAATCACTTGAACCCAGGAGGTGGAGGGTGCAGTGAGCCGAGATCACGCCTTTGCACTCCAGCCTGGGCAACAGAGCAAGACTCTGTCTCAAAAAAAAAAAAAAAAAAAAAAGATTTGCTGATGGAATGTTCTCCCTTTCTGAGGTACCTTGAAGTGAATGATATGCCCCTTGGAGACAATGCCCATGTCTTTCAGGTCTTCTTCCTCCAGCAGCAGTAGCCGCTTCCCTGTAATGTTGTTTTCTTTGAACAAGCTTGCATATACGCTCATCTCTGCTGAAGAGTCACCTGAAGGAAGTGATTAGAAAGCAGTATAAAATTAGATGAAATCACATCCAAAACAAAGTTAACTCCATGAATTAAGAAGGTAACTTATTCCACTTGCCTTTTCTGACGAGCTGCTGAACCCAACAATACTGTGAAAGAGAGGACACATATGGTTTTGAAGATTCACACATGGTCAGTGGCCGGTCTTCACAGTAAACATAGAGTTTTCAATAGATCAAAATAGCTTTAATTCCTGGCTCAACCACAGAGGTAAAATAGAAGACTTTCTCTTTGTAGTTTTAAAACCTCAAGCTTTCAAATGGGAGATATCCCTCTCTTCGGGGGTCTTGGACAGTTAAAAGACCATTGGTTTCCTCCTTCTTTGGGAGATATTTTTAAATCCTTTCAAGAGGGTTCTTACTTATAGTGATTCTTCCATTTATGTGCCAGTGGCCCCCTGGATTGCTGAGGGGCACCGGTTTACTCAGGAATTCTATGAGTTCTACGGACCACACAGCAGTGGACGGAAAGAATCTTCTGTTCTAGGCCAGGTTGTGAAGTAGCCACGTGGCCCCGGCCAAGTCAAAGTATGGAGCTTCCTATGTAGAATGAGGAGACTGGACCCAGTGACCCTTAGTCCCTGTATATCACACGGCCTGGGTTTATTGGTGGCCTCTCACAGTACCTTGGTGAGGGGAGAAGGATGGGAGGGCAGACTCAGTCCCTCTGATTCTCTGGGGGAGTCCTCAACTCTGGAATTTTATTTAAGTGGCCTGGAAACCACTCAACCTCAGAGCAAAGACTAAAAATAGCTGTTAGAACTCAGTGCTTTTTAAAAAATTCTTTTCAAATGAGAGGGAAACTTTGCAGCAAGGGATAAAGAGATTACATCCAGGCTTGTGAATAAAGGAGACCCTGAGTCCTCTTTCCTTGTTAAGCAAGGCTGGCAGGAAAGTGAGGCTCACTGGGGCTCAGTGAATGGGAAGAAATAGTGGCAACTGGTGCCAAGTTTCCTTACCCTATGGAAGCCAAAGAGGTTAGCTAATGTTGAAAGCAGGTGCACTTCAAAAGAATACAAAGGGCAGAGAGGGAAATGCCTGGGCCCAAAACCAGTTTGAGCTAGGTAAACAGATCTTTTGAGGAGTTTCCAGTAGCTAGTCTGTACTTCGTGGCACCTGGTCTGTTCCCTGGGCTGGAGCCCAAACCCACTAAGGCTCACATTACATCTTTTGTTTTTTTCATTTTAATTTAGCGATACCCTGAGCTTGTTAAATAGACCTGGATAGGCATAAGTCCCTGAGTTTTATAGAACTTAAAACAATTTTTTTTTTTTTTGAGATGGAGCCTTGCTCTGTTGCCCAGGCTGGAGTGCAGTGGTGCGATCTTGGCTCACTGCAACCTCCACCTTCCGTGTTCAAGTGATTGTCTTGCCTCGGCTTCCCAAGTAGCTGGGATTATAGGCATGCGCCACCACACCTGGCTCATTTTTGTATTTTTAGAAGAGATGGGGTTTCACCATGTTGGCCAGGCTGGTCTTGAACTCCTGACCTCAAGTGATCCTTCTGCCTCAGCCTCCCAAAGTGCTGGGATTACAGGCTACCTCGCCCAGCCTAGTCCCCGAGTTTTCTTATCAGGAATTTTCTTACCTGTTTTGTCCCTAAGAAAATAGATATGGTGATGTAACAGACTAAGTTGGATTGTTTCTCAGGGTTTCTATCAAGAATGCAGAGTGCAGGACTTCCTTTGGATTTCAATAGTCTGAGTGCAGCCTCTCAAAAACATAGAGCTTATCTGGCTAAAGCTATCGGGAATGTCTGGGCGTGCTTGTGTCTATTCCCGCATGGGAGGCCAGAGTGAGGCTGGCAAATATGATGCCTCGTTTTCAAACAGGCCTGAGGTAGAAGGAAAGCCAGTTCAGTGGTGTCCCAGTTCAGTTCAGTCCAGCACTGCCTTGACCAGATCCTCCTCTACCACGGCTCAAGGCCATCCCTGTTCTTTTAAAAAGATTTAAGATCACTTTTTTCTTAAGTATGTTCATTTGTTTTCCCGAGCTGCCACTTTAATTTCCTCATTGGTATTTGTTATTGTATTCTGGAATACTTTCAGAGCAAATAGGAAGGTAGAACCCACTTAGAAGAGTTGCAGATACTTGCTTTACTCTTGAGGCCTTATTTTCAATCATTATTGCATTAAAAACAGAAAAAAGGCCAGGTGCAGTGGCTCACACCTGTAATCCCAGCACTTTGGGTGGCGAGGCGGGCAGATCACTTGAGGTCAGGAGTTTGAGACCAGCCTGACCAACATGGTGAAACCCCGTCTCTACTAAAAATACAGAAATTAGCCAGGCATGCTAGTGGGCACCTATAGTCTTAGCTACTCAGGAGGCTGAGGCAGGAGAATCGCTTGAACCTCAGGAGGTGGAGGTTGCAGTGAGCTGAGACTGTACCACTGCACTCCAGCCCGGGCGACAGAGCAAGACTCTGTCTCAAAAAAAAAAAAGAATTTGTCAACTTCTCCTAGTTAGACTTTCCTAAGGCCCAATCTCTTTACCTAAAAACTTAGGGATAAATTTATGAAATACCTGCCCAAGTCAAATAAGGCATGAATACAAAGAGCTTACCACATCGTCTTCTGTCCATGCACCAATCTCAAAGGAAGGCAGCAGCTGCATGGGAAATATGCATGAAACGAAAAAAAGGTAATATTATCATTGTCTTTTTGGTTCATCCTCTTGTCTCACTGTTTTAGCTCTCAGCTGCTGCTCTGGCTTGGTTCCTCCTGCAGGTTGGGTTGAATGGAAAACAGTTTTCCTGACCTTAAGAGGCAGTTCTCAGTGCTCCAGTAATGTTCACCAATCTCTCAGTAACAATTCATGTACTTTGGGAGCTGTTTCATATTCCTCTGTTGGTACCTGGTTTTTACATCCCACAATAAGGCCTCAGCAGTCAAGACATTTCTGACATTTTCTCAGAGACCCAGAGTCTTCCTCAGAGTTCTCAGCCAACATGAGGACTATTGGATTAACAATGAAAATTCCAAAGCAACCACTTAGTAACCAGATGATGTATTATGCCTATTCTCAAGAGGAATTTCTAAGTGTTTAAAGATCTCATTTGCACAATATTTTAAAAACCAGATGTTAGCACCCATGGATGAAGAAGGACATGGGAAATTGGTATGGTCCTAAGAAACCCAGGCTGTAGAGTTGCTCTAACTAAAACAGATTAAAATACCGCCCTGTGAGGTTCACAAGTGCAAACGAAGATATCTCCAGAGGACTTCAGCCTGCACCATTTTCAGAGCCAAAGAGCTACTTACTCTCTTCAATATATGCCCCATGGCCATCTAAATAATAAATGCTTATATAATTTTTAGAAGTCTGTGTGTCCTATAGGTCAAATTAGAGTTTGGTACACCTATTAGCTTTAACTAGCCTAACTTGACCCCCCAAAATGAATTGCTCATGACATAATATGGCAAAGCATCACTCATCTTCTGTTACAAATAATATTTTCTTGTGAGTTTCAAAAAAAGAAGTTGAGTTTGGTTGCTTTTACTGTTAGTATAAAAATCAGAGGGTAAGTGAGTTAACCTTTCTAACTTACAGGTATTTTGTACCCACATGCTCAAAATTCTGCTAGAAAAGGCACAGCCCCTGCTTTCAAGGAGCTTTTAATTTAACTGGGGCTAATACAGGTATAAATTATACCTGGGGGACTCCAAGGCCATGTGAATCTTGGTTTACTTAATGCCTAACAGAGGGCCTGGCATACAATATCTGGTGAATTTTTGTTGAGTCATTTTAAAGAATGAATAAAATTAAAGGGTGCATTTACTGCAATGCTAAGTTCTCTAGTATAGAGTTCAATGTCTATGGGTATACCATAGACAGATGTATTCACAAAGGGGTTCGTAAAAGAAGATGGGAGAATGGAGGGCAGCACGGCTTGAGCTGGGTCCTGCAACGCAAGAAGAGAGGTGATTCCGGGTAAAGAGAAGCAACAAGGCAAAACCTGGCATGGCAGGAGAGGGAGGTACAGGAGGGAAGGATGGGAATGGAAGGCAATGAGTTCATGTTGGAGGAAAAAAGGGAAATGAGGCAGACAGAGTGGGGAGGCAAGCGGAAAAACCCACTACTGAAATGGACATGAATGTGCAGGGTTTCCGTATTTATAGACAAGTTGCCAGGACATAAAGTATACACTGAAATCAATCCTGTTCTGAGTATACTCTGCTACCTGCATGTGCCTCCCTTCCCTCCAGGGTTGCTTCTGCCCTCTCGGAAACACTTGAGGTGGGTAGGAATCATCACACACAGTCACCTGCTTTCATAATGGGGAAAGGAGAAAGACTTGAGGAACAGAATCTAAAGCTGAACTGGATCAAAGAAAATATATGACAATTTTGTCTCTTCACAGGGCAGCTGGACACAGCTGCAGAATCATGCCATTCCCTTCTCCCATCACAGAAGCAAATGTGAAATATGGAACTTTTTTGGTTCGTTCAAGAAACAACAGTCTGAGTTACAGAAATATTTTCCTGCATCATGGCTCACTTTCATAGAAACTGGGATGGGGGGAGGGGATGTGTAGTGTTATTTTTATAAAATTCCCAAATGTTGTGCTAAACAAAATTGAGAAATAAGTATTTTTTGAATAGAATAGAAGTTGT
Source organism: Macaca mulatta (assembly GCF_049350105.2). NCBI lineage: Eukaryota > Metazoa > Chordata > Mammalia > Primates > Cercopithecidae > Macaca > Macaca mulatta. The sequence continues at coordinate 78,129,526 of NC_133417.1, read as the reverse complement.
AAATGAAATAACTAATCACAACCAGAATCTTTGGTTTTAATGTCAAAAGGAGAGGGGGTTGGTTGCACACTGAGGATGGTTCTCCAATACGATGCATAGGGAAAGGCGCTGGCTTCATTCAGCTGGATGCTCACTCCAGCAGGATTCTTTGCACAATGCTTGCAAAGATCAGTGAGAGGAAGGCTGGAGCCAGGCATTGCTTCATGACGGTTTGAATTTGGCAAGACAGGGGATAAGAGTTAATGATCTCCAGCCACAGAGTGGCTTACCATTTCCTTTATGTTTTCTGTACCTTGTTAACATATCAGTGTATCTGCTGTAAGATGAGTTCTAAGCCTTTCTTTCTTTGGGGAATAAAAAAAATCCACCCCATGACTGTCTCATCACTTTACAAATTTATTATTTACACTCCCACTGACTTTAGGAGAGAAAAGCTAACACTTGAGTCCATGCGTGTGGCAACAATTCCTTCAAAGGACGTTGGGAATCCAATCTAACGGGGATCTTATATACACAGCAACACATAACAAAGGGATTTACTGTCAAAACGTTTATTGCAAAATGGAGTCTTAGAACAAAGGAAAGCAAAGCAAAGTTCACATCAAAATGAAATGTATGACACCAACTTGGATTTCTGAATACACTGTGGACTTTGTGCTGGAATATCAAATTCCAACTATAAAATCAGTAACTGAATAGTCTTACCACACAAGAGTAAAATTTAATCTTCCATACAAACATTATACAAGATATTTGGCATAGGACTTGCTCAGAATAACATTGCAACAGAATAATTGAGAAAAAGTTTTTGTTAAAAAAACAATAAAGTGATAATGCCATCTATTCAAAGCTCACACTCAAAGAATATAAATATTTTCTATTATTTAGTACAAAAATTTTAAGAGTGCAAAAGCAGTATGTGCAGTGTATCATTTCTGACATTAATAGATATACTATTCTGCACACAATATAAAATAGTTAATGTAGGTGCTTGGAACTCTAGTTTGGAGTAAATAATCACATGCCAGGAAACTCCTCACAGGCAACAGAGTGCAAACAAAGGTGGAGTCTGAGAAAACATGGCTAGTCTTCTAGATGTCCTGATAGACACTCATTTTTCATCAGAGAAATGCTGTATCTAGAGCTGTCAGGCTACGCTACAATCGAGAGAAGAGAATAGATTTGTATGTCTGGCAATGCTTAACACCTAAACAGGAAAACAGTCTTACTCAAAAGCAGCAAAAGGTGCCTGATTATAGAAAATGTATGCTCTATTATATATGTGGTATGATGAAACTCTGCTACTTTCAAAAGGCTGCAATAAGTCTAGTACAATAAAATTTTTTAAGTATTAATATTTAACTCAGAATAAGTTTTAAAACCGTCTTTCATAAAACTCTTACCATTCAAATGAAAACTGAAAAATAAAGTTATATGCACAGTAATTCTGGGAGAAGTCACTCTGGATCACTCCTAAACACTCCCCCACCCCCAATTCCTTGATTTTTAATGGGGATCAAGTTTGACTACCCTAGCTAGTGTTTAAAAGTCTAACAAATTCACTGTATGTTAAAAATCACTGGTTAAAAACCCACCCTCAACATTTCCAGAGCATCAAAAACAGTGAGCTATATGCTTTCAACTCCTTTTCACTGGTTATGTAAAATAGTCAAATGTAATTTTGCTTTCAAAAATGATGGGTAGAAAAAGGAGGCTTTAAGTTAGCCTGTAGAATTGCAGCTACCTCAATGAGATTTTTTTTTTCTTCTATTTATTGTGGAATCAGTGTAATGGGAGAGTGACCTGCCCCGGTGGATTTGGCTGTTTCATCAAGTTGCCACCAGCATTCCTAAGGAGAAAGAAACCATTTCCCCGTAGGGAAATGCTGCTTTAAGATAAAGCCACGAAACTCACAAAATTCAGGTTGTACGTTGCTGTAATTCTAAAAATACATTTTTTTTTTGACTTGGGTGATTTCGTTTAGGAGAAAAATAATTAGACACGAAACTCTAAAGCTTCTGGATTTGATAAGTTTGTCAGTGGGGAAGGGACAATGCTACTGGGTTTTATTTATTTATTTATTTATTTTGAGATGAAGTCTCACTCTGTCATCCAGGCTGGAGTATAGTGGTGCGATCTCAGCTCACTGCAACCTCTGCCTCCCGGTTCAAGTGATTCTCCTGCCTCAGCCTCCCTAGTAGCTGGGGTTACAGGCATGTGCCACCACACCCAGCTAATTTTTGTATTTTTAGTCGCAACAGGGTTTTACCATGTTGGCCAGGCTTGTCTTGAACCCCTGACCTCAGGTGATCTGCCCACCTCGGCCTCCCAAAGTGCTGGGATTATAAGTGTGAGCCACGGCGCCCAGCCCCTTTTGGATGGAAGACTTTACGAAGCAAACTGTCCCTGGCATTCACAATGTTACTATTCCTGGCACTGGGCACCAAATGCCATCCCAGTTGCTGTGACAACCAAAAATGTGCCCTAGCCCCAACACTCTCAAACACCATTAGGTGACAGCAGTACCCCAGTTGAGAATGACTAGGAGGGTCTCATCAAATTCTACAAGATAACTTTATGAATTAAGAAAAAAAGATGAAAGGTGAGACATTTTCAGTTGCATGTCCCTGATAATTACTACAACAATTGAGAGATTTAATTCTCATTTTGAATTTTTACGTTTCTGTTTCTTTTAACCCTTTTCTTTCTAAATGTACATTTTTGTAAATCAAGTAATTAGAACTAAATCCAATACTGATAATGGCCATTTCAAAAACTGGTCTGAAAAGTGAATTAGAAGCTGTATAATTAATATCATCATTAGAAATTCTGCATATGGCTAATAAACATTCCTTTTAAAAATTAATAGAGTCTAAAGTCTTCCAAATGATCTTTACAGATAGAGTGAGAACACTATAAAATTCTGATTATATGATTGAGATTTCAGGGATGTTTTAACATGTTCAAACCACTAGAAGGACATTGATTTGGAACAGAAAGTAATAGAGCCAATGTCACGTGGTAATGATCAATAGTCCGGTTCTACGAGAACAATTTTAAGCTCTTCACCGAGGCCAATTCTGCTGTATTCGAAATCCTTGCAGGTTCTTGGTGGTAGAGTATTGACCTGTAACCATCTCTGGAATACTGGTGAGGAAAATAGCAGCAGTAAAGAAATGAGGAAAATATTACCTAATTAATGATAAAGTTAGGTCCAGTATAGAGTCCTGTTATTTTTCTCTTTGGCCCTATTTGGCTGCTTTTATTAATGCAACAGAACTTTATGTATAATCATATGGATTTATTAAGAAAAAAAATCCATTTCATTCAGTTCATATGTTCTAAATGTATTGCTGCTCATTCTTAAATGAGAAGCGAGGTTTACATTCTTACATAAAGTGCAGAGATCCCGAAGTTAGCCCCAGAGATCCCCTTGCCTTTTTCAGCCTTGCTCAAATGTTACATTATCAGTGGCACCTTTCCTGATCATACTTTAAAAACCTCAGCATTCACCCATGGGCCTTATCCTCCTTCCCGGCTTCATTTTTTGGCGTATACTTATCAAATGTGAACATGTGATGCATTTGCTTTATTTATCATCAATCTTTACTCACTGGCATGTAAGCTCTGTGAGTGCAAAGATTTTCACCTAGCTATCATCCAGAACAGTGTCTGGCACAGAGAAGGAGCTCAATGAATATGTGTTGAATGAATGACTATATCTTTGCCTTGTAAACCCCATGCTATTGGCTCTCTCCTCAGGTGGCTGACCACTGCAGCCCAGGGCATGCCGGAAAGACAGGAGTTCCAAGCCCTCCCTTCTACTCTACTCCAAGCTTTTCTGCTTGGGTGCATTGACTCAAGTCAGGTAGTACTTCTCTATGTCTGAGCACAGACAGGCTGTGTTCCTGTATTTGTATACGTGTGTGAATAGACAGAGAAACTAGTAGCATGAGTATGTGGGGGAATCCATCTTTTAGGGAAAGCTTTGTCTGCTCTTTCTGCGTTTAGTCTCACCTCAGACCAGGTTAACCTGGCCAGGGCTCATAGTTTTCAAAGAGCAACAGAAGAAATCTATTTAGCTTACATTCTAAGAATGTTCTCTCTATCTTTCCTGAAAGCTATCCACTTTTAATTTCATCTCATACTACAGAGAAAATATTATTTGAAACTGATAGTTTTCCGGAAGGTTACTGAAATCACTTATTTTTCAGTGTCTTCACTGGCACCATTCATAGTAGCTAACATTAACTAGCCACTTTCCATGAGCCTGGTGCTGTGTTAAGTGCTTTACATATATTATTTCTTTTCATCCGCACAATGATCCTTTCAAGTAGGTACTATTACTATTCCCATGTGGAAGATCAGCAAACAGACACACAGAGATTAAATAATTTGCCCAAGGTTGTCAAGCAACTGGGCCCAGGATTCTGAGTGACAGTCCGACTCTGATCTCTTTCTTCATCACTATGCCACCTAGGCTGCTGTACACCTCACACCCAGAACATTCTATTAGTTATTTCTCCCCAAATGAAGCTGGCACAGCATACTGATCATTATGCGGTATTTTTCAGCTCTCAAGGGGTATTAGAAACATGTCACGCTTCAAATTCTAAGAGGCTTTTAATGATCAAATATAGTTAGAAATACTATTAGGTCATATCTATGATGATGTCGTTTCTTAAAACTTCCATAAAAAGAACAACCAAAAATGTTTTGGTTTAATAGTCAAATAATGACACTCCTTTCTAATTTAGATTGAAACAAATCTTAGTTCTTTTGCCTCTTAATATATATAATTAAAAGTGTTTTATAATTTAAACAAGCTTTGACAAATAGGTGATAAAATTCTGAGAATATCCCTGGCTAGCCAGGTTTTCAGAGCACTGCCTGTATCTACTTCTAAAACACCAACATTATTAAGCAGGGTTAAAACAAAAAACAACTCTGGTAGGCTAAACTTGATATGGAAAGGACTTATGTTTTTGCCTAAGTGAGGATAACTTATCTTTACTATTTCTTTCATAATATTTAATTTCTTCTTTAAAATAGCTGAGCATATGTTTAGAATCCAGGATTATTATGCCCCTCTAAAAAACAAACGACCACGCATACACCACTTGCTGGAAAATCCAGGAGAGGCATGAATTAACCCCCTGGAAGCATCCCCTTAAGACCACGTCTTTCTCTTTGTATAAAGCACAAGCACAGCCTTAAATGACAGTGTGTTGTTAAGAAACTTCCATGGCCAGCAGTGGTATGAAAGTTTGCAGCTGTTGGTTTCAAATCAGAGTATTTTTCCTTCAAATACACTACTGAGAACACTGCTCAGGCTTTACTTTGAGCAGCTGTGCTATTTAGTACTAAAAATTCTCAGCGTTTAGGTATTTCTGAAGAGCATTTTGTTATAACCTTCTTTCATCTCAGTATTTTTGTTGTTGGATTTTGTACTATCAATTCTTTCTTTCTTTCTTTTGGTTTTTGAGACAGGGTCTTGTTCTCTTGCCCAGGCTAGGTGCCATCATGACTCACTGCAGCCCTGACTGATGGCTAGGTCTCAAGCAATCTTCCTGCCTTGTCCTCCCAAGTATCTGGGACTACAGGTGTGTGTTACCATGCCAGCTAATTTTTTAATTATTAGTAGAGATGAGGTCTTACTATGTTGCTCAGGCCAACCATTTCTGATATTATAGTGTACTGCTATAAGAAAAAAAAAGTAAGTCACAGAATACTATGTGTCAAAGAACAATTAGGAGTTAAGAGTGCTTGTTCAATATGTACGTTTTTAAAAACGATTTGAATAAAGGAAATAAAGTAAAATACAAACTAAAAGGTACTCATTAAAAAAGAAAAAGCCAGAATGTCATTACTTTAAAAGTCCTATATTGTATATAGAATTACAAATTTCTATAATCAGGCACCACATTTGCTGATTCATAAATATACTTCTTTGGCTTAATTCTCCCCCCATTTTTCTGTAAGCAAAAATAAATCAAAAGTAGAATTGATAAGAAATTACGGTCATGTAAATGTGATTGGCCTAAAATGCAGTGCTTGGTTTTCTGCCTCCTTACTTGTTTTTGTACAGACTGAGATAAACAAATTACTTTTGTGTTTTCCAAACGTTTTTAATTTTATTACTTTGCTTTCTGCTTTCATTCACTATTATCCATGTCATTATCCTCCTCCTCACCGTCATCATCATCATCATCGTCACCTTCTGACAAGTCAAAATCACTGAACCCCAGAGCCATGTTGACTTTCTTCCCCCTTCTCTTAGATGTGGTTTTGGAAGAATTCTGCTTGGCTTGCATGTTTATCTGCATCCCAGAATGCATCACAGCTCCTGCTTTGTTCATTGAGAAGATATCCCCAAAGCCCATCAGCATCATGGCCTGCAGACTTGGGTTCATGCCATGGCCCTCCCCGTTACTTGTTGCTGTGATCTGACATGACATCTCTGCACTGTTTGACTCCTCTGTTTTAGATTCAAAGTAAGACTCCTCAGACATTCTTGCAGCAAGAGGCAAGAGAAGCTATCAAAAGGGAAGAAAGGACAGAAGTAAAAAGAGAAATTAGGACCAATTTAAATCAGGAAAATAGATACCACAAAATTAGTTGGCACTACACAGGAGGTAAATGATTAGTGAAATAAATGAATGTAGGGAATTATGTGAGAATGTATTTAATGGCAGATTTGGCTCAAGCATATTTGCCATAATGACTGACAGGATAAATCACAACCAAAAGTTTGCAAAGCACCACAGCAAGCCAAATTTCAAATGGAAAAGAAGTTGCAAGTTTTAAGCCCTCATTTTGCTTAAAACCAAATAGTTTTTAGGATTTATCTTAACTTTTCCCAATTTCACTTTCACAAGAAAACATTTAGTTAACCATTATATTTTTTACAAAAGAAATTAAGCAGAGATTCATTCTCAAATGAAAAATTAAGAAACTTTATACCCAAAAGATAAGCTCAGAGGAAGCACAAAAAACAGTTCAGCAGTCAATACAGTTCTAGGGAAATGTGGGTTGTTGACTACCTTTTTATCTGGATTAGTGCTCTGAATATACACTAAAATTTAGTCTAGAATTCACTTGCTTCCACTTATTTATTTATTGTAGCCAGAACTGCTGTAATACTATTGATTCAAATTATCAAATAATTCACTTGTGAACAAATTCTAGATGCTGTCTCTCACATTTAAGTTAGACGTAAGTATGTAAACACATGAAAACTGGGAAGAAAGGAGGAAAACAGTGTTAATTTAGATTGTTCTAATATGCTCTAATATTCAAGTTTTCCTCTTTCGACAGAACTTTTTTCTTAAGATGTCACCGCTCACAGTGGTCACAGACATTTATCTTCTACTTTATGTAATTATTTTGAACAGCCAACTTATTCCCATAAATGTTTGGGCATATCCATTTCAGGGGTAAAACTGTTAGGATATGAAAAATGTTACTGCCTCTTCTTTTGAGAAACAAGCAAATCAAGGCTTATGTTTTTGGCATAGTTTCAATATGGATACATTTATGATAAATAATGTACAAATAATATACTGGGATGACCTCTATATTCTGGTACCTAATATTCAGGATCAATTTCCTAATTTTTTTTGTTTTTTTGAGACAGAGTCTCGCACTTTTTCCCGGGCTGGAGTGCAGTGGCACTATCCTGGCTCACTGCAAGCTCCGCCTTCCAGGTTCAAGCAATTCTCCTGCCTCAGCCTCCCGAGTTGCTGGGATTACAGGCGCCCGCCACCACACCCAGCTAATTTTTTGTATTTTTAGTGGAGACAGGGTTTCACTATGTTGTCCAGGTTGGTCTCGAACGTGTGACCTCGTGATCCACCTGCCTCAGCCTCCCAAAGTGTTGGGATTACAGGCATGAGCCACCGTGCCCGGCCTTAATTTCCTAATTTTTAAACTGAAGTTGGAGCTGAGTTTTTAAAAAGTAGCTCGCTCTTTTGGGAAAAACCCTCCTGGAGTCGTTAGTTCAATAACTTTAATTTCATATCATTCAACTGAAAAGTATCCATTATATGGAAGAAAATAATTGATTTAGATCCTTAAACACTGGAAACAGGATGTTATTTCCCTGGCAGTCAAACTTCTCAGCTTCTGAAATTTGTTTTCAATTGTAAGATATTCTCAGGAACTCTTTGTGGCTCATTGTATTATTTTGAGGGTCATTCCTCATATTAGGTTTGACTCTAAAGATCTCTATAAATGTTTCTCAGATAAGCTTGTATTCTTTTTTTTTTTTTTTTTTTTTGAGACAGAGTCTCGCTCTGTCGCCCAGACTGGAGTGCAGTGGCGCGATCTCGGCTCACTGCAAGCTCCGCCTCCCGGGTTCACGCCATTCTCCTGCCTCAGCCTCCGGAGTAGCTGGGACTACAGGCGCCCGCCACCATGCCCGGCTAATTTCTTTTTTTGTATTTTTAGTAGAGATGGGGTTTCACCGGGTTAGCCAGGATGGTCTCGATCTCCTGACCTCGTGATCCGCCCGCCTCGGCCTCCCAAAGTGCTGGGATTACAGGCTTGAGCCACCGCGCCCGGCCTTAGCTTGTATTCTTAAAATAAATAAAATGCTTACATCAAGCTTCAACTATAATTAGAAAATAAACATTATCCATATTTATGCATAAAGGATTAATCTCCCCAAATATCCTTAACTAATGTTTTAGTTTTAGGAAAGAAAATAGTGCCCTTGAAATTAATCGAATGATACAATTTTTTATGAAGTTATATAAATGTTAAACTTACATAATTAAGATAAGGCCACATACAGGAAGTCTAAACCTCCAGCCACTTCCTTTTTAAAAGGTTTATTTCATCTTTCTCTAAGAAATCTCAGTTAAAGCTAAACAGAAACTGATGTGAGGACAAAAGAAAATATCTACTTACAAAATATCTGAACATAAACTTTCTTTCCTTCAGAAATACCAGCTCTAAGCAGAAGAGACATTAAAAGCAAGTACTGTAAAGAAAGAAAACTTATCTCCCATAAGGAAAAAAAGAAGAAAATCTCATTGAGATTGTGCTACAGGCTGTCCATTGTTAGATGGTGGTCCCCAGAGCAGTTCCTTCACAGAAAGTTTCATGGGGTTAAAAACTCAAGCAGGCAACCTACCGAGCACACAGAGCTTTACTGCAGAGCGTTTTATTATTTATTATGAAACTATGTTACTAAGAGCAATAATTATGTGCAAGGCAGCCCGTTTCTTAGCAAAACTGATGCCAATAAACTAAAGAAAGGTTCTGAAGCATATGTGAATGGCTCAAGTTTTTTCTTACAATACTACATTTAGAAAGAGTCAAGCCATGCAACGCTTTTACGGCTTTAGATTTCAATGCATTTTAAAACAAAACAAAACCTTGCAGACTTCAGAAGCTGTGCTCTAGGGACAAGGTCACATTTTTGCTCCTGTCCCTCATGAGCTCTGGGAGAAGCACTGCTCCGGTGCAGATCCCTAGAGCGAGGCTCTCAGAGGCTGCCTGCTGACACCACGTCAGCCAGAACAGGAAACTTCCCTCATCGTTTTCTCACCAGCCAAGTCAAATTCACAGATAAAAGTGGCACTTTAAAAATGTTCCATGGTAGTGTTATGGATAGCAATTTGGTTCATTTTGGAATTCCCTGGAGAACCAAAGTCCTTTTTTTCCAAATTGAATCTGATAGTAAACATTTAGCTTCATTGTATTTTCCTTGTTTGGATATCACGTTGCTTCTCCACACAAGTTGGGAAGGAGACAGACTATTTTATTCCTTAGACATTGGAAAATACTTTCCAATTGGGCACTGGCTGCTTAATGAAGATTAAGACTTTTAAAAACAGGAAAGCTTTTTGAAGACCACAAAATGAACGGCATTCCAGTATTTTTTGGCATAATCACCATAGCAACTATCAAAAATGAATTTAAAATATATGTTTACTTTTAATCTACTATTACTTGGGTAATTTTAATTGAACAAATATTGCCCATTAAAAACCCTGGGAAAAAACAATTATAAATGTATACTTAATTCCTGAAAATGTTATGCCATTTAAAATAGGAAAGAATGCTGAAATTTGATTAGACTTTAATAATATCATATTAGCATGTAAGCTCAAGGTTACTGTATAACCAGTGAAATGCTTAAAAAGAATTTTTATATTCCTCTAAATACAAGACTTGGGAGAAAACAAGATACTGCCTAGGTGTAATAAATACTGAAAGCTTGTCCAGAGAGAATCTTTTTCCAATATTTTGCTGCCCCTGATCATAACACTAAATTGAGTACGAAATATTAATGCTTCTCATTTGCATGTCATCATGGTTAGCTCCATTTTAGAAGGAAAACATGGTTAAGTTCTGACACATCAAAGACTCTGTTAGTCAGTGAGCTGCTGGAGTTACAGTTATTAACTGAGCGACTAGAAGGAGTTAATCAGCACCGAGGTGCATGTTCTGAGATTGAGCAGATGGTGTGAAAATACATCGGATTTTATTATTGTAATTCTAATATACAAACACACTGACAGAATAACAGTTCTTAAGGAAGGAGCCAGAAATAGGATAAGCTTTTCTTTTAAATCTCTGGCATTTTATTAATTGAAATTAGGTATGAACGCCGCTTGAGTCCACACGCCGGCCCTTTGATACACAGGCGCGAGGCAGGAAATGAGGAGGGGCAGCGGGAGGCAGGGGAAGAGGTGCCATGCTGCCATGCTCAGCCGCGCAGCCTACAAGCAGCATGTGGAAAGACGGCGAAGGGGGAGGGTACTCACCGGGGTGTTGGACTGCTCTGTCAGCTTTTGCTCCCACATCTTTAAACGTCTTTCTCGTTCTTTAAGCTCCTGCTCCTTAAAGCTGAGATCACGCTCTAGTTTCTTTAGCCTTTCAAGAGTTGCCTCAATTTCGCACCTGCACAGGGATAGCTGGTGTAAGTCTCAACTTTACTTAAGAGACATCAAGCGCTTAGTGGGTCCATCAGAATGCTAATCAAAGTAAAAGACAAATGCCGGTGCTTTAAAATCAACCAGGAAGCTGCCGGAGGAGAAGGAATCTTTCATGTCCTTAAATATCAAGAGGTAGTTTCTAGCTTGAAAATATAAGCTCAAAATATTTCAACAAGGCGTTGAAGAGCCACTGGGGTGCAGCATAAGCAATGGAGCGGGTGTCCTGGTACAACCATTTAGTAAATGCTTACATTTATCTAGCTCTTTACAGTTTGTAAGTGCTGTTATCCATGATCTCATCTTATTCCCATAACAGTCCCAAGAAACAGGTATTAATCTCATAGTATAGGTGGGAAAATGATATTCAAGTTAGGTGTTAACACACCATCAGTAAGTGGTTGAGATGACACTTTAGGCTACTCATTGGCTGAGTAACCCAAGCAATCAATTGACTAACCTGACTCAGTTTCCTTGGTTGTAAGGGGTGGTGGTTATAGAACATTAGGGTTCCCCTACCTGCCTGATCCTTAGACTTACATAGGCAACTTGTTTTTTAAAAAACCACACACCAGAACCCAACAAAACATGGATTTCTAGGACCCTTCCTTAGAGCTCATGAGTCAGTAGGCCTGGGTGGGACCCTGGAATTTTCATTATTTTATAAAAGACCCGAGTAATTTTTACAATCAGGCAAATGTAGAAAACCCTGGGCCAGATGAACTCTAAGGTTCCTTTTAATTCTCATCATTTTTAAAGGAAGTTATCTCCCTTAGCGTCTATAGGCCAACCAACCTCACCACTTGGAACCACATGCTATGTTACAGAAATTTGTCCTTCACAGAAAGTGGAACTGGTACCATGGCTCAGCACAAACGGTTTTCTCCTTTAGGGCTGTCGCAATGTTTAAGTCTCAATTTATGTTTTCAGAACTGGAAGTTCTTTCCCTTGAGTTTCTGAAAAGCCTGTAAGTAAGCAACAATACTGAGAGAATGAGGGAGAGGGAGAGGGAAGTCAAGGCTAGAGAAGGCACTGGAGAGGAGGATGCAGAAGATGGGAACTGGGTGACTATTGCAGAATAGCTGCTGGGTGCTGCCAGCTGCTGCTTCCAGGTGCCGCTGAGGCAGTCCTGTGTTGCGACGGCATAATCATGATTGAGATGTTGACTATGGAAGGTAGAAGCCCCCACATCTAAGTTAATGAATATATGTAACCAAAGTCTGCCTTTTTCTTTCTAGGGAGAATAACAGTAAGTAAACAGCTTACTCTTATTGGAACATTCCAATGCTCTTACAGATACTAACCAAATGAATGAAAACAAAAAGTTCTGGACATTCACTGGCAAAATCCAACTCTGCACAGGTATGGAGGTGGGTCTGGATTTGGCTCAACACTTTACTTCCCTACTTGTCCGAAATGCACCTCAGAGCAAGGGAGGCAGCAATCAGGTATAAGAAGCCTCTGCTGCGACGCCCACAAATATCAACACCCATCCCTTTTACTGGTGCCATTTGAAAAATCATAAAAGGCTGTAAGTCATATTACAGTCCCTAAAGAAGGCAGTGATTCAGCCATCTTTCAGAATTATGACTGTACCATAAAATCCAAATTTTATCCCTGATATTTCGGATAAAAATATTATGACTATGCACATAAACGAAGTTTTTATTTTTCAATGGAAGACTGAGGGGAAAAAATCAGCGTGAAAAACCTTAGGGTAAATTTTTGTCATAAAAAAAGAAGAGTGAGCCATCTTCAGTTGGTGAAGCGGTCAGTAGGCAGCAAGGGGGTGGTGGGAGCTGGTCGGGCTCAGTGTGCGATGGCAGAGGCCTGGGCCAGCGTCTACACGGCGCTTCTGCCAACCCAGTCCCCACGCCCCTGCCAGTGAGAATAATCTCACTGATGTTCTTTTAGACCAGGGTAAATGGTCACTACATTCTATTTCACTTGTAATTTAAGCCAAAGATGCATCTCAAGTTCCAGCTCTGGGAGCCTACTGCGATTGTGAGCACTTCTGGAAAACGGATCAAGAGTTAAATGGACGGGAAGCTGTGACACAGAAACTAACACCGAGTAAATCTCCGTCCTCAATCTGTCTCCTCAGGCCCAGCTTTCCAACAGCACTCCCGACACTGCCGAGTCTGAAATCGTGTGGGAGGTTATATGCCATTAGAGATGTGACCCCAACCCGGGGACGACATAAAAACAGCTGCTTCCTTGGTTTTTTTGGTGCATTGTTTTGTATCAAATGCATTTGTTGATATATTTATATAACCTTCTTGTTCTAAAAATATACTTTAAATGTCTTAGTTGATGAAAATTATGGTCTTCTCGTAAGCCAAATCCAATCAAGGTCAATGTCAACTAGTATCAATTTTCCATATGCCAAAAACAGGCAATGAACTGTAATTATCTTCTTTCATCAGACAGAAACTTACTTTGAAATAAAAGGTCAATTTGTAAAAAGAGTGATATAGCGTATATATTACATGATAAATGTATAATCTGTTTATTAAATGTAGTGTTATATATTACATGATTTGTGCTAACATTGCACAAATTGCAAAGGTTACATGTTTTGATCTCTGGGTTTTTGTTTTTAAGAAGGCATGTCACGGTGAGAGTACTTTGGTCACCACGGGAAACACAACCAACCAAGTGTTTTGCCAAGAGACACAGATCTGAAAGCTCATCACAACACTGCATGCCTCGTTCAGTGCAGGTTGCCACAGATCTACAGACAATTACCATGGTTAATGAAAATCCAAAACAGGACCCACAGGATGACACATTTTCTGTTCTTAATGCTTATTGCCATTATTGCTAGTAAGTCAATGGGAGGAGAAACAAGCTGAAGGTCTGATGAATAAGGAAAAGTCTGACACTAGATTTTGTTCCTATCATTTATTAGGTCAAAGGAAAGAACATAGTCTATGTGGTTTTTAATAATGTAGTTTTAAAAAGAGTTTTCAGAATAACCATTCAGTTTTCTAAAAATACAAGTTGCATCTGGTCTATGTGTAGAGGAAGCTCTACCAGAAAATAATCATTTGCCAGAAACACCACAGCAGGATTGGAATCAGGCTTCACTGTGATCACTGTGACTCTAATTTACTAAAACACTCTTTGGACACTAGTCATGTGGTTTCAGACACTAGATAAAAGTTGGGGGGGAAGAGGAAGTAGTTCGAATGTGTTGTCTTTTGAAATGTTGAGATTATCTGAAAAAAACATAATTCTTTTCAGGAGTTTACATATTGAGTTAGACACCTTAATAACCTAAAATGATCATGCCCTATAATATTTCTCTTAGCTAAAAAGGAATTCAGTCAAGTGAATATTGCATACTAATGAGAAGACAGCATGACAATGGCCACAAGTCTAGTAACCGTACTGTACAGCATGGGTGCAAGGGCAGGCTGTGTTACCAGACCACCCAGGTTCTGTTACTGTATTCTGTCCTGGGTTCTGTTCTCAGTACTGTATGATTTTGAGCAAGTTACTCAATTTACCTTTGCATCTGTGATATAATTTAGGGTTGCTATGGGGATTAAAAAAGAAAATCTAAATGAAGTACAAGCATCTGGTAAAAACCTAATAAGTGACAACTGTGTTTATTATTATTAAAATTACTATTATAGTCCTCTCTGTTTTTAACCAATTGCCTACTTCAGTGAAAACAGCTCTGCTGCTTCTCAAACTGTGGTTTACTGGTTTGGGTCAGGATATATATTCTCTCTCCAGCTCTCAGAACAGGATTAACAGTTCTTGAAAGATGAGGAGGCCCCCTAGGCAACTGTATTCCTTTTACTAAAATACGTCACTGTATTTTACCTCCTTTTTCCCCCATTGTCAATCATCAGTTTCATTTCCCTCACTTTCACCTTCAAGCATTTTAAAAATTCAATTTATCATGCAACTAGTCCATGTTTAATGTGGAAGAAGTAGGAAATAAAGATATACAAATAAAAAACACTCTGTATAATTCCATTACCCACTGATAACACTGACTTTTTGATACTTTTCTCTGTGTACATATACACAATAATATATTTTATAAAAAATAGAATCATTCTAAACAAACTAGACTGTAGGCTCTACTTTGAAATCATTTATCAGACCTGTGATTTTAGGAATGACCTTATTTCTGTGTATGGAGATATAATCATTTTTAATTTATTTTTATTCTCTATTGTACTTTATACCATTTCTGGTTTACCCTTCTCAATGATGCTTTGCTGAAGAAGTGTCCCTACATTTTTGCACAGCTTTCTCATTTCTTTTCTTTTCTTTTTTTTTTTTTGAATAGGATCTCACTCTGTAGCCCAGGTTGGAGTGTAGCGGCCTGATCTCGGCTCAATGCAGCCTCGACCTCCCCAGCTCAAGCGATCCTGCCACCTCAGCCTTCCGAGTAGCTGGGACCACAGGTTAGAGTAACAATGCCCAGCTAATTTTTTTTATTGTGAGTGGAGATGAGGTCTCTCTATGTTGCCCAGGCTAGTCTCAAACTTCTGGGCTCAAGCAATCTTTCACCTCGGCCTCTCAAAGTGTTGGGATTACACGTGTGAGCCACCACGCCTGGCCTTGTTGACATACTTTAAAAGACTCCCTATCTTGGTATTAAAATCTTACTAATCCCTTCGATAATAGATCGAATAGCATTTTCTCCAGAATCCTTTTACCATGTCCTTGGACTAGATCAGATTTCATGGTTATCTGCTCTCTAGTATATTTCTCTGTCATGATACTTGTCAAAATAGAAATGAGATCGTTTTGAATATATTTAATAGTTTAACATTGGACACTTGGGCTGGAGAGCTCCATGTGCCCTGGGACTCTTGTGCTCATTGCTACAGCCCAGTACCAGAATGGCACCAGTTGTTCTCACACCAGCAGAAGTTCAATGAATGGATAATGAATGAATGAATGAATGAATGAATGAATGAATGAATATAAGAAGTACTTTTGTCATGGCAAACAAATTAACTTACATATTTATATTCTCTTGTATAATATCACAATCTCTTTTTATATTATTACCACCATGGTAATTTTCTCTCTTGCTTCCCCAAATATTTACTAAGCAAATGCTGTGTTCAAGGCACATTTTGATGCTGTGAGTGATGAGCAAACGTGATTGTCTGCCTCTCTCACATTTCAGCCCGTGAGACACACATTAAACAACTAACTGCCAAATTACTTCTTAATTCCAATAGCGGTAAAGCCTATGAAGGAGATGCTGTCAGAGCACATAAAGTGGAACCTGATCTGGCCTGGGGTCAGGAAGCCTTTCCCTGCAGATGTATTATTCAACTGCTATGTGAATGATGAACAGGAGTTAAGGTGGGGTGTGACGGCAGGCGTGGTTCACAGCTGAAATGGGATAAGTTTTAAAGAGAGGAAACTGTGCTTGTAAAGACCCTGAATGGGGAGAAATATGCATTGGTTGAGGGACTGAAAGCCAGAAATTAAGGGAAGAATGATCCTAAGCTGACGCTGGTGAGGCCAGAGTACTGAGGGTCTTGTGAGTCTTGGTAAGTATTCTGGTCCTTTTTTTTTTTTTTTTTTTGAGACCAGGTCTTGCTCTGTCACCCAGGCTGGTCTTGAACTTCTGGGCTCAAGTGATCCACCCGCCTTGGCCTCCCAAAGTGCTGGGATTACAGGCGTGAGCCACTGTGCCAAGTATTCTGGTCTTTGTCTTAAGAGCAATGGGAACTCATATATGGATTTTAAAGGAGAGGAGAGTGATCTGATGACATGTATACTCATCTCTTACTGCAAAAAACAAATATTACTTACATGTTTTGTTTTGTTGATTATCTCAGCCCAGGAAAAAAGTCTGTTATACCTAGACTTGAGCTCACTGTATAATTTTTGTATCCCTAAATAAAAATTCATTTACCTCACTGGCCCTAGATAGATATTTCAAAGGAATAAAAACAAATAAGGTTATTGTAAAACAACAAACAGCCCAAAGAAGTATCTAGCAACAGGAGTAAACAACGCAGTAATTTTCAAAGTGCATGCAGTATTCATTTGGCATCAGCAGATGGCGTAAGGCGTCATGTTACTGCCCACGGCTATCAGGAGCAGAGATGAAGTTACCTAAATCTCTGCTGAGTCAGGCGGGGAATAATGTTAGCTTCCAAACATGCTATTTATATTCATACATCATGTGACCTGGCTCAAATGTTTCATCCTGGGTTTACTCTTCCACTCATACAATTTTCTCATTATTAAGTTTATTCAACAAGCTTTGAAAGTATTTATGACATCCAAAGTTTTCTTTTAAGAGTATTTTTTATAGTCTCCCTGTCCCCCTCCACTAGCAGACACAGTGCTCTGCAAATTTCAAGGTAAACAGTGTTCCTGTTTCTTACGGAACAGAGAACAAAGCTTCCTAACAAAGCATAAACACAGAGAAATGTCTGGTAACCATCTTTTGTCTCAGAAGATATGATTTCAATGTTTTTTTTTTTTTTTTTTGAGACAGAGTTTCACTCTTGTTGCTCAGGCTGGAGCGCAATGGCGAGATCTCGGCTCACTGCAACCTCTGCCTCCAGGTTCAAGTGATTCTCCTGCCTCAGCCTCCTGAGTAGCTGGGATTACAGGCATGTGCTACCACACCCGGCTAATTTTTTGTATTTTTAGTAGAGACGGGGGTTTCTCCATGTTGGTCAGGGTGGTCTCGAACTCCTGACCTCAGGAGATCCACCCACCTCGGCCTCCCAAAGAGCTGGGATTACAGGCGTGAGCCACTGTGCCCGGCCTCAATAAGGCAACAAGCTTGGAGAAACACTATTTCTTGCTTACTTATGAAATTCAGGACTTATAAGATTTCCAAAATCATAAAAAAACCTTTTTTATTTCTCCCCTAAACTATGCTCAGAAATCAGGACTGTCATTCAGATCTCTGGTTCTCTTCTTCATTGAGACGAGTGATGGTCTTTCAAAGCCAGACGCTGTGGCCTGGTGTCGGGGCTACCCACCTCCACTCCGCCTTGTTGTGCAGGAATGAGTTACACTTGTCAGGAAGGCTTGTGTCATTTGACATGGACTCCAGGATTGAAATGATTTGCTTGAATGATGGCCGTTTCTGAAGAAGAGAAAATCAGTAATCATTTGTTGGGACTTAAGAAAGGAGATATTTAAGAGAAAA
Organism: Macaca mulatta; assembly: GCF_049350105.2. Classification (NCBI taxonomy): domain Eukaryota; kingdom Metazoa; phylum Chordata; class Mammalia; order Primates; family Cercopithecidae; genus Macaca; species Macaca mulatta. Next base: position 78,111,424 of record NC_133417.1, on the reverse strand, counting down.
CGTAGATACTACAAGCATAGTAATAAACTCAACCCACCATAACAAAATAAAACATGATGCAATGTCCTGATGTAGTTATTTTACACTCATCAGGTCACTCAGGTTTAGGGAACTGTATTCTTTATTCTCAGTGAACTATTCACATGGAGAGATTCAGATGCTGTTTTTCTATCATGTGGCCTAAGGTTGGGATAATTCATGTTTTTCTCCAGGAAGGGAGAACACTAATTCTCTCTTTTAGTTATGATTAAGAACTCCTAAAAGGAAACAGTGAAGTCCTTTAAAAAACCTACGTGATAAAGCTGGTAAAAAGTTAACGGTAGACTGTGTGTGGTGGGCATGTTAGTGTTCACTGTAAAATTCTTTCCACTTTTCTTTGTTTGAAAATTTTTATGATAAAGTGTTGGGGGGAAATCTACCTATCAATCTATTGGAACTAATAGAATTTTCCAAATTGGTTTGTCAGAAAAAAAAATTCAGGTACTATGCTGATCACCTGGGTGAGGAAATAATCTGTACACCAAACCTCCATGACACACAATTTACCTACATAACAAACTTGGCCATGTGCCCCTGACCCTAAAAGTAAAGTTAAAAAAAAAAAAAGAAAAAAAATCCCCCAATTTTAAAGCTGTCATAACTTCACTGTTCTCAATATTTATTTTCGGTTATAATTGGCTTTAGTGCTAAGACACTGTAAGGTATTGTTCACTAGAAATGAGCATTAAGTGTGTTTCTTCAGCTAGCAGTAACTAGAACTATTCTAGTCTGTCTCTTTAGACTCTAGCCAAGGTTGAGACAAAAGGTTAAAACAAAAATAGAGAAAGATAATAAAAAGGATGATGCACATTCTCTCTTCATCATGCCTCATAATTACACCATTACTGAACAAATTATAGTTGCAGCAATTAAAACATGCATTTTAATTTAAGAGCACAAAAACAAGAAGAAACAATGTTGACGTGGCTTGCTCTCAGGATTTAAGTGCTTCCTACATTACTAAGAAAAGCAATTTTTCCATTTCTCAGAAATATAAAAACCTAGGATATACATTGAGTTCTGCCATTATTATTCTCTTTCAAGGGCACTTGTGTGCATGTGTGTGTCTGTGTCTTTCCTTGAAAAGGGCATACATAGATAAATGTTACTGATATATATTAAGCCTTCTAATAAGCAAAGAGGAAAATGCCTTAAGTAGGAAGCTTGAAAAGTGTTCTATTTATCTTCTTTAACTTTGTCCTCCTCTTAATTTCTCCCAGCACGTATCGGGTTTTAAAATGATTTTTTTGTTTGTTTGTTTGTTTTGAGACGGAGTCTCACTCTGTGGCCCAGGCTGGAGTGCAGTGGCATGATCTTGGCTCACTGCAAGCTCTGCCTCCCGGGTTCAAGCCATTCTCCTGCCTCAGCCTCCCGAGTAGTTGGGACTACAGGCAACCACCACCATGCCCGGCTAATTTTTTTTTTTTTTTTTTTTTTTTTTTGTATTTTTAGTAGAGACGGGGTTTCACCATGTTAGCCAGGATGGTCTTGATCTCCTGACCTCGTGATCTGCCCGCCTCGGCCTCCCAAAGTGCTGGGATTACGGCATGAGCCACCACACCCGGCCTTTTTTTTTTTTAAGACAGAGTCTTGCTCTGTTGCCCAGGCTGGAATGCAGTGGTGTGATCATAGGTCACTGCAGCCTCAACCACCAGGGCTCAACCAATCCTCCTGCCTCAGCCTCCCAAGTAGTGGGGACTAAAGGTGTTTGCCACCATGGCTGGCTAATTTTTTAGTTTTTTGTTCAGAGGGGTCTCGCATTCTTGCCCAAGCTGGTCTCAAACTCCTTGTCCCAAGTGATCTTCCTGCCTCAGCCTCCAAAGTGATGGGATTATAGGCATGAGCCATTGTGCCTGGCCAGAAAAATGTTTTAAATCATTTGCATAAGAGCTAATTATATAATAAAGGATTTTCATTTTGCAAGGAAAAGCAGTAGGAGGAGCTAATGAATTTTTAAAGAATAATTTCCCTACATTTAATCATTCTTAAAATAAGGTAGAAACTCTTCTGTAATTGGATGACCAGCATCCCTAGAAAAAATTTGATTTTATAGTCAGCACCTACTCTTGGATAGAGGTTATCAAAGTGAACATTTAAGAGGTGATAACAATATAGATTTTTTGTGGTAATACTATTCTATGAATATTGTGGTTACAGAATACATATTTGGTCTAGGATCTCATATAAATTCCTCTGAAGGGGATTACGTTCCTTTTAGTCATTATTTTGCTTATTCAAAAAAATTAAAATAAAAACTGGGACCATTTATGAAGCATCTACATACATTATTTCTGTATTTGTTATCTTCATTTTATAGGTAAGGACAAGTCTCAGAAGAGCAGGAAGTGCCCAGCATCACACAGGAAGTTACAGAACCAAGGGCTCTGTTCCTAAACTCTTCAACATCTTTTATCACGTAAGGGTAAGACACTACTTCCTATTGAATTTATGACTTCAACTTATTATTATTATTATTTTTGGAGAAGGAGTCTTGCTCTGACACCCAGGCAGGAGTGCAGTGGTGCGATCTCGGTTCAGTGCAACCTCCGGCTCCTGGATTCAAGTGATTCTCCTGCCTCAGCCTCCCAAGTAGCTGGGATTACAGGTGCGTGCTACCACGCCCAGGTAATTTTTTGTATTTTAGTAGAGACGGGGTTTCACTGTGTTGCCTGGCTAGTGTCGAACCCCCGAGCTCAGGCAATCCACCTGCCTCGGCCTCCCAAAGTGCTAGAATTACAGACGTGAGCCACCGCACCAGGCCAACTTATTTTTCTCCCTATTTGGAAATGTCATTTTAGGACCTGAACCAATACCCACCTTTCCTTTCTTTCTCCTTCTCTTCAATAAAATATTTTGAGCACCTGTTGTAAGCCACTAGAAGGACTTGACATTTACGTAATATCAGCTTCCTCTTGCATACATCACCACCTCCGCCCCGACCCTCATTGCAAAAGAACACCAGTTCTACAGGTGGGCTGAATATTTTAATCTAGATGTCAATACTCTAAAAATCTAAGGACTTTAAAAAAAAGAAAGTACTTTAATTAACTATTGCTGTACATATGTGCATAGGACTGGCACTAACTTCTGGTTGAACTGCTACATATTTCTAGCCAGAAAATGATGTACCTCTCAGGAAATGTACTGTGGTCTGGCTACTTCAGGCAACAACAAATTGGGCATCCACTTTCCAAACTGATGTAATGTGCGATAGGGAAACACATGTAACAATTACCTCTACACCCTTATAAAGCTTCAGTACATCTAGGAAGAAAATATATCTTTAAAAATACAGCTGTACCAGGTAAGGCCCAGACTGTGGTTTAGGAAAAGAAGTGCTAAGCCTGAGGTGGGATAAATAGAATAATCAAGGAAGATTTGATGATGAAATATTCAGAGGAGAAAGAAAAGAACGAAGACAACAGGTTTGGGAATGAAAGTATGTAAGTGTGTCTAGAGGAGATCAGCAATGAGAGAGTTGGAAATGTGGGCTGTGGCCAGGTATTTAACCAAATCAAATACAGGGGACATGTCATTGTTTAATCAGAATAAAATGTCACGGATTTAGAAACTAAAAATCAATCTTAAACTTCCTTTATACTTCATGTGGCTGGAACGCAGGATTTCTTTGGTCCTAAAGAAGGGTTAGCTTACCACATATAAAAGACATACCTGCATGGTTTCAACACTGGGCCTAATGTTCTTGTTGTGTAAGGCGCTTACAGTATAATTTAATCAATGTACCATAAATGTACATTCTTAGAATTTTAATTAATGTGGTATTGAGCACCCAATTAAGAAATTCAAAACTTGCTTTGCATACTGAAATATAATCACAATTATAGAGATCTAGTAGCAATAATCAAATTCAATGCAAATAATTTCAGGCAAAATTTCTATTTATGCATCACAGAGAAACATATGTCCAAAATGACTTACACATCACAATGGACATATAACTAGTAAGAAGGACAGGGAAGGGGTAGTATGATACCATTTTAACAGTATAAAATAAATGTTTTAAAGCAAGCTTGAAAATACCTGCTTATAGTTTCTACTGAATTAGTTGCAAAGTATAGGCATTTCTCTTAATGCTTAAAAATCCCTATTCTGCAAAATCATGTACTAAAAATTATAAGGCCTAAATCGGAGTAGGGCAGACCATTTAAAAACCATGCAACTGTGTCATCAAATACTAATAAAAAGAACAACAATCCTAAATAAAATACTAACACAGTTTAAAAACACGATTCTTTAGTAAAAATAATACTAGGAATATCTAGGGCTCTACTTAAAAAAAGGGCAAGGGAAGTCTAAAGAATAGGAGTGAAAGCAAAGATTTTGCAACATGTACACAGCAGTTTGTTGCTGGGAGAACCAGCAACAAATTCTTCCAAGTTAAGCTAAGCCAAGTCAAGAAGGAGCATGTGGAGTGAATAGGTTTCATAGCACTGGTCACTTGCTGCCTTGTTGGCTGCATTATTACACTTTGTGCTCAGTGCGGAACAATGTGTTGGGAAACATTATGAACAATCAACATGAATTCTGTGTTATACTAACATAGTCCCCAGTCTCCACTGTCACCAACTGCTTCTGAGTTATTCCCACTAAAGAAACATATTGTAGAAGAACAGACAATATTTTATGGCCATTCTTCTTGGGGGTCAGATTGGAACAGGGTTTAAATTCAGTAAGAAATTTGATTCTTTAGTCTTTCTTTTTAGTCTCTGTTTAAAAGATCAGTTGTAATACTTCTATTTCCACAAAAAACTGGACAGATTTAAACCATAAAATTGTTGTTCCTTTGAGTGTAACTGCTTTCTTATTCTAATGTTTAATCTGTGAGAATATTTTTTATTTTTAACTCATTATAGAAAATTCCAAAATACACAAAAGTAGAGATAACAATATCATGAACCTCTATATATTATCACCCAGCTTCAAAAATTATCATGGCCAATCCTGTCTAATCTATACCATCATCCATTTCCCTTCACTTTATTTTGAAGCAAATCCAAGACTAGCCTATCATTTCATCTGTAAATATTTCCATATGTATGTGAGAGTCTTTTAAAATCATCTTTGCAGGGAAAGGATATGAGCCCTTCATGCTCAAATGTGATAAGCGCATGAAAGCCTAAGCCTTGGAATTTCTCCAACTCTAATGTGGAGCTCAAACACATCACTGAAGCTGGACAGGGAGTACATATCAAGATGCTCTAGAAGTGCTACTTTTGTCTGCTCTTTGGCTAGAAAAGCAAAACAGTGCACTGGTTAAGAGCAGGGACTGTGCCAGACCTAGTTCATGTCCAGCCCTACTACCTGGGTTCATGTCCAGCTCTACTGCCTACTAGCTGTGTGGCCTTGAGCTCATGATGTAACCTCTGTATGTCTTGGTTCTTCCTCTGTTAAATGAGGATAATTGAGGCATGTATTTCATAGAGACATTCTGAGGAACAAATGAGTTAACATACATAAAGTGTTTGAAACAGTGCCTGGCATATTATAAGTACTGTGTCTCAGCCATCTCAATAGCATACAGGTGCAAAAGTTATTACTAAAAATTAAAAACAAAATAATAAAATTATTTTTACTGAATCCAGAATGTCAAAGCGTGCTATAAGAATGAGTTAATAATAAGTCTCTAGAGATCAAGATTAAGCAGATGTCAACAGAAAACCTTAACAGTTAATCTGGGGCTCACAGAGGCATCAATCCAGCTTTGCTTTGTAATGAATTTTATTACCTTAAGTTTTAAAAACTGAAAGCCAAGCAAGAGAAATTTCAGAATTCTAAACAATAACAAAAATACATATGTATACCTTGGCATCAGCTTCCCAACACTGATGTAACAGTTCAGCAAAACTTCTGGGGCAACTGCTTGGAATGGTTAATCTCTACAATAGAGACAGGGAAAGAAAACAAAATAAAGCACAGGGATTTATTCATTCATGTCAGCAAACACTATTTGAAGGGTCATAATACAGTTAATTTAAGAACATAATCAAGGCATGAAGTTTAAAGCTTCCATTGATTAATATGTGACAGGTGACAATTTATGTTTAGATTTGTAATCTCTAAAGACTCATACTTATTCTTGAAAGGGAACTGTAGTGAACGGAGAAGTCAGGTTCAGTACAACTAATGCAACAAAACATAAAATATCTAAACAGAACTCTAGTAGGAGGGGGCAAGTCGGAACTTAAATACTAAATATAAAACCACACATCACTGTGCTTTTATAGGCAACTTACGATATATGTAAATAGGCCAGGTAACTAGAAACTAGTTTAGCTTTGGCAGCAGGTATACAACTCTGAAAATATCTGAGCACAGATCACAGAGATAATTTAAAAAACTGTTCATTTCTCAGTGGTAAATAAGACATTCTGAATGTGTGACTGATTATGGCTTTGTTTTGGTCAAACCCATATACTTTAAGGACCCGATATAACAAAAATTATAACATGAGGATGGTCCTGTTCTAACATCCTACAGTGGTGCTTCTCACAGAACTCGTGGTGCCTCTATTCCACAGAAGCATTTGTGTTTGTTTTAGAGACTGGTAGGTTGCAACCGACTTCTAAGTATAACAGGTCAGGAATGCTAGACAATTCAATATACCACAAAATCCTGCATAACCAAGAACTCCCTTGTATCCCACAAAATTTCAAATGCCCCATTTACATTCATGTAAGTAAAACAAGCAAACAATGAGGTTTGTAATTTTCTGGGCCTGGAATCTAACTCTAACTTACAAATAAACACAAAGTATTTTTTTGAACAGTTTTAAGATACACTGAACTTTGCAGAATGCATCTACCAAATGAAATAAATCAAAGGCTTATTAATTCTTGCATGATTCATAACTTTATCAAGATTTCTGACAAATATCAACAACAACAGTGCTATTCCCAGCACTGGAGTCGTTAATACAACCCAACTCCATCTGGATGCATTTGTAGCTGCTGAGTTCTATTTATCCCCTAAAACTGTTCCATCATCTCCTCTGGTGTGGTCATGCTTGAGCATTTGTACACTGGAAAACATCTTTCATTTATTTCTCTTTTATATTACAGTTAAAGCATTATGTTAACTTACAATATGATGTCTGTAGGTAGTTGTATTACCTTTGAATTTCACCGCAAGGGAGTGTAAGGGGTTGTTAACATAGTTAGTACAAAATGAGCATTGGGTGTGATGGAGTTGAGAACTGCTGTACTAAGAAGTGTTAAGACTTATTCCACAGTTTTGTTTGCCAAAGAAGTTTTGCAAATAAAAACTTGAAACTGAATTTAGCTGGATTTGGGGGAGGCTATGAGGAACTAGAAACATAGTTGCCCTGACAAGAAAACTGACAAACTGTATTTTGAATTACAGATAATCCTAACATCAAAGCAAAGCAAAGTTGAAAAACAAAACAACTCTCTCGGAACTAAAGGCCGCGCTAAGCACTTTTAAACTTCTAGTCTTGTGATTTCACAGAATAGAACAAGATGTATTAAACTGTACTATTATTTTACTGTAATGTAAACTGCAGACCTTTTGATGAAGGTAAAAAAAAAAATTCAGGTGTTTACTTTTTTAAATATAAAATGGTTGGGAGGTGGGAACTAATAAAAATAGACTATAATTCCAATTATGCACTTGAATGTACTCTGTAACTAAAAATAATGAGTTTTCGTCAATGGTAACATTTTTCAATACAACTTTGTCTCAGCATTTTCCTGAGAACTGAATGTGAGCTGGCTGAATACGGAGGATGATCATTTCTGTGATCTTTTCTTACTGAAAAACTGTTCAGATACCACATCGAAGTCATTACACAAGGAGACACAATTATTTTACATAATCTGACGTGGTCAAATATCGGTTAAATCTAGACTCAGACACTTCATGCAATGGATTATTTTGGTGCATTAAAAAGTACTTCAAAATAGAATTCAAAGTATTTAAGTCCTGATTACATAACTGTGGGCATTCCTAATATATGAAAACATTCTGAAATAACCAGATCTTAGCACCAGGTTTGCAATACTACTTAAAACTTCAATATTTTTAAATAAAAGTTTCAAATTAAAATATTTCCCAATCACTAAACTAAGCATGACATTTTTTAAGGACCATATTCATTTTTGCACCATTTTCTACATAAGACGTAAAATTTTTTTTAACTCAAGTTTTTATCTTTTTCTAAAGTATAATCAAAAACAGTGGATTTTTATGAACATTTCTATGTTAGTCAAATAGTTTTGTTAGTTAGAACACCTTATATGTCAGAATTTAAGTATTTATAAAAATAGAAATTATGCTACCAGAACATTCTGAATGATCACTGATTGAGTTCCATGGAAATGACAAAAGCAAATATACCTATCTGTTTCATTTAAAAAATGTATGAGTAATGCCCTCTTAATTTCATGCCGTCTACAAAGGTTCATTGTTTACTTTGTAAAGTTTAGCAGTGCTTTATGAATCTAGTTTTAATAGGATTTAATATTAGAAAAATGATTGCTTAAACATCTCATTTTATTATTAAGGGATTAGAAGCAAAGATCTTCAGATATAATTTTTAGAAAGTATTGATTTTTCTATAGATGCAAAAAGTAATCTTAAATGGTGAAAATGAGTAAGGTCTATTGTCTGGGTAAGAGCAATGCACCAATCTCAATTCCCTGGTCTTGACCGTATACTACAGACATGTAAGATTTCACCAGTGAGAGAAGCTGGGTGAAGAGTACACAAATTTCTTTAGTTTTTGTTAATTTAAAAAACTTTTTTGGCTGGACACGGTGGCTCATGCCTATAAATCCCAGCACTTTGGGAGGCTGAGGCAGGTGGATCACTTGAGGTCAGGAGTTCAAGACCAGCCTGGCCAATATGGTGAAACCCCGTTTCTACTAAAAATAAAAAAAACTGTTTTGAGTCAGGGTGTCACTCTGTCACTCAGGCTGGAGTGCAGCGGTGTGATAATGGTGGCAGCCTTGACCTCCTGGACTCAAGGGATCCTCCTACCTCAGTCTCCCCAGTAGGTGGGACTACAGGTATGCACAACCACACCCAGGTAATTTTTTGATTCTTTGTAATATTTTTGAAAACTCGTGTGAATCTATAATTATTTCAAAATAAAAAGTTAAAAGAAGACAACTCTAATACTTGGATATAGGTATTATAGATGACTAGATAACACTTAAAATGTCTTCCTGAACACTTGAACATGTCATTCTTTATTTAAATGAGGCCTGTTAAAAATACGACTTTCTCTTTTCAACCCATAACCCAAAATATTCAATAGTAAAAATAAAGTAAAATAATTAGAAGTTGAAGGGATTTGGTACATTATATTTCTTTAAGTCAAAGCCTCAATTTTGTAATGAAATGAAATAAACCCTTGTGAATTATCTTAATGCTATGTCAACAGAATTTATTTTGGAAATGGTTACCTCCATTTGTGAGGTGAAATGAAGATACCTTCTTGAATGATGATATTGAAAATTACATTGAAACTTAATTTCCGTATTTTTGACAAATAAATATTGTACAGAATGAGAACAGCAGATAAATATCCTTGTAATACCCAATTTTACTGAAATTCATTAGAAAGTTGAGAAAATGTATTTCACCATGTAGGCTTTTTTCAACTTACCATAATAGTTAATGAATACAGTGTGGGAAGTATTTGAGTAGTCTTCATCAGTTATTAGCTGATCATCAGAACACACCATGAATAAAATAGTAAAGTCTACTTTCTGGGCTCTCCGGGGAGAAAAAAGATTGCTTCTGCATGTACAGTATTGAAGAGGTTCTGAAGGTTATTCATGGGTGATTCCAATCCTCAAGTCAACTATCCAGGCAGCTTCTAAATTCATTTTTTTCTTCAGCTTTAAAAATCCTTCACAGATACTCCAATGTTTTAAAGAGTACTTTAAAATTTTTATCTATTCTGCCACCCTTTAGATACATTATTATTTAAAAATATTAATTATTCTGTCTTATACATATTTGGAGGGTCCAGTTAGCTTTAAAAAAAAAAAACACACACAAAAAAAACCTTTCTCCTAGTTTATCTTGGAATAGTGCAGAGGGAAAAGATTACACTGGATGTTTTGGTTCCAGAGTCTACACAAGGTCAGTAATTTTCTTTGCTTTCATTTGTAAACCCAGAACCAGATCTCTAATCATCTCACTGGCAAAAGAAATAGAACAGAAACATGTGTGTCCTCATATTATGACAATATAAGTTATCCTGTGTGTAAGATCTTATTTAATAGCACATGAGTAATTACTATCACTTTTAATTAAAACAGAACAGCTCCTGTGAAACAATGAGTAAGGCATATTCTTGCATATAACTCCTTTTCATTTCTTAAATTGGCAGCTCTTTCCCATCAGTTTCAGCTATCATCAACATTTCATCCACTCCCAATGAATCAGGAGGAAAAATTATATGGTAACTTTGGATTATGTGATCTAAAAGATGGAAACTTGGTTTCTCCTAGTCAATAGCAGCTTTTTGATTAATCTAGTTTATTCCTGCACTCACCTGGGAAGCAGATCAATCTAACTCTTTTAGAGCATTAAAAAGGGAATATTTTTATATATTCACCTTTTTGCAAATTATTTTATTTAAGGTTGCAGTCTTACCCTTTGTGGAGAGCACAGATAAGATTTGGAAATGAAGAAGTTTTGTGAAATAAAGTAGTTTTGCATTGCAAAGACAACTGCTTGCTTCCATTACATGATCTAAGTTCTCATAATACCTTGATATTGGAGGCTTCATCCTTATGCTGAGAATTTCCATGGCTGTGCGTTTCAGTCACAATTTTAAACCTTTCAAAATGTAGTTGCTCTCTTTGATATGAATGTACCATGTTCTCTGATGTAGGCTCATAGGTCCAACTAACTGAAAGCCTCAATTTGTGGGAAGAAGAGAAGCGAGGCTGGGGACACAGCACAAACGGTGTTTACGCCACTGAAGTTCTTTTGAAATGGAAAGGCTCTGCATGAAGAAGCGAGCAGTTATGCCACTGCCTCGCCAATTCCAGTGAGGAGCTCATCTTCAATGTAGTGTTCAACGTAGGTGGCAAAACTGTAATTTTTCCCTTTTTTGAAACTATTTTTTCTTCTTTTATTTTTGAAATTCTCATCTAAGCGACAGTTTCTTGTACTATAGTGACTCCTGCTGGGAGGGGTAAGTTGAAGTAGCTGAAGGTCTCTTACAGATATATCAACTCCCGGCCAGTAAAAAAGATGTCCTAAACGCAGGAGATGGAGTTAAACTGTTCCCCTACCTTGGACGCAATGGCTTCTTTCATCACTAAGAACAAACCCCTAGGTTTTACAATTGAGACTGAGAAACTAGTACAGTACTTGTACAATTTTTGATCTACAGCATCACGACGTGAAGCTGCAACAATTAGATGTAAAGGGTCCATTCATGAGGAATAACATCACTTTGACCCTTTGTGTTAGCTCCTACTGCTAATCTTTCCATAAGCGTGAACTTACTTTCAATTTGAAGAAGATGAAAAAGTCTTTTGCAAAACCCCAATACTGTTTTCTGATCTATGTACCTGAATGGAGAAACGTAGTCTTACCTCGTTTTTTTCCACTACAAGCCAAGCTACTTGTAATCCTTCCAAACCTTTAAAGGGGACCTCCCTTGTTAGCATCTCCCAGAGAACCTGGAACAAAAAGAAAATGGAATTTTTATTCTTGTACTTTATATTTTTTGGTACATATTACTGAAACTTTATCTAACATGTAATTGTATCTAATTACCAGACACAACCAACCCCATCTGTAGAAACTTGGGCAAAACAATTATGCTCATGCACACAACTTCTTCCATATATTAAATACTTTTTATGTTCTTTTTTATAAAGAAAAAACCTGGTTTAGAAATTAGGACATCTAGAGCCAGACTTAAAATTTTATGAAACCAATGGGCCTGACTGATTTAATGTCATCTCATAAATTATTAGAATTTTTATGTTCTCACAAATTAGATTTTGTATTTTGTTAGTTAAAACTCTTTCTACCTTCAATTTCTGATATATTTGTCTAGGAAATAATAACTGGGAATTCAACAGTATTTTAAAAGGATCAATAATGGTCTCATCAAAAATAACTGAACCCCAAATCCAAATCACTGGCTAACCCACCCACCCCACATTGGTAGACACTTGCAAAATTGTCATATTTAGATTTTACATGTTACCTTTTAGATTTTGGAGAAATCTCCCTCAAAATGAGTCGGTCTAAGGGATCTATTTTCATCTACCTACAATATAATCTATTATACCGTACTCTAAGATGTAATAAACACTTTCTATACACATAAGCTGACTGTGAATGTGAGCTGATGTGTGTGTTCATCTTTGTGCAGTTCTTGAGATCAGTATGATTATTAAATCTGAGTGGAATGCCCAAAGAAAGCAAACGGATGCTAGGAATACTGCTGAACTGGGTTCTCTTGAAACACTGAGTAATGGAGATTTGTATACTACATTACTTTTCCCTATTTATACAAATGGAGTTCAAAAATGTGAGTCTACCAATACTCTGTAAAGTGCAAAAACAATTCTAATTTTATCAGTAATAGTCCTGATAATAAAAACCACTACAAGTTATTGAGTACTTATTATATTCCAGATACCCTTTTCACATATTACCATGATTAACAGCAATCCTATTGGATACATATTACCTTCATTTTATAGGTAAGGAAACTATTTAAAAAGTTAAAAAAAAACCTTACCCAAAGACACTCAGTTATCCAGTGACAGAGCCAGAATACGAACCTGCTGGCTCGCCCTGAAGGTCAGGCTCTTGACCCCGTTTAATTTGAGTGAAGGGCAAGTGGCAGTACTAGAGAGAATGCGACAGGCCCTGTCTTAGGTATGGCGCCCTGGCAGAAGCAGGAAGAGAACCAGTGGCTTCGACTCAGATTTCCCTTGTTCTAAAAACAAAAGCTCATTTCTAATAGGAATGTAGATGGAGCACACATACTCTAGTCAAGCAAATCATAGAAACCTTTCACTCCATATCCACTGTTTCCTCAGCCAGGGCTCGGTCTCATTCGAACCATAACATAGTAAATGAATTCTGGCTAATACAAAGGTAATTAGCAGGAAAATCAGGGAAATTGGCAGATGCTGCTCAAGCAGGAGAAAAAAATTCACTGAAGCCTCTTTGGGCTTTTAATCAAGTGTGTAAGGTACTCCTTTAGAGGAGCTACTGAATAATTCTATTTGAGTCACATAAGTGATTAGGAAAAGGTAAGGGGCATCCCATAAGGGGACAATTCTAGTGAACACCACACGTAAAGGAAGGGTGAGAGCCAGAACAGGTATGCAATCACCCTGACCTACACAGGGAGGGAGGCCGGGCAGCAAGAGGGCTGAGCAGGAAATGGAGCCCCTCAATTGGCTGCAATTACCACTCCACAGGGGGCTAGGGCTGGGGAGGGGAAAGGATATGAAGGGCAAGTAAATTAATGGATGTGGCATTCCTGAGGAGAATGGGAACAGGGAGTTAGCCTCCAATAAATCAAATGCTCCAGACCCCTAAACGCGCGGATGAGCGGTGCCTCTTTCCTTCTGAGTCTGGCCTGCAGGTATGATGCACGTGTGCACACATGCACACACTGAATTTTGTGGAGTAAATTGCAAAACCAAGAGTTTTGGGGGATAACACCAGAAAAACATTTACGTCATTCTTGATTCCAAAATATTCTGCTGGAAAATGTCCAAAATCTAATAAAATTTAAGTTATATTTCTCTGAGAGTTCTAACTGTGAAAAATAAAGAAAAAAACAAGCCAGTTTCATTTGACTCCCTCTGTGTCTCTGAAGAGCTATGACAGCTGAGGGAGTTAGTAAAAGTGTCTGAGGTGGCGTCATTAGCTGCTATGTCCTGAAGCCCAAATGAGGTCTTTAGTTTTATTCCAGTATCAGCACATCTCATGATTTCCTTTTATTAATTCCCTGGATTCGGGAATGTATCAAAAAGTAGGTGGTATAAGACACCAGCTTTTTTTTTTTACACTAAACAAAATGACATTTGGCATACAAAAGTAACTTTATTGAAGAAGTCACTTGAAGGTTTAAAAATATATTAAATGATGCCTAAAAATACCAGTTATGGGGATTCAGGCCAAATATTATTGTGATCTTTCACCTTAAAAATATTTTCCGACTCATTTTATATTGAGACGTCCTCACATTTAAACTATGCTCACAAGGAAAATTTCTATTTTCAGTTTACAGAATAGAAACTTGGAAAAGACTGCGTACTTTTTCTGCCCTTTGTTTTCCAAACAATAGAAAGCCATCACCTGAGCCCAGCTTGTTCTGGAACAGTGCTCACAGACAAGCCAGGCAGCCATGCTGTCTCTTCAGCCACTCTGTTTTCAAGGCTGGTTTTGGCTGAGAGGCTTCTGAGAAGGTAATCCTTTCTGCATTGTCATTAGAACAGCTTTTTTTTTTTTTTTTTTTTTTTTTTTTTTAAGAATATCTAGGCCTTGTGTTCTCAGAAGAATTATTCTTTCAGTGATTTTTGCTTTTCCTTTTTTTGTGGATAATGTACTAAACACTCTTCCTGGTTCAGTCCTCCAAGAGAAGTTCTCATAAGAGGGTAGAAAAATTTCATTTCTTATAAAATGGAGGGAAACCATTGCCTGCCTAGCAAAGTTTACCAGCGTAAGAGCAAGGATCATAAAATCCACTTCTGGCATTCACAGCACATTTATTTTAAGGCAGTACAAGGTTAGTGAGTCTTGCCATTTGTTAAGAAGCAACAAAGGTTTATCAACCTGGGGAGGGCTGGTAGTTTTAGAAGTAGTAGGGGCTAAATTCTTACAGCAGTCTAAAAAATTAGAAAAACAAAAACCAAAAATGTATTGCAGTTTTTTGGGTGGATTTCAAAAAAACAACTTTTTTTTAAATGGTCTTATTCATCTGTGCGTGACTGCTGTGTGCAGAGGGGGTTTCAATGAACAGAACAGACTCCCAGTGAACAATGGGATATTTAATGCAAACAAATGCTCCTACTGACAAAGGAGTCTTGGCTACTCACCTATTTTTGAAAAGACATAAAAAATTCAAAATAACCACATTTTGAATTAAAATAGGTATAATTTTCCAAGTTTATGGACCACAAACTTCTAAAACTAAAATGGTCCCAGCCTTAACAACTATCCTCACCTGCTCTTTTCTATAACATTTACTTTGAACACATAATGCTTTCTTCATTAAAAAAAAAAAAATCTGTGATTGTTTAAATAAAAAGTCGCTGGAAAGCATACCTTGTATTTTTTCTTTCACTAACGGTGTTTATTTAGAACAAACAGAATGAGAAGAGGTCAGAATTAAATACTAGGTTGGTGCAAAAGTAATTGCAGTTTTTGCCATTACTTTTAAATGGCAAAACTTCAATTGCTTTTGCACCAACATATACAGTCCTGAGTTCTTCTTTATAATTAAATTAGCATCTGTATACTTTTCTGAATGGATTTACTGACACAACTATCTGAGAGGCAAACCAGCATTCCAAGCAAACCTTTCTCTTCAAGATAGTCACACAGCAGAAGCTGTTTTAAAACAGACTTGCTGAAGTAGCATTTCTGTTTCCACCAGGTAAGGGAAGGCTGTAGCCTGAATGCAGAATTGATATTCCACGTCCCATGATGGGGCGGACAGGTTCTGCAGAGCAACATCCAGTGTGTAAATACAGAGCAACACTGGAAATGCTCAGCGGCTGGTGGTTGAGTTTATTTCAGTAAGTGAAATTACTCGATAGGATGGTTTGTTAAGCGTTTGTTAAATCCCTCCAAAACCAAACCAAACCAAACCAAGCAAAGGTAGGGTCAGCACACAAGCAGAGAGAAAAGCTAATCCACAAAGAGACGTGTTCAAGCCCTTCTACTGAAATGTGGTGCATAGTTTCTTAAGTGAAGAGATTTTTAATAAAAAACACTGAAAATGTGCAGCTCCAGAAAGGTTGACTCAAACTATGTTTAAGAAATGGGGTCAATGTGGAATGTATGAAGAGATTTTAAAATGATACAGGAAAAAAATCCTAAGCTCTGCAAACAGAAGTCACCTCTTAACATCTTTTACAGTTTGTGTGTGAAAAGGAATTTGTGCTTGGCTACTGGTACTAAGATTGTACTTCATCTCAGGAAAAGGAGAGGGGTGCATTTCACACCAAAGCCCTGGCAACTGTAAGGCTTTGAAAGAAGGCAGCATAAAGTTTGTTTTCATACATGAAATAATATTGAGACCAAAAGTTCACTCTATGTATAGTTGTGTCTTAAGGTCAAAAATTTTTGAGATAAGGAAATTCGAAGACTTGGGGGAGAATTTTAAAAGTAAAAGCACTGTATGTGTGTGGACTCATAAGTGCAAAAATGAACCTCAAAAGTCTTCTAGTTCATATAAATGTGCCAAACAATTTAAAAGCTATAACCATCTACAGTAACTATAACAAATATATATAACATACCTATATATAGAACACCAACATACATGTTTATATACATTTATACACACATGCACATGAAAGGAGTGGGAGTGCTGGGCTCCTACTGAGCCACTCTGTACCGTCAGCTGGAACAGTGACTAAACAAGCCATGTTCCTAAGCCATGCTGCTCATCTTCCCAAGCCGTCTTGCTCCGTAGAGGTGCCTGCAACGATGGCCTGCTGCAGAATACAGAGTGGCTTTTTCATGTTTGATGGGTTGTAAGAAACAAAAAACCAACTATGGCATCTATGAAGACTATGCAACAGAGACTGTAAGTGGCCCGCAAAGCCAAAAAAATATATTATCCGGTCCTTTCTAGAAAAACTTTGCTTTTTCCTATTTCTACAGGACAAAATGAGACGCCATTCCCAACAAGCAGGATAAGAAAAATTTAAATTACCCTCAGATGGTGTGTGACTCAAATAAACGTTTGGTTATAAATGAAGGAATGTACTTTCACAAGAGAAAACAATCTTACAGAGTCTTCAATTGCTACAAATACCCCATTTTCAGAATATCCCACAGATGAATGTATGGTGGTTAGAATGTAGTAACATTTGACATAGGAGACTAGTTTTAGAAGCTAGTCTCCTCTGAAACTTATATTTTGTTTTTTCTTTTTTTCAATGAGAAATATTTGATCACTGTCTGTAATAGCTTATAGTCTTCATTCTTAAGAAACATCCAGAATCAAGGGATATCAGGTATTAATGTTTTTTCTTTTTTTGGGTATCAGGTATTAAGCCTGATATTATTGTTGCCTTCTGACCTTTAAAATTCTAGCCTTCAGCCAAAAACATATATTTCATTCTTGAAGTGATTTTTGTCAATAGCTAACAAAATTAATCTTTATTAACTTGGTATACGTAGGATGTGATATGATTTAGAAAGAGCTAGTCACTGAAACAAGTTCAAAACCTGTGAAGCCAGCATTAAATACCTAGAGACTGAATAAAGAAAAAAAAACAGGTCTGACAACGTGAATCTCCTCTTGTGTCACTGGCTACCACCTGCGGTAAGAAAACACAAAGTTCAGGACGAAGAGACATGCTGATTTGGACCCAAAACAGACTGCTTCTTTACCCAGTACTATGAAAATGCCCTTTTAGGAAGTAATAGTATAAATAGCAGGGCAGTATAATAGTATAAATAGCAGGGCAGTATGAGATGTAAAGATAGGGAATTCCAAAACTATTCTGGACTTTTTAAAGAATACATAACATTTTAGGGAAAAGTTTATCCTCAACAAAAGGCAACAAATGAATTCCTTCCTCCAGCAAAGAACTCTCCCACTCCTCACTTCCTTCTCTCTGATAATGCAGGTATAACCTGTTCCTCAGGAAATGGCCCATCTCCAAATTCCTCCTCCAGGAGCTTCTGCTCCTTAACTGATTCATTCCTGTGGTCTCCATTCCTTGAGCACTCCACCCCCACATTAGTCAATTCTCTATGTGGTTCTGCTGTGATTCTTATGTAATGTCTTAGAGTCATGCTTCAGATAGTCACTGCTACTCTAAGACTGGCAGCAGACATGGACAAGGTCATCTGGTAAGTGCTAAGTGCATTTTCTTCTGGACTTTCAGAAATTGATGAATCAGTTTAATAGTTGAGACTCAAAAGTTTCCTGGTAATTAACTCGCTTGGCAGATCTATTGGTGATTTTATACTGTTTAAGTAATCCATTACAATGAAGTCCTGTTCCAAATGATCCACATTTCCATTGAAATTACAGAGATAGTCTACAGTCACATTACCACCCTGCAAAAAATAATTCTCAGGCAAAGTGGAGCCCAACACTATCTCGGGTTCCATTTAATTTGTTGCTTGTAAGTGGTGTTGGTTTCTTCTCAACACAGGACAAAATAACTCTGATGATTAAAAATGATTAAACATTTTGGCAACTAGGAAGCGTTCTCCAGTGGTGCTGCTTCAGGCATTCCACCAGCAGTACAGTCTCAAATAAAAATAAAACCATGTTAAACTGTATCTCTCCTCTTCTCTAGAGTGTTTGCTTTTTGTATTTCCTTTAGTAAACAAGAAATGAGAAATGAACTCACCACACCGTAGGAATATGTGTCACAAGTTTCTGACACAGGGAGACTTTGGATAACTTCTGGAGCCATCCATGGGAAAGTTCCAACCAAGGACATGTGTGTTGTATGGTTATGGAACCGAGAGGCACCAAAGTCACAAATCTGAGGAGACAGGAATCAGTATCAACTTTCTACTTATTGGCTAATTAAGGAATTATTAGTTACAAAAATCTACATCTGAAATTAACAATTTTTAAAGTGAAAGAAGTAGTCCTACCTTCAATACTCCATCAGCAGCTATAACAACTAAAAAAGAAAAAAGGATAAATTATGACAATCATCTAATTGGTTTGAGCTGTTTTCTACTGAAAAAACCATAAACTTCTATTTCTGTCTTCAATATGGGATTACGAAAGGTGAAATCAATGTATTTACAGCATTGAGGATTCTGCAAAAGGGGGCTGACATTAAAACAAAAACTTAATTCCATCAGGTACTGATTAAAAAGGCTTCTGAGACATTTATTTTATCTAAATGCAGTACTGTCCAATAAGAAAGGCACAAATTAGTAGTAGTTAGGAGAACCAAATTTTTACCTGGGTTCTGCCCGTATACTGCCAATGTGACACTGAGGTAGTCATTAGCTTTACTACTTCGTATTATATGTAGGGTTTCCTCCCAACTGAGTGATTTTTGTTAAAGGTGGAGAGAATATCATTCATTCACTTGCTCATACATTCATTCATTTAATAAATATTTGCTGAGGCTACTGTGGGTAAGGCCACGTACTATGCTGTGGAACAGGACTGTGAGCAAGTCTGGCACTGTCTTTGCTCTCAGGGGGTTTATATTCTTATCAGAGAGACAATTAAATAAACATCTACAACAAAGTGGGATAGATTCCATGATGAGAGAAACAAACAAACTATAGAGCCAAAGAACAATGATATCTATGTCAAGGGAGGTCAGATGAAGTTTCCTGTAAGAAATGATGCTTATGCTAAAACCTGAAAAACACAGGAGCTAACCAGAAAGAGGAGAGCTGAGGGAGGAAAGTAGTTTCCTAGGCAGAAGAGAGAGTCTATGCAAAAACTCAGGAGCAGACAAAAAAGGCATGGCAATTTTGGAAGGTAGGGGCCAGGTCAAGAAAAGCCCTTGTGAGAAAGAGAAAGCCAACGAACAATTTTATGTGGAGGAATGAAATGAGCAAAGGTGCAGAGGGGAGACTATGTCAGAGAAGAATAGACCTGGAGGCAAGGGGATCACTTTGCACTCAAGGTTTTATGGTCCAGGAGACAGATGAGGACGCCTGTACTAAGGCAGTGGCAAAGGACAGGAGAAAAGTTGACCGAGTCAAAAAATGTTTGCGATGTAGGATCACCTAGGCTTGATGAATGGCTGGTTATTGGGGGAGAAGGAAGAGAACTCAAGGATAAAATCAGATAAAGAACCAATACAGATTAATGGTTAGAATAGGAGCTCTGGATTTAAACAGTAACTACTATTTATCTCATTTCTGGCTTGGGCAAACAGTACTGCCACTTGGTAAAGGAAATGCAGGGATGATTTTTTGGGGGTAGCGAGAAAATGAAAAGATTAATTTGGATATAATATATTTTAGGGTCTTAACAAATATCTATGTGGATGTGTCTAATCAGCAGATAGATATATAGTTTTGAAGTTGAGATCTGTTTTTGAGTGTTAACATGCAAATAGGGCTTTTATGGGAGTGCAGGGATCAGAGCATAAGAGGAGATGAGTCCAAGGATAAAGTTCTGAAGAACTGTTTCAGATGTTTCTTTTGTAAACCGTGCAGTGCCTTGAACATGATAGATGATCAATATTTACGAGTTACCGATGATTTTACCAAGGAGGGAAAATGAGCTTTGTATGATATAACATTTGAAAATTGCCTCAGGGTAAACCTGATACTATAAGTATTAAGCTATAAACTTTTATAAATAGAAATGTAAATATTATTAATTTTATATTCAGCTTTCTCATTATAAGATTAACAAGTGCTCATTAGAAAAACTGCCACTATAAAAATACATAACACCACTTTGGGAGGCCAAGACGGGTGGATCACGGGGTCAGGAGATCGAGACCATCCTGGCTAACCCAGTGAAACCCCGTCTCTACTAAAAAATACAAAAAATTAGCCGGGCGAGGTGGTGGGCGCCTGTAGTCCCAGCTACTCGGGAGGCTGAGGCAGGAGAATGGCGTAAACCCGGGAGGCGGAGCTTGCAGTGAGCAGAGATCCGGCCACTGCACTCCAGCCTGGGCGACAGAGCGAGACTCCGTCTCAAAAAAAAAACAAAAAAAAACCATAACACAGAAAGTGAAACTCTGGTTACCTTTCCAAGAGAAAAAGAATTGCTATAAGTTAGTTCTGTATTCTTTCAATATGAGTGTATGTGTTTTTCTATTTAGTAACTGTAACACATATAACTGTAACTTTTTAAAATGGGGACATTCTCCATTGTTATATAGTCTTCATAATGATAGCATGGATACATCCATAATTTAGTTAGTCATTCCTCTTTTGTAGAAGATTTAAGATATACTGAAGTCCAACAATATAGTTAAATTGAAAGTCTGAGCATGAACTGAAAATTTACAAATTCATAAAACTGATATTTTCTACTATAGTCTAGATTATTTCCTAATGACTTCCTGTTAGCTGACCATATATCAAAAGTGCTTAGTTCCAGGAAGCTTATGTCTAAGAAGAACCAAAGAATGTGTGATAGCCTAGAAGAGGAAAGGACAATCAGACAGGGTTAAATTGGTGGGCCAACCTGGACTACTGATGAGTGGCAGGTCCCGATAACTTCCCTCCCCACCCCCATCTCTTCACCCCCTGCTAAACACACACACACTCACACACACAAACGTCACAGTCCTGGGGCATGTGCAAGGGTACCTGATCGATTCATTCCCTGGTCCTCTTCCACTACTTGTCATCACTACCTGTTCTAAGGATCACACTATTAGCATATACTCATTTTAATTAAAGATCTCCTAAAAATAGAGAGTTCTCTTCCTCCTTGCTGAAAGGGAGCATTTAGAAAGCATGTAAATAATTAATTGATACGAGGGTATTCAAAATAGTAGCAAACTCTGGTGTTTAGCTAGTTCTATAACCCTACTGCCTTTCTCAGATAACTCTGAAGTGACATAGCGGAAGAAGCATTCTGTTACCACTCCTACTTGAAGGTAATGTCTAATCCTGCAAGTTATTTTAAAATGCTCACCCTCCAAATTATAAAATACAGGGCTATAAATAAACTTTAGAAAGTACAGAAGAAGAGAAAGAAGAAAAAGAGAGCCTTTACTTTCCAAACTTCCAAACATGTGGCTCATTTTGCACCCTACTCCAGGTAATACAGGCAGGACTGGCACAAACAATTTACACCATGCAATTCAGACGCAATAAGAACAAAATTCAAAATTGATAGTGCACAAAGCCACCTAAAAATAGAAGACTAAAAATATATGACTGCACACTTTGACACAGCAGTATCTCTTTTAGAAAATGGTTCTAGGGAAATAATTAGGGATGTCTTGAAAAATTTGGCTGAAATAGTAAGCCCAACATTTCTTATCAGAGAAAAAATGTAAACAATTCAAATGTCCACATTCTGGGCTATATTTATACAGTGAAATGCTGTGCAGCTTTCTCAAATAATATCAAGGATTTTGTTATTTATTGACAGTAGAAAGGCTTCCATGGTATCAGCAGTGAGTCCAATAGTAGGTTACAAAAGATATGTAAAAGCATGATGCTCATTTCTACATGCAAGTGTATATAATTTGTAATAAAATAGATAAAATAAAAACATAGCTACATTACCGTTTCTTGACTTGAGGTCTCTGTGAATCACCTTGACAGGAGCCTCCATATGTAAATAGTGCATTCCTTTTCACACAAGAAGAAAGAAAGGCCTATTAATATTTTTCAACATTACATCAGTATTACCTTTCATAGTTTTTCAAAGAACTCAAGAGCAGAAACTAATTCACATGTCTTATTCTTCCATGACTGATAAAATGAGAAGAGAATATATCTACATTAGTAACATGTATATGTGAAGTCAAATTTATAAACTTTAATCTCTTAGAGATTAGGAATTTGACTGTGGGTAAAGCTAACTTCTTAAAATACCTAATAAGGACACCTTAATTTTCTGCAGTCTGCGTGAAAATAGTACAGTAACCACTGAAAGGAGTGCTCCATGACTAAGGTATTCCACTACAAACTACCTTCTAAATCTGCCAAAGTTCTGAGTAAAATTTGCGGTTTTCATCTGGTTGTCTGCGGTTACCCAGCTGCAGATTCTGATGTCCAGTTACCAAAGTTCCGGATGTCTATGGTTACCCAGCTGCAGCTTGGCTTATTTTCTCAGTACCCATTCCAACAAGACCTGGGAGTGGATGTGGAGTAGCAGTGGGGAGAACTGGGAGGGTTAGTTATGGTTAGTAAATAATTTTATGATCTTCAGATAAAAAAGTATACAGTAGTTACAAAATATTTCATTCCTTTCACAAGGATAAATCTTTGAGATAATCTGTATTTCAACATACTCCAAAATTCTTTCCATCATATTTAGGATGTAAATCCAATTACTTCAGTATATTGGGTATATATAAACTTTTCAGAGTTTTATTATTTTGAGTCAAAAATTATACTTTAAAGACATATTTTATGGTTACCACCTTAGCAGTTTTTGACCCTTTCTGTATTTATGTACTGTCTACCCCTTTAGAATAAAAAAAGGATGATTTTCTACTAAAATATATCTTCTTTATTTCTCAAGTTGTCTTTTCTAAATAATGGCAGAAACAGCCTCCCCCTCACCTCCAAATTAAACAGGTTTCTTTTTAAAATGAACAATACATTGAAAATAATTTAATAAGAGGCTTTGGCTTTTTAAAGTGTATAGAACATTTTAATTTTATAGAGGTTAATTTTAAAATCTCTTCTTCTTCTACTATTTTAATTATTGTATATTGAAGCATCGTGAAAGGACAAAGAAAATAAAAAAATTTAAACTCTTGCCTTTTAATGATATCACCGAATGATATTACTGAAAAGAGTCAAGTTAACACAAGTATTAGTAATTATGTGATCTTAGATAAGATGTAACTGGGATAAAGGAAATTTCTCTTCTGATACGAAGTTCTACATCCCTCAAACTGCAAAAATTCAATAGCTACAACTTGGGTAGCATTTAATAATCTATATGACTGGATTTCACAGTTACCTCTGTCTTGCTTTAGAATCAAATTCCTTAATAATTTTTCAGGTAGGAACTGTATAATTACTATTACTGGTAGAGATAGTTTCTACACTTGCTGACAAGTAAGGATTTCAAAAAACAAGACTCAAATACAAAAGCTTTAAATATAGGCACTTTTCTTCCTCATGGCAGATTATCATAAGCAAAAAGTACCATAAAGTTTTTGTGTACAGTGCATAGTACACATTTAAATAATATTTCATATAAACAATAGTCATCACACTCACATAAAATTCTATTTAATGTTTTTGTAGATCCATCTATAATTCTGCCTTATTTTTATTGCAAACAATTAAGAAGGCTGAAAAATACTTTCATCAGGTGTACATTCAGGGTTTCCTAGAAAAAGAGTTGGCAGGTATATGGCCGGGCGCGGTGGCTCAAGCCTGTAATCCCAGCACTTTGGGAGGCCGAGATGGGCGGATCACGAGGTCAGGAGATCGAGACCATCCTGGCTAACACGGTGAAACCCCGTCTCTACTAAAAATACAAAAAACTAGCCGGGCGAGGTGGCGGGCGCCTGTAGTCCCAGCTACTCTGGAGGCTGAGGCAGGAGAATGGCGTAAACCCGGGAGGCGGAGCTTGCGGTGAGCTGAGATCCGGAGGCTGCACTCCAGCCTGGGTGACAGAGCTAGACTCCATCTCAAAAAAAAAAAAAAAAAAAAAAAAAAGAAAAAAAGAAAAAGAAAAAGAGTTGGCAGGTATAACTGAGGAGACTTTTGGGGAGAATTGGAATGAGTGGTGACCATTTTGAGACTGGATTGGAGTTTATCTGCTTTTGTTCCTTTTAAGCATTGCTGATTGACTTGCAGCGATTTCAGATATACTTGCTGGTCCACCCTCCATTTATCCTCACATCCAGAAAGAAGAGAATCTTTTTTGCTTTGAGGAGATATTGTCTCAACAGCAATGATGCTGAGCAATGCCTATTTCAAAATACATGAATCAACCTTTACTTAAAATAAACTATTCATTTTTTGATTTCTCAACATATCATTGCTCCAGTGGATTCAACCATAGGTCAACCCAAAAGGTACATAGCTGAATTTGAAACAGAATCTACAAAAATCAAGCCTTCCTACTTAATCTCTTAAATTCTTAAGTTCTACACACAGCTTTATCAGAGAAAGCTGAAGTCATTCCTAAAGCCCTGATTTGTTTTTTTTTGGGCCATCTTTAAAGGATTTTTAAAATGTTAAGTATTACTTGTGTCCATAAACATACAAGCCTCTTCTCTGCCTCACTCTTCTCACCTGAGGTGAAACACATTAGCCAGACAGGCAAAAGGGATTTTATTAATCTGCAGTTTTGGACACCATCGGGGGCCCAATCCCATTCTCTCCTTCCCTATTTTTTTTTTTTTTTTTTTTTTTTTGAGAAGGAGTCTCACTCTGCCACCCAGGCTGGAGTGCAATGGCCCAATCTTGGCTCACCACAACCTCTGCCTCCCGGGTTCAAGTGATTGTTCTGTCTTAGCCTCCCGAGTAGCTGGGATTACAGGCATGCGCCACCACCATGCCCAGCTAATTTTGTATTTTTAGTAGAAATGGGGTTTCTCCATGATAGTCAGGCTGGTCTCAAACTCCTGACCTCAGGTGATCCGCCTTCCCTGGCTTCCCAAAGTGCTGAGATTACAGGCGTGAGCCACCGCGCCTGGCCTCTCCTTCCTTATTTTTAACTCTGGTGCCAGTTTGCTATCTAATTCTTTTTTTTTTTTTTTTTTTTCTATACTGAATCTCACTCTGGCTGGAGTGCAGTGGCTTGATGTTGGCTCACTGCAAACCTCTGGGGCTTGAGCGATTCTCGTGCCTCAGCCTCCCAAGTTGTTGACTACAGGCGAGTAGTGCATCACCACGCCCAGCTAATTTTTTGTATTTTTAGTAGAGACAGAGTTTCGCCTTGTTGGCCAGGCTGACCTCAAATTCCTGGCCTCAAGAGACCCACCCACCTCGGCCTCCCAAAGTGCTGGGATTATAGGCGTGAGCCACTGCACCAGGTCCAGTTTGCTACCTAATTCTATTCCTTCTCTTCCTTGCCTTCTGATGCAGAGCACTAGCACTCTCGAGAAAACACCAAGAATGACTCAGCTGATGTGGAGCCAAGAGACTTACCCCTCACTCGGGATGATGTGGCATGTGCTTAAGGGGGTGCAGGGAGAAGAGGTTCCCAGACTGGGAACCAGGGATGCTTAAGTAGAGCACAGCAGGAAGCAGAGTGACTGATGTTAGCTGATTTGTTTGCTGTCTATCTATTCTAAGTGCCAATAAGTAGTGGCATGGTTGTAACTGGCTGAGCACCCTAAATGCAAATGTATGTAAGGTGATATGCTGTAAGTTAAGGACTACCTACATATGCATTTACATTATTGAAGGGTATTTCCACAATGTTGCAGGCAGCTCCTAATCAAGGCACATCACCTTGCTTACAGAGAGCTGGTCCTTGTGTTCTACTGACAAGAAGAGAAGTCTCTACGATGTTACATGAAAATATCTTTAAGAATATGAAGGTTTCCGCATGATTTGAGATGCCCGATGCATCAATACACAATTAAGCAAATTAACATAGCTAAAGTCTCAGGTACACTACCCTAAACACAGAGCTTATTATTTTTATAATGTAATGAGGCATCATTCAGCAGCAGCATCCAGCATGAAACTCAAATTTTTTTTCAGTTTCCCTATTTGAAGAATTTGGTAGGTGTTGATGAAACTTAAAATAGACAATTCCCCAAAGGAAACACTACTACTTTTGGAAGTCACACAGTGAAATCAACGCATGAGTTGCTTCCCTTACTGAGTGCTAAATCACGTTCTATTTGCTTTGTAAAGAGATGCTTGTAGAGAATGGAGTAGTAAAATGTAAAGGAGTTAATTGCCCCAGGAAAATTCAGACACACTTTGTAGGGGTTGCTAGAATACAAATATAACTATCAGTGTTCATTATTTAGATGAAGTTGTTTCCAAAGCAACTCTGACAGTTATAAATAAAGCCCAGAAATGTTCAGTCAGGAAAATGGAAAAAAAAAAGATAAAAATAAATGAAGTTTGAATTGCTTTAGAAAGCATTCGTCTATGCAGGAATGTATGAGAAAAAAGACCTTGTTTAGGGGTTTGGTGTATTAAAAATATTTAATTTCCAACAGCGATGCCTAAGTAAGTTTACATTAAATGTAAAATAAAATCTGAATTGCTTTTAGATGGCAGGACAAATAAAAATTATTTTTTGCAAGTGGTTTCTATTTTTAGCATATTATATACACAAAATGAGTAGAACTAATTCTACAATAAATGTTTTCTGGATACTGAGTCTAAGTAGAGACTTTCAGAACAACAGAATTATGATTTTTCCATTTAATGTGTCAAGCACGCTAGTCAATTATAATATCACAAAACATGACAAACATGTCTGCCCTGAAGCTACAACTAGATTTCATGGATAGAAATAAAGTAGAGAAAAGAGAAAGAGAAAAGGAATTCAGGAGTGGAAAAGGCAATGACCCAAAATGTTATCTGTACAATCAGCTTTGGAATTCTTACTACTTTTGGTCTGAAAAAAGAACATCTAAAGACAGAATAAAACATTTTCTGATGGTAAGTCCCCATTTCAGGAGGGGAAAATGCACCCCACCAATTCTGTAAGAATATACCAAATATTATTACCTTTGGCTACATCAGTGGCCCAGGTCATAATGTGATCCATATCCATCTCCTCACTTCTATTACTGTTAATGTAATCATAGAGTGATCCCAGAGAAGCATATTCTATTTTAAAAGGAAAGATAAGCATATAATTAAAATCAAGGTACATTTCAGAAATAAGGCTTTATATTTTCATTGAGAAAATACATTAAAGAATTTACCAAAAGATATCAAAAGTATATAAAAAATTATTCCATGCTATGGTTTCTAAAAGTTAATGTCATCCTGAAAAATATCTGTCAAACACAAGACCAGTAACATACAATGAATAGTAAACTTCAGTTGAGAATCAAAAGCCATTTAGCTGGAACTGAGAAACACGAAGAGGTGTTGGAAGAATAAATTTGAAACAAAGGTATGTATGTAAATAGATATTTCTTTAAAAATTGTTATTCTTATGAGATAGATATTAAATGCATAAATCAGAGAGCTTATATGACAATGCAAACAAATCAATCATTGCCGCATAAGGACTTGGAAGAGTTCTCAAAATTTAAGCACAAAAGGTCAAAAAAGTGAGAAAAATCCTTTAAAAATGAAGTATAAATTACATACCATAAACTCACCTGCAATAAGTATATTATTGGATGATTTTTAGCAAATTCATAAAGTTGGGCAACCACCACCACAATCCAGTCTTAGAACCTTTCCATCATTACAAACAGTTCTCTTGTGCCGGTTTGCAGTTAATCATCACTCTCACCCCAGCCCTACAATCTGCTTCTTCTCTCTACCAATGTGTCTTTTCTGGATAGTTCATATAAACAGAATCATACAAATTGTTCCTTGTGTCTGACATCATTCCCTCAGCATAATGTCTTTTTTCTTTCTATTTTTTTGGAGTCAGGGTCTCGTTCTGTTGCCCAGGTTGGACTGCAGTGGTGTGATCACAGCTTATTGCAGTCTTGACCTTGGCTCACTGTGGCCTCCACCTCCCAGGCTCAAGCAATCCTCCCACCTCAGCCTCCCAAGTAGCTGGGACTACAGGCACACACCACCATGCTGAGGCTGATTTTTTTTTTTTTTTTTCAGTAGAGATGAGGTCTTGCTATGTAGTCTAGGCTAATCTCAAACTCCTGAGCTCAAGCAATCCTACCTGTCTCAGCCTCCCAAAGTGCTGGGATCATAGGCTTAAGCCACTGTGCCTGGCCGCATAATGTTTTCTAAGTTCACTCAAATGGTAAGCGTACAAGAAGACTTCATTCAGTTTTATTGCTGAATACTATTCTGTTGTACAGATATACTACATTTGATTTATTCAGTCCCCAGTTGATAGATATTTGGATTGTTCCCAGTTTTTGGCTATTACGAATAATACTCCTATGAACATTTGTGTAGATGTCTATGTATGTAAATATGTTAATTTTTCTTGGGTAGATTTCAGGACTGATATTGCAGGGCCATATGGTAAGTTTATGTCTAACTTTTAAAGAAACTATCAATCTGTTTTCCAAAGAGGCTGTACTATTTTTATATTCCTGCCAGCAATGTATGAGGGTTTCAGTTTCTCCACATCCTCACCAACATTTGATATTGTCTTTTTTTTTTTTTTTGAGAAAAGGGTCTTGCTATGGTGCCCAGGCTAACCTCAAACTTCAAACTCCTGTTGTCAAGCAGTCCTTCCCTGCCACCCTCTGCCTCACAAGTAGCTGGGATTACAGGTGCATGTGACTGTGCCCAGGAGTACTGTCTGTTGTTTTGATTATGGCCATTGTAGTGGGTATAACACTAGTGGTATCTCACAGAGCTTTTAATTTGCATTTCCCTAGTGACTGACGAAGTTGGGCATCTTTTTATGTGCCTATTAGCCCCTTTTATATATTTTTAAGCAAAATGACTATTAAAATCTTTTGTCCATTTTTACGTTGGGTTGTTTTATTGAGTTCTAATATTTTTTTTTAGTTTTAGATACAAGTCCTCTGTCATATATATGATTTGCAAATATTTTTTCCCAGTTTGTCATTTGTCTTTTCATTCACTTAAGATCATCTTTCAAAGAGCAGAAATTGTTAATTTTTATAAATTCCAATTTATCAACTTTCTTTTATGGCTGTGCTTTTGGTATCATTTGTAAGAACTCTCTGCCTAACCCTCTCTGCATGAAGATTTTCTCCTATTTTTCTTTTAAGAGTTTATAGTTTAACCCTTATACTTAGGCTTATGATCCATTTTGAGTTCATTTTTATGTGTGGTCTGAGGTGTGGCTCTAATTTTTCTTTGGCATATGAATTTATTTTTGAGACAAGGTCTCACTCTGTTGCCTAGGCTTGAGTGCAGTGGCACACTCTTGGCTCACCGCAAGCCTCAACCTCCTGGGCTCAAGCAATCCTCCCACCTCAGCCTCTCTAGTAGCTGGGACTACAGGTGCACATCACCACGCTAGCTAATTTTTTTTGTACAGACGGGATTTTGCCATGTTGCTCAGGCTGGTCTTGAACTCCTGGGCTCTAGTGATCCTCTCGCCTCAGCCTTCCCCAGTGCTGGAATTACAGGCGTGAGCCACTGCACCTGGCCCTGGCATACGAATTTCTAATTGTCTCAACGATCAAAGACTGTCTTTCACCTACTTAACTGTCTTGGCATCTTTGATGAAAATCAATTGCCAATCAATGTAAGGCTTTTTCCCTAGACTTTTAACTGTGTTCCTTTGGTCTACATCCCTGTAGATATTATGCCAATATTGTATTAGGTTGATTACTACAGATTTGTAAGTTTTGAAATGAGGCAATCTAAGTCCTCAAAGTTGGTTCTTTCTCAAAATTGGTTTGACTATTTTGCATTACCACATACATTTTAGGATTGGCTTATTAATTTCTAAAAAAAAGTCTGCTGGGATTTGGATAGGAATTGCGTGGAATTTATAGATCATTATGGGGAGAAGTGCCCTCTTGACAACATCAAATCTTCCAAACCATAAATATGTAAATGTCTATAATATAGTCAAAGATGTTGAAATTAAATTGGTGTCTATCATTTCTTACCTTTAACCAATAAACATTATTTTTCTTTAAAGGAGATAAAAGTACTACTCATTAAATATAGTGAAAATAAACATCATTAATTAAACACTATGTCTCGCTAACCTCTTTACATCCATTAACACTCTGTAGTAAAAATAACATTGGTTTTTGCTATGGCTTTGTATTTCTTTAAAATATTAACTAAAATAGATTTCTGATTTGGGAAATATGATAACCAGTGCCATTTGGTTTTAAAAAGAATTGTATCTTAATCACCAAGTAAAGACAGCAAGAAAACAATGACGTGGTCACTTGAAGATTCTCTCAGTCTACTGTTCACCATCTAGTCAGACACCCTTAAACTGATTCCAGCAAAATGTCTAAGAAATTCATCGATCAGCCTCCAAAGCACATCAGAGAAAGTGCTAATACAGTGAACAGTAAAAAAAACAATGGCAGCAGAACATCTTATTTAAACTTTTGAGATGATAAAACAGTACAGAAGTGGGAACCGTTTGGAATTTTTTTTCTTGTTTTGGTTAAGATCATTAATACTTTATAAACTTCATACATATGGCCCACTGTAAGGTTTAAAGAATAAAAGGTTTAATAGAATAAGCAAGAGAATGCCATAAAACCCTTGAAATAAGAAACACTGCTAATTTTTACAAACACAAAGTTCCTCACGTTTCAATCAAGTTTAGTCAGCCCTCATTATTCATAAGGACAAGTAGGCCAGTTTACAGACAAGCGGCACCCTACGAATGGCTCTTAGGCACGACACAGTTCTTAAGATAAACATGTTTACACTTGAAACAGTCATGTGCATATTACAAAGATGGCAACTGTAGTCCTGTAAAATTATACCTAAGAAAAGAACGAGTCAACTTATATTCAGGAACTTCTAAAATCCCTCATATTTTAAGATGCTCTCTCCATTACTTTATTTGAACAACAAAACACTGTTTAGGGAAAAATATATAAGTCTGAGATGATCTCAATCAAAGCCAGTTTTTCAAAGCTTATAAAGGTCACCTATAAGAATAAGACAAAAGGGAGGGAGGGAATAAGGGAAGGGTAACAAAATTTAACACAGAGCCAATTATTCCTGGAACTATAACTCAATTCCAACTGCGGGATGTCACTGAAAACGAGCCTTCTAAAGATCACTTTGAAAAGCAGTCAGTTACGATTATAAATATACCATACGGGACTAAAATATTCAACAATCCTAATGTTATGCCATTGGGTACTTGTAGCTTGAGATAAATATCCAGAGATAGTATTATACAGAGATTCCCCAAACCATGATACTTCAAACATCTTATACTATAGTTAAGACACTACTCCAAAAACCACGTTAACTTTAAAAAGTCATTCTAATGATGATGAAGACATGGAATACCATTTGACCCAGCAATCCCATTACTGGGTATATACCCAAAGGAGTATAAATCATTCTACTATAAAGACATACACACACGTATGTTTATTGCAGCACTATTCACAATAACAATGACTTGGAATCAACCCAAATGCCCATCAATGACAGACTGGATAAAGAAAATGTGGCACATACACACCATGGAATACTATGCAGTCACAAAAAGGATGAGTTAATGTCCTTTGCAGGGACATGGATGAAACTGGAAACCATCATTCTCAGCAAACTAACATAGGAACAGAAAACCAAACACCACATGTTCTCACTCATAAGTGGGAGTTGAACAATGAGAACACATGGACACAGAGAGGGGAATATCACACACCGGGGCTTGTGGGGGGGGGTTTATTTAATGCTAGGGAAGGGAGAGCATTAGGAAAAATACCTAATGTAGATGATGGGTTGATGGGTGCAGCAACCACCATGGCACGTGTATACCTATGTAACAAACCTGCACGTTCTGCACAGGTATCCCAGAACTTAAAGTATAATAAAAAAGATACATCATTAAATAAAATGGTTTCATGACTGAAGTTGCAAGAAAGGCAATATTATTACCTTTATTTCATATAAAATATCATCTTTAGGTATGTGGATAGCTAAACTAACATATTAACTATTTTAAATAAGCATTCAATTCTTTCTTTTTTTTTTTTTTTTTTTTTTTTTTTTTTGAGACGGAGTCTCACGCTGTTGCCCAGGCTGGAGTGCAGTGGCGCGATCTCGGCTCACTGCAAGCTCCGCCTCCCGGGTTCCCGCCATTCTCCTGCCTCAGCCTCCTGAGTAGCTGGGACTACAGGCGCCCGCCACCGCGCCCGGCTAATTTTTTGTATTTTTAGTAGAGACGGGGTTTCACTGTGGTCTCGATCTCCTGACCTTGTGATCCGCCCGCCTCGGCCTCCCAAAGTGCTGGGATTACAGGCTTGAGCCACCGCGCCCGGCCAATTCTTTCATCCTTTTGGTTTTCCCACTGGAAATTGTGGACTCACTATATACACATATGGTCACATGCCTTTCAAGCCACTTCTCTGAAGAAAGTAGTTTACTGGATTTTAGTATAAAGCATTTGTTTCTTTTTTTTTAAAGTCATTAAGAACCACATTAAGCAAACATTTCCTTTTCATTTATAAGATGATTCTTCCCTTTGAGTTTTACGGTGACAATAGCTGGCTTCGATAAATGTAAACATAATATCAGTTTTGTTGGAACAAAACCATTACCATGAAATCTCTTTGTAATGTCACCAAGACCAAGCTTAATTTAGATGATAACTAATAGAATAAATAAATTTACGCAAATGTCTGAAACGTGTTACAACAAAATGTGACACGTGTCTCTAATTGACTAATAAAAAAAGACCAGCACAATATCAAAACATGCAAATTAGATGTATTTGTGCTTAAAATAAATCAAGATCAAGTTAAGGGAAATGAGATTGGGCACTTAAAAATTAGTATGTTTTCCTTGGCTGGGTTGAATGAGAATTTGGGCCTGCTGAGAAATGATGCAGAACTAGTCTCCTCTCTTAGAGAAGTAACAGAGGCTAACGCAGAACAGGTAACTTAAGAGGTGAGATCAGCCCCTGACAACAAAGAGCAACTTCCAGGCATCTGGGATCCTAAATCACTTCTCTCTGGAACCCTGGGACCCAGTCTGCCACCCTTTTTTTACTCTTAGATTACCAGATACTTTGGGTGTCGGTTCCTCTCCAATCTGGCTTGCTGCAAAAGAGCTACATGGTCTGGTACCTAACAACTCCTTCCTTCATCTCCCAGGAACTCCCCCTGCCCTCATGTATTTATGTTTTACACACACACACACACACACACACACACACACACACACACAGAGAAATAAAATAATGGGAGTAGTACAGAATGAAGAGGTTTCCAAAGATCAAAGAAAAGATGATCCAGGCCGGGCGTGGTGGCTCACACCTGTAATCCCAGCACTTTGGGAGGCTGAGGTAGGCAGATCATGAGGTCAGAGATCGAGACCATCCTGGCCAACATGGTGAAGCCCCGTCTCTACTAAAAACACAAAAATTAGCCGGGCGTGGTGGCGCACACCTGTAGTCCCAACTACTCAGGAGGCTGAGGCAGGAGAATTGCTTGAACCCAGGAGGTGGAGGTTGCAGTGAGCCCAGTTCGTACCACTGCTGCCTGGCAACAGAGCAAGACTCCGTCTCAAAAAAAAAAAAAAAAAAAAGAAAAGAAAAAGAAAAAAAGAAAAGATGATCCATTATTGTTTCTTTTGGCTTTGGAGTCTGAGTTTCTTGTCACCCCATTTCTTTGTAGATCTGGGAGAAAGATGTTCATTTCCCTTCGATGGGAAATAAATTGGCAGCTGCCTCTTAGTCTCTTCCCCAGGTCCCCTGATTAGCAGGTTTTATATGTCTGTGATAAAAAGTTTCAGCAAACACACATGCACAACTATATACATACATACATACTCTCACCCAGAGATCATGTATTCTAGTCCCTTCATTCACATGAGAAAACAGACAGAGAGAGATCATCAGTGACCCATCTATGAAGCTCTGGCAGAATCAAGACAAGATCTCACATCTCACAATTCCCATTCCATTGCTCATTCCATTCCACCACTCTGATAAATAATTCTTTCAAGCCCTCAGCATGAATGACAACAGCTGCCTGCTGCAACAACCTTTTCTATTTAAAAACAAAAAAACAAAAAAACAAAAAAACTACCTCAAATTGAATGGATTCAAGCCATCCAAGCTTCCTCCTTCAGAGCCTCCACCATTTGATAAATACGATGAGGTTCACAGAGGGGTATCTGGCTGGGGCTGGGTGATCAAGGTCAGTTTTCCTGCCTATCTTTGCTTCTCTCTTAACCGCCTCATACTAAGACTTATTTGTGCTCATTTCCAGTGGCAGAGTAAGTGTCATCATCACTAATCCATGTGATCTCTTCACTCCCAAACTGGGCTCAGTTGTCATATTTTCTACTACCCACGCACAGAGCATAGCCATAGATGGTAGGTTGAAAGGCTCACATAAATAGCACTTAGTTAATTAAAACTAATATCTCTAGGAACAAAGATAATCATATCAAATCAATACATTCAAAACACTAAAACTCATCTAACAGGTCTCTTTAATAATCAATCTCATAGGTCAATAAGAGCTATAAATTCACAATCTACTACTAGCTCATAATCTGAAACTTGTGTTGTTTTAATTCTTATGTTTAATGTTAACAGTTGCTTTCTTACTGGCTCTACAGAGAGAGAGATATGGATCCATAAAAAAACAATCAATTTAACTAAATAATTTGGTAGTTGCAAGTATGAGTAGAGAATGCTAAAGGGATGAATGAAATAAAGGACTGGTTAGTGTGATACAAATGCTGAATGAAAGCGAACTTCTTGGATTATTTCTCCCTCTTTTAGATGAGGTGACCTAGGGGAAATATGCTGGCTAAGAATGTTTCATATCTTCCTACTCAGAGTAAACTCTTGGAAAAATAATTTCATATCACCACTCAAGTCCCCTTTTTTCCATTCACCCTCACCTCAAGAAACTAGAACACTTCATGAATAGCTCATTAGTTGGCCAAAAATATTTTCAAAAAGCATTAAACATCAAGAGTATATAACAAGAAACAGAATTTCTAATCTCTTGGGAGTATCACACTTTCTTAGGGAGGAATAATATCAGCCACAAACGAGGATCAGAACACTGGATTCAGATTTTAAAAGTAAATATAACTAGTGAAAAAAAAAGTAGATACAATAGACACAGAAAAAAGGAGCCACATGGTATATGGGTTGACAAAGAAAGGTTTAACTTTAAATCAGAAATCTGACTTAAGCCGGGCGCGGTGGCTCAAGCCTGTAATCCCAGCACTTTGGGAGGCCGAGACGGGTGGATCACGAGGTCAGGAGATCAAGACCATCCTGGCTAACACGGTGAAACCCCGTCTCTACTAAAAAATACAAAAAAAAAACTAGCCGGGCGAGGTGGTGGGTGCCTGTAGTCCCAGCTACACAGGAGGCTGAGGCAGAAGAATGGCGTAAACCTGGGAGGCAGAGCTTGCAGTGAGCTGAGATCCGGCCACTGCACTCCAGCCCGGGCGACAGAGCGAGACTCCGTCTCAAAAAAATAAATAAATAAATAAAAAGAAATCTGACTTAAAACGTGAGGTATGGTTACCTCCCCCCTCACCAACAATATACTCCATTCTTGGGTATTTACATTTATAGGAAATATAGATTCAAGATAAAAATTGCTACATGCCCCATTTCAGTCACAGATCTAAAGGCAGTGAATTGGGGAAAAAAGTCCCTCCACTTAAGAACTTAGGTTAAAATGCTACTAAGAGTAAAAGCATGTTAAACTACCTGCTGCCAGAAGATGGAATAACAGCAACCATGTCTCTCTGAGTTTAAGAACCAGTCAGCTCACAGCTTTCCAGAACCTAGCTTGCATAGAAGAGGAGCTTCTGTGGAGAATCAGCTTGAGGAATTTATAGTGCTTTGGTTCTACCACTAGCTAGGTGACCATGGGAAAGTTGCTTAAGTTAGAGATGTACTTTCTTACTAGTAAAATAGAAATTATTTTATCTATGTCATAGGATTACTGTAAGTATTAGATGAGATAATTTATAGAAAGTACTTAATACAATCCTTTTTGTTGAGGGGTGTTTTGTTGTTATTTTCTATAAAGACAATCCAGGTTCTCACCTCTATTGTGGGAGAAGATATGGCTAATATTTTAAGGTTTTCTTGTTTGACTTTGTTTTAATCAAAGAATTGCCAAGATAGAGATCAAAGTTATTTGTTGTAAAACCGAGTTATTGTAGACCTACAAGCTATTCAGTGGATTATACAAATATGAGCATAAAGTATTAAAGATATGTGTCTCTCTGTATTTTCATGTGGCAAAACTTTCTATGTGCTCCTTTTTAGAAAGGGTATGTCTGTCAGTTATAAACTGCTGCTCCAAATTATATGATAATTTAGATCAAGGTCATTACCAACTTAGTTGACCAAACCTGAAAAATATTGTTCTCATGTCAGAGACCTTGAAGAAAGAATGCTCTAATGGGATTAAAATGCCTTGCAAAGAATTACAACATGAATAGCTCAAGAAATCTTAATTTATAAAAGGTCACAGAGTTACAAAAAACATCTCTCATTTCAGCTAATTAAATGAAATTTTAGTTAAACGGCACCTTGAAATATTGGTATTGCAGCTGCAAGTGCATTTAAATAGCATTTACGCAGATATAATTAGCACAATTAAACATGGGTAGAAGTGGAAACACTATTCTTAATTATATTGATATAATCAGTTTTATTAATGCTTTATAGCAACAAAAGTGACATCTGACAGTAACACACAATTCATGATTGAACCTAATATTAAGCATTTTAGCATATTAAGGAATCTAAAGCTAGGTAACTGGAAAAAGAAAGAAGTCAAATACTGAGTTCTTACCTGTGACAATGCCATAGTTGGGAGGTTCAAGAATTACTCCATAAAACTGGATGATGTTTCTGTGACTGAGGACACTGAGTATTTCTGCCTGTACGAAAAATAAAATGCAAAGTTGCATAAAATTTCACATTTATAATAGTAGAATAAAACAGGCTTCCTACTCATTTTTTTTTTTTTTTGAGCTAGGATCTTGCTCTGTTGCCCAGGCTAGAGTGCAGTGGTGTGATCTTGGCTCACTGCAGCCTTGGCCTCCTGGGCTCAAGTAATTCTCCTGCCTCAGTCTCCCAAGTAGCTGGGACTACAGGCACATACCACTACACTCAGCTAATTAAATTTATTATTTATTTTTTTTTAGAGATGGGGTCTATGTTGTCCAGGCTGATCTCGAACTCTTGGGCTCAAGCAATCCTCCCACCTTGGCCTGCCAAAGTGCTGGGATTACAGGTGTGAGCTACCACGCCTGGTCTTAGTTTTCTTTTACGTACATTTACAAAGATGTATATGTGCCCAACCAGTATGTAATTCTGCTAAAGTTGTCTTTCTTGAAAGTTTAAACATTTCTACTGAAGCTTTCTGAAAATTTAGAAAGAAAATGGGGTTGAAGAAGCGATAAGAGAGGTGTTTACTCCAAGCCCACCTGACTGATAATGGAGGAGAATGACTGAAGAGATACCCCATTTATTTACAGTGAAGGTCCTCTTCCTAATAGTCAACTATATATATTTTGCAAAATGTCTGTTCTGAGAGGCTACAGCCAGACTGAACTTCTGTTGGTTAGATGAGTCAAAATTAAGTTAGGGATTTTAAAATGTTAATGGAATCGATTCAGATAATACCCACTTATTTATCTAATCATTTATTCAAAATATATTATTGTTCTCCTTCTGTATGCAAGGTACTACAAACTTATAGGTAGATTCTTGACTTTCAGTGGTGATTTGATAGGAGGCCATATTTATACTTTTTTTTTTTTTGAGACAGAGTCTTGCTCTGTCGCCCAGGCTGGGGTGCAGTGGCCGGATCTCAGCTCACTGCAAGCTCCGCCTCCCGGGTTTAGACCATTCTCCTGCCTCAGCCTCCCGAGTAGCTGGGACTACAGGCGCCCGCCACCTCACCCGGCTAGTTTTTTGTATTTTTTAGTAGAGACGGGGTTTCACCGTGTTAGCCAGGATGGTCTCGATCTCCTGACCTCGTGATCCGCCTGTCTCGGCCTCCCAAAGTGCTGGGATTACAGGCTTGAGCCACCGCGCCCGGCCATATTTATACATTTTGAAACATGTTAAATACTACAAAGCGGTACTGAAGAATGACGTGGTAAAAATAAGTTGTATTTATTAAACTTAATTTTTAAGACAAAAAAACCAGATACTATAGTGTATATCCGCTAATGTCAATAGAAAGATGATCACTACATAAATCATATATTCATCAACATTTTATGACTTTTGTGGAGATAAAATGTGGCTAATCAAGAATTAGAAATATAATGAGGTATAAAATTACATAAGTTAAATATAGAAAATATTTAGTATTTTTCAATGAAAGGTATATTATTGGCAATAAGTAGACAGGAGATTTATAAGTCCCCACCCCAGAAAGAGGATCATCAAGAAGAATGTCAGCAGTTAATGAAAATGGAGACACTTTGGTCAGAAAGGGACTCCCCTCTGGGAATGTGTAAACTATGAGTAGTGTTATTTGCTATGAATTTTTTTCATAGGATAAGAGTTGGGGTTTCATTAAAAACAGCCGTGAAACTGGTTTTGAAGATGGTGTAACTAGGTGGAAAACAGAAGTTTGAGGGTTGGCATAGAGTCAATATGAAATTGAGATAAAGAATATCACTGATTGTGAGAGACACTTATCAAGCTTGATTTGACAGTGTTTTCTTTTAGTAATACGTGTGTGGAAGGGGGCTATCACTGCTTAATCAAACAATTCCTTAACACTTATTGAGCGCCTAGTGTGTATAGAGGGGTCTGTGTTCATCAAGCAACCTTCTTCTCATAGTTTAGTTTCTCAAGTAGGAAGAAGATATATTATTTGTGCAACACAACTATTCATCCACATGGCAACTCTACTTCTTATGAAGAAATAATAAATAAGGTTTATTGTAAAAATAGAATGTATGTGCAGTTTGGAAATCACAAAGCCCCATCTTTAAGTGGTAGACCAACTGTTTGTGAATAAAGCATTAGAGTTCAATGTGAGTAAAGCAATAGAGTTAATGTTTGAACCAGTATTTGTCAAACTGAGGCAGTGTTATCCTTTGGAATATTCTTTGGGGCACCTGAATTGTGTCATCATTAAAAATGTTTGTATCAATAAAGAATAAATACAAGAATATTCTGAATCCTTGGATGACTACTTCACAATGCAGCATGATGGGATTTTCAGTGTTCCAGCTGGTTTCCATGTTTATATTTAAGATATTACCAAGTGATATCTTGAAGAAATAGGATTGATCATTTCAGGTTCCAGTAAGCATGTCTAACAGCTGTTAGGCTGGCAAATGCTAATGTCAAAATAACAATCATTATCCTATATCCCCTTGTTGTGCTCATATTTTTTGCAAAAAAATTTGCAGTATAATTTCCAAGTAAATCATATTTTCATGAAATAAGATTTTAGGTTCTTATATAATAAACTAAGAATCTGATTTAACATCATAAAAACAACATGTTCCTTTAGAATGCTGTACTGATTTAATGGAAATGGGCCAACAGTAAACAGAGGCAGACTGAATA
This sequence comes from Macaca mulatta, assembly GCF_049350105.2. Lineage (NCBI taxonomy): Eukaryota > Metazoa > Chordata > Mammalia > Primates > Cercopithecidae > Macaca > Macaca mulatta. The sequence goes on along the minus strand of NC_133417.1, from coordinate 78,071,211 downwards.
AGTAAGTGATATGTTTGTAATAAATGAAGGTCAAATGACATCATGATGTTAGCAGTTCAAATAAGCTCCAATAAAAACAAGTGTGAGGTTAACCAAATTATTAAAACCTGTTTGTTGCAATCAACCTCTGACAGCAAGCAGATACACTCTCTGGATTTTGCCTTTATAGGTACCTGCTCGCAAGAGTTCATGAAAAAAAACTGTTGCAATAAATGTGTAGTAAATAATTTCTCACTGAATTGCTGTTTTTCCTTTGTTTTCCAGATTTATATTCTGGGATAATCTAGCAAATGAGCTGCACATCAAAATAATGGATTATTGGTTTAAAAATGCATTCACTGTTAAAAAGAAAACATGATAATGATGAAAGCTAAAATAATGGCCCATCATACAAAAGTATATCTTTTTACACTATTAAAACCAACATAAGCCATTTATTTTCAGTAAATATAATTGGATAACAATTGTTAAAGCTGTACTGATTTTATTTTTGTTTAATTGAAAAATTGATTTTGAATTTACCTGTATATGAGAGTTATAAGGAGTTTTTTTTTTTTTTTTTTTTTGAGACGGAGTCTCGCTCTGTCGCCCAGGCTGGAGTGCAGTGGCCGCATCTCAGCTCACTGCAAGCTCCGCCTCCCGGGTCTACGCCTCCTGCCTCAGCCTCCCGAGTAGCTGGGACTACAGGCGCCTGCCACCTCACCCGGCTAGTTTTTTGTATTTTTTAGTAGAGATGGGGTTTCACCGTATTAGCCAGGCTGGTCTCGATCTCCTGACCTTGTGATCCGCCCGTCTCGGCCTCCCAAAGTGCTGGGATTACAGGCTTGAGCCACCGCGCCCGGCCTATAAGGAGTTATTAATTCTTAGTTTTATGTTTGTGTTTATTTAAGTTACACAGAAATAATTTCAGTCAACATGCGAAATCTGGAAGACTAAAATTTTCTATATAAAAGATCTACACATTTCTCAGTGTGCAAAATGCTATTCTAAGGAGTCAAACAGATATTCGGACCCAATGTCCAAAGCAGCACTATTCAAAATAAACAAAAGGTAAAAACAACCAAAGTGTTTATCAACTGATAAATAAAATACACTATTTCAGTTGTAAACACGAATTAAGTTTGGATATGCGCTGCAACATGAATGGGTCTTGAAAATATCATGCTAAGTAAAATACACCAGGCACAAAAGGGCAGATACTGTATGATTCTACTTTTATGAACTATCTTGAATGAACACATTCAGCAATAAAGAAAGCAGATTAGAGGTTGTAACCAGGGGCTGATGGGAAGAGAAAATGAGGGGTTATTGCTTAATGGGTACAGCGTTTCTGTTTGGGGTGATGAAAATTTTTGTAAATAGTGGTGATGGTGCACAACACTGTGACTACAATAAATGCCACTGGCCAGGCACAGGGGCTCATGCCTGTAATCCCAGCATTTTGGGAGGCTGAGGCAGGAGAACAGAAGCACTTGAACTCAGGGGTTTGAGATCAGTTTGGGCAACATAGTGAGACCTTGTCTCTACTAAAAATAAAAAATTAGCCAGGTGTGGTGGCACATGCCTGTGGTCCCAGCTACTCAGGAAGCTGAAGCAGTAGGATGGCTTGAGCCCAGGAGGTCAAAGCTGCAGTGAGCTGTGACTGTGCCACTGCAATCCAGCCTGGGCAACAGAGCAAGACCCTGTCTAAATAAACAAATAAATGCCAGTGAATTATACACTTAAATAGGTTGAAATGGCAAATTTTATGCTATGTATATTTTACCACAATAAAAAAGTTTTTAAAATGGTATTCTAAACTTTTGCAGAAATGAATGATCAGAGTCTACATATTCAATAATCACCTTAAAGTTATACAAACTATGGTCTAAATATTCTTCAGATAAATATGTAATTTTCCAAACTAGGACTTGGAGGATCTAAGAAAAGACTGGGACAGACTGCAACAATATATATTTATATTTAGACAGAGTCTCACTCTGTCGCCCAAGCTGGAGTGTAGTGGCACAATCTCCGCTCACTGCAACATCTGCATCCCAGGTTCAAGTGATTCTCCTGCCTCAGCCTCCTGAGTACCTGGAATTACAGGCACGTACCACCATGCCCAGCTAATTTTTGTACTTTTTTTTTTTTTTAGTAAATACAGGGTTTCACCACGTTGGCCAGGCTGGTCTCAAACTCCTGACCTCAAATGATCCGCCTGCCTTGGCCTCTCAAAGTGCCAATTTAACTCAGGCTCTAAGATTCTCCAAAAAATAAAGGGTCCCAATCTGACACATAAACGGAGGAATCAAGGTCTATTCATAAAAATGTCTAATAGTCATGTCCTTATTAGGGTACTAAAATGTCTCTACAGATTATTGTTTGCCTGCTCTTACTGTTTCCAGCTGGGGCCAGTTCCTTTCTCCCTTCCTCTTTCCTTTATTGGAAAAATTACAGAAGTTTTAGTTTGTTAATTAACCTGGGAGGTCGTGAGTATTTTGTTGTTAGTTTTATCAGCATTTCTATAAGTTTACAGGGGAAAACGAGCTATTAGCTCAGTTTGCCATGTTTCCAGACATCGACTAACACACAGGTTCCAAACGACTGATTCAGAGATATTAAAAGAAGTTAAATATCATAGTTTTAATTATCTTCTTTAAAGTATTTCCAACAGTTTAAAAATATCTCCATCTTCAGAAGGACTCTTTTCCTTCGATTCAAAACTTTTTTTCAACCTAATCCCAAATTTTATTTTGTTTATTTAATTTTGGAGAGCTGCCATAGACTCCTTAAAGATTCTGTGTCTTTAAAGCTTGTTTTGCAAACATCGACAAATGGGACTAATTAAACTGAAGAGCTTGTGCACAGCAAAAGAAACTATCAACAGAGTAAACAGACAGTCTACAGAATGGGAGAAAATATTTGCAAACTATGCATCTCACAATCACACAGGTCTAATGTCCAGAATCTATAAGGAACTTTAAAAAGTTTACAAGCAAAAAACCACCCCGTTAAAAAGTAGGCAAAGGACATGCACACTTTTCAAAAGAAGACATACATGCAGCCAACAAGCATATGGAAAAATGCCCAACATCTCTAATCATTAGAGAAATGCAAATCAAAACCACAATGAGATACCATCTCACACCAGTTAGAATGGCTATTACTAAAAAATCCCAGCACTTTGGGAGGCCGAGGTGGGCAGATTATGAGGGCAGGAGTTCGAGACCAGCCTGGACAACATGGTGAAAGCCTGTCTCTACTAAAAATACAAAAATTAGCTGGACATGGTGGTGGGCACCTGTAATCCCAGCTACTCCAGAGGCTGAGGCAGGAGAACCGTTTAAACCCGGGAGGCGGAGGTTGCAGTGAGCCGAGATTGCGCCACTGCACTCCAGCCTTGCGACAGAGCTAGACTCCGCCTCAGAAAAAAAAAAAAAAAGTCAGGAAATAACAGATGCTGGTAAAGCTGTACAGAAAAAGGAATGCTCATACACTGCTGGTGGGAATGCAAATTAGTTTAGCCATTATGAAAGGCAGTTTGGTGACTTCTCAAAGAACTTAAAACAGAACTACCATTCAATCTAGCAATTCCATTACTTACATTCCATTACTGGGTAATGGAATACAATGGGGGAACCCAAGGGAATATAAATCATTTTACCATAAGGACACATGTTCGTCACAGCACTATTCACAATAGCAAAGACATGGAATCAACCTAAATGCCCATCAAAGGAAGACCGGATAAACAAAATGCGGTACATATATACCATGGAATACTATGCAGCCATAAAAAAGAACAATATCATGTCCTTTGCAGAAACATGGATAGAGCTAGGAATACTATGCAGCCATAAAAAAGAACAAGATTGTGTCCTTTGCAGTGACGTGGATGGAGCTAGGAATACTACGCAGTCATAAAAAAGAACAAGATCATGTCCTTTGCAGAAACATGGATGGAGCTGGAGGCCATTATCCTAAGTGAGCAAAGGCAGGAAATAGAAAACCAAATAAATACAACATGTTCTCACTTAAGAGTAGGAGCTAAACACTGAGTACACATGGACACAAAGTAGGAAACAATAGACACAGGGGTCTACTTGAAGGTGGAGGGTGGGAGGAGGGTGAGGACTGAAAAACTACCTATAGGGTACTATGTTTATTACCTGGGTGATAAAATAATCTGTACACCAGTCCGCCTGTGACAGACAATGTACCCATGTAACACACCTGCACGTGTACCCCTAAACCTAAAAGTTAAAAAACTTGTTTTATACCCTTTGTATTTCATTGATATACTCTATATGTATTTATTTGATAAATATTGTAAAAATAAAACTCAGTTCACTTTTTGTGAAAGAAAGCAAAGATACCAACAACAACCTGTTGATGGGTATAGAATGAAAGCAATCGTTTATGAAGCCCCACATCATAAGGCCGGCAGGCTCCATTTACATCTTATACTCAGAACAGGCTTTTCTCTCTGATTGTCAACAGCTACTTCCCTCCACCTAGCAGCAGGATTGTGTATCAGTGGGGTCCATGCCTCTGCATGTGATGTGGCACTGACACAAGGTATACACTTCTTTTGCCCACGAATGTCAACTACTCCTTCAAGTCCTCTAGTGGGTGTGTGGTATTTAAGCACATAACTCCACAGACCTTGATCTCTAGGTCCTCATCTTTTTTTTTGTTTGTTTGGAGATGGAGTTTCATTCTTGTTGCCCAGGCTGGAGTGCAATGGCACGATCTCGGCTCACTGCAACCTCCGCCTCCTGGGTTCAAGTGATTCTCCTACCTCAGCCTCCTGAGTAGCTGGGATTACAGGTGCCCACCACCATGCCTGGCTAAGTTTTGTATTTTTAGTAGAGACGGTGTTTTGCCATGTTGGTCAGGCTGGTCTCAAACTCCTGACCTCAGATGAGCTGCCTGCCTCGGCCTCTCAAAGCGCTGGGATTACAGGTGTGAGCCACCATGCCTGGCCGGTCCTCACCAATTGTAAGAGTCTATCATTTTATCAGAGTGTGGTAGTAAGAGAAAGAAAAGTAGTTCATCTAATCACTCAGCTGAAGCCATCTCCTCACTGCACTCTACATCCAAGGCCCAAGGCTCTCTCCAAAAACTGTATCTCCAAAATACCAATATGATCCAGGGTCACTGTATGTCCCCAAAGTTCAAGAATATAGGAGATGATCCTACATTTTTTAAAAATAAAAATTATGTGTATAGAAAAAAGGCAAGGAAGAAAGAAAACATTACTGTGGTCATCTATTTCTAAGTGGCAGAAAGAAGAGGGATCATACTTTTTTGTCTATTTCCCAAATTCTTTACAATAAGTCTATGTAACTTTTATAATCAGAAAAAGCAGTACAGGCATGTTATATGTAATATATATAAGACCATATGAATATGAAATTTAAAATATTTATTTGCATGGAAAGATTCTCCCTAGGATCGGGTCAGGAAGAAGTGAAGCTCTTTCCTTACCTTCCCAGGACTATGGTAGGCATATAAAAACTTGTTTAGCTAACCACTGACCTGTGATTTTCTCCTGATACGGCTCTGGAACAAACTAGGGTTCACTCGGGTTACTCTTACAGAAGGCCATAGGTTCTGAGAGGCCATGAGACCAAAGACGTGGATACTGGAAATCGCATGGGCTCCAGATGAACTTCAACCTACTCAGTATGCATGTGGTTCAGCATTTTATTACATAATGCTCCTCTCCCTTCTCGTGTCTGCGCCTATGGTCTGCTACCCTTTAGAAGAGTCTTTCCTACTTTGCTCCTCTTGTAAAATGCTAGTATAATACCACATGAATGAGAAAAGTCAGATACCTTATATACAGGAAGCACTCAGTAACATTTAAAGGATGAATGAGCAGTATTTGATGATACTGATATTCAGTGTGTTTAAATAATTATGGAGAGCCTATGTCAGCAAATGTTAACCCTGAACCATATAGTGAGAAGAGTAAAATGCCGGAAGGTATGAATTTGCTTCAGTATTCATTCTATTCTTTTACATGTTTAAGGGTTACTTAGGGTACATTTCATAAGAACAACAGTCAATCAATTATATAATTGCAGTAGGAGGCACAGTTGAGACTTATGTTCACTAGTTCATTGTGGATTTAAACTTCAAGAATGAGGATTTGGACAGCTGCACTTTGCCTCTTTGTAGGCTCTGTTGTCCAAGACAATTACATGAGCACGATTTCTTGAGAATCCTTTGCTGCTTTGCATTCTTCAAGCATGCCCTTGCTTTTGCATTGTACTTTTTCTTTGCCTTGTACTTAAATGTAGGATTTAAGATTAAGCAAGGATGAAAAGCTTGCTTAACATTAAACCCTCTATTTCCAATTTTCTACCCAATACATTTTGCCATGTATTTCCCAAATCACCTCTAGAGATGAGACAGCCTTTTGCCAAGTCCACATTCCATACCCATTATTCAGCCTGAAAGCTATGGTAGGTGCTCCTTTGCTGTGTGCTGATAGATGGACCCCTGGTTCTCAGTAGTGGGGCCACATTGCACACAAGCTCCATTCCTAGGCCAGGGCCAGTATCATAAATATCCACAACAGATGAGCCAGGGTCCCCTCAGTGAAGCATACCTCTTATCTTTATCACTACAGAGTCCAGAACTATGCAGCAGAAGGTGAACGCAAGGAGAAATTACTGATTTAGAAACTCCTAAAACAGTATTTACAAATCTATAAGGTCAAAACAGCTAGCTATTTCAGGAAAGATGTAGGGAGAACTTCTCTTGCCTGCTAATTGTTTCAGGTTCCGATTATAAAGAAAACAAAGGAAAGTTTTCAATCTCAGTTATCAAAAGTATAACAGTTTCAGGATCCCAGGATCTTGACTGAGTCAAAAACAAAAAAAACAAAATGCTGCTTAATTCAATGCATGTTTACCCCAAGAGTATCATAACCAGGGGCTTTTTTTAATAAAAAGAAAAAACTTCATTCTTACATGTATGACAAGATGGAAAACCAGCCTTTCTACATCCAAAACTGCTGTGCTACAAGAACAACTTTAAAAGCAGGCTTGGAGGATTTTCAATCCTGTATATAATCACCAGAGAGTCATACACAGGTCATGCCCTTCGAGTCAGTTTGGGCTTAACAAGACCCATTCAGTCACAGTCACATAAAAAGCAGCAAACTTCACAATTCCATAGGTTCTTTTTCAAATGATGCTCTTCAGGTATTCAGGGCAACAAAGAAGGATAAATGGACTGAATTCAGATCCATAATAGAATACCTATATTCTGAATGATGTTTGACATCATGAAGACTTTTCTTTGGAAGAGAAACAGTTAAAAATGCTATGAAAAAAAAAAATACACCAGTCATTTCCCCACTCTTCTTAAACAACTGAGATGGAGTCATGGGGGATATTTATTACAAACATCACCAGTGCTGGGAAGTCTCCTATTGCTCAATGGTTTTCCTGGTGTGATGCAGCCAACTCACGCGTGCAGTCACTTGGGAGGAGCCTGGGCTTCCCTCCAGGGATCTAGAGCTGCTCTCTAGTTAAGTACATACCCAACTAAGGGCAGACTCACCTGGCAGGATAGGAGGGTGGCAAAAACTGAATGAAACAGAGTGAAGATTTAAGACCAGGGATTCAAGAGCTATTTCCAAATCACAAAAAGGCAAAGAGATTTCACATTCTTTGTGCTCACACCAGAATGTCACTGATAACATGAAAAAGTAAGGCCAGGTGTGGTGGCTCACCCCTGTAGTTCCAGCACTTTGGGAGGCCAAGGCAGGCAGATAACTTGAGCTCAAGAGTTCGAGACCAGTCTGGGCAACATAGTGAGACCCTATCTCTACAAAAAATGCAGAAATTAGCCAGGCGTAGTGGCATGCGCCTGTAGTCCCAGCTACTCAGGAGACTGAGGTAGGAGGATCACTTGCACCTAGGAGGTCAAGGCTACAGTGAGCTGAGACCGTGCCACTGCACTCCAGCCTGGGCAACAAAGGTCCAGTCTCAATTAAAACAAAGAAAGAAAGGAAGAAAAAGTAAAATATATTGAAACAACTTGTACTCAGTTTGGGTGACAAAAGCACAAACAAGAATTCAGTCAGCTTTCCATCAAACAACTTATGTAACTTGGTCAAAGCAATTACACAGAAATTATCCAGAAAGAAAATCCCCAAATGAGGCTTCAAATCGGAACTAATGAAGGATTAGGCATCTAAGGAATTGAACAGCAATATAACTTAATCAAATATTGGACTAGGTGAGTAAAAATTTAATTCTGTTCCAAAATGGATGACCCTAAAGCGACCTGGTCACTCTGGGCCTTTTTTCCTTCCTACAAAATGTCTTGGTTGCACAAAGTTATCATTCAGATCCCTTCATGCTTTACATTTCTATCCATTTTTGTGAAAAAATTAATGTATTATTAACACTACACAGAGTAGGTGCTCAATAAATATGTGACAAATAGATTGGAGGTAATTAACCATGTTGTATTAGGACATCCTCTGGAGTCACGCAGGCTTTGTTATAATGATGGCTCTGCCACTTATCAGTGAGGTGACTTTGAGGAAGTAATTTAACCTGAGCCTCAGTTTTCTCATCTGTGAAAGGCAGACAGTAATCCTACTCCAGTGCCCAGCAAATGCCAGGTTGCTCCACCAATGCTAAGTCCTTTCTCTGACATCTTTCCCCTTCCTTTATAATGAATGATCATTCAGAGGCAAGTCAAGCTTATACGTAAATTCCTATGTCTTCCGTCAATGGATTTCATTTACATATTTTGCTTGTTTTAATTAGCCTCATGTATTTATTATATGACTGTCCTTGTTTACTTATGTTTTTACCTAAAAACATATATTTTAGGTAAAATAGATAGCACTTTGACATTTCCAAAGTATTTATCTTACCTGACTCTCACAAATGAGATATTATGTTGTATTTAAGTGTTGAGAAAATTGGGTCTTTGATTTGATTTTCTCAAGCTTACTTGTCTAGTAAATGTCAGTAATAAAGTCTGATGCCAGGTCGCCTAACTCTGCCTCTTTTTGTATATTTTCTTCCCCCTTTCTCCCTTCAAAAAAAGTCCAGTAAAGTCATAGGTCCTTCTAAACATTTTTTATTAACACTTTCCCCTGCTGAAAGAGACTTCAACTTGAAGACCCCTCTATAATACCAGCTAACGTGTATTGAGTATCTACTATGAGCTAGGACAAAAACTTCATGTAGATTGAACCCTTAAATTCTCACAGCAAACCATGAGTTAGGGCTTACTATTAATCACTCTTTCACGGGGGAAGAAACCTAGGTAAGGAAAAACTTTAAAACTTGCCCAAGGGTACAAGAAATGGCAAAGCCAGCTTTTTAATACAGGTAGTATGATCTCAAAGCCCTGCTTATAATCAGTAAACCATACCACTCCACTTCACAAACCTAATTTGAATACAGAATAAAATGAACAAGGAAAAATTAACAGGTCTAGAAAATTCCAAAGCTCTCTTTACTTACAGAAGCGTGAGAAACAACTCATCAGCTTCTCTTAGGGCCTCAGCTGCTGTCCCCACTCTAAGATTTCCAAGCCTTCCTGACACTCAACTGTGCAGGATCAGGTCAAGAACCAGCATCAACCAAATTTATAGCTAATAAAACCAGTTAATTGCACAGCAGGAGGCACTCTCTCTCTCTATGCAAAAATTACACGGTTAGAAATTTTGAGCGACTCTCACAATCTGATTAGATAAGTGCTTTATACTCTCCAGTGAAACAGAGTTTGATTATTTACATCCCATAAGAGAAATGTTTGCCACATTTATTATGGAAATCTACAAAATCATTTAAAAGAATTTAGCAAATTTAATTTTAAAATAGTCTGAAAGTCCTTTAACATCTTTTAGACTCCAATTAGACTGTGTCTTGAACACTTGGATTCTTCAGCTACATTAATGTTTTACTATTTTGGGGTTCCGTCAGCATAAACAATAACTAAAGGCATATGTGTGATAGCTGGCAGACATTTTTAGTTTTATTAATTGCAAAAAAAAAAAAAAAAAAGAAAAAGGTACCAACCAAACCCCAACTAATACATAGTAAAGATAATCTGGAATGATAGAATATTAAGAATGGAAGGGATTTGAAGTCTTCCAGTCTTTTCCTTTCTAGTCCTAACTACTATCCTACTTTAAGGCAGCTCCACACTTAAAGGCAAAAGATCATTTCTCCCCTAATGGCTTGATGAACAGATTGCCTCCATTTGAATGAACTATCTCATACTTAATAACCATCACTCCAGCCATCATCTTTCCTTTCACTAACAAAGGAGTCAAAAGGGACACCCAAATTTTCAACTGCACAGAGGTTGGTGCCCCTAACCCCTGCATTGTTCAACGGTTGAGTGTATTTTTATAGTATATCTCAAATTGCATTTTTTAACAGAAGATTCCAGGGGTCCACAGATTCATAGATCCTTGATGGCCCATGAAATAAAAACTCAAAGAAACACTGGCCTAATCGAAGGGTTACCTCTTGGTTTCCCATCTGTACATACAAATACTATTTCCTTGACTTTGTCTACTCCAGGAACTTTCACCAGCATTCTACTTTAGCTCCTTATGACCATCTCTTAGGTATTGGTACCAACAGTGGCCTGTTAGGAACCAGGTTGCACAGCAGGAGGTGAGCAGCTGGCAAGCGAGCATTCCTGCCTGAGCTCCGCCTCCTGTCAGATCAGAGGCAGCATGAGATTCTCAGAGGAGCGCAAACCCTATTGTAAACTGCACATGCAAGCGATCTAGGTTGCACGGTCTTTATGAGAAATTAATGCCTGATGATCTGAGGTGAAACAGTTTTATCCTGAAACCATCCCCCACCACCTGCCCCATCTGTGGAAAAATTGTCTTCCACAAAACCAGTCCCTGATGCCAAAAAGGTTGAGGACCGCTGTCTTAGACCCTTTCGTTACCCAGCCACCTCCCTTAGAAACCCTTCTCCGACCTCGATCTCTTATGCTTACGCCCATGAAACCAGCTCTTCGGCTGACCAGGTTGAGGCTTCTAGTCCCTCAATTCCTTTCTAATAAATGGGGTTCTACTAAAAGAAACAGAGATCCAAAATAACAGTACTTTAAACAAGATAGTTTTACAACAAATCAGTCTTGAAATAACAAAATGTCTCAAAATACAAAGGCTGCAAGAATCCCAATATGGCAGCTCAACAATTTATTATTCTACCATCCTTAGCACTGGCTTACATCCTCGAGGTTGTGTGATGGGCCCAGTGTAACCCCTGAAGTTCCAAACCGTTAAATTTACATCCCAGGCAGCAACGAGGAAAGTACAACAGGGTGTCCTCTTAGGTTGGCTTCTTTTAGAGAGCTTTCTCAGCAATCTCATTCAGAAAGTTCTGCCTGTATCTCATAAATGAGTTATATTTTCAGGAAGGGCTGGGAAATGTAGTTTTAAGCTGGGTATAGTGGCACATCTAACAATACAGGAATCCTAAGGAAGACCAGGAGAATATTATTGGGTAGGCAGCTAATAATTAATGCCATATCTATCAAGCTATCAGAGATCAAGGTTCCATTCAATGGAAGAGTCATTAGGGTAACACAAAACATTTTGCACTCTTTGGTCAAATCTTCCCAAAACATTCTTGCCAAAATGCTAAAGTTCCAGTCTCCATTCTACCAATCTCTAAGTATGGAAAAAAATCCAATAATTACCTTTCTATGCCCCTCAGTACTTTCAGGTAAGCTTTTCTGACAGATCTGTACTGAGATAATTAACATGGTATAGTTATAATCTGTACATGTATTGAAAGCTAAAGGATGAAAGCAATAATTTTGAGTTTCTCCAGTTAGTTTCCTCTTTCATTCTCCATTCAACATTCACCCAACAAATATTTATGAAGTATATATGATGTGCCAGGCACTATTTTCTGGCACTAAGGACAGTGGTGAACAAGATAGCAAAACCTTTGTCCTCATGGAGCCTACTATCTAGTTGGAGAAGATGGACAATAATGATGTCAAGAAATACACAAGATAATTTTCATGAGTAAGCTACATCACACCTTACCTCTTCTCATGTCTTCTAGTCCTCTTGTTTTCATCCTCAACAGATTACTATGAATACTCTCACATTAGGGAAACAGGTAGAACTTCCCTCAGCACTCCTACCTTACACCTACGCCTTTCTCTCTGTCTCAGAGAAAAATGTACCCCTTCTCTTCCCCAGATTTTACTCTGACAGGTCTTCTTCATACCGCCCCGTCTTCTCTCAGGACATTGCTCTCCATCAACGTTCTTTCTGAAATCTCCCATCTCTTTCTAGTTCCATCCTCTAGGACTAAGAAAATGTTTTTCATCTCCCCAAAAAACCAACTTTTATTGACCCCTGCTTCTCAAACTACTTTCCTAAACACCAAAACTTCTTGAAATAATACTTTACACCAAGTTCCATTTCTTTACTTTCTATTGGCACCCTAATCCTGTTATATTTGGTTGGATTTTTACACTATTGCTAAAGTTTCCCTAAGTAACTTGGAATTCTGATCTTTTCTTTCAAATATCCTATATAGGTTATAGTTTGAGTTTTAAAATTAAATGTAACCATGCCTCTCTTTAACATTCTGATATTGTCCTTAGTATCTACATTATTTTATATACTGATACGAATTAAAACAAGGATGGCAGAGTACATCCAGAGTGCTGGAAGTCAAATAAAAATAAATAAACTCCTACTCTCAAGGGCTTACCCACCATCATGGGAAAAATAAAAGTACATATTAACAAGATGCCACATAACCATCAGAAATACAAAACACGTGAAGGATCGGTATAAAAATTAGGGAAGTTGGGAGATAATGGACAGTATCAACTAGACCATGAAGAATGGATTAGGCTGGGTGCTGTGGCTCACACCTGTAATCCCAGCACTTTGGGAGGCTGAGGCAGATGGATCACCTGAGGTCAGGAGTTAGAGACCAGCCTGGCCAACATGGTGAAACCCTCTCTCTACTAAAAATACAAAAATTAGCCAGACATGGTGGCGCACGCCTATAGTCCAAGCTACTCGGGAGGCTGAGGCAGGAGAATTGCTTGAATCTGGGAGGTGGAGGTTGCAGTGAGCGGAGATCACAGCACTGCACTTCAGCCTGGGCAAGAGAAAAAGACTCCGTTTCCAAAAAAAAAGAGAATGGATTCCATATGGGTTCACAGCTGGGACAGGCTGCATGCCTGAGAAGCAGCAGCACTTTAGTTTGGCTGGAATGTGGTGTAGCGATAGGGTAACAGGCAGGTAATGGAATTGTTAATACACAGCAGTGTGACTGCTAACTTATGCCAAGCTGATTTTTATGTCAAATTTCAGTGAGAGTGACTCCTAAAAAGCCAGAAAACCAACAGTCGACTCTCTGTATCTGTGGGTTCCATATCTGTGGATTCAACCGACCACAGATCTAAAATATTAGAAAAAATTTAAAAATAACAATACAACAATAAAAAATAACACAAGTAAAAATACGTGATAAGAATTATTTACAGAGCATTTACATTGTAATAGGTATTATGAGTAATCTAGAGATGATTTATACAGGAGGATAAATGTAGGTTATGTGCAAATACTACATCATTTTATACAAAGGACTTAGGCATCCACAGATTTTGGTATCTATATGAAGTCCTAGGACAAATCTTCTGCAGATACCGTGAAACGACTAATTCTCAGGTTTACTTCAAAGAAATCTTCCAGGATCAGCAAGGCCTACAGAGGTAAAAGAATCACTACTTTCCCATAAGTTAGAACCTAAAGGTCATCTGCTCCAATTGTCTAATGAAGTAACCCTCTTAGTAATATTCTAAGAAACAGGCATCCTACTGACTGAACATTTCCAGTAACAGATGAACACCAGGGAAACAGTGATGCATTGTTGGAAATTTGGAAATGATCAACCTAAAGCAGTGTCAGCAGAGATATGTCAAGTCATCCTAAACTGAAAGACCCTTCCAGGCCAGGAGGATGGAGAATAACTTGATACACACATATTTAACAAAATTGTGTGAGTATTCAGAGGTAGTCACAGACGGTCAGTTACAAAGACTTAGAGAAAAGTTAAAGAGATAATAAGCCCTAACGGGGGAGGGGTGAAAATGGGAGGCGTAACAACTTCTCCAGTAAGGCGGGCCTCCTGTTGAAGGGTAGGTAAATCGATTATCAGCTGAGTGTGGTATCAGAACATATTCAAATCCTATTACCAATGCTCTTGCTCTGAATTCACATTCATAAAGCAATCTTTTATAAGTTTGTTTCCCATACACCTTATCTAAAAATAGAAAATTTAGAGATTAGCAAGATGGTTTAATTAGTCTCAATCAAATTATGTGTGATTTAGCATCCTTGAGAGTCCATTCAACTCTGAACTCTTAAGATTAAATTTCCAAATGCATAAATCAGAAGCCACTTCAACAGGGACCTACTTGGGCAGCTACCAGCATTCCCTAGAGTGTGCCTTCACTATATTCTTGGGAGTCTCAGGTCTCCTACAGTAGAAAACTATTTTTCAAGATGGCCTATTCTACTTCTACTATGTCAAATTACTAGAGTTGACCTATGGAACTTGTGGTGAGAGTCTTGATCTTATTTGCTATATCTATTTCAGCTCCAATTTTTATCTCCTTATTTCTAAATAGCATCTCACCCCAAATTCTGATTTTTCTCTGCTTGAAGATTCAGCGGGGTGTCCTTAATCTGTCACTCTACTTAACACCTTACTATCTTTGAGCAGAAAGATTTCTTTCAAAGAACCCCTTTAAGAGCATTTGATAAGTGGTACTTAACAACGCTGTAACTGGTCCATTCTTCCATGCCTGTTGAATGAAGCAGTGTTTGTGTAACAGATACCATTTATTTCATACAACAAAGCTTAGGACCTAAGGGAGATCAGAGACAACAGGCTTCAATCTGTATTTTGGGTTCTCTGGGTAGAACTCTTCCCATGTAACAGCCTGTAATCATCACTAAAAGTCCCAGACAAAATAATTCAAGATTTTCTGCATAATACTGCTTACCAACTACACATGACCTTCAAGAGACAAGAATCGTTCTGCATGTAAACAAATATAAACCTGGTGATGACTGATGCAATATACCAATCTACATCAGAGCAACATTCTGGCAGCCTGAGACATTTATTAACAAAATACACAGAAGGCCACTGCTGAATTGAGCTGAGATGTCATGGTCCAAAAGTGAGCCCAGAGATGAAGAAAATAAATTAGAACATCAACATGTTTTCCAGGAGATAAAAAATCATGGGCTATGAAGCATGAGAGTATAGACCCTGTTAAGAGCCTATAGAAAGGTATATAAAATTTGAGACAGATGAGGCAGACCACATAGTTTATTATAATTCTTTTACAATGAATGAATGCAATAACTATGGAGTTTCAGAAGTTGTGAGTACACTCTGACTCATACATTACAATAGCTAACACCTATGGAGCACTTCCTGTGTATCAACACTGGCTCATCACTTTACATACATTAGCTCATTTAGTCCACAGGAGGTATACCACTATTATTCCAGTTCGTCACTAAGAAAGTAAGGAATAGAGAAGTTAAGTAACTTGGTCAGATAGCTGAGAAGCAGTGAAGCCAAAATTCAAACTAGGCAATCTGGCTGCAAAGCCTATGAATTGAATCATGACATATGAATATAAATTCTCAGAATCACATAGATGTACATGCCTGCACATTTCTATAATATTACATATAAATAGACAAATTCACCTATTACTAGACATATTTCTAGGCCTTTGTATACAGTAAATGTTCTAACATATTTAGTAATAGTTGATCTGAGTATGGAAGCAACTCTAAGATCATAATCAAGACACCTACAACCATGGCCGGGTGCAGTGGCTCAAGCCTGTAATCCCAGCACTTTGGGAGGCCGAGACGGGTGGATCACGAGGTCAGGAGATGAAGACCATCCTGGCTAACACGGTGAAACCCCGTCTCTACTAAAAAATACAAAAATTTTTTAGTAGAGGTGGCGGATGCCTGTAGTCCCAGCTGTTCGGAAGGCTGAGGCAGGAGAATGGCATAAACCTGGGAGGCGGAGCTTGCAGTGAGCTGAGATCTGGCCACTGCACTCCAGCCTGGGCGACAGAGCAAGACTCCATCTCAAAAAAAAAAAAAAAAAAAAGACACCTACATCCTAGGCTTGCTTCTGATACTGAACGGCTGTGTGACTTGAGGCGTCAGCTTACCTACTGATAAAATGTCAAAATGTGGAAGTAAAAGGGACAGATGGAATGATCTAGTCTCTTCAAGTCTAACATTCTGACTTAAATCTAATTTAACTGGTATAGGGTGGGGTTCAGGTATGGGTGCTTTTTAGAAGCTTTCCAGCTTCCAAGGTGAGTCTAATATGTAGCCAGGATTTAGGCCTACAGCCTAGAGAGTAGTTCTGTGGCAAGCGAAACTGTAGTCTAGTTGCCTTGGAGTCTGAAAACCCTGGAGCTAAATTTCAGCTCTATCATGTATGAGTTGTGTGGTCCCCCAAGTCTCTCAACTAAGTGTGTTCTTTATGTGTAAAACAAAACCAGTATCCACTTAACACAGTTACAAGGACCAAACTCCCATGTAAACTACATGCTAGGCACATGGTTTTCCTCAATAAATGGTAGCTGCTAGAAATTGTACCTACATTAAAACAATATTTTTGGCTAGGTGTGGTGGCTCACGCCTGTAATCCCAGCACTTTGGGAGGCCAAGGCGGGCGGATCACAAGGTCAGGAGTTCAAGACCAGCCTGACCAACACGGTGAAATCCCGTCTCTGCTAAAAATATGAAAATTAGCCAGGTGTGGTGGTATGTGCCTGTAATCCCAGCTACCCAGGAGGCTGAAGCAGGAGAATTACTTGAACCTGGGAGGCAGAGGTTGCAGTGAGCCAAGATCACCCATTGCACTCCAGCCTGGGTGACAGAGCAAGATTTTGTCTCAAAGAAAAAAAAAATTTTCTTAAGGGTATGCAGAACTGAACTCGGATACACAGAACATCAGTCAGAACAATCAATTGCTGGAAAACAGATCCACAGACTGACAGCAATAGCACTCTCTATTTTATGAGAGGCCGAAACGACTCTGTGTAGGACACTGACCACAAACCAAAGAGAATCTAGAGAATAGAGCATTGGAAAAGTGTTAGAACACATGTCATCCTGCATAGTCACGTTAGGCCACAACTGGTGAAAGAATCTAAATTCAAAGACCAAAATATACTGAGATGACCACAAGCTGTTAGTAAGCCTTGTTCTGCAAGCTTCCAAATAAATCTCTTAAGTCACCCTGCTATTTTTAAAAATAAATTGTCATGTTGACAGAAATTGAACATCTCTTCTCTTTTCCACTTACAGGATATGGAATCTGGCATACCATCTTTAGATTCACAATTACCGCATTTGCAGAACAAATCTGAATTTGATGGGGGCAATTCTTGTGTTTCTATTTTCTGTTCATTCACAGATTTCTGTGTCAGAGATCACAGAAGACACCACTACACTACTCTTCTTTTTCAAAACTACTGCCTGTGGGCATTAGCCATCATTCATCATATCTTCTCTATATACTCCCTAAATGAGATTTCTGTTGTACTGGTTTAATCAAATGGGCCCCAAAATATGTACTGTATTCTCCATTCAAATATGGAAGTCAATAGTCACTTGAAGTCAACAGGAAGCATATTTTTGAGTTATTTTTCCAGTAGTGAACATGGATGGCAGTGATCTCTGAACTGTAAAATGAAAGTATCATCTCTCAACCCTCAAAAGGCTGTTGGGAGAATGCGCGGAGATGACGGAGGCAGAAAGCAGTGGATTCTTCCTAAGGCAGTACTCCTCAGTACTCAGCACTCAGGTAGGAATGCAAGGACTCGAGTTTAGGTCCTGGTCTTTTACCACCTCCCACGTGTGCTACTGAGCAAGGTTCTTAGCCTTTCTAAACAGTACCAATCGGGGAATGAGGATAATGAGACTTGCACTGGCTAGATCATAAGAGTTTTTTTTTTAAATAAACTTTTTTATTTTGGAGCAATTTTAGATTCAGAGAAAAATATAGTAGTGTTCCCGTATACCTCTCACCCATTGTTAACATTTTATGTTACCATATATAGTACATTACTATTAACTAAGCTCCAGACTTTGGACTTCACCAGTTTCTCTACTAATGCCCTCTCTGCATTTCAGGATCCAATCCAAGGTGCCACACTGCATTTAGTTGTCATGTTTCTTTAGTCTCCTCTGGTCTCATATTCACAGAGTTTTTACAAGAATCAAATAAATATAAGAACACTTTGTATAGTGAAAAGTACCATGAGAATACACTTTACTATTCTTATGCATTAAATGAGTATATGCATGTAAAGCACCAGGAAAACAGCCTGTCACATATTAAGCTCCAAATATTGATTTCAGCACTATCATTATAAATATTTCTACCTATCCTACACTGTGATCAATCCTATATGTCTACAACAGATGCCTGGGGTTCAAAATTCCTTCTATGACCACAGATTTTATTTTCAGTGTAAGAAGTCAGCTTTATAGAATTAGCCTTTGACCAGATTTTCGTAAACACCTGGCTCAGTCTGGGAGAGCAGGAAACAGAAGAAGAGGCAGAGTGAAGGCAGAGGTATTAACGGAACCTCAGGACCCACTTAGGTTTCCCTTCATCATCGAACATCAATCTCACACAGTCAAAGAAGAGAAGAACTCTGCCAAATTTGGCAAACCGCGAAATTCAAGAAGGGACATTCCACAGAGATCAGCAAAGTAACAAATACCCACACGTTTCCTGTTAAACAATCTGCACACCACTTCCAGGCACTGTCAGGAGGCTGGAGCGACCTGGGGTGGAAGGAGGCAGGGAAGGGATGCTTTTCTTTATCCCGCAGTGGACCAGCTGGTTAATTCTGCCCCTTTTGGTCTTTCCTGCTGTCCTAGACTGAGCAAGGTGTTTATGAAGGTCTGCTCAAGGGCCAATTCTACAAAGCGTGACCAGGACCCATTCTACTCACACCACTCATCCTAAGGATATCAGGAGATAGTGGAATAAATTCCAAGTCCCTTTAGAATAGTAAAATAAAGAACATGTTCTGGCACTTAACCTAGACTGAAAGCCATGAAACAGCCTACCTCTCATAGCACAAAATTTTACCAGAAAGTGGTAAGAAGAAGGTTTTCTAACCCAAGAGCAAGGGAGAATGCTAAGAGATTTCAGTAGAGAGGCCAAAAACATGTCCACTTAAGGGTATGTTTGTTAAACCCGTTAAAATTATGTAGTGTTAGCTAACAAAGACAGACAAGAACCTGTGTGAGGGGGAATAGGGGAGGATAAGGGGGCAGAGAGCTGGGTAGAGGCATAAGAAACAGTGAATCCCTTCCAGCTTGCAGGATTAGCCTCACAAAAACCATACTAACAAAAATCAAGAAAATTTATTTTTGAGTCTTTTTGTGAGGCCATTTATGGATAATGCTTCTTGGTCAAAGTCAGATTTTCAGAGAGGTCAGGATACAAGCATATTAACAAATAAAATCAGATAACTTTTTGACAATGCTTCTTGGCCAAATTCATATTTTAAAAAGGCTGGAGTGGCTAGGCGCAGTGGCTCACGCCTGTAATCCCAGCACTTTGGGAGGCTGAGGTGGGTAGATCACGAGGTCAGGAGATCGAGACCATCTTGGCCAACATGGTGAAACACCGTCTCTACTAAAAATAGAAAAATTAGCTGGGTGTGGTGGCACACGCCTGTAGTCCCAGATACTCGGGAGACTAAGGCAGGAGAATCACTTGAACCCGGGAGGCAGAGGTTGCAGTGAGCTGAGATCATGCTGCTGCACTCCAGCCTGGCAAAAGAGTGAGACTCCGTCTCAAAAAAAAAAAAAAGGCTGGAGTTTGTTGGTATACTATTTTGAGTCAAAATTAAAAACAGTATACACTGTGGCAGATGCTGCTGGTTGCATTCCATTTTGTTTAGAATAGCAATATGCCCCCCCCAAAATTTCATTTCCCAACCCCACTTGAAGCTAAATGTGGCCATATGACATATCCTGGCTAATAAGATGTAAGAAGTTATTATCTACATAAAAAAAAATAAAGTTAGATCCCTTCTTCGAAACAGACAAAAATTAAAATGAATCACACACATGAATGTATGAGCTAAAACTATAAAACTCTTCAAAGAAATTTAGAAGTAAATCTTCATGACCTTAGGCAAAGCCTTCTTAGATATGACAACAAAAGCACAAGCAACAAAAGTTAAACTGAATGTCACCAAAATGACGAACATTTGTACTTCAATAGATACCATCAAGAAAGTGAAAAAACAACCCACAGAATAGGGCAATAAATATTCATAAATCGTATACATGATAAGGGACTGGTATGTGGAATATACACAAATTCTTACAACTCAATAATAAAAAGATAAATAACTGAATTAGAAACAGGCCAAGAATCCAAATAGGTATCCAAAGAAGATATATACAAATGGCTAATAAGTATAAGAAAAGATGCTGACCATCACTATTCATTAGGGAACTGCAAATCAAAACCAGAACTAGAAACCATTTCACACCCACTAGGATGGTTATAATTAAAAAGATGGAGAATAACAAGTGTTGGCAACGGTGTAGAGAAGTTAGAACCCACATACCCTTCTGGGGTGAATGCAAAATGAAACAGCTTGGAAAACCCTCTGACAGTTACTCAAAGAATTAAAGAGTTACCATGTGACTCATCAATTCTACTCTTAGGTATATATACTCAAGCGAATTGAGAATACACATCTGCAAAAAACTTGTATACAAAGGCCACATGGTTTTAAATTCTATTTATATGAAATGCCCAGAATAGGCAAATCTCTGGAGACAGAAAGTAGACTAGTGGGTGTCTTGGGTTGGGGACTTGAGGGGAACTGGGAAATGATGCTTAATGAATATGGGTTTCTTTTGGAGGTGATAAAAATATTCTAAAATTGATTGTGGTGATGATTTCATAACCGTGAATATATTATAAAACACTTAACTGTGTATGTTACATGGATGAATTATATGGTAAGTGAATTATACTTCAATTCACATTCAGTATTACATATATGAATAAAATAGCTTGCATGTACACTATGTATGTGCATGTATGCATGTATACAAACACACACATTTGGTTATTGATTGGTGCTTCTGGAGAATCCCTCTAAAAGGCAACAGACTTGACTGGCTTGTTCCTTTGCCTTAAAAAACAACAACAAAGGCCGGGTGTGGTGGCTCAAGCCTGTAATCCCAGCACTTTGGGAGGTCAAGACGGGCAGATCACGAGGTCAGAAGATTGAGACCATCCTGGTTAACGCGTTGAAACCCTGTCTCTACTAAAAAAATACAAAAAACTAGCCGGGCGAGGTGGCGGGCGCCTGTAGTCCCAGCTACTCGGGAGGCTGAGGCGGGAGAATGGCATAAACCCAGGAGGCGGAGCTTGCAGTGAGCTGAGATCTGGCCACTGCAACTCCAGCCTGGGCGACAGAGTGAGACTCCGTCTCAAAAAAAATAAAACAACAACAACAACAACAACAACAAACCCTGAAACTTTGTTTCTTCTGAGGTAAAACTTATGTATAATAAAATACACAGACCTTAAGTGAATAAAGTAGAGTCTTGAAAACATATGCACCTATGTATGACCTTGATCAAGGTACAGAATATTTCCATCTTTCCATGTATCTACCCTTCAGTACCCAATCCTCATGGGCTCTGTTCTGCTTTCACCATCATAGATAATTTTGCCTTTTATTGAACTTCACATAAGTGGAATCATGATGTAGTCTTTTTTGCCTTTTGTGCTCAACATTTTGTTTTTGAGATTCATCTCTGGGGTTATATATATCAGTAGTTCACTCTTTTTATTGCTAATTAGTATTCCATTTTATCAATAGTCTTTATCTATTTTCCTGTTAATATTTGAGTTGTTCTCAATTGTTGGCTATTATAAACAGTTGCTACAAATATTCTTACACTAGTCTTTTTTGGATATATGTTTTCATTCCACTTGGGTAAACACCTATAAGTTGAATTGCTGACTCATAGGGTAGGTGTTTAATTTTTGAAGAAACAGCAAAGAGCATCCCAAAGAGGTGATACCATTTCACACTCCTCCCAAAGACATATGAGAATGTGCTGACTCACATTCTCAGCAACACTGGGTGTTTTGGATTTTTAAAATTTTAGCCATTCTAGTCTGGGTGTAATGGGTCTCACTGTGGTTTTCATTCGACATCCTTAACCACTGTCATTGAACACTTTCACACATGCTTATTGATTATTCACATAACATTTTGTGAGATGACTATTCTAATCCTCTACCTATTTTTGAAAATTGTCATATTTGTAATATTGACTTGCAGGAGTTCTTTAAATATTCTGGAAGCAAGTGCTTTGACAGATAAATCTCATTATAAATATATTCTCACAGTCAGTGGATTGCATCTTTATTTTTCCAACAATTTCTTTGCATAAGCACAAAATTTGGATTTGATGAAGCTCTGGTCACCATTTTTTGGTTTCTTTTTTTTGAGACAGAGTCTTGCTCTGTTACCCAGGCTGGAGTTTTATTTTTAGCACCTGTTATGGTTTGTCTAAGGAATATCTGGCAATCAAAGGTCGTAAGAGATTACCTTCGCTTTCTTATAGAAGCACTATAGTTTTAGCTTTTACATTTAGGTTTACCCTGGATCTTGAATTAATTTTTGCACCTCATATAAAGAAGTCAAGGTTCACTTTTTTTCATATGCATATCCTACTGCTCCAGAACTATTTATTAATAAGATTTTTCTTTTCTGCATTTAATTACATTGGCATGTTTGTTAAAACTCAATGGATTATAATATGTCTGGGTCTAAACCTGAAATTCTGTTGCATCTATATTTTTGTCTTTATATCAATACTATACTGTTTTGATTGCTAGAGCTTTGGATTAAGTCTTGAAATCAGGTAATGTGAATCCTCCAACTTGGTTTTTCTACAAATCAATTTTTGGAGGAGAGTAACATTTTAACACTGAGTCTTACAATTGGACTTATGGAAAACGCATGTCTCTCCATTTATTTAGATCTTTTTTGCTTGAGATAGGGTCTTGCTCTGTCACCCAGGCCAGAGTGCAGTGGCAAGATCAGGGCTCACTGTAGCTTTGAACTCCCAGGTTCAATGACTCCTCCCACCTCAGCCTCCCCAGTAGCTGTGATTACAGGTACATGTACCCACCCCCAGCTAATTTTTGTATTTCTTGTCTTTCTTTTCTTTTTTCCTTTTTTTTTTTTTGTAGAGACAGGGTTTCAGCCTGTTGCACAGGCTGGTCTTGAATACCTGGGCTCATGTGATCTGCCTGCCTTGGCCTCCCAAAATGGTGGAATCCATTTTGATTATACATGCCTATCATTTGATTATACACGCCTATCGTTTAGGTCTTTCAAAGTTTCTCTCAGAAATGTCTTGTAGTTTTCAGCATAGAGGTTTTGTATGTCTTTTGTTGAATTTATTTCAATGTATTTTTTGTGCTTAATGCTAATGTAAATAAATTTTTTTTTACATTTTGTCTTTAAAATTTTTGCTGCTGGTATATAGAAATATAATAAACTTGTTTCCTGTAACTTTGTCAAATAAATTGATCAGTCCTAGTATTTGTTTTGTAGATTTTTAAAGATTTTTAATGTAAACAATCATTTACTCTGCAAATAAAGACAGTTTTACTTCTTCCTCTCCAATCTCAATACCTTTTGTTTCTTTCTCTTGTCTTGCTGCACTGACCAGGATCTCTACAAAACAGTGAACAGAAATCATGAGAGCAGATATCCTTGTCTTACTCCTAATCTTAGGGAGAAAAGCATTCAATATTTCACCATTGAGTTAAAATGTTAGGTGTAGGTTTTTTGGCAGATCCCTTTAAAAGACTGACAATTATAAAAACCTATTTTATGATCTATCTTGGAGAACACTCCATGTGCACCTGAAGGTAACGTATATTTTGTAGTTATTAAGTATAATGTCTCAGTTGCTTAGGGGGGGATATTTAAAATTTACAAATGTAATTGTGAATTTGTCTATTTCTTTTTCTAGTTCTATCAGTTTTGCTTCATGTATTTTGAAGCTCTGTTATTAGGATAAATATTCATTTATGATTGTTACATCTTTTAAGAAATTGACTTTTTAAAAATCATTATTAAATAATTTTCTTTATCTTTGGTAATACTTTTGGTTCCTGAAGTACATACTTTGTCTGATATTAATAGAGCCATTACACCTTTATTATGCTATTTGCATACCTCTTTTTCCATTTCATGTTTTTACTTTTTTTTACTTTTTTTTTTTTTTTTTTGAGGCGGAGTCTCGCTCTGTCGCCCAGGCTGAAGTGCAACAGATCTGTGTCTTATATTTAAAATATACCTCTTGTAGATAGCATATAGTTGGGTCTTGTTTTATTTTTTTGTTTTTTGTTTGTTTGCTTTTGAGACAGGTTCTGGCTCTGTTGTCCAGGCTGGAGTGCAATGGTGTGATCACAGCTCACTGCCACCTCGAACTCCTGGGCTCAAGTGATCCTGCCCTGCTCCCAAATTGCTGGGATTATAGATGTGAGCCAATGTGCCTGGCTGGATCTTGCTTTTTCATCCAGCCTAGCAATCTCTGCCATTTAATTGGAGTGCTTAATTCATTTATATTTAATGTAGTTATGTATATTATTAGGCTTAAGTTTACTATCTTGATTTTTAAAAATTCATTCCCTCTGTTTTTTGTTCCTCTGTTTCTCCTTTCCTGTCTTTGTTTTAACAATTTTTTTCTTAGTATATCGTTTTCATTCATTCATTGGCTTTGTAGCTATACCTCTTTTGTTTTGTTTTGTTTTTTTGTGGGGGTAGTTAGTGGTTGCTCTAAGAATTCAACATATATCTTTGTCACAGTCTACTTAGATTTAATGTTGTGCTACACATAAAAAGTAAGATGTTTGCTTACTTCCCCATCCTTTGTGTCATTGTGTTATATATTTTAATGTACATACATTATACAACCCATAATATAACATTGCAACTTTCGTTTTAGCTGTTGGTTGTCGTTTGAAGAAATGAACAGAATGTTTTAAATGATCATTTGTATTTACCCTCATATTAACGTAACTTTATCATTTCTTGTAGTGAAAATCTGCTGGCAATAAATTATCTCAGCCTTCATTTACCTAAAAATGTCTCTATTTCATCTTCAGTTTTGAAGAGTATTTTAAGCGGGTATTGATCTCTAAATTGGCAGTTATCTTTTTTCTTTTGGCATTTTACAGGTGTCATTCCACTGCCATTTGGCCTCCCTTGTTTCTGGTGAGAAGTAACTGGTATTGCTTCCTTTATGTAATGTGCCTTTTTTTTTTTTTTTTTTTTTCTGGCTCTTTTTGACATTTCTCTTTTCATCATTGATTTTTAGCAGTTTAACTATGATGTGACTGAGTGTGGTGTTTTTGGTTTTCATTTTTAATTTATCCTGCTTGGGATTTTCTGAGCTTGTTGGAACTATAAGTGTATGGTTTTCATCAAAGTTGGGGAACTTGAAGTCATCATTTCTTCACATATTTTTCTATCCATCCCCCTACTCTCTCCTTTCTTTCTGTGATTCATTTAATGTACATTAGATTAATATTGCCTCATGTGTAACTGAGTGTTCAATTAAAAAATTTTTTTGTGTGGTCTTCAGATTTGGTAAGTTATATTAATCTGTCTTCACATATACTGACCTTTTCTTTTGCTCAATCTGCTGTTAAGCCCCATCCAGTACAATTTACATTTAAAGAGACTGTAGCTTTACAGTTCTAGAATTTTCAGTTTCCATCTTCCTACTGAATTACTGATTCTGCTCTCTCATTCTAACCATGGTTTCCTTTAAGTTCTTGAACATGTTTATAAAAGCTGCTTTGTAGTCTTTTGTCTGCTAATTACAACTTCTCATGTCTAATAAGTTTTTACTTCACATGTCTAATTTCTCTAATAATACTACACAAGAATATAATTTAGTATAAAAGTAAACGTGAAGTAAACAAATATTACTTAAATACAAAATACAAATGTTATTAAAAGGAAAGTGGTAGCTCTACATGTATTCACATAAAAAAGTGCCTCAGTATACTAAGTTAAAAAACTAAGTTGCGAGGTGATTTACAACTTATACATTGAGACACCTTTTTATGATACATATGTATAAAATATCATAATCTAGAGTTTTTAAAAGTTTTTACTTTGAGATAATTATACACATGCAATTATAAGAAATAATAGAGAGAACCTATATATTTTTCAACCAGTTTCCCCCAGTAGAAACAGACATTTACAGAACCCACCAACTTTCTTCAGATTTCACCAGTTTTATATGCACTCGTGTGTGTGCGTGTGTGTGTTAGCTCTACATAATTTTATCATACACGTACATTCAAGTGATTCCTACCATAGTCAAGATACAGGACAATTCCATCACAAGGTTCCCTCATGCCACCCTCTTCATATGATCCATTTTTATGGGGGGAATAGTATTAGCAATAGTTATAAATACAGAGAAAAAAAATACATCTGGGCTGGATGCAGTGGCTCACACCTGTAATCCCAGCACTTTGGGAGGCTGAGGTGGGTGGATCACCTGAGGTCAGGAGTTCGAGAACAGCCAGACCAAAATGAAGAAATCCCGTCTCTACTAAAAATACAAAATGAGCCGGGTGTGGTGGCGCATGCCTGTAATCCCAGCTACTTGGGAGGCTGAGGCAGGAGAATCGCTTGAACCCAGGAAGCAGAGAGGTTGTGGTGAGCTGAGATTGTGCCCCTGCATACCAGCCTGGGCAAAAAGAGTGAAATTCCGTCTCAAAAAAAAAAAAAAAAAATCTGGAAAGCTACTCACAAACTAAACTAATGATTTTAAATTATAGGATTGTGGCTGGGTGTGGTGGCTCATACCTGCAATCCCAGCACTTTGGGAGGCTGAGGTGGGTGGATCACAAGGTCAGGAGTTCGAGACCAGCCCGGCCAACATGGCAAAATCCCATCTCTACTAAAAATACAAAAATTCGCTGGGCGTGGTGGCATGAGCCTGGTAATCTCAGCTACTCGGGAGGCTGAAGCAGGGAAATCGCTTGAACTCAGGAGGTGGAGGTTGCAGTGAGCTGAGTTTGCGCCACTGCACTCCTGCCTGGGCAACAAGAGTGAAACTCCATCTAATTAATAAATAAATAAAGTATAGGATTGCAGGGAAGGAAAACTGCTTTTTTACTTTCTATACTGCTGAAATTTCTTGTTTTACACTGAACATGTATTACCTTTTTAACATAAAAATTTTAAATCTGGGAAGTAAATATAACATGGAAATATGTGGGTATAAGTATAGTAGGGCCACAGTAAACAAATGGCTAAGAATAGAAACTTTAAAAAGAAACATGATACTGAGTGTGTAAAATAAAATATTTAGGAATCTACTTTTCTTTTATTAGTTTACTAACTATATCCACATTGGTTCCTTTACTTACATAAGCACTGGTCAGTTTTTATTTTTGGAAGAGATTCTACCAAGCAAGAAAAAACTTAAAAATTCATAGAAAACTAAAAAGCTAAAATAAACGAAGTTATTTTACTTATAAGTAAGTTAAGAATTAGGGGGAAAGTAGGCACTTAATAAATGTCATTTTGTAAGACTTTTCTGAAGAGTATAATTTTAATGTTGTTTTTAAATCATATTACAGCATTACATTGATCCTTTTATCCTTGGTCCAAACAAGCACTGTTAGATAGCATATGGTATAGATTCAGAATAACTCAGAGAAGAACTTTCTAATAGTCAGTTTCCCAAAGGTAAAAGGGACTGGCCCAGGAGGCTATTGAGTTCTCCTTTATAAGCAATCAGAATTCAAACAGGAGGTAAATGCCCATTTGTGGCAGTAATGTTTCAGAGGACATTAAGGCATCAGAAATATGGTCAATTAAGGTCCTTTCCAAAGCTGAGATTCTATTGTGGATAGAACACACACTGGGTCCAAAGCCAGAAAAACCTAAGATTAAGTGCTGTACTTCTCCAGTGTGCTTCTGGGAATCATATGCACTTGCTTCATCATTTGCAAGGCAATAATGTAAGTAACAGGCTTTATAAATGGCAAAGCACCGAGTAACATTATATACTGTCATTTGAGGATACCGAGTTCAAACCTTAACAAAAGTTTCTTAAGCCAGCCATTAAGCAGAACTTCTGAATGGTGAGGATAATTCAGCCCACTTCCAGACAGCCTGTGGACTTTTAACAACAGATACAGAATTTGCAGTGTCTGAAATGACTTAGCTACAATCTTGATCTAGAACAGTGATTCATGTGGTACTATGGCCCTAGCTGACAGAAGCACTAGATGAAGAAGGCAAACAAAATTACCTTTTGGTGCTAATGTTAAAGTGTTATCAAATAAATGGCTCTCATTCAGGAATATCAGACCTCTCTCGTCACAAGCAACCAGTAGGCAGTTGAGTATCATTTAAAAAGCAACAGACACAGAGGGAACCTAACAGGGTGTAAGAGCTCCAAACCAGCAAACGAAAGACCTGGGCCCTTGAACTGAATCTATTGCTACCCAACGTCACCTTTCTGAACTTCAAATTACTGATTGTTAAAATGAGGGCTTGGAGCTGTTGGACTAAAATAGCTATTAAAATTTCAGTTGTGTATTGTATTCAATTTCTAAGAGAACAGTAGTTTTATGTGAAAACCTACCTGTTAAGCAAAAAACCTGCACCACACTGTTGATCCTTCATCATCTTTCAAATCTTCCCCATATTATAATGCCATGACTGTGTACAAAACATCCAAACCTTGACATATCCATAATTAGGAGTTCAAAACACACAAAATAGAAAAAGTGCATATTTCATAATCATGGATGCTTTCAGATTTTAAATATCCCTTTGAAATCACAAATATTTGCCAGGCACGGTAGCTCACGCCTGTAATCCCAGCACTTTGGGAGGCCAAGGCAGGTGAAACATGAGGTCAGGAATTCAAGATCACCTTGGCTAACATAATGAAACCCCGTCTCTACTAAAAATACAAAAATAAAAATAAAAATAAAAATAAAAAAATAGCTGGGCGTGGTGGCAGGCACCTGTAGTCCCAGCTACTTGGGAGGCTGAGGCAGGAGAATTGCTTGAACCTGGGAGGCAGAGGTTGCAGTGAGCCAAGATCGCGCCACTGCACACTCCAGCCTGGGTGACACAGCGAGATTCTGTCTCAAAAAAGAAAAAAAAATCACAAACATTTATTAATCTATGTATCTTTTCAAATAAGCTACTTACCTGGAATAAATGAGGATGGTTAAAATAGAAAGAAATTGCTAGGTAATTGTTCAAACAGATTTTTGTAGCTTGGTTGGTTGAAGAACACTTTTACTTTCTGTTACTTAAAATCTTGCTGCCCACGTGTCAACAGCACTAGCATCAAGAAATTTTATGTGAGTTACAATTAGAGCCAGTACTTTAAAAACTGTAAAATAAAATTTCCTTCCATTTCTGCTCACAGATTCCCATTTCTTTTTTCGGACGCACAAATTCTCAAAAGAATATTTTATAAAATACATTAAGAGCAACATATCTATTCACAGAAAAAAGGAAAAAGAGAGAGAGGGAGAAAAGAGACAAAACAAAACACACACACTTTTTACTCATATATGATTACATACTAGACAATTTCTCTTACTCATAAAATTACTCAACCAGAAAAAAAAAATCTTCTCAGGCTGACATTATGGATGTCAGCTTGAGATGCTTTTGTCTTCTGCATTCATATTTATATGCTTGCCTTCCCAAACAGAGAGCATAGGGTATTTATAATTCTCTTCTGTACACATCTACACTACATCGTATCTCTCAATAACAAGGTGACTACCAAGGTAAAAAAGATCTAATAAGCCATAATCACTATTATTCTTTAGTTGAGGTGTTTTGGCAGATTCCCAGTCTAGATCCTGACAGTAAATGGGGAATTTTACATATATAAATTTTAAGGTAAGTCATTGTGACATTTAACAATTTTTAAACAGATTAAAGAGCTTAATCGAATCTAACACTTTAACACTCGCCAGCTACAAACACAGGAAAGCATGTTTTCCCACATAAAGTTCACAAACACAGCCATCGATCCTTTTCAGGTCGGGAGAGAAATTGAGAAGACCAATGTTCCAGAAATTTTCACTGCTACTCTCCCTAAAAAGTGGTGCTTCTTGCAAGAAAAGGATAGAACAAAGATCTTAATGTTGCAGGTTTGAAAGACAACCACATCAAAACCAGGTATAGTGGTCCTAACCTAAGCAGCTGGCAAACTGCAGGACGGATGTGGGCACTCTTCTGCCTAATAAAATCTGAATCAAACACTTTGCATCTGATTCTCTATGTGAGCTTTTATGCAAACTTCTAAAGTGCAAGGAATCCTGGGGTGGAAGAGCTATTCTGAGAGATTTCACATAGTTCATGTAATTAGGGAAACCACTTCCTTTGATTGTAAGTGTTCAAAACAGCTGAATTTCTCCTATCAAAGGCACTCTGTGATTTGGGTCACCTCTTTTACTTTCTCTTTCATGTTCCTCAGGATGAGAGGTGAAGCCGGAGAGCACATTATTTAGGGAAAAAAAGATCTTGCTTTTTGTTTTAGGGATTGAACTTGCACTATTCAAAAGACTGTCATTTAGAATCTTCCTTTCGTTCTCACCCTCTGCTTCTTTCCTTCTCTATCGAGGCTCTTCAGGCACTACAGAGAACACAATCCAAAATGCCAATTTAAAGCTGATGGAAAACTGTCAGATTGTGTGTAAAAGAATTCTAATTTTCATGTTTGGGTTTAAAACATAATTAGAGCTGTAATCTGTAGGCTCTTGATCTCCATATTATGCATTTTCTGTTGTTATGACAGTGAATAAGTCCGAAAGAGAGAAAGAAACATGAACGAACAGGAAAAAGGAGCCCCACACCCCAAAAATCACCCTGTTCTTTCCCTATATTCCTGGGGTATCCTTTTTTCCCTAAAAGTGGAATACAGGCTATTCAACAAGGTGGCCCATGCTGCTTTTGTTACAGCTAATTTTAGCACTGATGTTGTTAAGGTATTCAGTACAACTTATTCTACAACACCTTGGTCAAGGTAGCACACAAGTTTGTCAATGAATATCTAAACTAAAAAGCGGTGAAAAATAATTCACTATTGCCCAACCACTTTGATGTTCACATTTCTACTGAGGGTTTAAAGCAAGTCTAATAATAATCTATATGCTACAATCTCTAAGATTTTAGTTAATTTAAATTCAGTTAATTAAAATTATAGATGGTTAATAAAAACTGGCGATACTCAGTTGTCACTCATATCAAGGAAAAGGGTTTTGAAGCATATGAAAAGATGTGATAAAATTGTCTAGAGTGATAATGATATCTCCTGCATTCATTATATTTGGCATTTACAATTCAGAGAAATATAACTGGGCAGAAATTATCCCCATTTTGAGAAACCCAGTCCCAGAGAGGCTGGCTGATTTCCCAAACAGCAAAGGAGGAAAAGATCTAAAACTTTAAACAGAGACGAATAGGGTATGATCGCCTTCATTCAGGATTCTAAAATCTTCCCATCACAGTATGAAAATCACATTAACTTTTCTGGCAAATATATCACATTTTAACTCATAATAAGCCCCAAATATAAAATGTCCTTCTGTTAAGCCACATCTTCCTCATCCTCTATCAATCCTTAGCTTTCCAGAGTCTCCATGCAGCACTTTCATTTCCATCTGT
Source organism: Macaca mulatta (assembly GCF_049350105.2). NCBI lineage: Eukaryota > Metazoa > Chordata > Mammalia > Primates > Cercopithecidae > Macaca > Macaca mulatta. The sequence goes on along the minus strand of NC_133417.1, from coordinate 78,039,363 downwards.
TAACGCACTGCTCTAATCTGTTGAAATCTTTTCAGGTTCTTATTCTTATTGCACCTTTTAACATGTCAATTACTCTTCCGACTGTCATAGGAACTCAGAGACAATCACATGCTACCTAAATTATTAATGGAAGTGTTGAATAGGACATTGAATAAAATTATTTAATTTAACGCTACAAGAATTAAATGCTCTTTATGTACCTGTAAAAGTGTTTACAAATCACCTAATTTGTATATGGAAATTTTACTTAATATTTTTATTTCAGGACCAGATAAACTTTGCCATCCAAATAGTAATACATCCTCTTTGCTTCTATCAGAATTATAACCCCTAGTATATTTTTTAGCCAAAATGTATTGAACACTTACTATATGCCAAGCATTGTCCTGAGGCAGGTCCTGTTATCCTCACTTTAGAAATGAGGAGACCAAGGCATAAAGATGTTAAAGAACTTGCCTGAGGACTAAGCTAGTCATGTGGCTGAGCTAGGGATTTCAACATGGGTCTGACGCCAGAACCCACACTTGAAACCACTGCCTCTGTTCTGAAGACATTTACAGGTTTCTTTCTCCCAGTTTGACTGTAAGATCCCTGTGGGTCTCCAACTTCCAGCACAGTTCTGGCATACATTAAGTACTTAATATATTAGCATTAAGTTGAAACTACAGCACAATAAGGATGGAAAGGGCTCTGTAGCCTAAATAAAAGTAAAAAGAGCATCATAGCTGCCTGCAAATATCTGAAGGCTGCCACATAGAGGAAGTATCAGTTCCAATGTATGCAGCTGCAGAGGATAGTACTAAAACCAACGGGCAGCATTAAAGTAAAGCAACTTCTAACTAAGACCAACTAAGTCAGCAGTAATGGGCTGGGGGCAGTGGCTCACACCTGTAATCCCAGCGCGTTGGGAGGAGGATGAGACGGGTGGATCACTTGAGGTCAGGAGTTCAAGACCAGCCTGGCCAACATGGCGAAACCCCGTCTCCGCAAAAAAAAAAAATATATATATATATATATATATATATATACACACACACACACACACATACACACACACATACATACATACATACATATCTATGCACACGCACACACACACAGTTTAGCCAGGAGTGGTGGCATGCGCCTGTGGTTCTAGCTACTAGAGAGGCTAAGCTGGAGAACTGCTTGAACCTGGGAGGTGGAGCTTGCGGTGAGCCAAGATCACGCTACCGCATTCCAGTATGGAGGACAGAGAGAGATTCTGTCTCAAAAAAAAAAACAAACAAAACAAAAGACAGCTATTGAAAACAAGAAGGATGTCTTAATATAAGATTCCTACCACCAGAGGTATTTAAAATATGCAGATTACCAGATGATGTAGAAAATAATCCCATACTGAGAATCTCTGGTTAGGGTAAATCAGTGGTTCTCAAATCCCAGTCCACTGATCTGCTACATCAGGCATGAATGTTTTTTTTGTTTATTTGTTTTTTTGAGATGGAGTCTCACTCTGCCCAGGCTGGAGTGCTGTGGCGTGATCTCGGCTCACTGCAAGCTCCGCCTCCCGGGTTCATGCCATTCTCCTGCCTCAGCCTCCCGAGTAGCTGGGACTACAGGCGCCCGCTAGCTCACCCCGCTAATTTTTTGTATTTTTTTTAGTAGAGATGGGGTTTCACCGTGTTAGCCAGGATGGTCTCGATCTCCTGACCTCATGATCCGCCTGCATGAATGTTTAAAAGAAAAAAAATTTAAATGCACACACATACACAGGAGCCTAGGCTCTACCCTGGAACTACTGAATCAGAGTGCTTGTAGTGGGCTATGCGTGTTTTAACAAGCCCACCAGGTCATTTTGAAGCATAGCCAAAATTAGAAAGGTTGGTCTTGTGAGTTCCTGTTCAACTTAAACATACTATAGTGTTATACAGCATACCTTCATACCTCTCTGAAGGTGTGCTCTGTAACTCTCTGAAGGTATGCTCTCAACTATCTCTTAATTTATCATTGTATTTAAAGTTCTAATGTATGACAGATGCCACAGTCCCCAAATGACTCTCACTCTCTAAATCAAACTCTGGCATCTACTCTCATTTCACTGTCTCCTTTCAGTTACAGTTATTGTGAGAAAGCTTCTTCCAAGAACTTAGTGTTAATTTGGAAACTGTAGTTTCCAAACTGTGCATCATCTCTACATGTCACCCAATCTGCTTTCAGATCTTATACACTTTTTATCACCATGGATAAAAACACTGATACAAGCTTCTTTAGGTAAAGGACTCAGATGTTTACATTGCTTTGCTACTAAACTATCTTCTAAAATTTTGGAATTAAATAAAAATACACATTCTTCACCATACTTCCCATTTTAAAATATGTAAAATTTAGGAAACTATTTAGAAAGATTACTCCCTAAATTTTACATCTATCACCAACTTAAGTAGAGAATCATTGAAGGACTGTGAAGGAGTGAGCCACATTTTAAAATCAATAAATATTTTTGAGTACCTACTGTATGTAAAGTACTGTTGAGGGCATGGAAGTGGAAGAGAGACAAAGAAACGCTCAGTATATATTTCTAACATTTAGTTAATACTATGTGCTAGGCACTGTGCTAAAACTTCTTGTGTGTTCCCTTTTAATTCCCTTAACAAGCTACCAAGGTTAACTTCATTTTGCAGATGAAGAAAGAAAGTGGTTATGTAACGGGCCCTGGGTCACAAAGCTAACAAGTGGTACAGCTGAGATGGATTCAAATTCAACAACCACTTCTAAGCATGCACTCCTAGTTACTACACGATACTGAACCTGTCCCTTTAACACCACACTACATATCTGACAGGGGAGGGGAAACGCTTACAAAAAGCAACCAAAGACAAATGCTTGGCAGAGGTAGAAAACAGAGAAAAACTTGAACTCTCCTGGGTGGAGGCAAGGAGGGGCTATGGCTTTGAAGGAGGGGTATTTTAATGACAGTAAGTGTCTCAGGGGCAGGGAAAGGGTAGAAATGCATTTCAGCTGGAGTCCGAAAAGCACACTGCTCATTCGGAGAGGATTCTGCCCTCTCTTGAAGCTGATATGCAGCCTGCATGGGGTGCAAGGGGTGGGGAGGCAGCTGGAGGAGAAGACGAAAGCTTTGTTGGGGGTGACTTTTGTAAAGGGCCTTAATGCCATATTAAGGATTAGAATTTTTCTATAGGTAATGGAGAAGCAGCAAAAGTTTCCAGTGCAGAAATGACATGATCTGATCTGTTTTTTCTTCTTTTTTAATTTGAGGTCCATATGACAGATGAATCAGAAAGGGGGAATAACCAGAGGCTGAAAGGAGTGATAAGTACGACTTGAATTAAGGGCAGGAGAGATGGGGACAAGAAAGCATCAATTCAAAAACATCTATGATCAACAAAACCTTCAAGGCTGAGAATACAGCTAGATAAACACTCATTTCCTCAGGGAGTTCCCTGACCTTCCATTCCAGGGACCTTGTTTTTGGTAAGAGATGAGAATTTCTCTGGGGAGAGTTAGGGATGAAATCAGGAATGTCTCTAGAAAATCAAAGAATCAGACATTTAGTCCTGGATGCAAACCACGAAATCACATCAAACCAGTTAGCTGCCAACCTTGCCTCTGCTTCTATCACATCACATTTGTTCTTAAAACGTGCTCCCTTCCGAAATCTCTGCTTTGTCATCAACCCCAAGGCAACCTAAAGTTCAGAGTACTGAGTGCACCTGAGTAGACCCTCAGAGAACTTGCCTCCTACCATTCCACTGCCATATTTCTATATTTCTACACATGATTTTCTGAATTTTATTCAGCTTTGATTAAAATACTTTCTTCTACAAATATCTAATTTACCACATAATTTCCTAGCTGAAATAAAGAACCCTGCCCAGCCCTTTGGCTTATGAAACAGACAACATAAAATAACTGTTATTAATTGGTACTCATTTTCAAACGTTTTCCTTTTTATTTGACAATTTTGAAAACAACTACTTGTATATATGACTGGTTTCATGGTTCCTATCTCCGGGCAGTTGATTTTTCACTCCACCTCAAAAATGAAATCGTTGAATTCCTAAGCAACTCTTTCCCCATCTCCATCACACTGGGTATCCATGGCAACATGTCCTGAGGAACTGGTATACTGTGGCATTTCATTGTTTAATGGAGCACCTAATGTCAATTACTGTAAATATAACTTTATATGTGTCTATATTACTTAATCTCCTTTGTATTCTATAAGGCATATATGACAGTCTCTAATTCCCTGGAGACAATGCATTATCCCCTCTAGTGAGTAAAAGCCACAGCAGAAAAACAAAATGAGAGTATGCACAGGATGATTTAAGATCCTTGGACTGCCTCTGTTGCAGTGATTTTTCACCATGTTAAAAGACACAGCCAAGGGTTTTTATCCAGGCAGACAAAAACTGTGCAAATGCCATTACTCCATGAGGTACTTACAATCCCTAATAAATCGCATGCACATTGTTTTCATACGGGCTGATAAACAAGTCACAGTCTGTTTTTAGAAGCATCTTACTTGTTTTAGTCATAGTCACATGTTTCAGTAGAATTTTGGTAGATCCTAAAACCTTGTTACATTATGAATCCTGGTGCAGTTGAAGTTTTTGTTTTGCACTTACATGGTATAGATCAATCATCAGCAAGAATTTCCCACTGTCTCACTGCTGGTCTCATTTTATCTACCAGACAATGTCCTGAGAACAGAATCGCAAAGTCTGTTCCATACAGAACACTTTCAGAGCTTGGTGCTCAGCACTGTCCCAGACTGATCACACCGTAACATGTTGGTTCTCTGTTAACCAGCACACTTCGGACGGGATCCAACACATTCTCGTATCATATTTAATTCTGTACTTTAGTGAACGTGCATTTAAAATCTAAAGCTGGAAAGATTTTAATCTTTCTATTTTTTAACTCTCTCATTTTACAGATGAAGACATCAGAGAGGGAAGCAACCAATTCCAGAGTCTAGGATAAAAATGTGAGTATCCCTGTCTCCTTGACAGCATAAAAATACTGACACATTCTTATTACCCTTTTTGTTTCTGGTTTTTGAGAATAACAAACATTAATGGATATTATCTCAGGGCGGTTCTTCATTAAGCAAATCTATATTGTCTATAAAGCTGCTTTATTTAAGAAATGGACATTTTTCCATGTCCGTAAATATGGGTCTAGACAATTGTTTTCCATACTAGCTTAATTTTCATTGAATGAGAATACCAACATTTATTTACCCACTTTTTTATTGTTGAAAATTTAGGTTGTTTCAAATGTTTCATGACAGTAAAAACATTTAAGTGAACATCTCTGCACATTCATCAGACGCACTTGTTTGATCATAACCTTAGGATATATTCTGAGTTGTGAAATGCTGAGGTCAAAAGTAAGCACATTTTGACGCATAGTGCAATTCCGCACTTTGGAAGTATATCAACTTATGCTGCCTCAATTTTAGAGGTTCCTTAAACAAATTTAGAGAGTGTCAGTTTTCTAAGCCCTCACTAATAGTGAGTATCTGCATTCATTTTTATCTTTATCAACAGTAAACAGTCTACCCTTTTGTGAAATATCTCTTCATGTCCTTTTTCTATTTTTATAATAGTATGTTTGGCCCTAAGTTCTTGACTCCACTTTAGTTAAGTGAGCTTCAATTATAATTTCTGATTATGTGTAATTTTAGAAAAGGCAATTCCAACTTGATTTTAATAGGTCAAGTATAGATAAAACATCCGGTAGAGTTTCATTTCTAAATACCACATCCCTTAATGAAAGCACTTATGAAAGCACAAATGCAACAGTTACAAACACAAGACTTACCTAGTCAGACCAGGACTCAGATCCCAGCTCTGCTCCTATTTGCTGCATGATCTTTGGCAAGTTATTGAATTCTCTCTGTCTCAGTTTCTTCAGATGTAAAATAGTGATAATGCTGTTGTATTATTTACTATGCTAAGCTCTTGCATGCATTATTTCATTTCATTCTTACCACAATCCTGTGAGGTAAGCACTATCGTATCTCATCAAATCTAAGATGCCTTTGGTTTAAAATATTATGCACCACTAAGAAAAAATGCTGCATGTAAGATGCATGTTTCTTTTGGTATCATTGACACTGAGGTTGTATTACAATTGGTGGCATCTTACAGTTTCCATTGGCAGCATTTTTTCTTAGTGGTGCATAATATTTTAAACCAAAGGCATCTTAGATTTGATGAGATATGACAGTACTTACCTCACAGGATTGTGGTAAGAATGAAATGAAATAATGCATGCAAGAGCTTAGCATAGTAAATACTCCAAAAAAACTGTTAGTAAGCATTCATACAGTGTTACATATTTCTACAACTTTGATTTAAATGTTTAAGATTTCTAAAATTGGCTAGGCGCGGTGGCTCATGCCTGTAATCCCAGCACTTTGGGAGGCTGAGGAGGGCGGATCATGAGGTCAGGAGATCGAGACCATCCTGGCCAACATGATGAAACCCTGTCTCTACTAAAAATACAAAAATAAATTAGCTAGGCATGGTGGCAGGTGCCTGTAATCTCAGCTATTCGGGAGGCTGAGGCAGGAGAATTGCTTGAACCCAGGAGGCAGTGGCTGCAGTGAGCCTAGATTGCGCCATTGCACTCCAGCCTGGGCAACAAGAGTAAAACTCTGCCTCAAAAAAAAAAAAAGATTTCTAAAATTGATCTGAAAAATGTTTTTGGTTCCTTGAAGGAGCATATTTCATATAAAATCGTTGAAATATTTTAATTTTAAAATTACCACAGCAAAAATAGGTTCTTATTTAATGTAATTTAAAGGGAATCTAGTTTGAACAGGAAGTGATCTATTATTTTGTACTTTCAGGAAAGAATCAGCTCAACAATGTACTAAAACCATGAGATTAAGCAAAGTCTCCAAACAGCTAATGGAGAATTAATGCAAAGAACAGCATGGAAACTTTTCATTCAAGTCAATTTAGGCTGGACTCAGTGGCTCAAACCTGTAATCCCAGCACTTTGGGAGGCTGAGATAAGTGGATTACTTGAGGTCAGGAGTTTGAGACCACCTGGCCAACATGATGAACCCTCCTCTCTACTAAAAATACAAAAATTAGCTGGGGGTGGTGGTGCACACCTGTAGTCCCAGCTATTCAGGAGGCTGAGGCATGAGAATCACTTGAACCCAGCAGGCAGAGGTTGTAGTGAGCCGAGATCATGCCACTGAATTCCAGCCTGAGCAACAGAGTGGACTCTATCTCAAATACATAAATAAATAAATAAATAAATAAGTCAACTTAACCATAATGTTTTCCCATATGCTGCTGTGATTGGATCTTTTACAGATGCATAAACTCAAATCAATGTCATTTCTTGGAAACTGCAATTAGAAAACTATCATTGGAAATACTGGAGAAGGCATGAAGGAGGAGTGTGAGATGAACCTTGTGTCAGAGGTAAATAAATTATTGAAATCATTTCAAGAATTTTCATAATCTTTTGCATCAACATGAAATTGTACTCAGTGAGGGAAGGCTTCAACTGGTATGAGATATGAGAAAAAAATAGGTATGCTTCATTTGACAGAGGGACAGTTCAAAGAATGTGTGTGTGCATGGGAGTTACGAAGGTCTAGATTCTACCACTTACTAACTATATGACTTTGGACATATATGTTCACTTTTCTCCATCTCTTCACCTGCGTCCTGGCAATAATTCCTAACCCACCGGGGTGTTACCTATGCACACAGGGCACTCAGCCCAATGCCTGACAAATGGGAAAAGTTCAATAAGGAATTGCAGGTATTCTTAATATTGGAATGCGTGAATTACGGGGCTTCAGCCTTTATGTCTTACTTTTTTTTTTTTTTTGTCCTAACGTAGGATAAATTTTACTGATGTATTCCCAACCAATATACACATTTTTGGAGTACCTTCTTTCTAATTCCCACACCCATCTCACTTGAGAATAAGGCAATTTTTAAAAAGGCTTCTCCAAGAAAGAAGAAAGGTTGGGTTTGTTTACTGTAAATGTAATACATTTTAACTTTTTCTCATATCTTACACCAGTTGTTTCCCATATCTTTATTTTCTGCCAGAAACTCTTCAAAATGAAAACGTGCTTGTTGTAAGCTGGGATCCTATATTTGAAAGATGCTGCTGATTCTAAAGATCACCTTTTTAACAGAATCCTCAAAAAACAAAATTTCTGTTTCTGAATAAATTATTTATCAAGTTATTTTCAATCTTTCTCTCATTATGAATAGCAGAGCAAATCTTAAGAGAAGGAGAGAGTGGTAAATCCTTAATTACATTATTTAAATATTCACAGAATTCTTAAATAAAGAGGAAATGGAGCGGGCCAATGGGAACCCAACCTCCTTAGACTTTGCAGTCAGTATCTACACATCCATCTTTTTATTCTTTCTTAGATTCGTCGTAATTAGAAATGGTCACTGGGTGGTCTCCTTCAATGGAAATTTGCTTTCTTGTTCCTTGTTTTATTTATTTTGTGATCAGAATCCTAATGTTTATTGAGTGGTCATAATGCTAGTCCCTACTTCCTGTTATATGTTTGAAGAAAACCACAATACCAACTCAGATAGGATTGTGGTTTGGTGGGGAACTTAAATGTCCATTCTAAAACCACATGGCCAGCACAGAAGTTAACAACATTCACAGGCTCTATTTCAGTTTCTAAAATCCAGGGAACACACACCTTCTTGATGTTGCAGAAACCAATGTCAGAGTTAAACGTGTGGATGCTGCCTACAGAATGTTTGGCTTGCTTTTCGAAGCAAGCTTTATTGCCTAGAATAGTCTGTAAGAGCATGCTGCAATCCAAGCAGTTCTCACTCCCCTTCCCTCTAGACTGATAATAAAAATAAGAAATGCATATTCTTTTTGTAAAGAAACATTCATTGGTCAGGCATGGTGGCTCACGCCTGTAATCCCAGCACTTTGGGAGGCCGAGGTGGGATCACCTGAGGTCAGGAGTTTGAGACCAGCCTGGCCAACATGGTGAAACCCCATCTCTACTAAAAATACAAAAATTAGCCAGGTATGATGGTGCACCCCTGTAGTCCCAGCTACTTGGAAGGCTGAGGCACAAGAATCGCTTGAACCTGGGAGGCGGAGGTCGCAGTGAGCCGAGATCACGCCACTGCATTCCAGCCTGGGTGACAGAGTGAGACTCTGCCTCAAAAAAAAAAAAAAAAAAAAAGAAAAGAAAAAAAAGAAACATTCATCATTACTTTGTTACCTTGACACCACCCTTACCCCAATATCACCACTAGAATACCACAGAATCATCTCTTTCTTGCCCAATGTCATTCTTTTTTCCGCCGCAACTATATAATATGAAACTCTAAAATTCTCTACTCTGTCTACTTTATATAAATCCTATGTAAGTGCCACAGGCAAAAACATTACACAAAGTATTTTTAAAATATATACATTTAGAGACAATGCCTCATCCTTTGGATTAAACATGTTATAGTCCCATAAAGAAATTTAATTATATTGCTCGAAAGCATTTGTTTTTAATCATTCTAGTAGTATAATTTTTCTGCTCACTTATAATGTACAGATTACTGCAAAACAGAATTCAAGAGTATATATCCTTCAATTAAAAAATTAAAAGGACGCCAGGCACAGTGGCTCACGCCATAATCCCAGCACTTTGGGAGGCCAAGGCAGGCAAATCATGAGGTCAGGAGATTGAGACCATTCTGGCTAACACAGTGAAACCCCATCTTTACTAAAAATATAAAAAATTAGCCGGGCGTGGTGGTGGGCACCTGCAGTCCCAGCTACTTGGGAGGCTGAGACAGGAGAATGGTGTGAACTGGGGAGGCAGAGCTTGCAGTGAGCCGAGATCGTGCCACTGCACTCCAGCCTGGGTGACAGAGCAAGACTCCGTCTCAAAAAAAAAAAAAAAATTTAAAAGGAAATAAAGAAAAGAAAGCCTACTGAGAAAACTCCTCTCAGGAATAAAATTTATCTTCTCTTTCAATCCCCAGGGTACTGACATTTTTTAGTGTTTGACAAGAAATGCTAGTACATTCAATAAAGATTTATTTAAAAAAAACACATCTAAAATTTAACTTCACTTCCAATTTTCAAACTGTGAGGTGGAGACTGCTAAGCAGAAAAACACAAGTAAGTGAGGTTGCTCTAAGGATAATCTGAGATCCTTATTTTGCTGTGATGAGAGTGCTCACCAAGCTAAAAAGCTGTAAAATAATAGACATTCTTTTAGGTGTAGTCCAGGATTCACTGATATACAGTAATGCTCTGAAGACTGAAACACGTACACAAGAACATATTACATAGATAAAGTGCTTTCTTTTAGAAGATAAGAGATTCTATAAGGGATATATTTAATGGTGGATTCAACATACCTGTCTTCTTTAAAATATGGGAGACAAAATGGTACACCCATTCCTTCTCAGAATGACTAGTACTTTATAAAATGTGCAAGTTGTGGATTAACTGCCTCTCAGTTCCACATCCACACCTTACCCTCCTATGTGGTACTTCAGCTGGACCCTATAAAAACATCTCTCTTTTGTCAGTTGGTAAAATTTTTCTTTTCCTTTTCTTTATTTTCTTTAGAGACAGGGTCTCACTGTCCCCCAGGCTGGAGTGCAGTGGTGCAATCATAGCTCACTATAGCCTGGAATTGCTGGGCTCAAGTGATCCTCCTGCCTCAGACTCCCAAAGTGCTGGAATTACAAGTCTGAGCCACCATGCCCAACCAGTTGTTGCAACTTTAAGTTTTTTTAATAGAGGCACGGGAGGGTTGCAGCAGAGGAAGGAGCATCTTTCTTGTGTGTTGCTGCTTTCTCTTCCTCTTGACAGTCTGGCTGCCAGCAGTGTGCAGGAGATTCAGTTGAGCTCACCCTTCAGCAAGTTTCCTGGACACTCCAGCAGCTGGATTCCCATGAACAAGTTCTGGCATGTCACACCCTAATGGGCAGTTTCCTGCTCACCAGCTCTGGCCACAGGCAACCCAGAACTTCTCATGGAACAATTCCAACCTGAGGCACTACGTCAAACCTCACCAGCACCCTAGCAGGTGGCTTCTTGTGAACCAGCTCCCACCCATGGAACCCCAACCAACCCCCACTGCCCCATCATCCATTCGCAGCTGCAGCCTTTTCAATGAGGTCTCAGTCACAGCCTGGGGAGTGGGCCCTCTTCCAACCTGCTCCTTCCTTGGATGCACTTCATCGGGCCTGGAGCTTGTAGCTGTTCTCTGCCTTTGCTATCCCCATATTCTTGAGAGTCTCTTTTACCCCGTTCAGTAGTCAACCACCTTTTACTAGGCAACAGTTCTCTATACTAATTTTCCTAACTGAACTCTAATACAGAGTTGGCACCAAGTGTGGTTCCTGGTTACAGACCCTCAAAAATATTAATAGAACTTTGGGATTAGTATGGTCATGTCCTCTGACTGGAAGACAATACCAATCCTTGTCAATGGGATATGGGATGCTGGTAATCCATGGGATAAAGTCACATCAAAATTAAGCTAACACCTGTGATCAACTGCAATGAAGTGCCAACGGAAACAAGGTCTGGGAGTCAAAGAGGCTGCTGTCCTTGACTGCTATGGCAGTAATGATGAATATAAAGATTGCAGGGTACAATGAATTCTTTTGAGTGCAATGAAGCATCTACCAAAAGAAAATAAGTTTAGGTGTTTTTAACCCCCAGCCCAAGTTTAAGAACCAGAGAGCTTCCACACTAGCTCTAAAAAAATCCTTTATTTCCTGTAGCCACAGAGCTACTATTTCCAGAAATTTAAAAAAAAAAAAAATGCATTGGGTGTGTTGCTGAATTACAACATCAGTTGAATTTACAACCACAGTTTCTCACATGAAAGTTAGTGTACTGATTAAGAAAGAATGGGACCTGAAACCTGGAAACGGGAACATCTGGTTGAATTCAAGATGAAACAAACAATTTCAAACCCCAAAGAAACTCTGAGGTTCCCTTGACCATGGAAGTTGCTTGCCCTCTTATGTCTCAAGAGTCTAGCTTTCAGCCGGGCGCAGTGGCTCAAGCCTGTAATCCCAGCACTTTGGGAGGCCGAGACGGGCGGATCACGAGGTCAGGAGATCGAGACCATCCTGGCTAACACGGTGAAACCCTGTCTCTACTAAAAAATACAAAAAAACTAGCCGGGCGAGGTGGTGGGCGCCTGTAGTCCCAGCTACTCGGGAGGCTGAGGTGGGAGAATGGCGTAAACCCGGGAGACGGAGCTTGTAGTGAGCTGAGATCCGGCCACTGCACTCCAGCCTGGGCCGCAGAGCAAGACTCCATCTCAAAAAAAAAAAAAAAAAAAAAAAAAAAAAAAAAGAGTCTAGCTTTCTTTTCCTGGAAAATTTTGCTGAGTAGCCTCACCTGGAGTAGATGTCTTTATAAGGGGATGCTCATTCTCCTCAAGATCTCTCATAACCACTCAGTTCCTAAATCTCAATATGCTTCACAGTACACAGCATCACCCAGAAGGAAAGGGCTTATAGACTCAGAAACCTACAAGACCCTTGTTAATATCTAGTGGCAGAACTCTGGGAATATGTGTGCGGGTAGGTACCCATGGTGTGAGCTAAAGAACGCTGGGAAATATACAGCACATCTGGCTGCTTTCACGGATATAGATGCACCTACTAGAGTTTCTGGACTGAATGTCAATGGGTTAGCTCATGAAGCTAGAAGTCTCTGACAGCTTACTTGGTTGGTTGACTGAAACCTGTAATGAGGTTGAAATGCCAGAACTTCCCTGGCATGATATGGAGGATGGAATCCAAAGGCTTAAGGGGATAGGAATGTAGTGGATTTATCATGTGTGAACTACATACCCAACCCCCTCAACTACATCTCCTGAAAAGAACCAGAGACACTCCTTGCACTAAGACATTGAAAACTACATAAGTGAGGGGAGCGCTGCATCTCTGATAAAACTCTGTGGTTATTTTCCTTTGCAGACCAGTGAGACCACAGGAGATGTCATGACTGAGATGAGCTTCCTGGTTTCTTTGGAGATGGTGGGATACAGGAGGAGCAGAAAAAGTAGCAGCATTGAGTGCCAAAGACAAGATCGGTGCATTTACTATTAAAGGGATCAGGGACATATTAATTAAAGTGCTTTGGCCCACAGGAATCTCTGGTGGTAGCTAATTTATCCTGCAGTCCCTAGGAATGAAATCAGTGTGCAGCTTACTACAATACTGTATAATCTATATAACAACAACAACAACAACAAAACTGTAGGTCTGGTGGCCGTTACATCACCACAATGGAGAGTCACAGAATCACACGCAGTTCTAGGCCTAAAACAGTTTATTGACCCATAACTCTTTGATTGAAGGGAAGGCCCGGTTTCCTTCAAAAATAACCCTGCAGTGCTGCCACAGGCATATGCCGTAAATCCTCCTCCAAGCCTTCACCAAAGAGGCCTGCTACCATTACTAGATGGGCAGTGCACAGGGGGAAAGGACATACTCAGATATTTCAGGGATTACTAAACACTAGCTCTGAACCAACACCAAGTTTCCCCACAAGTTGACTAAGAAAGAAAAAACACGAGCTCAATTTATAAATGGTTCTGCATGATACATTGGTACCAGCTGAATGAAAGTCTATGTCCACAGCTTACATTCCCAGTTAGGGGTGACCCCCAAAGAACAGCTTTTAAGGAAAATCCTCTCAGAGGGAAGAACTTTGGCAGTACATTTGGTGATTCACTTTGTCTGTAATCAGAAATGGCCAGAAATAAGAGTCTACACTATTACATGAGGCTAGATGGGTGATTGCTTATAGTTTATCTGAATGATCAGGGACTTGAATAGAAGATTATAAGATTGGTGACGAAGAATTTGAAGGAAGAGGATGTGATGGACCTCTCACATTGGGCACAGACCTCAATAATCAAATGAATACAATTATATGCTCTGTGGATGTCATTCAGCCTCCTTCCCAACCACCCCAAGGCTTGCCCAATGGGGCCATGAACAAAGTGGCCATGAGGGCAAGGATGGAGACTAAATGTGGGCTTAGTAACATGGACTTCCCCTTATCAAGGCTGAACTGTCTGTTGCCACTGCTGAGTATCGAATCTGCCAACACGGAGATAGACACTGAGCCCCTGACAGTCCCCCATTCCCAGGAGACGATGGGTGGGGAGCATCCATCCTCACTGGAATAGACATGTATCCTAGATAAGAATTTGCTCTCTGGCCGGGCGTGCTGGCTCACACCTGTAATCCCAGCACTTTGGGAGGCCAGGGCGGGCGGGTCATGAGGTCAGGAGATGGAGACCATCCTGGCTAACACGGTGAAACCCTGTCTCTACTGAAAAATACAAAAAAATTAGCCAGGCGTGGTGGTGGGCACCTGTAGTCGTAGCTACTTGGGAGGCTGAGGCAGGAGAATGGCGTGAACCCGGGAGGTGGAGCTTGCAGTGAGCCGAGATTGCCTGCTGCACTCCAGCCCGGGTAACAGAGCAAGACTCCGTCTCAAAAAAAAAAAAAAAAGATTTTGCTTTCCCTGCCTGTAATGTTTCTGACAATATCTTCATTAGTTGCCTCACGGAATGCCTTATTCACCATTATAGTTTTCCATACTGCATTGCTTCTGACAAAGGAAACCACTTCACAGCAAGGGAATAAAGCAATGGACTCATACTCATGGAATTAAGTAGTCTCACTCCATATTCCTCCAATCAGAATCAGCTCACCTAAAAGAAATGTGTAATGACTCACTGGAAGATTCAGTTATGGCATCAAACGAGAGATAACACCCTGAAAGCATTTCTGATTTACAGGATGAAGTAAGTATATGCTTTGAATCAGGGACCACTGGCAACCCTGTAACAGAATACACGGATTTGGTAATCAAGGAAGACAAGTGAGAGTGACTCCTGGCTGGGTACAGTGGCTCATGCCTGTAATCCCAGCACTTTGGGAGGCTGAGGCGGGCGGATTACGAGGTCAGGAGATCGAGACCATCCTGGCCAACACGGTGAAACCTGGCTCTACTAAAATATAAAAATAATTAGTCAGCCATGGTGGCACGCACCTGTAATCCCAGCCACTCAGGAGGCTGAGGCAGGGGAATTGCTTGAACCCGGGAGGCAGAGGTTGTAGTGAGCCGAGATCATGCCACTGCACTCCAGCCTAGGCAACAGAGCAAGACTCCGTCTCAAAAAAAAAAAAAAAAAAGTGAGAGTGATTCCTATCACTGTTATACCTAATAACTCACAGAATTAATGATCCCCATCCCAGTACCCCCGAGCTCTGCTAGTTTGGAGATCTTAGTCCCCAAGGATGGAATGCTTTCACCTTATTGCATGTGGGGACATAATAATTATTCCATTTAATTGGGATACGAGACTGCCACTGGCTATTTTAGGTTCTGAACCAACCAGCAGAAAAAGAGGATACTCTACTGACTGGAGTGATTAATCCCAATTACCAAGGGAATACTGGGTTGTTGTTAAATAATGGGGGCAAGGAAGTCTATGTCTGAAACCCAGGGGGTTCATGGGGTGACTCCTAGTACTTCTATGCCCAAGAATAGAGTTTCATGAAACAATATGACAATCAATAAAAGGCAGGACTGCTGAGGACTCAGAACCTTCAGGAATGAAAGTTCAGGTCACCCCATCAGGTAAAGCTGCCCAGCCAGCTAAGGTTTTGGCTAAGTGAAAAAAATACAGAATGACACGTGGAGAAGGATGTCAGAGATCATCACTAGTTACAGAAATGCGGACTACAGCAGCTTTGGGGATTTTCCCTTTGTTCTTTTTTTAAAAGATAATTATAGTACATTGAAACCATTTTCTTTCAAAAAAGAAAGGAAGAGGAGAGAAGGCAGGAAGGCAGGGAGTGAGGGGGCTTTGCTTGTTCTTTGTGTATATGTGTAGACACGTGTGTGTATATATATATATTTTTGATATTTAAAATATATTTTCCTTTTTTGTACTTTTAAGTTTTATTTTAAAAAATTGACAAATAATAATTGTACTTATTTATGGGGTACCTATTGACATTTCAATACACGTAGTGTATAGTAATCAGACCAGGTATTAGCATATCCATCATCTCAAACATTTATTGTTTTCTTGTGTTGGGAACATTCAGTATCCCTTTCTAGCTATTTGAAACTATATAATGTATTTTAAAATATATTTTCTTCATACCATCAAATATTCAGAGAGTTAAGTTTTCCTCCCTCTTGATTGTCTTTCTCTCTTTTTTATTTATTTACTTTTATTATACTTTATGTCCTAGGGTACATGTGCACAACGTGCAGGTTACATATGTATACATGTGCCATGTTGGTGTGCTGCACCCATTAACTTGTCATTTACATTAGGTATATCTCCTAATGCTATCCCTCCCCCTTCCCCCACCCCACAACAGGGCCTGGTGTGTGATGTTCCCTTTCCTGTGTCCAGGTGATCTCATTGTTCAGTTCCCACCTATGAGTGAGAACACGCGGTGTTTGGTTTTCTGTTCTTGCGATAGTTTGCTGAGAATGATGGTTTCCAGCTGCATCCATGTCCCTACAAAGGACACGAACTCATCCTTTTTTATGGCTGCATAGTATTCCATGGTGTATATGTGCCACATTTTCTTAATCCAGTCTGTCACTGATGGACATCTGGGTGGGTTCCAAGTCTTTGCTCTTGTGAATAGTGTCGCAATAAACATACGTGTGCATGTGTCTTTATAGCAGCATGATTTATAATCCTTTAGGTATATACCCAGTAATGGGATGGCTGGGTCAAATGGTATTTCTAGTTCTAGATCCTTGAGGAATCGCCACACTGTCTTCCACAATGGTTGAACTAGTTTACAGTCCCACCAACAGTGTAAAAGTGTTCCTATTTCTCCACATCCTCTCCAGCACCTGTTGTTTCCTGACTTTTTAAGGATTGCCATTCTAACTGGTGTGAGATGGTATCTCATTGTGGTTTTGATTTGCATTTCTCTGATGGCTAGTGATGATGAGCATTTTTTCATGTGTCTGTTGGCTGTATGCATGTCTTCTTTTGAGAAGTGTCTGTTCATTTCCTTTGCCCACTTTTTGATGGGGTTGTTTTTTTCTTGTAAGTCAAAAGAACAAAGCTGGAGGTATCACACTACCTGACTTCAAACTATACTACAAGGCTACAGTAACCAAAACAGCATGGTACTGGTACCAAAACAGAGATATAGACCAATGGAACAGAACAGAGCCCTCAGAAATAATACCACACATCTACAACCATCTGATCTTTGACAAACCTGACAAAAACAAGAAATGGGGAAAGGATTCCCTATTTAATAAATGGTGCTGGGAAAACTGGCTAGCCATAAGTAGAAAGCTGAAACTGGATCCCTTCCTTACTCCTTATACAAAAATTAATTCAAGACGGATTAGAGACTTAAATGTTAGACCTAAAACCATAAAAACCCTAGAAGAAAACCTAGGCAATACCATTCAGGACATAGGCATGGGCAAGGACTTCATGTGTAAAACACCAAAAGCAATGGCAACAAAAGCCAAAATTGACAAATGGGATCTAATTAAACTAAAGAGCTTCTGCACAGCCAAAGAAACTACTGTCAGAGTGAACAGGCAACCTACAGAATGGGAGAAAATTTTTGCAATCTACTCATCTGACAAAGGGCTAATATTCAGAACCGACACTTGTGTATATTAATCATTTCTCTCTGATCTCTCCTTATTCCCCTTGTTATTTTATATACAAATTGTTAGAGGCTAACTTTATGATTTAGTCTTTAGGTAACAGAACATTCAGTGTACTGTAATGAAATCTGAGGAGAAATTAATAAAGCAGGCAATGGACACAGTGACTGTAGGGACTGCATCTCATTTTGGGGAAAGGGTGAGAACTTGTTCATTTGTACAAAGGGCAGCTGACCTTCATCATAGGTGAAAAAAGAGAACTGTTTCATTATTACATGGAAGTTCAAGTGTGTGTAGATGGTGTATATAGAAGCTGAGTAACCAAACAGATGAACTGTGCCAGTTAACAATTTATTGCCTCTCAGCACCAAATCCATCGTGTTTTGCGCTGCCTCGTGATTCTGGAGCTATGCCCTGTAAATACTTTTCCTCTGCCAGCTGGCACAGTGTTAACCTGTGTCAATACAGGGCACTGGAGGGACCGCTGCAAGGCACAATGGAGGAAGAGACCTGTTTCCTATGTGCTTTTCCTTCCTCCAGTGGCCATGGTGGCCAGCAGCATGCGAAAGCGCAGTGGTACTGACCCTCAAGTGGGTTTCACTGGTCACCAGCCAGAAGACTCTTGTGGGCCAGCTTCAGCCTTCCAGCACCCCAGCAAGTGGCTTCCTGCACACCAGCTCTGCCCCATGGCACACCCGAGATTGTCACTGGACCCCCAGCAGATGGCTTCTTGTAAACCAGTTCCAGCCTGTGACACCACCCAGTCAGCTGCAAATACACCTTCTCCAATAAGGGCTAACTTCCAGCCTGAGTGGGGCCCTCCTCCAAGTCTGTTCCTCCCTTAAGTGATCTCCCTCAGTGCTAGAGGTAGCAGCTGTTCCCTACGTTTGCTAGTCCTATATTCTTTACAGTCTTTTAAACATTAACTATCTTTTACTAGTTAATAATTTTAATATTGAAGTTTCCCTATTCAAATTACTGGTGTGGTTTCTGACTCTGATTGATACAATCTACTGTTTTCATACTGAAGCATCTACTATATCATGGTATTATCCATTTGACAGAATATACAATTGACAAACTGTACACTTCTAAACTTAATTATAGCTACTCCTAGACCCATTAATTTGATAACATTTTAAGAAAATGACAAGATAAAGTTGTAATTCCTTGAATGAAAGAAGACAGTCATAAATCAAGTTCAACATACAAGATGATGTAAATACAAAAAATGATGGTTAACTATTATGACTATTACTAACTTCCAAGTTAAACCTGGCCATTAAGGAATCTCTCACCTTCAAATAATTCAGGAAATCTTCTTCCCAAATACATTCTCTAATCCATGCTTTACTTTATGCTGTAAGATCATGGTACTCAGAACATGGCCTTGTGGTGAACACCAAAGGAGAATGTATGGGTGTGCTTGTGTATCTACACACAGGCTTGTGACTCCAAGTGCTCATGTTCTCAGGCATCAAAATTAGACGCACAGTCACCCCAAGAAACCAAAACGTAAAATATTTATATGTTACAGTTTTTACCTGCTGCCTTTCTAAATTGTTCCTCTATCACAAACTTAAAACACACAGACAAAAATCTAGAAACAATTTCAAAAAATTAACAGGTCCATAAACTCCGTAGGTTAGGTCTTGCTCCCTGAACTAGATCCATTAATGTTAGTGACTAAATTCACATCTCATTCTTTCTGACACATCTATTTACAGTAGGACTTTTATCTTCTTAAATATAAACAATACAACAAACTAAGAAAATAACCTGACTTGACTGGAAGAAAATGGAATTACAAAGAGAAAAGAGATGAAACGTAATTAACCTTAAGGTCTACCAAATGACTGAATTTCTCTTTTTTTTTTTTTTTTTTTTGAGACGGAGTCTGGCTCTGTTGCCCGGGCTGGAGTGCAGTGGCCGGATCTCAGCTCACTACAAGCTCCGCCCCCCGGGTTTATGCCATTCTCCTGCCTTAGCCTCCCGAGTAGCTGGGACTACAGGCGCCCGCCGCCTCGCCCGGCTAGTTTTTTGTATTTTTTAGTAGAGACGGGGTTTCACCGTGTTCGCCAGGATGGTCTCGATCTCCTGACCTAGTGATCCGCCCGTCTCGGCCTCCCAAAGTGCTGGGATTACAGGCTTGAGCCACCGCGCCCGGCCTGAATTTCTCTTTTTGTAAAATGATGGGAGCAATAGCAGCTGGCTCAGGTAGTATGCTTTCAGGTCCAGAATTTTCTAATACAACTGTATAAAGAACAGAAAACCCCTTGGGGGTAAATCTCCTGCCATATCAGAGATTTAGACACCGTACTCACATCTTTCCATTTGCCATCCCCCTCAAGCATCTATCACCCCTTCCCATCTTCCTAACTTTGATGAATGATAGGCAGGAAAGAATGACATCATGAATTCATCACGAATGAATCACATCATCTGACACAGGGAAGGCCTATATATAACTTAGGAGGAAAAAGGAGAGTGTCTCTGTGCTAAGTGCCAGAAGTGATTAACAAAACTTTCTGTAGCCAAAAATGATTTTTATGCTTGCCTTATTCAGATGTATTTTCTAGATTAGTGCTCCTTTAGAGTATCCTCACATTTGTTCTATTCTATACTGTGTAATCTTGAAAATTTCTAATCAATTCTTTTTGTGCAATTAAAAATAAAATGCAGTATAATTTTATTTATTTATTTATTTTTGAGACGGAGTCTCGCCCTGTCGCCCAGGCTGGAGTGCAGTGGCGCGATCTCCACTCACTGCAAGCTCCGCCTCCTGGGTTCAAGCCATTCTCCTGCCTCAGCCTCCAGTATAGCTGGGACTACATGCGCCCGCCACCTCGCCCAGCTAATTTTTGTATTTTTTTAGTAGAGACGGGGTTTCACCGTGTTAGCCAGGATGGTCTCGATCTCCTGACCTCGTGATCCGCCCGTCTCGGCCTCCCAAAGTGCTGGGATTACAGGCGTGAGCCACCGCGCCCGGCCGCAGTATAATTTTATTAGAAAAATGTAGGCCAGGCGTGGTGGCTCATGCCTGTAATTCCAACAATTTGGGAGGTCAAGGCAGGAAGATCACTTGGGCCCAGGAGTTTGAGACCAGCCTGGGCAACATAAGGAGACTCCATCTCTACAAATAAAAAATAAGTAAAATTAGCCAGGTGTGATGGTGCACATTTGTGGTCCCAGCTATTCAGGATGCTAAGGTAGCAAGATCTCATGAACCCAGAAGGTTGAGGCTGCATTGAGCCGTGACTGTGCCACTGCACTCCAGCCTAGGCAACGGAGTGAGATGGTGTCTCAAAAATAATAATAAATAAATGAGGAAGTTTAAAACTACATATCCCCGCTTCAAAAAAGAAACTTCTGGCATTCTTAAGAGACTCACCTTAAACACTCCTCATTCTTTCAGATTTGCTTCACGGATAAAATTTAAGAATACCAATTCTTGTATTTATTTTATTGATTGCATTGTTAAATGCTAATTAAAATTATATACTACATGACATAAAATCATAAAATAATAGAACTGATCTTTACTATTTTAGAACTGATACCTCCAGATAAGCCTTGCCTTCACCAATGAAGTCCCCATCAATGAAATCCCTACTGCTGCCACTATTCAAGAACAATGATCCAGTTTGCTTCTTTTTCAAGGGAGCTAGGAATCTGGATTTTTTATGTAAAATCATATGATTTTTAAATGCTCAAATGAATTCACAATATTTACTGGGTAAGACAGATTATAGGCAAAGAAGGGAAGTGCAGGCATGCCATTTTGAAGGTTCTAAGCTTCTAGCAATAAGTAGCTGAAGGGAAGTGCAGCTGAAGGTCATCAAGAAGGTAATGGTTGAAAGAAGTCTGCAGTTGGCTTAGAGGTTATTAGGGTGGATAGCAAATTCACTTGATGATGGTCAGAGACAGGATGCAGACGGTAACCAAGGCAGGTGATAAAGACAGGCAAGGTGGGATTGTTTGCCAGATGAAGAAATGAGCCTGCAGCCAAAGCAATTTAAGTAGTCCTGTGGAAAAACAAAGACAGTGATGAGGGGCGGCAGCAAATGAAAAAATGAAACTAACGTTTCTGTGGCTAATGAACTGATTCAGTCAAAGATGACATACTCATTTCGATTTTGAAGTTGTATAAACTCAGCTTTAGGGAGCACAGGGAAATGCTGGCCAAAGGACACAAGATTTTGGTTAGGAGGAGTAAGTTCAAGAGATCTATTGTATGTCATGGTGATACAGTTTGTAACAATATATTGTATACTTGAAAATTGCTAAGAGAGTACATTGTAAGTGTTCTCACCAACAGATCTATCATAAGTATGTCAGATAATGCATATGTTAAATAGCTTGATTTAGTCATTCCAAACATCATGTTGTATGGCATGAATGTATACCATTTTACTTGTCAATTCAAAATATATAATAGGCCAGGCACAGTGGTTCACACCTGTAATTCCAGCTCTTTGGGATGCTGAGATGGGAGGATTGCTTGAGCTCAGGAGTTTGAGACTGGTCTGGGAAACATGGCAAAACCCTTTCCCTACAAATTTTTTTTTTTTTTAATTAGACTCTCTCTCCTGCTCTGCCCTGGTAAGACATGCTTGCTTCGCCTTCACCTTGTGCCATGACTGCAAGTTTCCTGAAGCCTCCCAGCCATGCTTCCGGTTAAGCCTGCGGAACTGGGCCAAAATTAATACTAATAAAAGGCAAAGCACAGACCAAAGCTAAGAATCCTCACAGAGTCCACTGCACCCCCCACCACCTCCACCAGAGCAGGCGCTGGTATCCACAGCTGAGAGACCTATAGGCAGTTCACATCACAGCACTCTGTGTGTCCTGGAGCCTGGTAGACATGCTGGGTGGCTAGACCCAGAAGAGACACAACAATCACTGCAGTTCGGCTCCCAGGAAGCCACATCCATAGGAAAAGGGGGAGAGAACTAGATCAAGAGAACACCCCATGGGACAAAATAATCTGAACAACAGCCTTCAGCCCAAGACCTTCCCTCTGACAGAGCCTACCCAAGTGACAAGGAACCAGAAACCCAACTCTGGTAATATGACAAAACAAGGCTCTTCAATACCCCCTCAAAAAATCACACTAGTTCACCAGCAATACACCCAAACCAAAAAGAAATCCATTACCTGAAAAAGAATTAAGGACATTAGTTATTAAGCTAATCAGGGAGGAACCAGAGAAAGGCGATGCCCAATGCAAGGAAATCCAAAATATGATACAAGAAGTGAAGGGATAAATATTTAAGGAAATAGATAACTTAGAGAAAAAAAATAATTAAAAATTCAGGAAATTTTGGACACACTTTTAGAAATGTCAAATGCTCTGGAAAGTCTCAGCAATAGAATCAAACAAGTAGAAGATAGAAATTCAGAGCTCGAAGACAAGGTCTTCCAATTAACCCAATCCAACAAAGGCAAAGACAAAAGAATAAGAAAATATGAACAAACCCTCCAAGAAGTCTGGGATTATGTTGAATGACCAAACCTTAGAATAATCGGTGTTCCTGAGGAAGAAGAGAATTCTAAAAGCTTGGAAAACATATTTGGGAGAATAATCGAGGAAAACTTCCTTCACCTTGCTAGAGACCTAGACATCCAAATACAGGAAGCACAAAGAACATATGGGAAACTCACTGCAAGAAGATCTTTGCCTAGGCGCACTGTCATCAGGTTATCCAAAGTTAAGACGAAGGAAAGAATCTTAAGAACTGTGAGACAGAAGCACTACGTAACCTATAAAGGAATACCTATCAGATTAACAGAAGATTTCTCAGGAGAAACCCTACAACCTAGAAGAAGAGACTGGAGCCCCCTATCTTCAGCCTCCTCAAACAAAACAATTACCAGCCAAGAATTTTGTCTCCAGTGAAGCTAAGCATCATATATGAAGGAAAGATACAATCTTTTTCAGACAAACAAATTCTGAGAGAATTCGCCATTACCAAGCCACTACTACAAGAACTGCTAAAAGGAGCTCTAAATCTTGAAACAAATCCTAGAAACACATCAAGACAGAACCTCTTTAAAGCATAAATCACACAGGACCTATAAAACAAAAATACAAATTAAAAAGCAAAAACAAAAAAACCAAAGTATACAGGCAACAAAGGGCATGATGAATGCAATAGTACCTCACACTTCAATACTAACATTGAATGAATGTAAATGGCCTAAATGCTCCACTTAAAAGATAAAGAACGCAGAATGGCTAAGAACTCACCAACCAACCATCTGCTGTCTTCAGAAGACTCACCTAGCCCATAAGGACTCACAGAAAGTAAAGGTGTGGAAAAAGGCATTTCATGTAAATGGACACCAAAAGCAAGCAGGGGTAGCTATTCTTGTATCAGACAGAACAAACTTTAAAGCAACAGCAGTTAAAAGAGACAAAGAGGGACATTAGATAATGGTAAAAGGCCTTGTCCAACAGGAAAATATCACAATTCTAAACATATATGCACCTAACACTGGAGCACCCAAATTTATAAAGCAAATACTAATAGACCAAAGAAATGAGACAGACAGAAACACAGTAATAATGGGGGACTTCAATACTCCACTGACAGCACTAGAGAGGTCATCAAGACAGAAAGTCAACAAAGAAACAATGGATTTACACTATACCTCAGAATAAATGGAATTAACAGATATATACAGAATATTTCATCCAACAGCCCTCCAAAACACACATTCTATTCAACAGTGCATGGAACTTTCTCCAAAATAGACCATATGATAGGTCATAAAACCAACCTCAATAAATTTAAGAAAACTGAAATTATATCAAGCACTCTCTCAGACCACAGCGGAATAAAACTAGAAATCAATTCCAAAGAGGACCTTCAAAACCATGCAAATACATGGAAATTAAATAAGCTGCTCCTGAATGAGCACTGGGTCAAAAATGAAATCAAGATGGAAATTTAAAAGTTTTTCAAACTGAATGACAATAATGACACAACCTACCAAAACCTTTGGGATACAGCAAAGGCAGTGCTAAGAGGAAAGTTCATAGCCCTAAATGCCTACATCAAAAAGACTGAAAGAGCACAAACTGACATTCTAAGGTCACACCTCAAGGAACTAGAGAAGCAAGAACAAACCAAACCCAAACCTAGCAGAAGAAAGGAAATAACCAAGATCAGAGCAGAACTACATGAAATTGAAATAAACAAACAAAAAAATACAAAAGATAAATGAAACAAAAAGCTGGTCCTTTGAAAAGGTAAATAAAATTGATAGACCATTGGCAAGATTAACCAAGCAAAGAAGAGAAAAAAATCCAAATAACCCCACTAAGAAACAAAACAGGAGATACTACAACTGACACCACTGAAATACAAAAGATCATTCAAGGCTACTATGAACACCTTTATGCACATAAACTAGAAAGAGATGGATAAATTCCTGGAAAAATACAACCCTCCTAGCTTAAATCAGGAATAATTAGATACCCTGAACAGACCAATAACTAGCAGAGAGACTGAAATGGTAATTTAAAAATTGCCAACAAAAAAACATCCAGGACCAGATGGATTCACAGCAGAATTGTACCAGACATTCAAAGAAGAACTGGTACCAATCCTTTTGACCACTATTCCACAAGACAGAGAAAGAAGGAACCCTCCTTAATTCATTCTATGAAGCCAGCATCACCCTAATACCAAAACCAGGAAAAAATATAACAAAATAAGAAAACTACAGACTGATATCGTTGATGAACACAGATGCTAAACTCCTTAACGAAATAATTGCTAACCAAATCCAACAACATATCAAAAAGATAATCCACCATGATCAAGTGAGTTTCACAACAGGGATGTAGGAATGGTTTAACATACACAAGTCAATAAATGTGATACACCATATAAACAAAATTAAAGAAAAAAGTCACATGGTCATTTCAATAGATGCAGAAAAAGCATTCAACAAAATTCAGCATCCCTTTATGATTAAAACTCTCAGCAAAATCAGCATACAAGGGACATACTTTAATGTAATAAAAGCCATCTATGACAAAACCACAGCCAACATAATACTGAATGGGGAAAAGTTTAAAGCATTCCCTCTGAGAACTGGAACAAGACAAGAATACCCACTCTTGCCACTCCTCTTCAAAATAGTACTGGAAGTCCTAGCCAGATCAATCAGACAAGAGAAAGAAATAAAGGGCATCCAAATCGGTGAAGAGGAAGTCAAACTGTCACTGCTGACTATATGACTGTTTACTACCTTGAAAACTCTAAGGACTCCTCCAGAAAGCTCCTAGAACTGACAAAAGATTCAGCAAAGTTTCCGGATACAAGATTAATATACACAAATCAGTAGCTCTTCTATACACCAACAGCGACCAAGCAGAGAATCAAATCAAGAACTCAACCTCTTTTACAATAGCTGCAAATAGAATAAAATACTTAGGAATATACCTAATGAAGAAGTCAAAAGACCTCTACAAGGAAAACTACAAAACACTGCCAAAAGAAATCATCGATGACACAAACAAATGGAAACACATCTCATGCTCACGGATGGGTAGAATCAGTATTGTGAAAATGACCATAATGCCAAAAGCAATCTACAAATTCAATGCAATCCCCATCAAAATACAACCATTATTCTTCACAGAATTAGAAAAAACAATTCTAAAATTCACATGAAACCAAAAAAGAGCATGCATAGCCAAAGCAAGACTAAGCAGAAAGAATAAATCTGGAGGCATCACACTACCTGATTTCAAACTATACTATAAAGCTATAGTCACCAAAACAGCATGATACTGGTCCAAAAATAGGCACATAGACTAATGGAACAGAATAGAGGACCCAGAAATAAATCTAAATACTTACAGCCAACTGATCTTCGACAAAGCAAACAAAAACATAAAGTGGGGAAAGGACACCTTTTTCAACAAATGGAGATGGGATAATTGGCTAGCCACATGTAGGAGAATGAAACTGGATCCTCATCTCTCACCTTATACAAAAATCAACTCAAGATGGATTAAGGACTTAAACCTAAGACCTGAAACTATAAAAATTCTAGACAGTAACACTGGAAAAACGCTTCTAGACATTGGCTTAGGCAAGGATTTCATGACCAAGAATCCAAAAGCAAATGCAATAAAAACAAAGATAAATAGTTGGGACTTAATTAAACTAAAGAACTTTTGTACGGCAAAAGGAACAGTCAGCAGAGTAAACAGACAACCCACAGAATGGGAGAAAATCTTCACAATCTATACATATGACAAAGGACTAATATCCAGAGTCTACAACAAACTCAAATCAATAAGAAAAAAATAACCCCATCAAAAAGTGGGCTAAGGACATGAATAGACAATTCTCAAAAGAAGATATACAAATGGCCAACAAACATATGAAAAAATGCTCAACATCACTAATGACCAGGGAAATGCAAATCAAAACCACCGTGTGATACTGCCTCACTCCTGCAAGAATGGCCATAATAAAAAAATAAAAAAACAGTAGATGTTGGCGTGGATGCAGTGATCAGGGAACACTTCTACACTGCTGATAGGAATGTAAACTAGTACAGCCACTGTGGAAAACAGTGTGGAAACTCCTTAAAGAACTAAAAGTAGAACTACCATTTGATCCATCAATCCCATTACTGGGTATCTACCCAAAGGAAAATAAGTCATTATTTGAAAAAGATACCTACGCATGCATGTTTATAGCAGCATTGGGTCAAAAACAATTGCAAAATCATGGAACCAACCCAAATGCCCATCAATCAATGAGTGGATAAAGAAACTGTGGTGTATATATATGATGGAATACTACACAGCCATAAAAAGGAATGAATTAACAGCATTTGCAGTGACCTGGATGAGAATAGAGACTATTATTCTAAGTGAAGTAACTCAGGAATGGAAAACCAAACATCATATATTCTCATTGATATGTGGGAGCTAAGTTATGAGGATGCAAAGGCATAAGAATGATACAATGGACTTTGGGGACTTGGGGGAAAGAGTGGGAGGGGGCAAGGGATAGAAGACTACAAATACGATGCAGTCTATACCGCTCTGGTGACAGCTGCACCAAAATCTCACAAATCACCACTAAAGAACTTGCTCTTATAACCAAATACCACCTGTACCCCAATAACTTATGGAAAAAATAAAAATAAAAATATAAAAAATAAATTTTTTTTTAAAATTTAGCTGGGTGTGGTGGCATGTGCCTGTAGTCCCAGCTGCTCAGGAAGCTAAGGTGGAAGGAACATCTGAGCCCAGGAGGTTGGGGCTGCAGTGAGCCATGATCGCACCACTGCACTCCAGCCTGGGTGACAAAGCGAGACCCTGTCTCAAAAAAAAAAAAAAAAAAAATATATATATATATATATATATATATTTATATGTATAACATGTATTATATATATTTTATCTATTATGTATATATTAAAAGTTGTATTAAAATAACTGTTTCTTTTTAAAGTTAAAAATATAATTTTACTTATTTCCTACTTATTACTAACTTGACTTAATAATATCTTAAAAGGAAGAAGATCATTAAACATTCCTTTGGGGGAGACAAATACATCACGTCCCATCCCCCAACTAGGTTGCCTAATCTACTAGGAAGGATGAGAAAGACATTTACTACAGTAAATGGGAACACACACTGAAAGAAGGTTTTCATTTTTAAAAAAATTACAAGCCCTAAAGTACGTTTCTGGAAACATATCATATTAGCATTTTATGACTGTAGACAATTCAGCTATGTGAACTGAAAGAATTGTACAAATGGGCTCAAGAAAAGGAGAAATTTAGGAAAAGTTTTTGTTTGTAGACACAAATAGCTCGCCTTTCTACTTGGCTCCAGTGCCCTTCCTTCCACAGAGCAGAGAAGGTCACCATACACTCTCTTTTCTAAACTCTCTGAATGAAAGAGTTAATGGGGAATCTATCTCCCTCTCTCTGCAGACCCTGCTAAGATAAACAGGTGTGAAATACTTCTCTCTTTATACACAGTTCTTAAAAAGGAAAATTTCTTCTTACTCAACTTGACAAATGTCTGTGGGTAGACATTCCAGAGCCTTTATGGGTTTACTAAAACAAACAGAAAAAAAAAACCTACCATAATAAAAGGAAAGACATATTTCAAATACCACCCAAGTATTGGTTTCATGTACTGGTGACAAGTACTGGTTTTCACCTACAGAGCAAATACAGTTTTCTCCCCTTTATAATTACCAGATGTGGAGAGAGCTATAAACAAAGGCAAAACCCTAAAGCATTATTGCTTAGTAACCAAAAGTTTTATTTGTATTCTTAAAGAATACTAAAGGAAGGTGCCTAGTGCCCAGATAAATTCAAGTTACATTTAACTTAAAATGTCTGCAGTAATTCTTCAGCTACCAATTACGACCTGGAGAAACTCTGAAGTAGAATTCTTGTTTACTTATACCACATATCTGCTGAGCTTCATGATAGCAAATAAATTGGGAGAAAGAAAAACGTAAGTAAGGAGATTAAAATTCTGGGCCATCAATGACATTCTAGGAGAGTTGAAGCAGAAAATATCAAAAGCATATGAGTGTACTTTCAAGGTACTTTGCATGATTGAAAACTCAACAGAGGGGTGAATTGCCAATCTGTACAAAACAGACCAATTATAAAGATGTTTTTACTGTCTCTGTCCCACAAGTAAGATTCCATGCCTTTGGTTAGTTTTGTTGTTTTGTTCTGATTATAAGAATAGAATGTGCTCACTGTTGCTGATTTGCATTGCCATACACAACTCTTAATACATATGCATATACACTTTTCCAATTATTTGCTTACAACAAATTCCTAAAAGTGAGGATGATAGGTCAAAGGTATTTCATTTCAAAACTTGTCAATCTTTCAAACTGTCTTCTGGAAGGCTTATCATTTTAGACTTCCACCAAGAAAGTGTTATGCCCATCATCCCATTCCCTCACCAGCCATAAGTGTTTCAGTCCTTCTCATTTCTACCAATCTTATACATGGAAAAATACCTCCAAATTGTTCTATGATGCAATCACAATGATCCAATATAACAATGATTCCTAAGTGAGAGATTTCAATTTCCAGAGGACAAGAAAGGGGACAGAATGTGTGTAGTTAAAAAGATATTTTTTAAAATCCCAGTTTATAACACAAAATAAAGTAAGTAAATGACAAAACATTGTTGTCTGGCGAGAAAAATTTTTTAAAAAGGATGAGAAACCACCATAGAGAACAAACATTTTAAAAGTTTGGGAAACATTACACTCTAGGATGATGTAAATAGCTAGTTATCTATAAGTCTTAAAAAGCAAGTTATGCTGAAATAGTGCTAACAAGCCACAGGGGAGAGGAGAAATCTCAAATATGTTCTGACTGTCTGCTGCTGAAATCACAGCACTAACTGCCACAGGTACACGCACTGAGAGCTGAGTAGCAGCCAGGCAGGGTGCTGGGTATACTTACTCAGATTACCTCATGTGGTCCTCACAATAGCCTTATGAAGTGAACTCTATTATTATCTGCGTTTTATAAAAGAGGAAACGAAGGCTTGGTGCAGTCACTTTCCCATAAATCTAATAAGCAGTGGAGACAGCATCCAAATCTACACCTGTCTCACGCTAAAGCCCAGGCTCTTAAACACGAAGCCACATTGCTTCCTAGGAATTTATGCCTCCATCTGCAGCCCAAGGCAGAAGACGTTATTTAAAACACACATTTTATTTTAAAACATGTAAACAGGCCAGGCATGGTGGCTCACACCTGTAATACCAGTACATTGGGAGCCCAAGGCGGGCATTTCACCTGAGGTCAGTTCGAGACCAACCTGGTCAACATAGGGAAACCCTGTCTCTACAAAAATACAAAAATTGGCCAGGCTTGGTGGTCCTTGCCTGTAGTTGCAGCTACTCAGGAGGCTGAGGTACAAGGATGGTTTGAGCCTGGGAGGCAGAGGCTGCAGTGTACCAAGATCTGTACTCCAGCCTGGGTGACAGAGCCAGACCCTGTCTCAAACAAAAACAAAAACAAAAACAAAAGCAAACACAAACAAACAAAAAAACCAACCAACCAAACAAAAAACATATACATGAAAACCCATTCTATAGTTTTCATGAATATTTTCACTGCCATCTTTGTCAATAGATTGATTTCCCATTAAGGACATGCTGGCAAGAAGTTTTTACTGGTTTTAGGTTTCCCAGTTTCTCAATAATTATCTTGTCCTCAGACATTTATCTGCACAGAGTCACTGACTAATTCCAGATTACACAAATCGCCCTACCAGAAGTTAAGGTGAGTCTGTGGAAAATCCCTTCTGTCATTAAACAGATTTTCACAGGAAATACGCTCCTCTCCAGGTCCAACTCCTGAGGTCAGAGGAGGCCTAAGGCTACCCTTCCTCCCCTGGCAGCCAGGTCATGACCACCCGCCCTGAATACTCCAGGACTAGGCTCTGAGTGCCCTTATCCCTGTACAGGTCAGCACAGGACAACCGGCTCCTGCTGCCCCCTCACCTCTCATGCCAGTTCCTACAGGACTGCATGTATTCTAGCTGGACCCTCCTCCCATCTCTCCTCAACTCCTGAAACGCTTGCACAAAGCCCCTCTATCCTGAACCTCTTCTCTAAACCTTCCCTTGCCTCCTCTGTCTGGAGCCTGTCCCTCCCCGGCAGCCCTTGCAATAGCTGCTGTTCTGTCTCTTGGCCCTTTCTCTGCAGAGCCTGGTGAGGAGCCCCTCATTAGCACCTCCAGACAGTACTCTTTCCTACCACCTCCCAAGAGTTGAATCTTCTGTCATGAGATTGCATCATTCATGAACCTTCATTGTTGCCATCATGTACAAATCCCTAGTTCACTCCCCTATTTCTAATTCTGGACTCTCTGTTCTGTTCCACTAGTCTGTCTATACACAAATACCACACTATCTTGACTACTGTAGCTTCATGGTAAGGAATTAAATAAGTTTGTAGTACAAGTTCTCCATCATTACTCTCCGTTTTCATTTTTCATTACTCCAGGTCCTCTTCACTGCCATATGTTTACAATCTGCTTATCAATTTCTACAAAAAAAATTTAAAAACTGGCTGTGTTATGATTTGGGATTATATTGAATCTTCAAATCAATTTTGGGGGAACTGATATCTGAATAAAAATATTCCAACCCATAAATGTAGGATATATTTCCTTTTTAAATGTATTCACTAATTTCTCACAGCAATGTCAATGTCTTATAGTTTTCAGTGTAAAGATCTTACACAGACTTTTGTTAAATTTATCCTTCAGCATTTCATTTTTCTATAAATAGAACTCTGTTTTAAAAATTATAGTACACAACATAAAACTTACCAATTAAACCATTTTAAGCACATAATTCAGGGGCGTTAATCACATTCACAATGTTGTGCAACTCTCATCATTATTTATTACCAGAATGTTTCCATCATCTCAAATAAAAATTCTATACCTATCAAACAATAATTCCCCACTCTCCCTCTCCCTCTCCCAGCCCCTGGTAATCTCTATTCTACTTTTTGTCTCTGAATATTGCCTATTCTAGGTACCTCATATAAGTGGTATTGTACAATATTGGTCCTTTTGTGTTAGGCCTATTTTTACTTAGCATACATTTTCAAGATTCATCAATGTTGTAGCATAGATCAGAACTGTATTCCTTCTTAAGGTTGAATAATAAATATTGTTTATCTGTTCATCTGTTGATGGACATTTAGGTTGCTTCCAAGTATTTCATATTTTTATTGCATTGTAAATGGTATTTAGATGGCAGATTCTAATTGTTCACTGTTTGTATCAAAAAAGAACTCGACCTGCTCACAAACCTGTTCCTCTCTTGATTTCCCTTACCCCATGCACACCCTTCCATCTCCTCAGTGCAAAACCTCTGAGACGTCCTTGATTATTTTCACAGCCCATGTCCAATCAGTGAGCAAATCTGGTTAACTCGACCCCAAATTCAACCACTTCTCACTGCCTCCACTGCAACCTTCCTGGCCTGAGACACAAGCATCTCTCACTGAGATTACTGCAATAGAGCTATCACTGGTCCCCTGTCTCTGTCCTATGTAGTCTCTTTTCAACAGAGTTTCCAGAGTGGCCATGTGAAAATGTAAATCAAATCATTTCATATCATTACTCAAAAGCATTCAACTGCTCACCATTTCCTTCCAATTTAGGTCGGAAGCTCTTATAATTGCCTGCATGGTCCAAGACCATTTGGCCTCATTGCCTCTCTGGCCTAACCTCCTGTTTCTCCTCCCTCACGCACTCCACTGCAGCTACCATGGCCGCCTTACTATTTCTCCAACACATCACGCATGCTCCCACCTGCCATGGGCCTGTCTCTGGAATGTTTTATCCCACATGCATGGTTCCCTCCCTTAATTCCTTCATGTTTTTACTCAATGTCACCTTCTCAGTGAGGCCTACCCTGACCAACTCATTGAAATTTAAACCCTGGCCCCTCTGGCACTCCGGATCTCCCTTACTCTGTCCTATTTTCCCCTTATATTAATTAAAATAAACTTTTAATTCTGGAATAATTCTAGGTTCACAGAAAGGTTGCAAAGATGGTACAGACAGTTCCTCTTGCCTTGTTTCCCCTCATGTTAACATGCTGCATCACCAGGGTATATTTGTCAAAGCTAAGAAGCCAACACTGATACATGACTATGAACTCAACTCCAGGCTTTATTGACATTTCACTATTTTTTCCACCAACATCTTTCTTTTTCTGTTCTAGAATCCAATTCGGGATACCACATTGTGTACAATCATCACATCTCCTTATCTCTCATGGTCTGTGACAGTTTCTCAGCCTTTCCTTGTTTCCCAAAACCTCAAAGACTTGAGGAGCACTGGGGCCAGGTATTTTGTAGACTGTCTATCAGCTTTGGTTTGCCTGATATTTTCCTCATGACTAGACTGGGGTTATGAGTTTAGGGGAAGAAAACCTCCGGGGTAAAATGCTTTTCTCACCATATCATATGTGGGATACACGTTATCAACCTGACTAATCACTAGTAGTGTTAGCCCTCATCACTTGGTTAAGGAGGCGTCTGTCAGGTTAGCCTACTGTAAAGTTACTAAGTATTCCTGTTCTATACTTGAATCTTTGGAAATGAATCACTAAATTCAGTCCCTAGCCCTGGCAGGTATAGGTCTTATATTTTCTTATGTGTTGACATACCATTTATTTTCTTATTCCCCACATTTCAAGGTAAACTCTAAAAAACATGAATCCTTGTATCTTTTATTTACCAATGTAGTTCCAGTATCTAGAGTAGTACCTACCGTGTAATAAATACTCAATATTTGTTGGATGGCTGAATTATAGAAAAGAAAGTTACTTCAGAATCTGTTCAGGTCACAATTTCCTAGGGTCAAGTATGCACCTCCCCACCTAGAAAAATATGTGCTCAGGAAGCAAATCAGGTATGTTTTGTACTTCAAGGTATTATCCACATATAAAGTTACCTCTTTCAGTGGTATCTGCAGTTTTATTGGGAAACAGCCTTAAAGAATAAAGTTACAAGATAAGATTTGAGGTGTTAGCAGTAGGCTTGAATTTATGTAAAGTGCTTAGAATAGTAGCTGTAAATAACAGGAACTAAAGAAACATTAATTTTCTTCTATTTCCTCACCTTACATTTAGGTGAGAGCAATTTCGGAGATACAGAGGGCCTTCCTGGAACTTCAAAACATGTTTATTTTATCTGCTAATAATCTTAAATCCTTTTTGAAACAAGTCCAGAGTATAACTTTTTAACACTCTATACTCCCAAGTCCATTTAATATTAATTAATTTGATCTCTTCTTAAAATCTGCTCTTGGTCTGGTCAACACTTGAGGTCAGTATATCCAGAATCAGGATTTCCCACAGAGCCTCACTGGTCTGAGAGAGGTGTCCTGTCCTTACTACAATCCCCAGGCTTCTTTGCACAGAAGGTTTTTCCCATGGAAGAATGCAAGCCACACTTAGAGGCCTAGGCTTTACTGTGTAGTTAAAAAGACATCCTGAGGTTTTAGGGAGACAAAGTCCCTCACTTTCACAACTTTAAAGATTTGTTCAGCAGCGGATGCTCACTAAACTTTGCATTATATTTTAAAATACCCACCAAGTGATTGAAATAAAAATGAGTATATATTTCTTTTTCTTTCCTTTTTTTTTCTTTTTTTGAGATGGAGTTTTGCTCTTGCTGTCCAGGCTAGATTGCAACGGTGCGATCTCGGCTCACTGCAACCTCTAATTCCCGGTTTCAAGTGATTCTCCTCCCTCAGCCTCCCGAGTATCTGGGATTACAGGCACCAGCTAATTTTTGTATTTTTAGTAGAGATGGGATTTCAACATGTTGGCCAGGCTGGTCTCGAACTCCTGACCTCAGGTGATCTGCCCGCCTATGAGTATATGTTTCTTAAGGTAGATTCTATGTTCCAATAATGGAAGCAATTCAGTTTCCCACTAAAGGAAGCACTGCTCGGCATGTTTTTAAAATGCCGTGAGATCAGCTGATTTTGTACATTACTTGCTGAATATGATCTCTGGAAAGCAGGGCTGCCATACAGTCTCCTCCCTCTTTAACAAACATTTTCATACTTACCAGTGCTGCTTCTCTAATGCAACGAATTCTGCCAAGCATTATTTTCCTGAAGAACAGTATCAGGGATAAGAGTAATATTTTCAAGTCATTAAAATCCTGGCAGTCTCATTTCATTTAGGACACCTTAATTTTTCTCAGGTCATGAATCAGTGAACATCTGATATTAGCAGGGCTAAGAAAAAGCATCTTGGATTCCTTTTGGGAAATATGTTCAAAAATAAACCAGATAAGAACCATGGCCAGGAAAATATCCTTTCTAGCTGCTATAGAACGGAACGCTTCATTCAAAGACAAAGTAATTTACTAAGAACTCAAAAAATCAGCCAAACACGGAGAAGAAAAGGCTATAAAGTAGGCTAGGAATGGCAAGCTTTATTCTTTTCTGAAGATTCAGCAGTAGTGAAACCTTTCTGTAAATCTTACAAAGAAGAGAAAGTTGAGATGTGATCACTATGTTTATTATTCTGTTCACTTATATCCTATCCATTATTGATTGCTTATTGTGGACCAGGTACTGTGTAGAGTCCAGAAAGTGCAAAGATCAATAAGGTACAGATGCCATCCTCTAGAAGCTGATACATGGAAGAACATAAGATTCGTTGTATACAGCCCCAGAGGCAGGGACCAGGATCAATGGCTGGAAGTTACATTATAAAGGACTTTCTTTTTTTTTTTTTTTTTTTTTTTGAGACGGAGTCTGGAGTGCAGTGGCGGGATCTCAGCTCACTACAAGCTCCGCCTCCCGGGTTCACGCCATTCTCCTGCCTCAGCCTCCCGAGTAGTTGGGACTACAGGCGCCCGCCACCGCGCCCGGCTAGTTTTTTGTATTTTTTAGTAGAGACGGGGTTTCACCGTGTTAGCCAGGATGGTCTCGATCTCCTGACCTCGTGGTCCGCCCGTCTCGGCCTCCCAAAGTGCTGGGATTACAGGCTTGAGCCACCGCGCCCGGCCATAAAGGACTTTCTAAGAAACCGTTCCAAACTAGAGCAGCCTGCATCTCATATGTCATCAATGGCAGTGTTCAAACAGAAACTGGATGTCCTAACGGGAGTACAAGTCAAGCATCAGTGAAAAAAAATTGATAACATGGCTTCTATTTTTGGGTAATTTCATGTCAGTGACTTCCTGTCTCCACTACAGAACAGAGAAGAAAATTCTAGGTACTTTTAAAATATTCAAGTGAGATAATTCTATTTTTGAAGACTAAGAGCCAGTCATACCAATTCTGAAACTATCTGAAATACTTACGGGCTGCTTTTTCTCTCCTCCAATTTTTCAATTTCTCAATTCTCTATATTAGGCTTTGAGTTTCTCAGGAATTGAATTCATGCTGTATACTATTTTTCTTCTAACAGCAAGAGCTGAGCTTTGTATAACATCAGCTACTCAGGCTATAACATTTTTACTGAAATACATTAATTGGTTTTACTTCAGCATAACATTTTGAGCATGGCTATAGAACAAATATTAACTAACTGAAATGTTTATTGCTCAATATGCTGAGATCAATAAGACTTTAATGAAAAGGTGAAATAACAGTTGCAATGTTTCTCATAAGGCAAACCGAAAATAACCTCCACATACAGGTAAATACGTAATCTAACAAAGCTTTGAAAGGATTTTTTAAATTTTAAAAGACTAAGAAGCAAAAATGAGAAGGATTAGGGGCTTTGGCTTGCAAATAAAACATTTTTATAGTCATACTAATCATCTAAAAAAATCAGTTGTGTTTTCTTAGTGTAACTACATTTCACATAACATGGTAAGAACATTAGTTATAATTCAGGTAATTTTCTAAACTCCTCTTGGTCCCAGGAGAAGCCTTTCTGGTGGCTCTTCCTCACTGACCTCTCTCCTAAGGTTTGAGTTATCTTCAGACATATCAGTAAAACATGTTACTCGTTTAATACATTTATTTGCTCAACATGTGTCCAATTTCCTCTACTGCCTTTATAGCAGTTCACCTTGGAGTGTCTCAGATTACAAGCTCCCAGTAACAGAAATGTCTGGTAGAAAAGAGCAGAGTGATGGATGGCTGTTCAATATACACTTCTGGATGATGACTATGTTAATTATCAAATAAAACGATCCATTATTTTAAATTGCTTACTCTCTAATTCAAAATGATGATTTATATACATAGCACAATGTTAAAGCACTGCACAGTGACATGTTTAAAATTCCTTAAGCAGAAATGGCATGCCTGTCTAAAAGGCACAAAAGCAAGGGCATTTATAAAAACCAGACATCAGGAACCCTAGAGCAAGGGCAATACCTAAGAGTTTGTTACTATGTAGGTGAATGCAAGTATGTTACTGTACTCACAGTGACACGGTAAAGACACACCAGTTCTACCCTCTTCACAGCTCAAAGCAGAGTAAATGAAAATGTAGGTATGTCAATATGAGATACCTTTCCTAGATGAACAAGAATGAGAGGGATGTCCACTGCGACACAATACCAGGTAACAAGGAACAAATACTTCAATGTTCACTAGGAGCAAAGCACAATGGCAGGTGTTGTGTGGCTGGCAAGGAAGACCCACGTGAACAATGCTGTTTATATTAGGCAGGCTGCTTAATTTCCCTGAGCCTTAGTTTCCATCGAATGCAGATTATAATCGTATAAAGTGACTGTGAAGAAGAAGAGGGCAATGGTATAAAGCCCTTCACCAAATTCAGGCTCACAGCGGTAGCCGTACGTGGTAGAGTGATCATGACCTGTTTGGTGACAGCGTCAGCTACGAAGACAGTCCTGCCCTCAGAGAGCTCACTACAGGACATCAAACACACCACACATGTACTTGCTCGTGGTATTCACACTGAGCCTTGCCAGATTGTCTTTGCTGCTAACTGTATTTGTGGCATCTGATCCCTTCTCAGCATGAGGCCTAGATATCAACTAATTAACATTTTCACAAAAGATGACATCTAGCTGCTGTTCTGACTGTGGGGTACAGTTGTGAAGATGCAAGTGATAGTTAACAGTTATCCAAGTCTTCCTATGAGTCAAGCACTCTTCTACATACATTTCACATGCACGATCTCACTCAGTCCTCTCGATAAGTCTATGATGTGGGTACTATTATTAGCCCTGCTTTTCAGATGAGAAGACATAGCATGTTCACACGAAAAATTCAGTGACAATTTCTCACTGGAATGCAGAGTCACAGGCAGTTTTAACCATCGGTCAAATTAGTACTATGGGTATTACGTGGTATAAATTCAGAAGAGAAAAAGAAAATATGCTTGTATGACTGAGAATGCTTCATAGAGAAGGAAATAATTATAGCTGAAGAATGGGTAGGATCTGCCCAGACAGGGAAGACAAAGGTATTACAAGTAAAGGAAAGAATGTGAACAAGGCTATAGAAATTTAAAAAGTAATACAGAAGAACAGTTGGACAGGAGTGGAGAGATCGTGTCAGAAAATTTAAAAAGACAAAATGAAACAGCTGAGTGAGAGGGCTTGCACCTGTAATCTCAGCCACTTGGGAGACTGAGCTGGGAGGATGGCTTGAGCCCAGGAGTTCGAGGCTAGAGTGAGCTCACTATACTCCAGCCTGGGGGACAGAGGGAGACCCTGTCTCAAAAAAAACAAAAAACACAAAAAACAAAAACAAACAAACAAAAAACAACAGAAGGAAGGAAGGAGGGAGGGAGGGAAGGCAAAAAAGGCTGGAAAGTCAGATTAGTACCAGTGTGAGAAGGGGTTGGAATTTGACAGTATTTGCCTGAGGTTTCATGTACATTTGCCATTCCTAAGTCAGCCTTTGGTTCATTATGTGCATAGGTGGTCATCTACATGGGTGAAGTTAAGAGCCTAAAGGCCTCTAAGAGTGAAAACCTCTCCGCCACTTTTTGACAAGGTACCCAAAATTCCAAACTGAAGTTATACTGTCTATATTTAGCATATGATTGACTAGGTACAATATAAGTAGTGGTTCTCAAACTCTAGTGGACATCAGAAACAACTAGAAAGCTGGTTAAAACACAGATTGCTGGGCGCTACCTCCCAGTTTCTGACTCATTTGGCATGGGGTGAGGCCCAAGAATTTGTATTTCTAACAATTTCCCAGGTGATGCTTAATGCTGCTGGTCCAGGGACCACACTTGGAGAACCACTGACCTAAAAGGATAAAATCCAGAATGAGTAAATTCTAACTGTGGAGAGAAAAATTTTATATGAGATTATTTATTTTAATAACTCACAAAGGAACTCCTGAGTGAAGGGGAAGAGACTAGGCATGTGGAGATGCTATAACAAATATTCTTCAGCCATAAATGGGTACATTTGAAAGTACAGGTTGAGTATCTCTTTCCCAAAATGCCTGGGACCAGAAGTATTTGGATTTTATCAGATTTTGGAATATTTGCATATATACAATGAGGTATCTTGGGGATGGGACCCAAGGCTAAACATGAAATCATTTATGTTTCATCTATGTCTTATACCTGGAGGTAATTTCATACAATACTTTAAATAATGCTGGGCATGAAACAAAGTTTTGACTGTGACCTGTCACGTGAGGTCAGGTGTGAAATTTTCCACTTGTGGTGTCACATCTACTCTCAAAAAGTTTGAGATTTTGGAGCCTTTTGAATTTCAGATTTTCAGATTAGGGATGCTCAACTTGTACCAACTTAAAACATTAGCTCTGGTATAGTTAAGAAAGCTCTCTCCATGCTTAAAAATACCAGTGGCCACTCTTGAGCACCACTTTGGACAAGTTATTACAGAAACTATGCCAGAACTCAATAGCAGTTGTCAAATATCTAAGATACTTAATTTTTATTTGCATTGGTCCCATCAATACACTTAAATATTGAGAGGATTTACAAGGAAAGTAAATGTGGCATTATTCTTATTACTGTGTTTGGGGCAGGGGGAAATATTTAAAATAGCACTTACAATTAAAACAAATGTAAAGAATTTATTAATAAAAAGCAATAGAACTGCATAGAAAAGAAGCATCTCCTTCCCATGAGCTAATAAAGTGATAACATTTAGCCTTCCATAAATCACTAAACAATCCCACATTAACTGAGTATAATAAAAGCTTTTTATTTTTTGCTCTTGGTTCTCTGTCAATTTCAACATTACATTTCCTATTTCAAACAGATATTTTTCCCTTTATATAAAAATTATTGATAGTTCCTGTTATTATAACCAGTTTGACACACTGATCTTCTCTCCTTATCTATAAATATTTATAATGTGGAATACATTTGAAACTTGAATTTATCTGGCTTCCAACATTTCTAAAGCAGTGAAATTTGGTAGGATGCTTTTACTTTTAAAATAAGGGTAATGGTGTCTTACAAAAGCCAAGACAGATGAAGAAAAGGCCTTGTATATTACCTCTTAAGGATTCTATTTCCTTTTGATTCTTTTGAGAAAATAAAAAGGAATTGTGTTTCTTTCGTATCTCATACTTAAATGTGGTTTCCTAATATCAATTGAATATCAACAGATTGCAAGTTAACATAAAGGCTGTCAGGTTCCCATCTTTTCCAGACAGAAAAAAAATACTATGTACAGACATATCTTGTTCAATGTATTATCAAATATACCACAAGAGCACAATTAAGTTGCTGTGATTAATTATGTTTTTTTGTTTTTGTTTTGTTTTTGAGACGGAGTCTCACTCTGTCACCCAGGCTGGAGTGCACTGGCGCCATCTCAGCTCACTACAACCTCCGCTTCCTGGGTTCAAGCAATTCTCCTGCCTCAGCCTCCTGAGTAGCTGGGACTACAGGCGCCCACCACCAGGCCTGGCTAATTTTTGTATTTTCAGTAGAGACGGGGTTTCGATCTCTTGACCTCGTGATCCACCCGCCTCGGCCTCCCAAATTGTTGGGATTACAGGCATGAGCCACTGCGCCAGGCCAATTAATTGTTTTCAAAAGTTAACATTCAAGCTGATGAACTCTGTCATGTTGGAGTGTTCTCCTCTGGGCAGTAGATGTAAATAGGACATTGCGGTCACAATGTCTTTCAGTGCCACTTCTACTCGTCCCTCAAATTTCTGCCTAAGCAGTTCAATTTGATCCCAGCTCATCTGGAATTCATCAAAAAGATACAACAGTGGCTTCCTTTCTTACCTTTGGTGTATATGCTTAAGATCATATGATTTTCTCCTATTGCAAACACTTTTAAAAACAGAAATAAATAGTACACTGTAAGTAAATCTGCAAATAATGTAAACAAGCTAAACTGAGGTCTTGCACTGCTATGGAAAAGCAATATGAAAGTAAACATTAAACACTTTACAGCTGCATATTGAGAGTGGAAAATTAGTGTTGTGTGATATGCTAAAGAGGTTTACAAAACTCAATTCACTAGATTGGCCAGGCGTGGTGGCTCACGCCTGTAATCCCAGCACTTTGGGAGGCCGAGGTGGGCGGATCACGAGGTCAGGAGATCGAGACCATCCTGGTTAACACGGTGAAATCCTGTTTCTACTAAAACTACAAAAAATTACCGAGGCATGGTAGCAAGTGCCTGTAGTCCCAGCTACTCGGGAGGCTGAGGCAGGAGAATCGCTTGAACCCGGGAGGCAAAGGCTGCAGTGAGCAGAGATCGTACCACTGTACTCCAGCCTGGGCAACAGAGCAAGACCCCATGTCAAAAAAAAAAAAAAAAAAAAAAGAGAGAAAGTGATATAGATTGAAAGTGATATAGATTGTCACAGTTATATGTCTTTAAATTGAATTTTTCTGATTACAAAAGTAAATAAGTGGGTCATGTGGTATTTACATTTCTCAAAACTTGAGGTAAATTCTACCCCAGAAGAAAACAAAACTGCAAACACATACTGAACTCTAGTAAAAATATACACAATGAAGTGTTTAAGAAGGAGCATATTGATGCCTGCAACTTATTTGAAATATATCAAAAATGAATTAATAAATGGAAGGTTAGACAGCTGCATACACATCTTATAAAGCAAGTATTTATATTAATGATAGGCACTAGATGGTAGGTATGCAAATATTTACAAAACTTTTTCACCTTTATGTTTGAAATTTTTCACGATAAAATGCTGCAGGGAAATGTAAAATCATCATAGGAAAATATGAAAAACAAAGTACAGTATAGGAAAAATAAAAGCACTATACAGACATAAAACCTACACCTGGGATCATATTGTATATAATGTTTTGTAACTTCCTTTCACCACTTAGCACTATACAATGAGCATTTTCCTTGCTTTCTAAATGTTCTTCCAAATGGAAGAGAAATCAATTACATGCTGCAACATACTTTGTAACTTCCAATTCTTCCTTGTTATACATCTGAGAAGAATCCTATAATTATACCCATCTTTCTGCACATCTCTGATTATTTCCTTAGGATAAAGTCCCAGAGTAAGATTCCTGGCCCAAAGAAGTAAACATTTTAAGATTCTTGATACATTTTGCTAAACTCTTCTCCAGAAAGGTTTACCAATTTACATTCCTAATAGCAGTGTATCACAGATGCTAGCTAACCAGACCCATGAGTTTACATTTCAAATTAAATGCTTTCATAAATAAAATTTCTCTATAATTTCTGCCAAAAAGACAATGTTCTTTTTAAAAAAGTCTAAAGTAAACAATCCTAGTACCCAAATCTTGGCTCCTAAATAATATACTCCAAAATCAGGTCTATTGACTCAGGGCTTCTTGAAAACATGGCTGACTCCAGGAATGAGACAGGAAGTAAATGACCCTAGTACATCTTTTTGTGCCTGAAGTAAGAAAATCATCAAAAAATGTTGGTGACATGTCAAAAGGACACAAGAGTCAGCTGGAAAGAGCTCTTATTTGCGAAATTTGGGATAAGTTAAGCATGAAAATGAATAACACTAATGGATTATAACATTCTGAATTCCAAAAAGTCTTTAAGTATACAATCAAACAATAACTACACAAATGGATGGATGAATAAAGGATGAAAGGAAAAAAGAAGGGCAAACTCACTTATGCTAGAACTTTTTACTTTCTGCACAGTAAACCATCATAATACTATTTGATCCAAACAAGAATCATCAATGGATGCTAAAATCATTAGTAAATGTTTGCTGAGGAAAGATGTTTACTTAGCTTCAAAGTATCTACCAATAGCTTAATTATTAATTACAAAGGAAAAATAGGTACTTTCTTTTACTGTGGAGAAATTGGGTAAACCCCTCTTAACTAAGGATTCAAAACTAACATCACCAATAATGAGACTAACCAACATCACAAGACACCCATTAAGACACACCAAGGACACATGACCTATGTAGTTTTCCTCCCAAAACTACATAAACTCTGACTAGGCTGGGGGCTGGAGGAGGAAATCACCCCCCCAAATGAGAGACATTCTACAAAACAATTGTCCTATACTCTTCCAAAATGTCTACATCTTAAAAGACAGAGAAAGGCAGAGAAACGGTTCTGGATTAAGCCAGGCTAAACAGACATGTTGATGACATGCAATATATGATCCTGGATTGGATCCTGGGTTGGAAAAATTGCCATCAAAAGCTCGCATTGCAAAAGTTGGCAAAATGTGAATATAGACTGTATAACAAATAACATTACTGTTATCATTGTTAAATTTTTTGAATTTGTTAATTGTACTGTGGTTGTGTTTTGGGAGATGCTGAAGTATTTAGGGATAAAGGTACATGGCATCTATAATGTACTCTCATGGTTCAGCAAAAATCATACTATATATGAATACATGTAAATCAATAATAAATAGAGAAAAAGCAAATGTAAAACGTTACTAAATGGTGAGTCTAGGGGAAGAATATAATGTACTAGAGTTCATGGTAGTATTCTTTTAATTGTTCTCTAGATTTAAAAATTTTTTTAAAAAATGTTTTAAAGAGCGACAGAGATTTTAAGTAAATACAGTCTTTCTTTTTTGTTTTTAAATAAAGTAATATTATAACCACTAAAACAGAGAAAAGTAGTACATACTCATCACACTAGAGGTCTGCAAATAAAGTGAAAGTAAACAGTCTTCCTTTCTCCACTCACATAAACAAAGTTAGAGTTTGGTATATATTTTCTCCACATTTTGCTAAGTTTATAGAACATATATTTAGTCTAATATTAAGTAATTCTTAAAGAGTCACATGAAAAGAGCAGCAAACATTTTATTAAGTGTTCCATTGTCTCTAAAACTCATTGGCAAAAAACAACCAAGTGACGTGGAACTGGATCTATAAATTTGGAAAAAATCCAGGGCTTATTACCTTTATCTTATCACTTAGAAAACACCTAGCCAGAAGCCAACACACATTTCATAAAGTATAAAATTATTTACATAAGAAATGTATATTTCCTTGTTAGTAACTGTCAACTCCTCGCCATAACTTTTTACGTCTTAAACTCATGTTGTTTTAGTACAAATGGGGATCCTTTGCCATAATTTACTGTGTCTCTTTATCACTCATAATCACTGACTAAGCCCCAAAGCAAAAGTGGAGGTTTTGTTTTTCCTACTTAAAGGTGTATGAGTTATGCTCTTACAGTTTACTG
Source organism: Macaca mulatta (assembly GCF_049350105.2). Lineage (NCBI taxonomy): Eukaryota > Metazoa > Chordata > Mammalia > Primates > Cercopithecidae > Macaca > Macaca mulatta. The sequence goes on along the minus strand of NC_133417.1, from coordinate 77,994,505 downwards.
GAATCAACTGAATTTCTGAATTATCTACATTCATGTTAAATACCTGCACAAAAGCAGGATTTGGCAGTTTCCAATTCCTGCTTTCACTCCTGTACTTTCCTATGTCATTTTCCTGGCTCTCCCAAGAATAGAAGAAAAGGTATTATGTAGGTATACTTGGGTAGGGGGGAGTGGAGTAAATGGGTTACAATTAATATTTTCCTATCAAAATCTGTTTCATGTCTCATAAAATCTTTCTCACACCGAACAATCATATAAGAACATGTTCCTTTCACTAAAGTTGTATAATCTAAAGCTTAAAATATTAGCATATATATAAATAACTGACTATAAATGGATGGAGCAGGTTTAGTTTTCTCTTCATACCTGGTCAATTAGAGGTTTCAAAGTTAGAAACTAAAGAATAGGGTTCTAGCCTCCTGGATTTCATTTGCCCCTCCTGGGGCAGCTTAATACATTTCACGATCTATAAAACGCAATCTATAAAGCTCTATTTCCCAATCTATAAAATGGGGACAATAATGCTTCCTATAAAGGACTTAATGAATTGATCAGCTAAAAGGGCTAGATTCAGTGAAAGGTAAGACATGGATTTCGTACTTGGCTACTATAAAAAATTTTTGCTGATTGAGAAATGGGGGCAAGGGAAAGTGACTTTCTTATATCCAGTACCCTTCTGTTTTGTGTACGGATGGGCTTTAAAAGCTCTCATTTCTTAATACCTTCCAAAAACCTATAGATACACCAAGGTAGAGATATCTCAGTCCTTCTAACCTGACTTCAACAATTGGAAACACAGCTGGTGATCACACAATTACATAGCACTGCTGGGAGGAAACCCACAAAGTGCTACCATTTGGGTTTCCTTCTCTAATCAATTGCTATGGTTCACTGGCAGCAATTAACGAAAAAAATGAAATCATTCAGGGAGATTAAAGGATATTTATGGGAAAGTTCACTTTAAAAAGATATTGAACAATAATTAGCCAAAACAGGACATAAATAGAAATGACCAAAACCAGCTCCAGAGGGTCGCTACTGAAGTTATCAATGCTGCTGAGTCCCTGCAGGTCAGCTCTGCAATTAGTTTTATTCTCATGGTACCAAACTGAATGTGACAACCATGTTATATCTCATTCCTGATAAGGATGAAAGTTCTAAGAGCTCTGAGCTCATCTAGGACCAGCATAAATCCCAGGCTCCGAAAGCCAAGACCCTTTTCTGATTTTACTAGCAGGGCAGCTCTCTGTCTGGCACCTATTACTTCTATATAATACAAAGCCCATCACTGTTAGCCTTAAGTAGAGGTGAAATCCAAGAAACAGGTACTGCATATTTCAGTTAAAAAAAAATATGCCTTTTATCTTTTAAAAGACAATTGCTGATGACCAGAAGTTCAAGCAGAGAAAATGGAAAGGGTATAAAAACTTTACACATTACTCTTTACCGACCCCTCTTGGCTGCCCTAGGGAAGAGAAACGTTTGAACCCTGGGAAGGTCTGAAATCTCACCTCTGCCTCCAGGAGAGCTCAGAGAACATTCGGTCTTTCACGCCCTGGAAAGAAATCCTCTTACTTCAGCTGACCCCTAGTAGAACTCAACCCTAAAGCACACGCTGCAATAATTTCTATTTATGGGGCTCCCAGAATGGAAATTGGGAACGGCCTCATGGATCAGCCCCAAAGGCCTTGCAAGATCCGTTGCAACCCTGTGACCCTCTAACTCGAGGTTGAGAAAGTTTACATAAGTGGTATCGTGACTGTTTCTGTCAGCTGGAAAAGACCTTACCTCTTTCTCTATTTTGAGGAGCTTCTTTACAGCCACCTCCTTGTCCTGTGATATCCATTTGGCTCGATAAACACTCCCGAAACTTCCTCCACCGCAGTTTTCAAAAAACTGCAAGTCATCAAATTTAATTTGCACAAAGGAGGCACCGAGAGACGACATCTCATAATGACAAAGTATTATACTTCCACAAAATCTGCAGAAAGAGAGAAAAAGAAAAGCTGAATTACAAATATATTAGGCTAAATCCTCTGAATCCTACTTTAGATAATATATCACGAATGAGTCCTGTGAAACTTCCAGAAAGTCATGGTGACTTAGGAAGAAGAAAAGCAAGATTATAAACAAATCGAAATGAAAACACTCACCCTGGCAGCCCACGCAAAATTCAACAATAACCTGCCCAGACTTTGAAACCCAGCTGTCCACGGAGAAATGGCTCAGATTTCCCCCTGACAAAACCTGTAGCAGCACTACCCATCCCGAGGAGCTCTGCCGAAAGGCTACTGTGTCACCAGGTCTCCTATCAGGAAGCCCTGACAGGCGGGAAGCATGCTTTCCACAGCAAGCTTGCATAGCTCCCCTGGCATCTAAGGCATGCCACCTCTCCACGCTGCGCTCACTTCACACAAAATATACACAGCCTAAGCCGCTGAGCATCCTGGTACACGGACAGCCAAAGGGTTGCAAACCGAACACACAATCAATGTTTAGACTCCAAAAACAAACTTTCAACTTAGGGATAACAGAAAAGCTGGTCAAGTGTTTGCCAGAAGTGGCTCCCTGGACTGTATATTGTAACAAAACTTAAAGAGTAGAAAAATTTGCCCTTGATTACAATATATTAAGTCATCCAAAGAATACTGCCAAGGACGTTAAAAAATATTATGCTTGTTTCCAGAGAAACGTATTACCCCTCCCAGAGATTATTCTAGTGATCTTTCCTACGGTCTAAAGAGTTTTACTATTCTCCAGGTAAGTGGCCATTCTTAACACCCTATGCCAAACCATAGATTAATGAGACTTACAAACACAAAAACTGAACTAAAATTGGGCTAAAATTTTGAACCTACATAAAAACTTTAAAAATGGTGGATAAAAAAGTTGGTGCACGTATTCTTGCAAAAAGCATACACCAGAACCTTATGAGGGAGCAAAAAGACAAATCTATATTTCTAGGACATTCTACAAAACATCTGGTCTAGGCTCCTCATAATTGTGAATGTCATGAAAGGTTTTTTTGTTTTCTGTTTTGTTTTGCAGAGAAACTTCTAGCATAAGGAAAACTTAAAGAAACACAATGACTAGGCTGGGTGTGGTGGCTCATATCTGTAATCCCAGTACTTTGGGAGGCCAAGGCAGGTGGATCAGTTGAGGTCAGGAGTTCGAGACCAGCCTGGCCAACATGGCAAATCCCTGTCTCTTAGCCAGGTGTGGTGGCAGGCACCTGTAATTCCAGCTACTTGGGAGGCTGAGACACAAGAATTGCCTGAACCCAGGAGGCGGAGGTTGCAGTGAGCTGAGATGGTGCCACTGCACTCCAGCCTAGGCAAAGAGCAAAACTCCATCTCAAAAAAAAAAAAAAAAAAGAAAGAAAGAAACACAATGACTAAATATAATTTATGATCACTGGATTCTGAATTAAAAAACTATAGAAAATATTATTAGGATATTAGGGAAATCTAAATATTAACTATACATTAGATGATATTAATTCATCCATGGCAAATAATGGTATTTTTGTTTTATAGATGGATGTCCTTGGATGTATTGCTTGGGAAATGCATGTAGACATTTTAAAGTATGATGTCTATAATTTACTTTAAAATGGTTCAGTCCTCATCCCTGTTCTCCGACACACACACCCAAAAAAGTACATGGGAATAGAGAGAGGGAGAGAGAAAGCAAGTGTGCCAAAATGTTAAGAACTAGCCCATCTAGGTGACAAGTATCTGGGCATTTTACTACTCTTTCCATTCTTCTGTTGAGGTTTTTTTTTTTTTTTTTCAAAATAAAAAGGTAGAAGGGGTTGGTTTGTATCCATATAAACTGGCAACATTTCTCCATAAAAAGCCTGGGACTCTGCTGAGTAAAGTGCACAGGCAGCTCAAGGATCTTAGCACGCAGCTGGCTAGCCATCCCATTTCAGGAAAATCAGGTCACTGAAGAATGCTCATTTCTCACACGAAGTCAAACGCTACTCTACTTTGGGGAGAAGGCGAGAAAGAGGAAAGGTTATTTGTTCATCCTCTAAAGTTTAGAAGATACACTCCACATAAAAATATGAGTGAAGGAAAGATCACAGTATCCAAATATAGTCTATAAACATATATGAATCAATAGTTTACATTACCAACATTTTGTAATTCCTATTTAGTTAAACATGGAAAAGAACAAAATTTGGATAAAATTTGGGGATGTTGCCAAGGTAAGTATATAGAGTATGCAAGCTAAAAAGTTTGCTCAACCAAATGTCAAACACCATTTGCAAGCATTACAGACACTAGGTTTACATTTTTGTTAATTATTTTTATAAAAGCATTACAATGAAATTGAACTACAAAACTTATCATAAGAAATAGAAGCTTCTTGCTTCCCCATTCCCCATACCCAATTCCCACTCTCTAGACACAACTAATTTCAACTCCTTTAGCATTTTCTTCTGGCACTGAACTCTGTATTTCTAAAGAATGTGCTTACATTACTATTTCTTGATTTTCCATTTCAGATATTATCTATTAACCTCTCCTGTGGAAGACAAGAATTTAGTTCTCATATATCACCCTCTACCTCCATGCATACAAACATGGCACACTTGCCCAAACCTCCCAGCTTCCAACCACACTGTAACATTTGGTTAATAGTGTTTACAGTAACCCAACAAAGTAAACATTATTCCCAGCAGTGCCATGGAGGATTCAATAATTACATTGCCTTTCTTGTATAACTTTTTGATTCTCTTAGAATTATTAGTTGCCCTGTTTTTGCTTTTTTACTGTTGTTTGCTTAGCTTTTTACACTCCTAACACATCCACCTCATTAATCTCTCCCAGAAGCTGCAAAACTTCTCTCAATAAAATTAAGACAAGTAATTTCTCTCTTTTTTTTTTTTTTACTCTTTGGTTCTATATATTTTTTAGAGACACTCCTTCTTGACCCTTCATCCTGATTCAGTCTGGCTGGAATGGTTGCTCTCTAGGCCTGACTTGGACTGGGACTCCTGTTGGCTACCATCCTAAGAATTTCCTTCATCTTTTTCGTCTGTGAGAACCTTGTCTTTGGATTTTCTGTCTTCCCTTTCTTGTTCTGTTCCCTTGTTTTGACAACACATATCTCTCATTAGCTACCTGAATAGAGCACACAGAATAGAATTTTGTGAGAATCTGTGTATCTTAAAATGTCTTGATTGGTAGCCTGGTTGGGCATACAATTCTAGGTAGGAAACAATTTTCCATATAATTTTGAAAGTATTACTTCATTTTCTCCTAGTTTCTAATGTGGCTACTGAGCAGTCGGATGTTACTGATTATTAACCATTTTTATATTATTTTTTCCTCTCTGAAAGCTTTTAGGATCCTCTATTGATCCCAGGAATCCTGAATTTTAGTTGGATATGTTTAGGAATGAGTCTTTTTCATTCACTGGTAGGACACTCAGTGAACTCTTTCAATCTGTAACTCAAGTGTTCTAATTCCAGGAAAGTTTCTTGTGTTATTCATTTACCACTTATAGCCACTTTGACTTGATGTCATCTCATTTCCCATACACACGAAGAACTGCCTGCATTTCCCAATATACACTGACCTCTCACATCTCCACACTTCTACACAGACTAGTGTCTCTGCTTCAAACACTCTTCTCTGCCCAGTGAACTTCTATCCCTGACCACCTCTCTGAGTCTCCCGAGCACAGTTAAATGCTCCCTCTTCTGTGCCACAGCACCTTTCTTCACCCATTGATGTTTCCCACTTAATTCCCACCAGACTATAAATTCCCTAAAGTCAAAACTCAGTTCTGTTTACATCTGGACCCTAGCACCTACTACACAGCCAGGTACACAGTTATGCAGCTTCTCCATTAAAAACGCATTTGTTGAATAGTGAGTAAATAGTTTCTGGTTATTCTTCCATTATACCTTTTGTAGCTGGAAAGATTTCAACCAAGTCATGTAAGACGTAAGGTGTGTAATTTTTACAAGTACCCCAGCGGGTTCTGAAGCAAATCCTGATGTGGAAATGCTGCCTAGGCTTCTTGGAAGACTGAGGAGAGTGTATTTGGGACCTCCAGTACTGGGTCCCTCTGAATTCCAGGGTCAGGGAAGAAGGAGGAGGAGAGAAATTCTTTCCAAAACAAAGGTAGAGGTCTGAAGCAGGATAAGATCAATATGAATCCATCTAAGCCTTACGCTGCGGAACAAGCCCAGGGAATACGGATGAACTGAGGTAGGATCAGTCACAACTGACACTGACCTAAGGGTCACAGAAAAAGGCTGACCTCTGAGAAGCACACTTCTCCAGGATGTCACCACTTGACAGGAGGCAACTAGCCACATTCTTCACAGAATCACTGCTACTCTGTGATACACCGTGCCATGTGGGAACTGGCTATTTGTGAATGGAACTATCCATTACTTGAATGTGAATGGAACTAATAGTGAATGGAACTATTCATTACTTGAATGTTTTATTGAAACCATAAAAAATTAAGTTCCAACTGAATACCAAAGAAACTAGTAATCTAGGGTGTATGAGTACAGGTTTAACTCCAGTGAGCTTGGCAAAGCATCATGGATGTAGCTGAAAAACTTGGTTGAGATTTCCACTCCCACATACGTGAAAGTTAGACCATATATACATATTTTTCCCCTTGAGTTTTCTCTCCTTTAAGAATCATTTTTCCAAGGGGATCAATTTATGACCAGAAGAATGAAAAATCTGAGTGGCTAGTTATTTATACATAGAGCATGTTGGGGAAGACTGCTACTTGATAAAATTATGTTCTAATTTTTCAAATGTATTCTGCACTGAATGAATATACCAGAATTCAATAAAAAGTCATCTATATAAATTTATTTACAAGGTATATCAAGTCAAATCCAACATTTTCATCTCACTGTATTAAAATAATTGTTTTTGCCGGGTACAGTGGCTCACGCCTGTAATCCCAGCACTTCGGAAGGCCGAGACAGGTGGATCACTTGAGGTCAGGAGTTCGAGACCAGCCTGGCCAACATGGTGAAACCCTGTCTCTATTAAAAATGCAAAAATTAGCCAGGCATGGTGGTATGTGCCTGTAATCCCAGCTACTCAGGAGACTGAGGCAGGAGAATCACTTGAACCCGGGAGGCAGAGGTTACAGTGAGCTAAGATCGCGCCACTGCACTCCAGCCTGGACAACAGAGCAAGGCTTTGTCTCCAAAAAAAAAAAAAAAAAAAAAAAACAGAATTGCTTTTACAAAAAAGGCAATTTTGTAGCATTCTAACTGTTGTTTTATAAACTTTCAAAGCTGTTTTAAATGTTAAATGTTAAGTATCTACCACACAACACTGAAGGGTTAGAGCAGACATGTCACAAAAATCAAAGTAAAATAAGGCATCATAACTCTGTAAATGTTGAAAATCAATCATTTGGTGGTTGAATCCAATCATTTCACTATTTGAGTAGAATGTCAAAAAAATTTTAATTTAAAATTTTGCTTAAATTTCAAAAAAAATTTAACTATTAAATGGCTGAAAGCATATATAGCAGCATCAGCTAATTATCAAAAGTGGAACTATATGAAAATAGGAAATCTTAAAGAATTATTTTACTTTTTAAAGTTTTCAATCTTCTAGTCCAAAAAAGTAGACTTAAGTTTCTCTATTCACAGACCTATTTTGCTTGATTTTTTAGATCCATGTTGACCTCAAATAAGTCATTTATCTTTTCACTGTTACTTTTGCCCAGTTAAAAACAAAAATGACCCTATTATAGTTCTAACGTTAAAAAGCAAGGTTTTAGAATTAGATTGACATGAGTTTGAACTCTCCCTCCACCTCTCAGTAAGGTAACTTTAACAAATCACTTTCTCTCAGACTGTGGCTTTTCCAGATGCATAAATAAAACATTTCAGATCTTTTCCATTCAATGTCACAAAACTGACAGCCCCAAAGTTAGCAAGTTTGCACAGTATTTGACTTCATTGATACATTTCACTTCCAAATAAGAGATATTTCAACAGGGAAGTAGCATGATTCAGGTGAAAGACCCCTACTAGAGAGATCTACCAGCAGATCTGTTAGTAGCTACTTGGGCAAGGCACCATGCCCCTCTGACCTCACTCTTCTCACTGGCAATAATATCAGTGCTGTGAAAGTGCACACATGAGCGCAGTGCCCAGCATACGGTATACATGCAATTAATGGAAATTATGGTTTTCTCATTATTTTAATAACCCTTGATGTCATATTTAGCCATCTATTCTTTCAGCTTTTATGGTCAGGTATGCTCTCCTCAATAGCTTTCCTCTCCCCATCTTCAGAATTGTTTTATATTATAGCTCTTAGTTTTGCAAAGCAATTATTAATAAATAAATGTGCTATTGATCCCTAAATCCTTTTCCTCTCTGCATATGTTCTAATTCTTTCTCACTCCTCTGTTTAACTGCCATTTTTGTTTTTGGTGATTTCTGAAAGATCTTATTAGTTAAGTAATTATAATTTATTTTAAACTTTTTTTACAATGTGAATATTTAAATTGCTAAAACACAGTATTTTCTTTTTTGCACTTTTTGGATATCAGCATTGCTAAGATCTATTTATTCAATGATAGCACTCACTTTGGTAGGGTGCTGGAGCGTCCTCTCCTTCCCCGGTGACCACTAGCTTCTTTCAGACCTTATCGGCTGCATAGTCAATGGCCATCTAACCCAGGAAAGCTATAACCTGCTTATCCAATACCTGCAAGTGACGATTTTTTTAAGAAATTAAATCTACTTTGGCTGGGCACAGTGGCTCACACCTGCAATCCCAGCATTTTGGGAGGCCGAGGCTGGAGGATCACTTGAGCCTAGCCGAGCAACACAGGGAGATCTCATTTCTAAAAGTAAAAATAAAAATAAAAATCTACTTTATGAAAGGATTAACTTTACTAGAAAAAAGGTCTTTGAACTTTCTCTGGATGTTTCTATCTTGTGGTTTTATATGGGCCTGTATTTCTGAATTTAGATCCTTCCTCTTTTTCCTGTCCCTAATTCATACTTCCCTTTCCCCCTTCTTCAAAAAGTAAGGTTGCCAGTTTACTTTTTATACAATATAGGAAGAAAAACTTAACTTGTTTTATCATGACCTGGATATGACAAAAAAGATACTCTTTGAAAAGAGCTTTCAATATTCAGCAAATTATTTTGCCAAACTTGCTGCCTTGATATTTATGCTAATATTATTTCAGCCTCTTTAACAGAGATCAGTGAATAAATTAATAAAATGTGCTTTATCATCATGTGTATTAAAAGAACACCACTTGGAATCACTGTTCTGCAATTTTTGTTCCCCTGAGTCTTATCTTCAAAAAACTGAGGAAAGCTCTGGTTTAGTGTATTTATCCGTAACACCAAGGTCAAAGAGTCAAAGATTCTATTCCTCAACAGGACTGCTGTTCTACTATTTTTTTTTTTAATAACTAAAAAAGATAAAAGCTGACTGGGTACAGTGGCTCACACTTGTAATCCCAGCACTCTGGAAGGCTGAGGCAGGAGGATCGCTTGAGCCCAGGAGGTCGAGGCTGCAGTGAGCTATGACTCCAGCCTGGGTGACAGTGAGACTCTGTCTCAAAAAATAAAAAAATAAAAAAATAAAAGTTGAAGACTAGGTATATGAATAGAACCAAAAAGTACTGTGTCTACCATAGATATTTCCCTTCTTCCTCCAAGACTGCTCCTAGAAAAATAGTTTATCTTTTTAAAAATATATATATATACTTTAAGTTCTAGGGTTACATATGCACAACGTGCAGGTTTGTTACATATGTATACATGTGCCATGCTGGTGTGCTGCACCCATTAACTTGTCATTTACATTAGGTATATCTCCTAATGCTATTCCTTCCCCCTCCCACCACCCCATGACAGACCCCAGTGTGTGATGTTCCCCATCCTGTGTCCAAGTCTTCTCATTGCTCAATTCCCACCTGTGAGTGAGAACATGCAGTGTTTGTTTTTCTGTTCTTGTGATAGTTTGCTGAGAATGATGGTTTCCAGCTGCATCCATGTCCCTACAAAGGACATGAACTCATCTTTTTTTATGGCTGCATAGTATTCCATGGTGTATATGTGCCACATTTTCTTAATCCAGTCTATCATTGATGGACATTTGGGTTGATTTCAAGTCTTTGCTATTGTGAATAGTGCAGCAATAAACATATGTGTGCATGTGTCTTTATAGCAGCATTATTTATAATCCTTTGGGTATATATCCAGTAATGGGATGGCTGGGTCAAATGGAATTTCTAGTTCAAAATATAGTGTATCTTATACAGAGTAGGTTGGGTTCAGTAAATAGGACTTTAGGTATGGATATCTGAGAGAACTCAACTTTAAATAAGAATCTAAAAAATAGAATAGCCATTGTTTCATGTTTTCCCCCTCCTCTATCTTTACCGTAAGAGTAATGTAACTCTCTAGTTAGAGCAATGGTAAGAATAAAAATAAGCTAAACATTCTTATTGAAATAAAGTAATTTAATATTTCAATTAATAAAAATCAACTTCCACAACACACTTCCTTACCAAAAACATTGTTACCAGAAGTAAAAGATGGGAGGCACAGGAATGTAGTTGGTTGGAGCACTTATGCCACAGAAATGCTGCGTGGAAACATGTCTGTGCTCAAACAGAAGCCCAACTAGGAAACATGAATTGGATACAACCTACGGCCACAGCATGGGCCGCTGCGTGGGCTTGCTGTGTTGAGTAACTGGGAGCTTCTTGTGGCATGAGGAGAATGGGGCCAGAGTTGAATAAAGTGAGGGTGCACGGAGAGCGGGGATTTCTAGGGCTTGGCTAGAAGAGGAATTCACAGGTGTCAGGACTGAGGATGGGGAGAAAGTCATAGCCCATGAGTACACAAGGCTCACTTCAATTCGCCACCTACCACCTATCCTGCTCCCACCCTAGGTCTTGCTGCTACTCAGCTCTTGTTTGTACCCCAAACTGTTTTCTGTCAAATAGAAAGTATATCAGACCATCCTGGCTGCTGACAGACAGGTACAGCTTTGGACTGAGTACCTGGAATGAACACTCCCTGAGAAGGGTGAATGCAAGGGTTAAAACATGGTAACCCCAACGTAAGATGGAGGGTGAAAGGAAAGGGGATGGTAAAACTAGGGAATACTAAGACCTTATATTATGTTTTGATGATCAAGAGGCAAGGCTATCTGTGGATGAAAGTTACAGAAAGAATTCCTTGTTCTTTGGGAGGCCAAAGTGGGAGTATCGCTTGAGGTCAGGCATTTAAGACCAACTTGGGCAGCATAGTGAGATTCCATCTCTACAAAAAATAAATAAATAAAAATTAGCCAGGTGTGGTGGTTCATTCCTGTAGTCCCTGCTACTTGAGAGTCTGAGGCGGGACGATAGTTTGGGCCCAGGAGTTCAAGGTTGCCATAAGCTATGATTGTGCCACTGCACAAAGTGAGACCCTGTCTCAAAAAAAAAAAAAAAAAAAAAAAAAAGAGGATTTCTGGTTTAGAGTTGGCCAACAAGAAAATCTGCCACCCTCTTTAGTAGCCAGTGACCCACCACCAAGAGAGTTCAATGAGACGTGGGGTGTGGAGTGGGAGACTCGCATCAGCTAGGAAAGCAGAATGAATCCACTTTAAGACCCACTCCAACCCTGTGAGTTGATGACTAATCTACTATAAAGTATAGACGGTCTCCTTCCTTTTCTGAGGGAGGCAGTTATGAACCCGACACCAAACATCATGGAGAAGCACAGTGAACCACATCAGTGATGGAAATAATGGAAATGATTTGGCCATCTTCTTCAATTTCTCCTCCCAAACTGGGTGGGAAGCTAAGAGCCACATTCCAGGTTTCTATCCTAAAACTTTCCTCTTCCTTCCCCCGCATTCCCAGAGCAAAGAGGTTTCTTTGTCTTGAAAGCCAGTGTATAATCACCTAACATCAAAACTCTTTGGATGATGATCTACCCTATTCTTTTATCAGCAAAATGGAATTGCACCACCCCATGCAGTATTGGGCTGCACAGCTTAATGGTGCAGGACTCTTTATTAGGACCAATCCCATGTTCCTCGTGTGCTTATTCCCATATGTGGTATTACACAGTATTGTGCAGGTGGTGATATGAATAAACAGCTGTCCTACAGCATCAATTTCACTTTAACACTATGGGGAATAAGCCAGGCAAGGTGGCACATACCCTTAACCCCAGCTACTGGGAAAGTTCAGGTGGGAGGATTGCTAGAGCACAGGAGTTCAAGGCCAGCCTGGACAACATAGCAAGACTCTGTTTCTAAAGAAAAAAAGATCTGGGGGAATAAATATGTATCTGTTTGTATCAATCTGTTCAATTTAAGTAAAACAGAGAAGGACAGAAGAGAATGCAAAATCCACATAAATTTTTAAGATTAAATACAAAATTTTAAAGCAAGTACTTGCTTGCATTGGGTTATCTGTGGCTATATGGACAAATTCTTGAAGGAAAACATTGATTTTTCCCCACAACAGAGTACTTTGGTAGAAAAGTTTAATAAGTAAAGATTTACTACATGATGTGCAGACAGAAGTTCTTTACTTTTCTTTTTGGTTTTCTTAAATGGAAGCCCGGAGATGAATCCAGAAAGAACGGTGTTGGGCCTTGCTCAAAATCAGCTATAAGAATGGTTCCAAGTGGTTCTAAAGCATACTTTAGAAACCCTAAGCAGGAGAGTAGTTATGAAAACCTACCTACCCACTACATAAGTATGACTTGGGAACGGGACAGGGTACCAAAGGCAAGCCTTCGCTGGAAGAGCTGAGTGTTATGGTAGGAATGAGCCCACCAAAATTCATGTTGAAATTTAATTACTTCGTTGCTAATGTAACAGTACTGGGAAGCAGAACCTTTAAGAGGTGATTAGGTCATAAATGGATTCTCACTGTTAGCCTGGGAGTAGGTTAATTACCTCAGGAGTTCACTTTTTCTCTTTGTCTTTCATGGCTTGCTTTCGCCTTCCACCCTTCCACAATGGGTGATTCTCGCCAGATGCCAGAGCCATGTTCCTGGACTTTCCAGGCTCCAGAACCATAAACCAAATAAATTACCCTTGTTCCTTGTAAATTACCCAGGCTGTGATAGACTGCTCTGGCAGCAGAAAACAGACTAGGGCAGTGGGCAAGCAGCTCTGTGTATAACTGGAAAAATGTGGTAAAACATCCTTCTTTACCACACTGATACAGTGGCTGAATTTTCATGCACTGTCACGAGCATTTCTATGTGCTTTCTCATAAAGTCATGCACCACATAACTATGTTTTAGTCAACAATGGACTGCATCCATCCTGGCTAACATGGTGAAACCCCGTCTCTACTAAAAATACAAAAAACTAGCCGGGCGAGGTGGCGGGCGCCTGTAGTCCCAGCTACTCGGGAGGCTGAGGCAGGAGAATGGCGTAAACCCGGGAAGCGGAGCTTGCAGTGAGCTGAGATCCAGCCACTGCACTCCAGCCTGGGCGACAGAGCGAGACTCCGTCTCAAAAAAAAAAAAAAAAAAAAAAAAAACAAAAAAAAAAAACAATGGACTGCATATATAACAGCGATCCCCTACGATTATAATAAAGCTGAAAAATTCCTATTGCTGAGTGATGGCACAGTTTTCTAACATCATAGCACAATGCATTACTCATGTGTTTGTGGTGACACTGGTGTAAACAAACTTATTACGCTGCCAGCTGTATATAGGTATGGTACATACAATTATGTACAGTGCACAATGCTTGATAAGGACAATAAATGTTACTCATTTATGTATTTACTATACTTTTTAATCCTCATTTTAGAGTATACTCTTTCCACTTAAAAAAAAAAAAAAGTTAACTGAGATAGGTCCTTCAGGAGGTGTCCAGAAGAAGGCATTGTTATCATAGGAGATGGCAGTTCCATACACATTACCGCCCCTTAAGACCTTTCAGTGAGACAAGATGTGGAGGTAGAAAGCAGTGATACTGACGATCCTAACCCTGTGTGGGGCTAGGCTGATGTGTGTGTCTCTTAGTTTTTAACAAAGGTTAAGGAGCAAAACAATTTTTTAAATTTAAAAATAGAAAAAAAATCCGACAGACTAAGGATATCAAGAATTTTTGTATAGCTGTACAATGTGGTTGTGTTTTAAGCTAAGTGTTATTTCAAAAGATTCAAAAAGTTAAAAAAAAAAAGTTTAAAGTTTATAAAGCAAAAAAGTTACAGCAAGCTAAGGTTAATTTATTATTGAAGAAAAATGTTTAAATAAATCTAGTAGAGCCTAAGTGTATAGTGTTTATAAAGTCTACAGTAGTGTACAGTGATGTCCTGGGCCTTCACATTCCCTCCCCACTCACTCACTGACTTGCCCAGAACAACTTCCAGTCCTGCAAGCTCCATTCATGGTAAGTGCCCCATACAGGTGTACCACTTTTTATCTTTGATACCGTATATTTTATACTGTATTTTTACTGTGCCTTTTCTATTTTTCGATAGAAATACTTACTATTGTGTTACAATTGCCTATTCAGTACAGTAGCATGCTGCATAGGTCTGTAGCCTAGCAGCAACAGGCTATCTCACACAGCCTACGTGTGTAGTAGGCTATAGCATCTAGGTTTGCGTAAGTGCACTCTGCAGTGTTTACACAACTACATCACCTAACAATGCAGTTCTCTCAGAACGTATACCCATCGTTAATGGACACATGACTGTACTTATCCTTAGAAGCAGGTACTACTGTCTCTAACTTATATGAGTGAGAAAACTGAGGATCAAGGGTATGAAAGTAGCTCAAGCCAACTACCTTACAGGTGACACAACTTGTGTCAAATTCAGGCCTGACTCCAAAGTCCTATCATTGTTTTCTACCATATCGTGACTTTTTGTTAATAACATTCTGCCTCCTCTTCCTAATTTGCCTTTTGTTTTCCCTATTTAAACTAACTCTTTTCTTATTACAGTAATTACTGGATTGCTTACCATCCACCTAAAGTTCAATTTGAGGCTTTAATTTCCTATTACAATTGAAGACACTGGGGTTAAGGTGTCAAATGTGTGGCTGCTTTGTTCTCACAGATTCTACTGTGCTGGGATTACTTAACAGCTATTAGGGTGTAATCGATGCTTCAGCTTTCCGTAGGAGGGTCTGACATAAGAGCATCCATGTATCCATCAAATCAAGCTAAGCTCTAGCATTCATAGTCCTCTTACCTTACCAGGTACAATTTTCTGGTCACAGCTGGAACTCTGCTTATTTGTGTCTACTGAGTCAAAGTTAATAGCTGCCAAAAGACTAGCCTAAATCTTCCTTGCAGTAAGACCAAAAGGGGCCTTAACTGTTCATATTACATTTAGATAGACAAGACACTCACCCTGTCAATCTGTCCTGGGTAGAATAAAATGGAAAACAAGTGATCTAAATTCATTTTTATTTCCAACGTCTCAGGATACAGACATAGAGCTATCTTATTCCAAGAAGCACTATATCCCTACAACACCTTTTTCCAGTTTAAGAAAAACAAACAAACAAACAAAAAACATTGATTCATCTCTTCTGAATCTACCAATTTCTAAAATAAACTGTCCATTTTGCTCTTTCACTCCACACCAATAGCTTCACCTTACATCTGACTTCTTTTCATGAAACATCATTATAATTTCTTCAGTGTTTTCTCTGATGACTGGATTATTCACTCCACACCCCTCATACCTCCTATTTATAATTTTGTAGCCCTGTCGAAGTCAGTTTCACTGCTCATTCCTGATAGGCTCTGAGCCAATATATTGCCAATAACACTCACTCTTGTGCTAAGTTAAAATACACAGTGCAACTTTGCCAAGTTTCCTTATTTGGCAAGAAGGCCCCTTAGTTCCCAAGATCTTTGACCATCCATTTTTAGATCCAAGTCCGCATGTTTAATATTTGGATATTTTTCTCTCTTTCCCTCTCTTTACTGTGTCCTTATATATTCCCTAAAAGAATAAGAAAAACAGATCAATCATTTATTTGCTTTTTTAGACAAGAAAGTCCTTGCAATTGCATCATGGTCATTTACTCTGGAATTATTATCACTAAATTTTTTTATTTAAACAACAATATTTTGCAGTTAAAAAACTCCCCCAAATAATCTCAAAAAGTTATAGGAATTAAATTGTGAAAGATTAAAATAAACATTGCAGGGGTCCAAAAGACTATTTTTATCTTAATTCTCTATTCCCAAACTAAATTCGTATTCATTTACAGTCTCCTAAATCTCTCACTATAGTAGCAGGAATTTAAAACAAAGACTCTACAAATGACCATAAACATAATTAAAATGCAGCCATCACTTTTTTTTTTTTTTTTTTGAAAATTGAAAAACAAGTGAAATTTCACTGTGGAGAGAGGCCTACTACAAGGAGGACATTAGCCTTGAATCACTTGTTTATTTTTGTCTTTAAACGTGTTTGGAGGTTTGGATCCACTAAATCCTAGCTGTTAATTTCAAGGAAGGTCAGGGAAACAAGAAGTCTCTCCTAAAACAGCTTTGGGGTTAAAGTAGGTACTGTTTTCAACAATCTTAATTCAAATATCCTCAAATTCACTCTGTAAGACGATTCTCACACACCATTATTAATGAGCTGCTTACTGTACTATACTTGGAATGGGCCCCTAAATTGTGTTGCTTTCATTATTACAGAAACTAACAAAAATAGTAATTAAGTTCCCCATAAACAGTGCTTATGCGCGATCTCAAAGCGCATCAGAAACATTAACATTTTCGGCGATCTAACAGAGATAATCTTTTTAAAAATTTTTTTTAGGCAATCGGATGTTATCTAGCCAGTCCTGAATTAAAGTTTTCTGAAAGCTGTCATGGGCAAGCGAGGCCAGGCGAGGCGGCGGCCTGGGTAAGTACTTCTGGGCCTGGTGCAGGTCTGGGAGCCCACAAAAAGACGGCTGCCTGAGGGTCGCCAAAGGGGACAACCCGGGCTCCGGTGGGAGGAAAGGGGGAAGCCCGAGAGGGCGGGCGCGCCACGCTGCCCAAGCCCGGCGAAGGAAGGGCGGGGAGCGGCGGCTCTGGGTGGCTCTGGATACATTTACGCATGTTTGTAAAACTAATCTTTAGTGTTCATTGTTCCTGCTGGTTATTCGCATGGCCTAATTACGTGAGGAAAACAGAATGAAAGAAAATGGATGGAAAGCAACACCGCTAGCGGCCGAGTTCTTAGAAAAGCAGAAGTTCGTCGTCCCTCCTCGCACGCACAGCGAGTGCTGGGAAGTGGCCTGCATCCTGCCCTGATTTGGGGGCCTCGCGGTTCCCCTCCCGACAGTGCCCCAACCACCCGCTGCTTGGCCGGCTCTCCTGTTTGCAGAGCCCCTGCCCGTGCCGCACGCCCAGGGCCGCGGAATCCCGAGCCGCTCCGGCCTGCGCCCCGCGCCTCCAGGCACCAACTTCTCCGTGGGACTGGCCCGAACTTTCCCGAACCGCACTTGGCGGCGCCGCGGCCGAGGTCCCGCGAGGACTCCTCCGGCGCGGCGAATGCTCGCTCCGGCCGCCGCCGCCGCCGCGCGGGTCCTGGGTCAGGGAGAGGAGCCCCAAGTAGCATCCAGAGGCCGCCTGGACTCCCGGGCCCCGGCGGAACCTCGGCCCCAAGACGCGAGGACGACTCGCGAGCGCGGCGGGCCTCGCCCCCTCCCTCCCCGCCCTCCGCGGGCTCCAGCCTGGACCCTACCTGGCTCCCAGGCCGGGCGCGAGCAGCAGCCGGGGGCGCGGAGGCCCCGCGCGCGACGAGGGCGACGGGGGTTGGAACGACAGCGGCCCGCGCGGCTCCCACGCTTCCGCCGGAGTCAGGAGTTGAACATTCCGCCTCTCTGCCCGGCGCCAATGAGGAAGACAGTCACGGCAACAGCACCACCTACCTCCCGGCGCGGAACGGCCGGGCAGCCCTCCCCTCACACGCGCGGGCGAGCGGGGCGTGGGG
The DNA here is from genome assembly GCF_049350105.2 of Macaca mulatta. Lineage (NCBI taxonomy): Eukaryota > Metazoa > Chordata > Mammalia > Primates > Cercopithecidae > Macaca > Macaca mulatta. The sequence continues at coordinate 77,976,541 of NC_133417.1, read as the reverse complement.
AAGGCGCTTGGGCCTCCCTGGCCTGCGCCCGGGGGCACCATCCGCCCCGCGCCCCGGCATCCGCCGAGGCCCCCAGGCACACCTGCCCTGCTGTCGGGGGAGAGCTGTGGGGGTGTTCCCCCTGGCCACCATCTTTTTGACGAGTTAACACCACCTGCTACTCCTTCAACTCAGTCTTCAACAAACAGGCGCGGGGGACGCAAAGAAATAGAGGCTGTTTTGTGCCCTGCAAGAGTTAATTCTCTAGTTGGGAAAGGGACAAACGTAGAGATTTCTGGGAACACAGGTCTGAAGGCTGCCTCCCTAGAAAGATCAGTAGGTACCTCTGGAATTTTGAGGAGGGGCCGTGGTCCGCTGCTGTAGTTGGTAACTTTAACAGAGCAGAGTTCAGATGAGGAACCAGAGTCCATTACAGGCCTAAGCCAAAGGTAGAGGTGGGCGTTGGGAAGAAAAGAAATTTCTGATTGGGGAGGATGGTTTTGTGAAGGAAAAGTGCGAGGAGGTGGCAAGGCATAGGCAACATTATCCAGGAGTTTGGATTTGAATTTTATTATCCATGGACACCGGGGAGCAGTGAAAAATTAGAATCAAAGGGGTGAAATGGGTGTTTGTGTTTTTGTTTAAACTGTAATTTTGAGAGAGTAGCCCACAGTAGTTGTAGGTTGGGTTGCTAGGATGGGACCAGGATGAGTGGTAGATATTGTCACCACCCGGTTGTGGGATCATGAGGACCTGAGTTAGGGTGTAGGAAATGGAATTAAAAAAAAGAAATGGGCTAGGTGTGGTGCTTGTAATCCCAGCACTTTGGGAGATCAAGCTGAGGGGATCACTTGAGACCTGACTGGGTAACATAGTGAGACCTCATCTCTAAAAAAATCAAAAACTTAGCCCGGTGTGGTGCCACGCATCTATAGTCCCAGCTACTTGGGAGGCTGAGGTGGGAGAATCGCTTGAGCTGGGGAAGTCGAGTCTGAAGTGAAACACAATCGCATCACTGCACTCCAGCCTGGATGAGAGCGAGACTCTGTCTTTAAAAAAAAAAAAAAACAAGAAGAAATGGAATTGAGAGAAATATTAAATATTTCAGCAAGAGGGCACAGAAATTGGTAACCCACAAGATTTAGAAGAGAAGCGGCAAGATTTAGAAGAGAAGAAGAGGAGAGATGATGCCAAGATTTCAGACCTGGATGACTGGAAGAATGATGGTGTCATTGACAGAAATAGGAATACGTGAAAGGGAAGCTGGCTTCATGTTGAGTTTGAGGTCATAGAAGTAAAAACAGGTAGAGATGCAGCAACTGAAATATGAAACTGAAATTCAGAAAAGAGGTCAAGAGTGAAATAGAAAATTTGTAAGTCATTCAATAGGTTAAAGATACGAAAACGGAGAGATGGGTGAATAGAGGTTAAAAAGCAATTTATTAGTCTGGTATTCAAATTAATTTGCCCTTTGATAAGGACTGGAGATTTTAGCATTAATAAATTGTATTTTGATAACTGAGAAATTAGAATTGATGAAAATTGCCGGCCGGGCGCGGTGGCTCAAGCCTGTAATCCCAGCACTTTGGGAGGCCGAGGCGGGTGGATCACGAGGTCAGGAGATCGAGACTATCCTGGCTAACATGGTGAAACCCCGTCTCTACTAAAAATACAAAAAAAAAACTAGCCGGGCGTGGTGGCGGGCGCCTGTAGTCTCAGCTACTCGGGAGGCTGAGGCGGGAGAATGGCGTGAACCCGGGAGGCGGAGCTTGCAGTGAGCCGAGATCACGCCACTGCACTCCAGCCTGGGAGACACAGCGAGACTCCGTCTCAAAAAAAAAAAAAAAGAAAAAAAAAAAAGAAAATTGCCATGCTAAAAAAATTTGTAATGCAGGTCTAATAAAATAATTCAAATAATTCCATCCTATCCATTCAAGGAAAAACTAAGGCTCTTTAGCATAGACCCCAGGCGTAGGAAGACTCCAGTTATTTTACCTTACCTTCAGAAGCACTTGTTTGTGATGGAAAGGACACTAGACTGAGAGTCAGAGAACCTGACTTCTGATTTTAGAGCCACTGGTTATCAGCTAGAGTGCTTTGCAGGAAAGGCCACAGTTTCCTCCTCTACAAAATAAGAGGGACTAATTAGAAGTTAGTTACAGGTCCCAGCTTTAAAACCATGAATGTATTGCTTTAAATTTGGAGCACATGGCTTAAGAGCATTAATATTTTTAGCCACATTGCCCTTGCTTCCCATCCCTTTTCCTTCATTCTGTTTTCCTCACATAATTAGGCCAAGAGAATAACCAGCAGGAACAAGAAACACTAAAGATTAGTCTCAGAAGTATGCTTAAATGATAATCTAGTAGACATTTACTTGTCTTCCCAAATAGGTTGCAAGCCCTTTGAGGTCACATCTTCTATTCTGTGGTATCGGCATATGTATTGTCCATAGCTGAAATAAATATATAATGATTGCATGATAAACTGATTGCCTCAAGTTTGGTTTTTCTTTTGTCAAGCTGCCTATTTCCTGTTGATTATACTGATCTTTTAGGGCCCCAGACCTAATAAATATAGTCTAGTATGTGTTCTCAACACTGACTGCTTTTTTGAACTTCAAATCTTTTTTGAATTGGTTAATGCTTACCAGGCAGAGTTGAGGTTTACCTGTGTGAAAAGCAATAATAAAAGAGATCTAGTCAATCCTCTCTTATCAAACCTGTCTATTCGTTTACTTCAAATGTTTCCACACTAAAAATAGATGTACTCTTAGCAGTGGGGTGGCTTGGAAGTCCTTAGCACCCTCTTATATCCAAGAACATTCTCCAAAAGAAACATGCAATCTAAGTTGAAAAATACAAATATAGCTTAAGGAAAAACTTTCCTACCTCCCTATTCAATGAGACTGTTTCCTCTAAGCCCCTCTTCCAATAGATACTCTGAAACTGCCACCAGCTATCAGTGGATGAGAAAAGTGCAGACATAAATTCTATGAATGGCAGAAGGAATGGCAACTAAAAGGAAGAAAGCAGTCTTTATCCTCCCCTCTTACAGTGGTAAGAGTTATGGTGCAAGCTGGCACCCAGGGCATTTTCTCTAGCCGTGTTAGTTCTCCATCTTAAATTGTTTATAGTCTATGCCCAGATCATAGCTAAGAATTACCCAACTTTTATGCAAAGGCCAAGACTTTACCTCCTGTACAACTCTGAATCCCAGGGAAATAAGGTGTGTAATCGAACATCCTGTAAGTCATTTAACCATTACCTTAAACTTATAAATGAAGCCTAGATCATTGTTTGAGTTTAGTTTTTACATCTAACTTGAGGATCAAAGAGATTTACAAGAATATTCAGGATATCGAGTTTATTTAGGCACCCTGGGACATGAAAGGAGCAGTGTGGCAAGAAGATACATTGAAGACTTTTACAAGATGTATTCAACAAGCATTTACCGACTGCCAGGCACTGTGCTGAGCTTTATGATTATAGCAGTGAACAAGCATGGTCCCTTCTCTCACAGAGTTTTCAGAGTGTGATGGAAGAGCCAGCAAAGACATAAGCAATTACACTGTGGTATGCTCTTAAAGGGGCAAAGATTGGGGCTTCCAGCAGGGTACCTAGCAGAGTTTTGAGAGGTCAATGAAGGCTTCCAAGTCAAAGAAGCTCAAAGTTGATACAAGAAGAAATGACGAGGAGGAAAAGATATTCCAGGCAAAGGGAACAAGTGCAATGGCCTGAAAGCATTATCAAGTTCAAAGAATAAGTTCTTTACGTATCTGAGTAAAGACATCACCGGGAGGGAGTAATAGCCCTCATAGTAGTAGTAATAGTAATAGCAGAAGCAATAATAATAACAGATGGTTAATATTTACTGAATAGTCATACACCATGCACTGAATTAAGAGTTTTACACAGACTCTCCCCATTTAGTCTTCACAATAACCCTAGCAGGTAGTTTAAGTCATCATTCCATGCTATGGAGCCAGAAAAAGTCTTGGAAAGGTTGGGCAACTTGCCTTCCCTCAGGGAGCAAAAGGTGGACTTCAGGCCTGTTTTTTCAGATCAAGCAGTTCTCAAACTTTTTGGTCTCAGGACTCCATTACACTCTTAAAAAGTCACTGAGGATACCAAATAGCTTTTAAGTGAGTCATATCTATCAATATTTATTCTATTAGAAATTAAAGCTGGGCGTGGTGGCTCACGGTTGTAATCCCAGCACTTTGGGAAGCTGAGGCAGGTGGATCACAAGGTCAGGAGTTCGAGACCAGCCTGGCCAACATGGTGAAACCCCGTCTCTACTAAAAATACAAAAATTAGCTGGGCCTGGTGGCACGCGCCTGTAATCCCAGCTACTCTGAAGGCTGAGGCAGGAGAATTGCTTGAAGCGGGACCTGGGAGGCAGAGGTTGCAGTGAGCCGAGATGGCGCCACTGCACTCCAGCCTGTCTACAGAGCGAGACTCTGTCTCAAAAAAAAAAAAAGTTAAAAATAATTCACTTAAAAATAATAAGCCAATAAGCCTACCTATGTTAACATAAATAACATTTTAGTGAAAAATGACCATTGCCCCAAATTTTAAAAAACTAAAAGAATGCCATTGTTTTACATTTTTGCAAATCTCTTTAATGTTTGGCTTAGTAGACAACAGTTGGATTCTCATATCTGCTTCTGAATTTATTCCGATATCATACTACGTGTATCCTCTGGGAAATTCCACTGTATACTCATGAGAGAGTGTCAATATTTTTATGAAGAGTTCTGACCTCGCAAATCCCCCAAAGGGTTCCCAGACATTTTGAGAACTGTTATTTTAGAGCCTGAAGGGAGTTGGTTGCCGTGTTCTCTGCTTCAAGATGCAGCATAAGAGGGCAGCTGCATCAAGCAGGGAAGACAGCACTTTGCTAAATGTTAGAAAATCTGGGATGTGGTGCCAGCCCAGTCCTTAAACGACTGTCCCTTCCTTGGGACCATACTGCCTGATAGTCATGTGGGATAATAAAGTCCTACATATCTGAGTCTTGAGTCCAGTCACTGCTCACTCTTTACTGTTGTTTGCCATGCTACTTTTCTTTAAAATACTAGATCTAAACTTTGACTGAATCATAACTTGAGTTTTTCACATCCATTCAGCACTGAGCCTTACTTTCTTTTTTTTTTTTTTTTGAGACTGAGTTGCCCAGGCTGAAGTTCTGTGGCACGATCTTGGCTCACTGCAACCTCTGCCTCCCATGTTCAAGTGATTATCCCGCCTCGGCCTCCTGAGTAGTTGGGATTACAGGTGTACGCCACCATGCTGGGCTAATTTTTGTATTTTTAGTAGATACAGGGCTTCACCATGTTGGTCAGTCTGGTCTCAAACTCCTGACCTCATGATCCGCCTGCCTCAGCCTCCTAAAGTGCTGGGATTACAGGTGTGCGCCACCACGCCTGGCTGAGTCTTGCTGTTCTTTCTACTCAACCTTAACTCTACTTTATTGCAAGAAATTCATATACCTCTTCCCAAAGACATAACAACTGATATAATTTTCTGGCAGAATCCTGGAGTTATTTATTATTAAGTGGTATTATTAAGTGAAGGGCTGGTAATGACTTTGGATATGAACACTGGGATTCACTGAATCCCAGCATGGGTTCACTGAAATCAAGATGTTTCTAGTTTTTGCAACTGGTATCATAGGAGGTCAGTGTGGATCTGATTTCAGTGAAACATTTGACAGTGTTTCTCAGGATGGCTTTAGAAATCAGAGGGAAATTTTAACTGATGACAACACAATACACTGTTAGATTGAAAACTGAGCCACAAATGCTGATGAATGGATCAGTGCCCTGGTGGAGCAGGGTTTAAATGGTACGTTACTGGGCTCTCTTCTTTATCCTGCCCTGTTGAACATTTCAACAACTTGGATGAAGGCCTAGGAAGCATGCATATCTAATTAGGGACTAACATGAATTTAGAAGGAATAGCTAATAAATTAGGTAGAAGAATCCTATCAAAACTAAAAAACCTTTGCTTACAAACTTTATTGATGCCTTACTGCCTAATATGTCAGTCCAAGCTTTTTAGGGTGCATTCAAAATCCTCCATTATCTAACCCAAAGTTATAACCCCAAATCCTCCTTTTTTTAACCCAAACATTATCTCGCATCACCATGGGCCTCATGACAAATAGAATCATTCATTTTCCAATTTCCATGCTTTCCTTTTAATTACTTTCTTCTAGCACCTCTGCTGTCTTCAAGGCCCAGCTAAAATGCTCCCTTTCTCGAAAGCCTTTTCCAATCATCTGTTAAGAAGTAATCTTGGGAGGCCAAGGCAGGAGGAGCACTTGAGCTCAGAAGCCTGGGCGGCATACTGAGACCTCGCCTCCACAAAATATTTAAAAATTAGCCAGGCATGGTGGCATGTACCTGTAGTACCAACTACTTGGGTGGCTGAGGTGGGAGGATCGCTGGAAACCAGGTGGTTGGGTCTACAATGAGCCATGATCAAGTCACTGCACTCCAGCCTGAGTGACAAAGCAAGACCCTGCCTCAAAAAAAGAAGGAGTAATCTTTCACCCCTTGGAATCTTAGAATACTTTTGTTTACCTTTTGGGTTTTGCCCCATATTATGATTATTTACAAGCTGTTGTTCCTTCTCTTCATGATCTTTAAAGGGAAGATCCACCTATATTATCATGTCTGTGCAAATCCACCTCAACTGACATAAACATTGCTTGCAATCACTCAGTGAATATTTATTTAATAAAGAAATGAATAAAAGAAAGTGAATTCCTAATTGAATTATTATTCAAGGAACTACATTTAACTATCTCAGGGAGTTCATTTGCAGAGAAGTATGGAAACTAATACTACATGAACAATGATTCTGTGTTAAGCATTTTATCAGAAGTTATGCAAATACATTACTTATTTAATTTATTTAGTCTATAAAAGAAGAACTGAAGAGTCAGAGATGCTAAGCAATTTGCTGAATATCACATAGCTAATATGTGGTAAAGTCAGGATATAGATAAGCCTTGATCTATCCGAGTCTATAGCCCACATTGTTTTTATTGTACTGTGTATCAATATACTTTTAGATGTTTTTGATAAAGAAATGGGCAATAAGAAGCACCTGGTCAGTCTCTATAATTCTTTCTCAAAGGGGGCAGCCATTGCTAAAAATTGGAAAAAAAAGTGGCATATTTTATAATATGTACCACAAGACCTTTGCACAAATCAGAGGCAATTCCATGTATTTCCATATCTTAGTACATGCCATCAAATAGTGTTTTTCTGAAAGATTTTAAAGTTTTCGGTCTAATTTATTAAAACAATTTACTAACTAAATAGCGTAGCAGCAAAGGGCTGGTACTCATTTAGATAAGATGATACAAGAGTTTCAAGGTTTTAAAGGCATGATTTCTCACTAGTTTATTGTAATTAATCGTTCAAGAATAGTCTCAGACCACTATAAAGAATATCTTCCTATACACAAATCCTCAAACACTACAGAAGTGTTCAAGAAGGAGAATACCCAGGTGGAAAAAGTTTGTGCATGGGCCCAGCTTCAATTTTTCCACCATTGCCCCCTCCCAACATCTTCCCCTACACGTTGGAACCTGCCTACATCAGTTCTCATGCTCCTTGTCACACCTGGCAACCAAGAATACCCTGCTTCCATCCCAAGTGCCGGGTGGCAGCCTGTGTTCAAAAAAAATTACTGAAATCTAAAGAAAAGCATACATAATATAACTACATAAAAATAAAGTGTTAGAAACCTAGTCAAGTTTCTGATATTGAGGCTTCTGCTTTAAAAGATCCAATAAGCAGGGATGAACTTTCATCCCCAGGTGGCTATATCTTAGGTGAGCTGGTAAACATTACAGATACACTGTTACTTTCTTACAGTCCTCAGAGCTTCCCCTAGACATATCTTGCTGTTTTCCTGGATAAACCAAATTCTCAGACCCAAACTTCCAGACATTCTAAGAAACCCAACAGTATAACCCCATATGTCATTCAGCTGTACCACCAATTTCTTTAATTTAGGCATGTGCAATAGAGCAGGAGAACTCTTCTATCTGTTGATTTCTGGAAAAGCAAGAATTATATTTTATAAGGTAGCTATTAGATCCATTTAACAATCACTCATAAATAATCAAGTGACATAACTGTCTTTTATATAAAATTTTCAGATATCTGTAGATTTCTCATGGTCTTTTTCATTATATACCTGATTAGATGATACTAATACGTAATCATCTGTCTCCCATAGTAATCCCTTTCTTTTCTATATGCATTTTTAACTGATGTGCCTGATCTGTGTTTTCTTCATTTCTCTTGCTACCAAAAGTCTACAACTAAGCAACATACTTCCTCTGGACTGCCTGGAGGAAGAGTGGGAAGTAAGAGAATGACTACTACTTCCCAGGATCTGGGTTAGGACCTCCCAGATGTGGATTTAACAACTTGTTATAATCACAAAATCCTGGTCAAATTTCAAAGTCACTTTTCTGGCCACTTTTCTTTTGTATTATTCTTTCTCATGTTGAAATTTTTCTAACTGATATTTTTATAAGTTCGACCTTTCTTTTTTCTTTTCTTTTCTTTTTTGTCACTGTTGGTTCTTCCTTAACTTTTCAAGGTCCATTTGTATTAAGCCCCCATCTGCATTGTTGTTTGTAACACCTTCCAATTTAGCAGCATCTGCAAATTTCATTAACATGCTATTTACTCCTTCTTCCAGATCATTAATAAATGCTATTTTTTATGTATTAAATTTTGCGGTCGAATAGATTTAATTTGCTGTTATAATTTCAATGCATGTTTTCTAAAGACACAATGCAGTTAAGAATGGCCTTAACATAGGCTTAAATCCATACCCAGTTTATGGTTATTTTACTATTATGCAATCCATTTGTGTTCTCTAATCAGCACTGTTGTGAGCTCCATTGAAGCCATAATCTATTGATTTTTTCTTCCCTCTCTTTCAATACAGTCATCATCTTGGCTTCAAATGCACAGCAATAGCAGAGTTAGAACTATTGTTGTAGTGCTCTAATCCACAGCTATTTATAAAAGGAAATTAAGACTTTTTTCCTCAGTGGATATTCTTCCGCTGATTTAAGAAATGCTGTACATTAAAAAATTTATTTTATAACCATAACTTTTTATGCATAGTATCAATGTTCTAAAAAGAAATAGATTCTAGATCTTTTTTATAAATAAGTAAAGGTAATATATACAATTGATATAAATATGTTTTATATACTTATATAAAATACATTTGATATTTATATATTTACATATATAAAATAGGGAAGTGTGTGCATGCATTTTATACATATATATATATATATAATTATTTTTTGAGTCAGGGACTTGCTCTGTTGCTTAGGCTGGAGTGCAGTGGCACAGGCACAAACACCATTCACTGTAGCCTTGACCTCCTGGGTTCAAGTGATTCTCCTGCTGCAGCCATCTGAATAGCTAGGACCACAGGCATGCACCACCACACCTGGCTAATTCTTAAATTATTTGTAGGGATGGGGTCTTGCCATGTTGCCGAGGCTGGTCTTGAACTCCTGGGTTCAAGCAATGCTCCTGCCTCAGCCTCCCAAAGTGATGGGATTATAGGCATGAGCCACTGCACCTGGATTGGGTCTACATATTTAAATATATCTGCTCACCGACTCCTTGACTTCTACAGACTCTGGGGTGACATTGCTTTTACAATAGAATTAGACATGTCACCTTCAAATCAGAGAATGAGGTTTCCTGAGCCTTTTTTTTTGCCTGGGTCACACACCTTCCTCCTTATCAAAACTTGTGTAGTGCCAGTTTACGTTCTCAGTAGGATAGCTTTCCCACAAGCCACTTGTTGCAATTCTTTCATTCACGTATTACAGTTCTAAATAATTATGTGAGATTAGTCTTCAGGTTTCTATGTAATATTTCCAGGAAATATTTTCTTTTCTTTCAATCTTTGTTCCTTTTAGTCTACAGTGTTCTCTGGATATGGCCCCATGGTAATCTTTTCTTTTTCACCTTGAGAAATGAATCTAACCTCTCAAACTCAGCTTCCCCTGCTGTGAATTGTCCCTCACAGCTTTCCTATCCATCTCACAGTGTTGTTGACAAGTTCAGATGAGACAATTTATGTAAAAGTATTTCATAAGGTTTTTTTGTTTGTTTGTTTGTTTTGTTTTTTGTTTTTTGTTTTTTTTTTGAGACGGAGTCTCGCTCTGTCGCCCAGGCTGGAGTGCAGTGGCACGATCTCAGTTCACTGCAAGCTCCGCTTCCCAGGTTCACACCATTCTCCTGCCTCAGTCTCCCGAGTAGCTGGGACTACAGGCGCCCGCCACCTCGCCCAGCTAATTTTTTTTTTGTATTTTTAGTAGAGACGGGGTTTCACCGTGTTAGCCAGGATGGTCTCGATCTCCTGACCTTGTGATCCGCCCGCCTCGGCCTCCCAAAGTGCTGGGATTACAGGTGTGAGCCACCGCGCCTGGCCCATAAGTTTTAAAAGCATATAAATGGCATTATTTTTGTTGAAACATAGTAAAGGCAAACATATATATTGTTTTCACTGAGAAATAAAAGCTGGATTTCCAGATGATTTTCCGTGTTGAACTTTTTTGGTAAATGTCTCTTTTTTTTTGCTGTCAATGCAATTGAGTTCTGAATCAAGGAATTGAGTAACAAAATGTCTGTAGTTTAGAATGTTCCTAACTATATAGCATACAATATTACATCTAAGATTGTTAAATAATTCCACAGTAGAACTTTAAGAAAAGATGAGACATAATAAAACTAAATAAAATTTGTATTCCTATGGAAAACTCTTTTTCACTTTTTGTTGTTGTTATTGTTGTTGTTTGTTTGTTTGTTTGAGACAGGGTCTGAGTCTCAGACTGCACTCATGCAGGCTGGAGTGCAGTGGCACCATCTCAGCTCACTGCAACCTCAGCCTCCTGGGTTCAAGTGATTCTTGTTCCTTAGCCTCTTGAGTAGCTGGGATTACAGGCACGCATCACTACACTCGGCTAATTTTTGTATTTTTAGCAGAGACAGGGTTTTGCCATGTTGGCCATGTAGGTCTCAAACTCCTGGCCTCAAGTGATCCACCTGCCTCAGTCTTCCAAAGTGCTGGGATTACAGGCCACCGTACCCAGTCTCTTTTTCACTTTTTAAAATTGTTTTTGAAGTCTTAAAGAGTGGAACTTTTGTTGAAAACATTAATTGGGTTATTTATTAGTTTAATTTTCCATCCGCGGTAATTCATCTTATATACATTTTGGAGGTTCCGTGAGAGTTGATTCTCGAGAAAGACACTTGACTAGAATCTATTCTCACTAATTCATCCTCCTGACACATAACACTCTTTTCATTACCAATCATGTTTTATGATAATTCTCCCCACTTTCAACTTCTTCTTTAGAAATGGCCTTAGTCTATGATAATGATAAAGTTGTTGCTGTTGTTGTTTTCCTAGTGGAGAGAGAAAATTGAACACAGGTAGGTACATGGTAGGAAGTAGTAGGTAGGTAGGTAGTATTTGGTTATGGCAGCCCAAGCTGACTAACACAGGAGTACTTTAATGGAAAAAAAGTTCTGTCAGAAAGAAGTGGAAAGCAGGGCTATTTATTTATCTGTATGTTCATGTAACTGTAAACCCTTCACACACACACACGCATACAAGCACATTTTTGCCTCAACTATTTAAGTATTTTAATCAAAATTCTTTTTACTAGCAGATGGCAGGGAAAAAATAAAAGTATTGAAATAACTGGATAATTGCCTAAGTTTTCACTTTGTTAATATAGAGCAAACCTTCCCACCCCACTGTGGTAAACATTTCAAAATAATTATAAGTCAGATATACAAAATTATACTGAATTATTTCAGTTGAGTAATCAAAATTCAGCCTCGCTTAGCCAGCCTCCATCTGTCTTGACAACCAGTTTATCTGGATTATTTTACCATGCAAATTAGTTACATAAACCCCTCTACGAAGTTTCAGTGTGTCAGATGACACAGCTTAATAGCGATGAGCAACATCTCCAGTCACTGGAGGAAGTTGTCTTAGACATATCTTTAGATGATTCAGATCCTGATGGACCTGGACAGTACAAGTTTCAGGGTCGACATCTTGTTATAGAACAAAGTTCATAGGTATTCTTAAAGCCCTGGGCCCTTCAGCTCCTCACTCACCTTATCTGTAAATGTGTATATAGATGGAGACCAAATTCGAGCTGTCACCCTTCCCCAGATTCATAGACAAATCAGGGTGGACCTTGAGTAGTCTTAGTACAAGAGAACTTGATAGCTTGATGAATCCCTTGGGATAAATGCTAATTAGGACTTTGAAGTGTCTAAAACTCAAAGATTAGGACTCTGAAGATGGTGTAGCATAGGAACACCATCTTTGTTTTTTTATTTTTATGGTACTCGTTTTCTCAGACATCTCTGGTGATTGTTTGTTATTGTTTACATGTAAGAATGAAGAATTATGTTGGTTATTTTAGTTAGCTGGCATGGATTATCTCCACTATGGTAAAGTAGATTTTTTAGCCATAGGGTGCTTTCCTGAATAGGAAAACTCAATGAGAATCTTTAGTACATGATGGGACAAGTTGACCAGCAGGCTTACTGTAGGGTAATATATTCATAATTGGCTCGGCCTGTGTGGTTGAGTCAGTGCCAGCATGCCTTGCACTTTTTCTGTCTTATTTCATGAAGTTATAACCCATATGGCTAATGAAAAATGTGAGAGATGATATTGGAGGTGATTTTTTAAAGTGGCAGGAAGAGTATGTTGCTCAGTATTTAAATGAAAATTTTTGCCTCCAGCTTTGTTCTTTTGGCTTAAGATTGACTTGGCAATGCAGGCTCTTTTTTGGTTCCATATTAACTTTAAAGTAGATTTTTCCAATTCTGTGAAGAAAGTCATTGGTAGCTTGATGGGGATGGCATTGAATCTGTAAATTACCTTGGGCAGTATGGCCATTTTCATGATATTGATTCTTCCTATCCATGAGCATGGAATGTTCTTCCATTTGTTTGTATCCTTTTATTTCGTTGAGCAGTGGCTTATAGTTCTCCTTGAAAAGGTCCTTCACATCCCTTTTAAGTTGGATTCCTGGGTATTTTATTCTCTTTGAAGTAATTGTGAATGGGAGTTCACTCATGATTTGGCTCTCTGTCTGTCTGTTATTGGTGTATAAGAATGCTTGTGATTTTTGCACATCGATTTTTGTATCCTGAGACATTGCTGAAGTTGCTTATCACCTTAAGGAGATTTTGGGCTGAGACAATGGGGTTTTCTAGATATACAATCATGTCATCTGCAAACAGGGACAATTTGACTTCCTCTTTTCCTAATTGAATACCCTTTATTTCTTTCTCCTGCCTGATTACCCTGGCCAGAACTTTCAACACTATGTTGAATAGGAGTGGTGTGAGAGGGCATCCCTGTCTTGTGCCAGTTTTCAAAGGGAATGCTTCCAGTTTTTGCCCATTTGGTGTGATATTGGCTGTGGGTTTGTCATAAATAGCTCTTATTATTTTGAGATACATCCCATCGATACCGAATTTATTGAGAGTTTTTAGCATGAAGCGCTGTTGAATTTTGTCAAAGGCCTTTTCTGCATCTATTGAGATAATCATGTGGTTTTTGTCATTGGTTCTGTTTATATGCTGGATTACGTTTATTGATTTGCATACATTGAGCCAGCCTTGCATCCCAGGGATGAAGCCCACTTGATCATGGTGGATAAGCTTTTTGATATGTTGCTGGATTCGGTTTGCTAGTATTTTATTGAGGATTTTTGCATCGATGTTCATCAGGATATCCCTGGTCTAAAATTCTCTTTTTTTGTTGTGTCTCTGCCAGCCTTTGGTATCAGGATGATGCCGGCCTCATAAAATAAGTTAGGGAAGATTCCCTCTTTTTCTATTGATTCGAATAGCTTCAGAAGGAATGGTACCAACTCCTCCTCGTACCTCTGGTAGAATTCGGCTGTGAATCCGTCTGGTCCTGGACTTTTTTTGGTTGGTAGGCTATTAATTATTGCCTGAATTTCAGAACCTGTTATTAGTCTATCCAGAGATTCAGCTTCTTCCTGGATTAGTCTTGGGAGGGTGTCTGTGTTGAGGAATTTATCCACTTCTTCTAGATTTTCTAGTTTATTTGCATAGAGGTATTTATAGTATTCTCTCATGGTAGTTTGTATTTCTGTGGGATCAGTGGTGACATCCCGTTTATCATTTTTTATTGTGTCTATTTGATTCTTCTCTCTTTTCTTCTTTATTAGTCTTGTAGTGGTCTATCAATTTTGTTGATCTTTTCACCAAAACAGAGATATAGACCAATGGAACAGAATAGAGCCCTCAGAAATAATACCACACATCTACAACTATCTGATCTTTGACAAACCTGACAAAAACAAGAAATGGGGAAAGGATTCCCTATTTAACAAATGGTGCTGGGAAAACTGGCTAGCCATATGCAGAAAGCTGAAACTGGATCCCTTCCTTACTCCTTATACAAAAATTAATTCAAGATGGATTAAAGACTTAAATGTTAGACCTAAAACCATGAAAACCCTAGAAGAAAACCTAGGCAATATCATTCAGGACATAGGCATGGGCAATGACTTCATGTCTAAAACACCAGAAGCAATGGTAACAAAAGCCAAAATTGACAAATGGGATCTAATTAAACTAAAGAGCTTCTGCACAGCAAAAGAAACTACCATCAGAGTGAACAGGCAACCTACAGAATGGGAGAAAATTTTTGCAATCCACTCATCTGACAAAGGGCTAATATCCAGAATCTACAAAGAACTCAAACAAATTTACAAGAAAAAAACAACCCCATCAACAAGTGGGAGAAGGATATGAACAGACACTTCTCAAAAGTAGACATTCATACAGCCAACAGACACATGAAAAAATGCTCATCATCACTGACCATCAGAGAAATGCAAATCAAAACCACAATGAGATACCATCTCACACCAGTTAGAATGGCAATCGTTAAAAAGTCAAGAAACAACAGGTGTTGGAGAGGATGTGGAGAAATAGAAACACTTTTACACTGTTGGTGGGACTGTAAACTAGTTCAACCATTGTGGAAGACAGTGTGGCGATTCCTCAGGGATCTAGAACTAGAAATACCATTTGACCCAGCCATCCCATTACTGGGTATATATCCAAAGGATTATAAATCATGCTGCTGTAAAGACACATGCACATGTATGTTTATTGTGGCACTATTCATAATAGCAAAGACTTGGAACCAACCCAAATGTCCAACAATGATAGACTGGATTAAGAAAGTGTGGCACATATGCACCATGGAATACTATGCAGCCATAAAAAAGGATGAGTTCATGTGCTTTGTAGGGACATGGATGAAGCTGGAAACTATCATTCTCAGCAAACTATCACAAGGACAGAAAACCAAACACCACATGTTCTCACTCATAGGTGGAATTGAGCAATGAGAACACTTGGACACAGGAAGGGTAACATCACACACCGGGGCCTGTTGTGGTGTGGGGGGGGGGAAGGGATAGCATTAGGAGATATACCTAATGTAAATGATCAGTTAATAGGTGCAGCACACCAACATGGCACATGTATACATATGTAACAAACCTGCACGTTGTGCACATGTACCCTAGAACTTAAAGCACACACACACAAAAAAGTTGCCAATGCTTGCGAGGTCTTAAAGAAATGATCAGTTATCAAGAAGGTAAAAATCAGGCCAAGCATGGTGTCTCATGCCTGTAACCCTAGCATTTTGGGAAGCCGAGATAGGTGGATCACTTGAGGTCAGGAGTTCGAAACCAGCCTGGGAAACATGGTGAAACCCCATTCCTACTAAAAAATATATATAAATTATATATATTAAAATTATGTAATTTATACATATAATTTACATATATACACATATAATTTATATATAATATATAATTTATATATTTAATTTATATATAAATTATATATAAAGTATATATAATTAAGTATATTTATGTATACTTAATATATAAAAATTATATGTAACTAATATATAAAAATTATATATAATTTATATATACTTAATATATAATTTACATATATTAAATATATATGATTTACATATATCAAACATGTAATTTACATATATCAAACATATGTAATTTACATATGTTAATTATATAATTTACATATATTATATTTTATGTATTATATATAATTTATATATATTAAATATATGTAATTTATATATATATAAAAATTAGCTGGGCCTAGTGGCACGCACCTGTAATCCCAGCTACTAGGGAGGCTGAGGCAGGAGAATCGCTGGAACCTGGGAGGCGGAGACTGTGGTGAGCCGAGATCATGTCATTGCACTCCAGACTGGGCAATAAGAGCAAAACTCCGTCTCAAAAAATAAAAAATAAAATGAAATTTAAAAATTATATATAGATATATGTGTGTGTGTGTGTATCCTTAGAGGTTGTATGTATGTATATGTGTGTGTGTGTGTGTGTGTGTGTATATTTTTTTTTTACGTAGCTGGGAAAAAAACTATCCCCTAAGGTTATTACAACTTAGAGGATTTGAAGAGAAAGGAAGAGTCATTTTAACATGTATGCTGCGAATTTGTCTCCAGGTGGAATGGCGATGACTTATTAGGCTCCTATTTCCATGAATGGATCCTCTGCTGAAAGTGTGCTTGGATACAGCAGAGCTAGAGGAGGCTTGGAAGTTTTGGTTTTCCTTTCTTTTTCTCTTCTACCAGGCTCTGAAATGAATTAGGTTGGTGCAATGGCAAAACCCACAATTACTTTTGCACCAACCTAAACAGGAAACATATTTACTGCTCCTGATGTGAATTATGACATTCATCCTGAGGAGGCAGAAGGAGCTTTCACCAGTTTGGTTTTATTTTTATATATATTTATTTTTATTTTGTTTGTTTTTCTGAGGCAGGGTGTCACTCTGTCACCCAGGCTGGAGTGCAGTGGCAAGGTCATAGCTCGCTGTAACTTCAAACTCCTGGGCTCAAGCAATCTTCCCACCTCAACCTCCCAAGTAGCTAGGACTGTAGGTGCTTGCCATCAGGCGCAGCTAATTTTTAAATTTTTTGTAGAGATAGGGTCTCCCTATGTTGCCCAGGCTGGTCTCAAAGTCCTGGTCTTAAGCAATCCTTCCTCCTCATCCTCCCAAAGTGCTGGGATTACAGTCACCAGCCACTGTGCCAGGCCCAGTTATGGTTTTAAATAAGATTATTTAATCTATTTTTTATCATAACAGTTTTTGTGGTTCCTATTTTTTTCTTTGATAGCACCATTCTAAAGATAAGGGACCTTGGTAATAGGAGAGTCTTCTGTTTGCTCAGTGCAAACAATACCTTCATCCTCAGCCCAATTAGAGATTTTCAAGTTTGGAGTCAGAAGCTATGAGAAGATTAAAGTGGTCTGCATAAAAAAGAAAACATGACCTAGGGTCCCCAAGAATGATCTGCAAACTAGAGAGGGTGGAGAGAATTGGGAATAGAAAAAGGAGACCATATGACTGGCAGCAGAGGAGAAAGAGTTCCAGACATATATCCAATGAGGACTTGTTAAAATGAAATACTCTTGGGTTCTATAATGAAACCCCCTTGCCTATGTTTTCTTCAAAATATTCAGTAAATACACAGAGTTCAAGAATGCTTTGATTTCAGTGGAGTCAATTTCTAATGAAATAAAGTACAGAGAATAATATGAAAACATATATGGGCCAGTCGTGTATTTTAAGAGATAAACCATTTCAAATACAACTGAAGCTCCTTCTTGTATGTGAGTGAATTCCTTATGGTGAATACAAATAACTGTTATTTCCTGAGTAAAGTCTTTCCATAACTGATACATGGCTTATATATGATTTGTGGGATATTTATGAAGGGATTCATATACATACATAAATACTTTTATTTTAAAGATAAAACTTTAGAAACAAATACTCCAAATCACTTTCCTAAAACCTCACTTACTATATTTTGAAAAATTAATCTCATGCTTTGGTTCTTGAACTCCTATCTGTTATTTTTATTTTGCAGCATCAAAAGCCTGAATAATCAGTTCTCTTGGGGACGAGAAGCTAGGCAGACAGTGAGCCTCATAGTTAACAACATATGCCTTGGAATCAGATGTGCTTTGTTTGAGATCCCAACCTCTTTCATAATCCAAGTATGTGACCTCGGGCAAGACATTTCATTTCTCTTAGTGTTTCTTCATCAGTAAATAGTGAAACTTTTCATTTCTTAGGTATTTAGAATAAAATGCTTTGTGTATGTAACTGGCACATAGTGGGTGCTCAATAAATGGCAAAAGAACTGGCAGACAAAAAGCATTGATTACTGAACCAGTAAATAGCCCAGAAAATTCTCTTCCAAAGTCAACATTCAGAAAACTTTGTACTTAAAACTCTGTGTTCCTTAGTGACCTTGCTTTTCTTCTAATTTAAGAAACAAGTGCAGGACTTCCTCTCTTTTTCCCCTAGCAACCATCTCATCGTGCTCAAAAGATTTCCATGCCCCGTGCTACAGACTTTATTCAGTTGCTGCAAAGATGTTTTTTTCTAATGCATAAATGAACTCTACACAATAAGCCTATAATACAACCGAGTATCACAGTTATTCCCATAATCCCCTCCACCCATGACTGTTTCAATATTGACTTAATGTTATTCATTTGCTTGTGTTGTTATTGAAAACGAATTCTTAATTAAAATGGCCCAGCATCACCTGGCTCACATAGAGTGCCACAAACAATAATCCCTAATTTAATGTACACTTTGGCTTATACCTACAATTTAATTTCTGAAGCCAGAAATATAAATGGATTTTTATAATGGCTTCTGAGTACTAGGTGGGGGAAGATTAGGACTGCTAATGAAGAGCTACTTTCTTAGGAGGCATCTCGTAACAAGGCATAATTGTTTCTAGGCAAGATAGACTGAGCATGTAAATGCAAACCCAGGTTAGGCTAAAATCTAATTTCTGGCGTGATCTATGTCTGTATGAGTTGTGTTAGATTTTGGCTTAGTTTCTGGTCTACTCTTTCACATGTGAATATTTTATCTGTTGTTAAGGAGCATGAGTCTTTTATTCTATTTTCACTTCTCCTTTCTTTTATTCAGTAATTTGAAATGTTTTCTATTCTGCTGCAAATAACTTTTCAGTTGCGCCTATACAAAAATACGGTATCTTGGTACAATTATTGCAGCAAAAACTTTGCAAAACTGGTGTAACCCAAGTTTGAAATACAAAGGACAGACATCTGATAGAACTCCTAAACTGCCCCTCTAGCCCAAGTCAATTTCAATGACTTAAAGCCACCACATAACTTTCTCTCCTTTTCCATCCTTTCATATTTGGTTTGGCTGAAGACTCTGAGGCATCCTTGAATGTTCTAAAGCACCTCTTTCTGTGGCCTCTCATTATAGCAGACAGGCAGGAAAGGCACTAATATTTCTTGAGCACCAAGCACTCAGTATGCCAGACACTTTCTACACCTTCACTCATTTAGGACTCCCCCCAGCTTTTGTGAGGCAGACGTTGTCATTCCCATTGGCAGATGTAGATAATGAAGCTCAAAGAGGTAAAACAGCAAAGTTCACAGCTGGGGGCTATCACATTACAACAGTGTAGGCCATGACGCACACAACACGAAGCCTGGTTGAGGAGGAGCTCTCTGTGAGGCAATGCCAGTGGAGACAAGGGTTGACTCTTGCCTAATACACACAAAGTTGCTGTCTATACTGGAGGTGGCCCTGATTGAGTCAAACCCAGGTCTGCCTGATCTTCAAGCTGGCTATCTTTCTGCTAGTCCTGCTGCTTCCCCAAGAGCCAATAGAGTCACCCTGGAGAAGCGCTTTCAACAGCTGGCTGCACCACGCCTGAAAAACTCTCCTCAAACAAGAGCAGTGGACCTTCCAGCCACTCCCATTATGTGCTACCCTCACTCTAGTAGATGGTTTGTGAAAATGGCAACAGTTTTCCCCTCCTTATATTCACAACTTTGATGATATGACTTGGTAGTGCCAGATATCAAGATACAGAATTCTTTCTCTACTCTTTGACTCTTGGCTATCCTCTTGACCACTTTGGTCAGCAAAGTGCTGCAGAAGTCGTAGTGTCCTCTTGGAGCACCAGTTCTGAACCTGGGCCTCCAGAGCTCTTGTTTATCCTCTTGCTTCCTGGGAACCCTTCCCAGCCAACAAGTGATGAAACCCAGGATAGCTGGTTGGAGAGTGAGAGACTATATGGAACAGAGACAAGCCATTCCTTCTGAGGCCATCCTAGACCAGCTGACCACAGATACATGCCTGAGTCCAGCCCTGATCTGCTAAGTCTGGCTCAGACGGTGGAACTGTCCAGTTGACCCATCAACTCATGGTTCATGGTTGTTGATTTAAAGCTTGTGGTTTTAAGTCACTACAATTTAGAGTGGTTTATTATACAGTGTGATGGTTAATTTTGTCAAGGTGGAGGGTGTTTTTCGATGAGATTAACATTTAAATTGGTGAGCTGTGGGTAAAGCAGACTGCTCTCCATAACGTAGATTGGTCTCGTCTAATCCATTAAAGGCACCTGAATAGAACAAAATGACTGGCCTCCTTCAGCAAGAGGAAATGCTCCAGAAGACTCTGCCTTTGGACTTCATCTGCACCACCAGCCTTCCTGGGTCTGCACTTGCCGGCCTTCAGACTGGAACTGCACCATCGGCTTTGCTGGGTCTCCAGGCTGTCAGTCCACACAGTGCATTTTGGACTTGCCAGTCTGCATAATCACGTAAGCCAATCCCCTATAATAAATCTCCCTTAAAGCTCATTCTGTTGGTTCTATTTATCTGGATAACCCTAATACACACAGCAACTGATAAACTCACTGATAACCCTGAACAACCTCTTTATTCTTCTGAAGTTTCCACACCTTGGCTAGTGCAGAACGTGTTCCCCAAGAGCTTCTGTGTCTCCTTACCTCAAGCCCTTCTCCCTGCTGGGGAGACTGAATCATCAATCTGTCCCTCTGTCCTAAAATATCAGGACTCCTGCCTGAAATCATCGATTCTCCTCCATTCCTGCCAGGTCCTTGATGTTATCACCAGGAGACTTTTGCCACCTGTCTCTGGCTAAGGAAATAGATGGAGACCTGATGCAGCTTTTCCAGTCCTCTTTTTGTCTCAGGTGCTGCAAAAACCTGTTCTGAAGAGGTTTACACCAACTTTTGCTCTCATGTTTCTCTTGTACTGGTCCTCCTATTACAGATTTCCACTCTTTCTGAGTGTTCTCTGGCTAGAAAGAGTCAGAACCCTCCCAGAGGAGGATGCAGGAAGGAGACTGGGATGGAATCAGGCAGCTCTCGCATGCCCTGGGTCTAGGCTCTCTTTCTTCCTCAAATCTGGAGGCAAATGTCAGAGCCCATAAGCCCATAGTGCCTTGTGCTTACTTCCCTTTCGAGCAGGGCTTTGGCCACAATCTTTTTAAGTTTGAATTGTCCCAGGAACAAAGATCCTGGCTTCCTGTAGCAACATCCTTGACCTTCCCTAGCTGCCTGACAAGCACATGCAAAGGAGCCCAAGCAAAGTGGCCACATTTCCCATTCCCACGCCCTTATTCTCGGGGGGTTGGAAACATTCCCTTCAGTCCTCCTATCCTGCAGTGTCAGACCACAGGCAGCAGGAGTGTGGTGCATCACCCCACAGGGCAGCAAGGACGGACAGAGGTTCTGGGGCTGTGATTGTCTTGTAAGCGGTCCTGGCTTGACAGACAGGACACTGGCAAATGAAGCCTCCCTGCCCCCTGCTACTTGCTTGGATACCCACATACTGAGCCCTGGGTCCCCTGGCCACTCCTTCTCTCAACTGCTGTACCGTACATTGGCAACTTTGGAGATGATGCAGGTAATTATGAGCTATGTCCAGTGTAGCCCATCAAATGGTACAGCCACTGTGGAAGACAGTATGGCAGTTCCTTAAAATACTAAACAGAATTGCTATATGATTCAGCAATCCTGCTTCTTAGTATATACCCCAAATAATTGAAAAGTTGGGACTTGAACAGATGAATTGACAAACAAAACGTAGAATCGACATAAAATGGAATTCTATTCAGCCTTAAAGAGGAAGGAAATTCTGGTACACGCTACAATTTGGATGAACCTTGAAAACATTAAGCTGAGTGCAACAACCCAGACACAAAAGAACAAATATTGTATGATTTCACCTATGTGAAGTCCCAAAAATAGGCAAATTCATAGAGATAAAAGAATAGTGGTTATCAAGGGCTGGAGGGAAGGAAAAATGGGGAGCTGATGTTTGATGGGCACAGAATTTCAGTCTGGAATGTTGAAAAAGTTTTAGACATGGATAGCAGCAATGGCTGTACAACGAGGTGAATGTACTAAATGCCACTGAATTATTTTCTCAAAAAGGCTTTAAGTGGTAAATTGTATGTTGTATATCTTTTATCACAATAAAAAATTAAAAAGTGGCCCAGTGTGGACTTAGGGGAAGGGATGATGTTGGTCTGTATGGGTGTCTAGGTCCACTACTGCTTTTGAATGCTTGCATTCTCCACAGCTCCCTCTGCTCTACCTTTAAGCCTTCATAATAAAGTAATTAAGGAATTAGGGATGGCCCTTACCAAGTGTCCTGGGCAGAGTGGTACACAGAAAGCAGTGGCCCTGCCGTTCAAGGGCTCACCATTGGAAATGCAACGCCCTGCCTCAAGCTCTTCAATGACTTCCCACTCAAAGGTCTGCATGGGCCTTACATGCTCTGAGCCCTTCTTAGCTCTCCAGCACATCTGGAAATGCTGTCTCCTTCGATCTCTGTTGGCCACAGTGAGCTTGCTGTCCCTTACTGCCAATGTTACTTCCTGCGTAGAACACATTCTCCTGCTCTCTCTGCTTAGCCAGCACTCACATCTTTCAGAGCTCAGCTCAACTGTCACTTTCACAGGGAACATTTCCTTGCCTCCGATCAGATTAAATCCCCTTATTACATGCCCTTGGAAGCATTCTTTTTTTTTTTTTGAGACAGAGTCTCGCTCTGTTGCCAGGCTGGAGTGCAGTGGCGTGATCTTGGCTCACTGCAACCTCTGCCTCCCAGGTCCAAGTGATTCTCCTTCCTCAGACTCCCAAGTAGCTGGGACTACAGGCGTGCACCACCATGCCCAATTAAGTTTTGTATTTCTGGTAGAGACGGGGTTTCACCATGTTGGCCAGAATGGTCTTGATCTCGTGACCTTGTGATCCACGCGCCTCGGCCTCCCAAAGTGCTTGGATTACAGGCATGACACACTGCACCCAGCCGGCAGCATTTTTATATTTATTTGTTCAAATCATTATTTGATTAACCTCTGTCTTCTCCACTGAAAGATAAGCCCCAGGAGAACAGGGACCTTCCCTAGTTGTCCTCACCATTGAGTTCTGTGTCCACAGAGGGCCTGGCACTCAGTAAGCAGCTCAATCATTATTTTCTATGAATGAAAATGAATGAGTGAATGAATAGAAAAGTGACTGACAATACCTAAATCAAAGGCTTTTTTCCAGTTTAGAAGTAAGGGATAAGGTAACTGTTCTTCTAATACCACAATTTTCAATGTAGGACAGATTAAGATTACTCTAAAGCAAGAGATGTAAGGCATTCTAGATTGACAGTAAAAGGAAAGCTATTCAAGGTAGGGGTTCATTTTGCCACACTGCATATTCCAGGCTGATTTTTTTTGTTGTTGTTATTTGGAGCACAATTGGAAACTAAAATGACACTCTGTTTAATTTTCTCATACTGATAGTCATTGATCTGCATTCATATCTTCAGAGGAAATGCCACTGTATTCAGGAGGAGTATATTTAACCTGCATGGCATTCAAAAATTGCCGGAAAAGCTTAGCTCCCGTACACTATGCCAATGACCTTGCTAAGTAGGTATGTTAAATACTCAAATGTATAATTTTCTACAGGCGCTTTTGGTAAAAACATTCTTCTTTTTCACATCTTCCAGCAAACCTCATTTTCCTTCTTGTGACCCTGTAGGCATCTCATTTTCTTTTGGCTTGTTTGCAACTTTTAAAGTATTAACTGCATCTCCTGCCTCAGGAAGGGTTGCTTGGCTACTACTCTACATTTTTAGAGTGTGAATTCTATTATTTTACCACTGCTACCTTCAATAATGCAGTTTAATGCATTTTCGAAGAAGCTAGAAATAATAAAAATTTCTTATCTTTATTAAGCACAATAAGTTATTCTCACATGGAAGAACAAGGGGAACATACATAGGGGAATATGTATCAATTTTGAATAATGTTGAAACTACATTAAAATAAGATCATAAGTTGGCAGTCACCATGGAATTGGGGAAAAGTGCTGCTGTATATGGGATGCTAGCTTTCAGTAAAGTAGGAATAAAGACGAGCAAAACAAGAGCAAGGATGCCCCAGGAACGGGCTCCCAGCTTCATTCATCATCTTTGTAAATTATCTAGAAAAGAAACTATAAATGATATATAAAGGAAAATATATAAAAGTGAAACCTTTGCAGCTGACATTGAGGTCTATCAGATAGTGAAATACTGAACGATAATGATTTCAAGAAAATTTATTGAGTGACCTTCTTTTATTGTCTAGTAAATCCCAGGCACTGCACTTGCCTCCAGTGGCAGGTGTGATACTGCATAAAACGCCACCTCTGGTTCTGGGGACCTTGAAATTGTATATGAATGAACACAGAGAGGCATTTGCCTGCTGTGGCATTTCTCAAAGTGGACTTTAATTGTGGGATGTTAAAAGGGATTTCAATAGGACTTCTCAGAGCCTTTAATGTGTTAGTGAATACTGGGAATCATTTCTATGAATGGGGTATGTTATGCAGTGGTCCCCAACTTTATTTGAAGATAGAATCTTGGTTTTGTTTTTGGCTTTGCATGTGTGTGTTTGTTTTTGGAGGGACAGTATGTGAACTTGTGAGACTAGTATAGGCTGGAACACGCTTTGGAAAATGCTGACTTATTAAAAAAATAGAGGCATGTCTGGAATTTAAAGAATTTTGGATATCTCTTCATCAAATATTTGCTAAGTACTTAAATCACTGAGAAATGGCATGCGGCCCCACACCAGGAAGCTCTAAAATCCAGTGCCCCTTCAGAGCAGCAATGCTCCTAATTGCTGAAAAGTGAACACAACAGACAAATGTCTGTCAACTGACAAATGGATAAACAAAATGTGGTATATTTATGGAATGGAATATTACGTGACCATAAAAATAAATGAAGTACTGGTACAAGCTATAATATGGTCAACCTTGAAAACATTATGCTAAGTGAAAGAAAGGAACCAGACACAAAAGGCCTCGTACTGTATGATTCCACTCATATGAAACATCCAGAGTAAATCTAAAGACAAAGAAAGCAGATTCGTAGTTGCCAGAGGTTGGAGGGGGAGGAGAATGAGGAGTGACTGCTAATGAGTTCAGAGTTTCTTTTAGGGATGAGGAGAATGCTCTGAAGTTAGATACTGATGATGGTTATCTATACAACTTTGTAAATATACTAAAAATCACGGGATTCTATACTTTAAAAGAATGATTTTTTTTTTTTTTTTTTTTTTTGAGACGGAGTCTTGCTCTGTCACCCAGGCTGGAGTGCAGTGGCCGGATCTCAGCTCACTGCAAGCTCCTCCTCTCGGGTTCACGCCATTCTCCTGCCTCAGCCTCCCGAGTAGCTGGGACTACAGGCACCCGCCACTTCGCCCGGCTAGTTTTTTGTATTTTTTAGTAGAGACGGGGTTTCACCGTATTAGCCAGGATGGTCTCGATCTCCTGACCTCATGATCTGCCCGTCTCGGCCTCCCAAAGTGCTGGGATTACAGGCTTGAGCCACCGCGCCCGGCCAAGAATGAATTTTATAGTGTGTGAATTTTGTGTCATTAAAAGATCCAATACCCCCACCATACCAAATGGTTATCCCTTTCATATTATAGGAATTGAGACAAACACAATCATTTCTTGTCAACAATTATATTTAGTGAAGATACTAGATGTTATTTACAGAAGATATACATACATACAATTCCTACACATTAAATGTAGTCTAATTGTGAAAACAGGAAAAAAAATGTACTTCAAAATTACATACTAAATAAAATAAATAAAAAGTAATTATTTGGCACAATATCTATTATGTAGCAAATAAATAACTCTATACCATTGATTGAATGAACTATTTACAATCTTTGAAAGTGCAAAACAATTGCTGAAAATTAAGATATTTGTAATAACATTTAAGTCCAGAAAATATTTTTTCATCAGGTACAATAAATTTGTAGCCAATAGTAAAGGTTTTTAATGCCCAGGAAAATATTTCAATTTTGAAAAATGTTTTGTGCATATTGTGCTCTTCTGAAATATTATTTTCTACTTTAACGCTGGCAAATTTAAGAACCTTGACATTTCTTAGTGGAATTCTTATGTATATAATCCTGATTTGTAAGTTTTGAAAAGTTACATTGTAAACATAAATATTATTCTATATATCATTCAGAAATTACAGACCAGTCCTCCCTAAATTACATAACCAGCCATAATGTTTCATAATAATGTGGTCAGGCTCTATTCCTTCAGAGGTAAGACGATGAAGATGGAAGAATACAATCTATAATTTGGACTTCTATAGATTCCTCAACACCTTCCCCAAACCCCATGCTCCAAATCAAGATGTTGAGTTAAAATTTTATCCAAATCTATCCCATTTGTAGCACATCTCATCCCATAAACACTCTTAGAAACAAATGTCAGGGGCTTGCTAGTTCTCTTGACAAGGGTATTTCTACCAAACTCTTCACGAGGGCCTTATTCAACACTTCAGCAGAGAAGATGGCACAAGTGGAAATGAAACAGGGTAACCACAAACTGGGGATTCCTAAGCTAGAGTGTGTAAGCTTTAGGCAAGTCAAATAATTCCTTCTCTTGCCAGGTAGCTGGTAAGCTGAATGCAGCCCTGAGGTGTCTCAGGATGTGTTTTTGCTTGTTTTGTGGAATTCTCTAGTGGCAATACAGTCAGTAGTAGCATAAATGGCATTTTTGAAAGATTGTGGACTGGAGACAAACTGTTGCTCTGGGCATTTGAAATGTCTATGGTCGACGAGGCTCTAATCTGTGTGACATCTGTGATAAAGTTCTCTGGTTGTCAATCACATTTAATTGCCGTACATAACTCCGGACATCCTGATGGTTCTTATTAGCTTGAGCTGCATCAGGATCTGTTGAAAGAGGAAAGGGCAGAATTGGCATTGTGTAATATATGTATATAAGATACAGTCTTACTTCTCCAATTATTTATTACATTTATCGTAGGTTCCTGGGTTCCCTCAAGACCTTTCAACACACCACAATCATTGAAGCGTTTCCGCTTGGTGGTTCCATCTCCTCCTTCCTACCCTCCAATTTTCTTTTCTTCCCTGAAATCATCTCTTTTGATCATTCTCCTTTGAATTGCACGTTGTAAAAAAAAAGGGCACCAAATTAAAAGGGAAGCATCTGTCTGATAGCCCCTGGGTATAGATTAAAATTGTTTCCCTTTCCAGAGGTCTCTGTGTCTCACACTTTGTGTCTCTGCCTCCTTTGATCCAGATGAAGACTAACGTCAAAAGACACAGTTTTCATTAGCCTCTCACAAAAGCGCTTAACATCTGGGCCAAACTGAAGCAAACCAGTGAGACTACAGAGTCCTGACTCCCCTCTTTACTTGCACACAGTATACAGCATTCCTATACAGCTTGTATGTTCTTAGAGGCTGTCCATATTCAGGAAAAAAACCCAACTCCCAGGCTGAAGTTATGACTTCTGCTAGACCTTTGATTCTTTGATGCTATTTGCTCTGAAAACTCAGCTACCATTCTATTCTGATGCACATCTCAAGCATGTGAGCAACTGAGGTTAACTGATTTCATGAAGATCAGGGCTGAATGATGAGCCAAAGCACTTAGCCCTCGCAGGGAGTGTACATGAATGAGGAAAGCCAGACTGGAAGGTGGGGAACTGGAAACACAGGTCCCTCCGGAAGTGATGACCTGGCTTTTGCATGTTGCTGCCACGGGGGAATCTGTGTCTAGAGTTGCCAGATCTTCCTTTTTTTTTTTTGTTAAGAAATGGGAAACATGGATTTCTCTTTGTGAATTCTCCCAATTTAAAAATGTGACATTATTTCAAAATAAAAGGGGAAAAAAATGCTCTCTTTAGACTCAGCACCTCTGTGGGCCACCTCCATTTCATGCCTCACTGGGTAGGGCCTCTGGTCTAAGGGGATACCCGGAGTGGCAGAGCCAGACCCTGGCTCTTGACCAGGTTTCTTTCCACCACAGTACACTGCCTTCTGTAGTCTGGTTGCTCCTGCTAGATCCACACAGCACTCCCAGAGACAATTAGAATGCCATTTGCACAAGGGGTGAAGGGGAGTGCTGCAAGGTCTGAACACAGAAAAGCAGAAAGAAGACATACATGCCCCTGCCCCCTGTGAGAAGAAACTCATCAGTATAATTATCACATAGAAATAATACCACAGCGAACCGCAGAGCACATTGTGTTTAATTTCCTCCGCTTCTCACTGGCAGTGTACTCTACATGTACAATATACTGTAATTACATTGTACACATTCCCACAGTGTTTGTGAATCTATTCCTATAGCTTTATCTATAGATTGTTGACTTCAGAGCTGAGCAGCTGTTGTTTACCAGACGTTACTGATAACTTCAACAAATGCAATGGAGTTTTTCTTTTTAAATAAATGTTCCCCTTGGCTTCTCTAGGAGGAGACATAGGAGAATGCAAGATTTACTTGCAAAGAGGCTCATAGAACAAAGTACATTATTTTGTGGTTCTTGAACCTCACTGAAAACCTTCTTACGGCTAGAAACCCCCCCGGGCACACAACATTTGGCATATAATTTCAGGGCCCCCTTGATCCCTGCTACGGAAAGTCCATGGATCTGGGATCATAAACTCCGGTTGTAAATGGTGTCACTTATCTATTCTTGTTTTCACTTGTACAACTGCTTTATGATCATATCTTTAAACATAAAGTAAATTAATGATGAAAACATATGAGACACTTTATTTCTGGCTGAATCCACATAAGAATAGTTGATGATGTACAAGACTATTCACATTTTGGAAGTCAGAGAAGGCACAATCATTTGAATCAGCTGCTCCCCAAATCAAGATTATTTTTCTTAAATTTTTCCTCCCTATTCATTAAAAAATGAATATTTAGTAGTTCTGGTGCCCCATGTTAGCAAACCTGGCTGTGAGCCAGTCCTGCACTAGGAAGAGCAAACAACTCTGACTAATAAAACAAGAGCATCGTAGTCTCTCAGCACTGGGTTTATTGGGGGAGATGGTACTGGCGGCCTCAGATTCATGTCTGTGTCATAGTGTCATACTGAGTTAATGAGACAAATTTCCTCAAGTGACTCACACAATGAGCTTAGCAAAAACGTTTAGTGTTCACCTTCTCATTTCCACACCAGACTGAGGGAGCCAAAGCTCCATCCCCACCAGCAAAGTCCCAGCCCAGAAGAAACAGTAGCACTGGTCTAGTATGACCATCCAGTGCTATGATGCAACTTAACTCCCAACAGACTAAAATTGTTATTAATTATTAGTAATCTTTTTATATTAAAGTATTATACCAGTTCTTGTGATACACGTTCAGATTTTAAAAGAGCACCTCAAATTCATGTGGGAATACTAGAAATATAATATGAAATCCTGTTATAGGACCTTTTACAAATGTGCTATAAACATTAATGCATTCTTGCAATACCCTGAAAGACAATAAATATTATCTTTCCTAGTTTATAAATGACTGAACTGAGTCATCAACGGCTGATGTGAGTTTCTCAACACGGAGCAATGAGTCATAAAGAGAGTTGGTTTGAGGCAGGATTTGTTGGCAGTCGTGCTTGAGTTGTCTCCAGTCACACTGGATACAGCAAATGAATTCTCTTTAAATTCATTCACAAAATAATATTCCTATGGTTATTTTCTAGTTTCACAACACTGTAAATATGTTCTAGTTTAAAACAGCAAAAAACATCTTTACACTCAAGGCCCCTATCTCATGGAATTCATGGTCCAAAGTGTCTCTGACACAGTCAGATAGTTCCCAGGCTCCGAGGGTGTCTCAATGGCCTCATTAAGAAGACCTTAATCACCAACATCGACAGAGGTGGCAGCACTTAACTTACTGAAGGGTTGGCTCCTGTAGTATCTCACTGTTCTGGCCGTATTTGCAATCATGCGCTAAAAGGAATATAGAAAAAAGAAAGATAGAAATTCAAGTAAGCGTAGAGTACAATCCAAAAAGGAAAACAAACCATTATTGATTTCTGCAATACTTGATACCATGAGAAATGACATGTTCTGAGATGTTGACTATTTGAAGGCAACTAATTGATGTAGAACTTGTTTAATTATTTCAAAGGGGCATCCACTTACATACAAGGCATTTTCAGGTAAGGAATATTAATGGCGTAACTGTCATAATTGTTGGCATGTTCCCCATGATGTAAAAAGCATCTATTGGCCGGGCGTGATGGCTTACGCCTGTAATCCCAGCACTTTGGGAGGCCGAGGCGGGTGGATCACGAGGTCAGGAGATCGAGACCATCCTGGCTAACACGGTGAAACCCCGTCTCTACTAAAAATACAAAACCAAAATTAGCCGGGCGTGGTGGCGGGCGCCTGTAGTCCCAGCTACTCAGGAGGCTGAGGCAGGAGAATGGCGTGAACCCGGGACGTGAAGCTTGCAGTGAGCCGAGATCCAGCCACTCCAGCCTGGGCGAAACAGCGAGACTCCGTCTCAAAAAAAAAAAAAAAAAAAAAAAAAAAAAAAAAAAAAAAAGCATCTATCATGCCTGAGACTGTACATTAATGCTTTTTCACCATCCTTTCTTGAGGTTGCCACGAATTTGTAAGAGAATCTGTAACTATCCTAGATTTGGAGAAGGGTTAGTTTGTCAAGTTCCTCACAGTAAATAAGACTCACTAATGAGGTATGAGATTATATTGACTGAACAGCAAGTCAAAATATTCTACCTTTACACTTTTGCTACACATTCTGTATTACCGACCTCTCTAATCTTCCAGCCAAAGTTTGTATTTTAATGTTAATCCTAATGATTTGATTCCCTTCTTTCTTCCTTTCTGATTATAACACTAACATACAAGCATCTTAGAAATTCAGAAAATACAGAAAATGTTAAGAGCAAAGTAAAAATCACTTAGAATATTACTTCAGAGTAATCTTGTTAATATTTCAGTATATAGCCTTCTTATATTTAAAAATATAAAAAAATATTTTTCCAAAAATTTGAATTCCTATAGTACATATATATTTCATTTTGATTTGAAATTTTTCACATTGCATTGTGACTATTTTCCATGCCATTTGCATTTTAAAACATTTTTTTTAAAAGCATGTATTCAACCAAATGGACAGATTGTCATTTATTTGACCTTTTAAAATGTTGTCACTAAGTGATCATCTTAATTTCTTTGTAAAGTTTTGGTTGCAATAAAGACTTAAATGGGAATCTTTTGTGCTGGGCTCAATTAAAAACAAAAGAAAAGAGAAAAGAAAATGGATAGAAACAGAGACTCCCGTCCCCTGGGGAAAAACACTGATGAGGCCGAAGCTCCATTTCTTAGCCAGACTCTCATGGTATTTGAACAGTAGCTGGCACTCCTGTCACTATGTATGTTTCAGGACACCTTCCTGCTCAAGCTCTAAAGGGGGTCCCGTAGAGATAACAGATTAATTCCAACACTAGCAGAAAACGGGTAAGGCTCCATCCAGGGAAAGAGACTCCCCGATCTCTGAGCAGCTAGGTAATTCCAGTCGTCCCTTTCTTCTCTCGCGGACCCTTGGCTTGCCAAAGTATAAGAAAATGACTTTGAGAAAGCTTACGTAGTGTTAAAAAAAATCATAGATGACTCAAGGCCTTACAAATATATTATCTGTGAGCATCATAATACCTCACTGAATACTACTGCTTTGAGGACTCCAGCAAGCCTGAAGTGACATGTGCCCGCATCGGATAATTTCGCTCACAAAGAGGCAACTGGAAAAGTTAGAACTTCACTTCTCAAAGATCCTAAAAACTGACACGTCCATCTGTTGATCAGCATGAGAAACATATCACAAATCCCTCCCAGAAAATGTAACGTACAATGTATAATTAGCCCTTGATATATGGAGCCTTGAAATAAATGGTAACTATGATAACTTCCCTGCTAATTTACTTTTAAGTTGTTTTTTCACTTCTCTAAAGGCTTTGCATCCGAAGGGCACAAGTATATTCCATGTAGAATTATTGTAATTCTTCAGATATTGAATGGAGTGTAATTACCGAAAACCCTGGGAAATGCAGCCAGTATGCCCCTCTGAAGAATAATAAAACAATTAGCAGGGGTCAGAAACCTCTTCCTATACCATTTTGTAGGGAGTAATTGTTCTGCTTTTTAGTTTTGAAAGCTAAAACATTTCATTCTGACTTTGGTTTTATGCTACTCTTTACAGCTATACTCTGAGGCTTCATAATTTTTAGCTCATTATGTAGTTAAAATGTGAGAACAATTGTTTAAATCAGTAATTTCCAGCCCTGAAGTTCATTCTACCTTTCTAAATCTTTGATTAATTTTAACAATGGTTTTAATTTTGACGTATCCTTTTTAATTGTTCTCAGATAACTTCAGTTTAACTTTGAAATCCAAATCTGGCTTTACAACAAGGTCCATTCTTTTCCTTTGTGAGGTTGAGATAATAATGTTTAACGGTGTGAACCCACAGTTATGACGTGTGAATCCAACTAGCATTGCTGGTCAATGCATAGTTACAAATGCTTTCACAAGGCCAAAGAAGGGTTAACTTAATATTTTAACTTCACCTTCTTTTGCACCCATTAACACATGTAAGATTAAGCAGCTACTGACAACTACATGCAACTACAAGGCATTCTCCTGGGTTGCTGAAAGAGACTTCAGGAGTCACCTCCTCGAACCATCTCCAGAGCGCACAGTGCTTTTTCCACAGCCTGCCTATAAACAGTGGCTCTCCCGCTGTTTGAATGCATCCCGGCAATGAGTAACGCATTACCTCCAAAACTAGCCTCCCTCATTGTTAGACATCTCTGATTATTAAAACTTGTCACTGTGAGTTAAGGTCTTTCTCCCCTTACTTTTCACTCACTTATCCTTGGAGCTCATAATGCATTTGTGTAAGACTCCCACCGGCACCATGACAGTTTACTAATGCCATGGCAATGACCTAACAACAAACACGTTTAATTTCTTTTTAATGGGACAAGTCTTCAAATACTTGAATATAACTGTTATGGATATCCTTGCACCCCCAGATCTTTTCTTGTTCAGCCTAAATATTCTCAATTTCTTCAACAATTCTTCATAAGATAGTTTTGGTTCTCTTCTGAACAGTCTCTGGTACGGTGCCCTAGACTAAACAAATTGTAAAGTGCAGAGAAATTATGATCTTCCTTCTTTCCTTGATCTAGATGGTGCTATACTGGGCCTACAGTAAAAAAAAAAAAAGTCATGCCACTGACATCTGTTGAAGTAATCGTGATTTAAACCTCAGCCTCCTTCACGGAGCTGCTGTGTGGATGCAGCTTTCTGCTCTGTGATGTACAGTTGATTTCCTGGACCAGAGTGGAGGATTTTAAAAACTAAAACCATCTAGTTAGAGTCTATCTTTCCACACACAACAGCCCATGTTATTTTTGATGGCAGACAGCTGTTTATTCCCTGGTGCTCGCCGTCCAGCCTGGCAGAAACGAAGGTTAAAGAGATACAGGCTGCATTATCCAACTGCTGCAGCGGGGGCGAAACAAAACATCACACCCTGTGCTTCGCCGTCCGCCAGAGCAGGTTGGCCTGCCTGGAGCTGGCCAGGCAACTTTCTATAATGCCAGGCCGGGGGGTGGGGGGCAGGAATGTCTGATTACTCCAAAGCACAGATTCTCATCTTTTTTTCCCTGGTAGCCAGCCTGAGGTTTACAACACATTCCCATGAGCAAATAGCTAATGAAGACAGCAATTGGTAATTCGGGAGTGAATGTGGCGCGAACATGCCCCACATTAGAGCACCTCCTTTAGAAGGCGCTCCAGATCCGTGCAGGTGGACAAATTGAACCCGCTGTCGCCACACTGAAACTGATGTTTCTTGGGACTAATCCTAAGTACAGGTCTTCGGAGCTTATGTGCAAAAATGAATGTGTTCCTACAGTTCATGGCCTACAGGGCTTAGAGACGGGTCCAGCTGAAAGCTGATGAATTCCCCTCAGGACATGCACTTGAGGAGGGAAATGCAGAAAGGAGAAATGAGGTGGCAAGTGAAGAACTCCGTGACTATGTCACGCGGCTATTTTTCTTTAGAGCTGAGAAGAGAGGGGCACAGAAGCAGATGTCCTTCCTGGGGCCTGTGTTGCAGAGTGAAGGTAGAACATCAGCAGGATTTGTTTTCCCAGCCTTGGTCACCACCTTGCTGATGTAGCAAAGAAACCAGCCCAAACCAGCTAGGACTAGGAATTATAATGTATTTGCATAAGACAACACCCTCCCCCCCCCCCCCGCCACCCTTCCCCCTACCCCACCCCTGGTGCTGTGACAGTTTACAAATGCCACCGCAATGACTGGGAAGCTACCTTAGATGGTTCCAGGAACTTCTGGCCCCTTTTCCAGAAAGTTTGTGAAAAACCTGCTCCTTAGTTAGCATATAAGTAGAGTAGGTATAAATAGAGCCGGCCAGCACTCTGTGAGTGCTATTCTGTGCCACCCTGCCTATGAGACAGCACTGCTCGGTCTATGGAGCAGCTGTTTTACTGTACACTGTTCCTCTCATGAACTTGCTTCTTTCATTGTCAGCTCGCTCTTAAATTCCTTCCTTAGGAAAGCCAAGCACTCTCCCCAGCTGAACCCCAATTTAGGGGTCAGCCTGCATCAGAGTGACCAGTACAAAGACACCATCCAAAGGAAGCGGTGACCACTGTGTGCGCTTCGGCCTGGCACAAGCCAGAGGCTCTGAGGCCAGCGTCCCAAACACAAATTTCTCTCAAGCTCGGATGCAGGGAATTTCCCTTGAGTCTGCTAAGGTGTCAGAGGTACCATGTTCTCAGACTGGGCCTTTGCGGCCTGGCTCTCGGCAGGCGTCACCCTTCTGTGGCATCCTCCGCTGAGAAGCAGGCCAGCTAAGTTCCACTATCACTCCTATAAAGACATGACATAGCCTACCAGGACCTTGTGGCTGCCTCTACCTTCCTGGCCAGCTCTGCACTGACTCTTGTGCCGTAGTCCAAGTTCCCCCTTTGCTCTCCCATTGTGGAAGAGGAGAAGGCTTTATTCTTCAAGTTCGGACCAGCAGGCCCTCCAGGCCATGCCACCTCACTGGTGCCACTCTAGGACCTCCCGCTCCCAGAGAGCAGCCACAATAGCCTCCTTCTTGGCCTATTATTCTGCCTCTGCTCAGATCGCTCAAGAAGCGGCTCCTCACCGAAAGGCCTCTTCTAAATGCCTGCCCTCAACCGTTTTAATCTTTCCTTCTGTAGCCCCTTAAGATCTTTACCATCCTTGCTCTTAATGTTTGCCAGATTGCTTTTTCTTACATTTCTGCCTCTACCGATTTGATTCTATCTCCAGACCTATGTCTATCAAATATAGGATCTCTTTGCTTAGCATGTGTAAAACCACATTTACACCACTTGATTATTTCACTCAGACCTCCACATATTTGGGACAAGAATCTTTTTCACAAGATTCAGAAATACAGTGTCTCACCTAACAGAGATTGTGCCTGTGATAGCAACCAAATGGAAGGGCACAGTGAGGACCAGAGATAAAAGGGAACTGAAGCTGAACCAGCCTTCACTGTCTGCATCATTGAGGAGGAGCTCTGAGTCCTGTCTCCCTACAGATCCTTAATATCCAAGAGGTGTGTGACATGCAGATACACATGTGTAACACATGCATGATGCTCACGGTATGTGGTCCATATGATGACCATGGAAGAAGGCAGTTCAGGTGCCTGTCCAGGCACATGTAGAGCATGTGTACCTCTATATACTCAGGGAGGGACACTGGAGGACAGACACAGCACCACAGGGAAGACGGGGGACAGAAAAATGTCTGGTTAGGAACAAAGGCTAAGGCAAAGTCATATTTTACAATGTCTCAGTTATGCAAAACGCTTTGGGACATTTTAGTTAATCCAATTTTCTTTTTCTTTTTCTTTTTGAGATGGAGTCTCACTCTATTGCCCAGGTTGGAGTACAGTGGCACGATCTCGGCTCACTGCAACCTCTGTTGCCTGAGTTCAAGCAATTCTCCTGCCTCAGCCTCCTGAATAGCTGGGATTACAGGCGCCCGCCACCACGCCCACCTAATTTTTGTATTTTTAGTAGAGATGGGGTTTTACCATCTTGGCCAGGCTGGTCTTGAACTCCTGACCTCAAGATCCACCCGCCTCAGCCTCCCAAAGTGCTGGGATTACAGGCGTGAGCCACTGCGCCCGGCCGGTTAATCCAATTTTCTAATAAAATAGAAAACACTTTTGGATTCATTACATAAAATCTTTGAAAAATGCTTTCGTGCACTAAGCCCAACACTGAAACATTAACATTTTATTCTTTTATTCAACAAGTACTTCTTGCATACTTATGATGTGCCAGACATTTTTATGGGTGCTGGGGAAATAATGTGCCAGATATTTTTATGGTGCTGGAGAAATATCAGTGGACAAAACAGATACCTGGGCCAGGGCACTTGCATTCTGGTGGGGAAGACACTGAAGAGGCAGGAAGATATCTCAGGCTGTGAAACCCCTATTAAGGCAAGGCTGTGTTGGAGAGTGCTGGGTGTGGCGGAACGGTGTTCAAGGACAGACACAGCAGCACAGGGAGGAGGGGAGATCAGGGATGATGTGTGATCTTCTTCCCTTCCTACAAGGGTGGTCAGGGAAGACTATTTGGAGGAGGGGACCTGTGAGCTGAGGCCTGACTGATGAGAAGCCAGACAGCAGACGACTGGGGGAAGACAATTTCAGACAAAGGTACCAGCCAGTGCAAAAACCCTGAGGCCGAAAGGAGAAGGCGGCAGGCCGGTCTCACTAACGTGGACTGGACACGGAAAAGACAAAGTGCGAGACGAGGCTGGACAGGTGCTTAGGGCTAGTCTAGATCTTCTGATATTAAGTCACTGCATATAATGTGGTTTTATTTTCCATTGATAAAACTGCATGAAGTTTTATTTCCTGCATTTTGCTTTCTGACAGCTCTTTTATTACTATTGTGACCTAGTTTTTATATCTTTTGTGGATTTTTAATATTTCATGTGTTTATGTTTTCTCTTCCCAACTGCAGGTAATCTCCTAAAGGCCCAGGGTTACTTTCTAGATGTTTATATTTCTTAGTAAATTCTTTTGCCTGGACACTACACACATGTTACGTTGCTTTGAAGCATACCCTTTGGAAATCTGCATTTAACCTGGCCTGTGAAATCTATACAAAGATGTAAACTCTCAAAGTACTCCCATAGATTTATTTTGTGTTGAAGAGGTCTGGGAATAGGGTGGATTTGAACACATAGGTTTTTACTTAGAGATTCTTTTTTCCCATAGATTGAGGTAACAAGTGAAATGCTCTCTCCATGAATCTTATAATAATATTATTGGGGATAGAAAACATATTGTTGCTAATTATGTAATGACATGCTTAGTGATACAAAAATAAAAGGATTCAAAACATTTCTCTTCCTTAATGAATTAGCTTCTGTAATGTTTACAGAAGTATAGAAGTTTGCCCCATGCTTCTCATTCCAAATAAAATGACTACCTTAAAAATCATATATATAAATAAATATACCTAAATATGGGTCTGTCTGAAATAGAACCAATCTCCTATCAGCATGCTTTATGCAGCCTGGGATAGTGGCAGGCGGCCAGCATATTATCCTCTAATCCATTGCTAGTCTATCTCCTAAATGTTATAAATATTCATGTATGCCATAGAAAGCTAGGAAGGGCTTTATTCAAACATTTTTTTGAATATTCCTTTATGTTCCCCCCAAATAAAAGAATGTTTGTTTGATTTTTTTGGCATAAGGATCAGGGTGTGAATTCTCTTTTGTTCATACCCATAAATCCTGAAAACCAATAAGCAACAAATTCTCTAATCCTTATTTCATACCTCAAGGGGGAAGATGTAGGAGATTGGTTCTATTTCAGAGAAATGTTCTGAATGAAGATGTACAAAATAAAAACACTTAGAGTTGGCACGGTGGTTTGCTGTGACTGTACAATGCTGCCACCAAGAAAAGGTATCTGTGTTCCTAGCTACCCTGGTGACCTCTGCCCCTGGCAGGGGCTCCCTCTGGGGACCCAGCCCACCAGCCCCACAGAGGCTGCCAGCTCTGCTCAGCACCTGGGCCTTGATGATGGATGACTGGGAAGTGGCACTGACATCAACCTGAAAAGGAAGATGTAGCCTTTCCCAAGACCCACAGTAATAACAGTAGCCACTGATGGTAGTGGTGGTGATATGGGGGTAGGGTGTGTTAGTTTATGGGGAGAAAATTTTGGAAACCTGGCAACATGCACCTTGCTTAGAAAACATAATCAAATCATTCTGAAATTTCATTTCATTTTCTAGTAACATCTAATTTATGGAAGGACAATTCCTTTTTTTTTTTTTTTTTTTTTGAGATGGAGTCTCACTCTTCTCATTCAGGCTGGAGTGCAGTGGCGGGATCTCGGCTCACTGCAACCTCTGCCTCCCAGGTTCAAGTGACTCTTCTACCTCAGCCTCCCAAGTAGCTGTGATTACAGGTGCCCATCAACACACCTGGCTAATTTTTGTATTTTTAGAGAGATGGGGTTTCACCATGTTGGCCAGGCTGGTCTTGAACTCCTGACCTCAGGCGATCTGCCCACCTCAGCCTCCCAAAGTGCTGGGATTACAGGCATAAGCCACCACACCCAGTTGGAAGGCCAATTCTAAAACCAAACTTTCTTATGGTAGAATTTCTCAAATGAGGTAAAATGTATCATGTTGCTAGAACAGAGAACTAACAGTACTCTTTTGATATCCTTTCTTCCCTTCTCT
The DNA here is from genome assembly GCF_049350105.2 of Macaca mulatta. Lineage (NCBI taxonomy): Eukaryota > Metazoa > Chordata > Mammalia > Primates > Cercopithecidae > Macaca > Macaca mulatta. Next base: position 77,937,371 of record NC_133417.1, on the reverse strand, counting down.
TTCATATGAATAAAACCCCTTAACTTTCAGTGGGATACATGAATACTTCCAATAAGGGCTTCATGGTTTAGCCTTCCTTTCATGGGACTAGGTTTCTGGGAAATAAAATATGAGTCAAGTGGTGAGTGTAACTTCTTCCCTATCTTTAAAAGGGATGAAACATGCCTTCACCTTCTCCTTTCCCTTTCCCTGTGGTTGGAATGTGGAGGTTCAGGTCGCCATCTTGAACCAAGTAGATGTAAAACTGGCGAGAGAGAAGCCTGGAACCTCGATTGCATCCTGTAGCAGGGCTACCATACCCGCTTGAACTTTTAAGTGAGAAAGAAATAAGTGATCTTGCTTATGCCATCATTAATTTAGGTTTCCATTAATACAGGTGAACTGCTTGCTACCTTAGCTATTCATTGCTTTTCAGCAAAAGTGGACTCTGAGAGAGTAAGATGGGAAAGATCTCTTTCCTTAGTGCTAGGCATGGAGGAATCCACTGCTCTGGGTATGAAGTGCAGAAATAGGGAGAGGAATGGCACTCTTCTAGTATCTACTGAATGTGACCTTGACTTTTCCTTGCAGGTTATGGATGGGACACCAAGATCTCAAAACCTAGATGAAACAACTTTCATTTACCCTGACAGATGGCTGGCTTTGCATACCTTGCTGTTCTTATTTGTTCAGTTTAGTTAACTTTAGCCATCAAAACTTCTTTAAAATTTTTTTTAAAAATTTTATTTTACATTCCGGGATACATGTGCAGAATGTGCAGGTTTGTTATGTAGGTATACATGTGTCATTGTGGTTTGCTGCCACCATCAACCAGTCTAGGTTTTAAGCCCTGCATGCACTAGGTATTTGCCCTAATGCTCTCCCTCCTCTTGCTCCCCAACCCCCAACAGGCCCTGGTGTATGTTGTTCCCCTCCCTGTATCCATGTTTCCTCATTGTTCAACTCCCACTTATGAGTGAGAACATGCGGTGTTTGGTTTTCTGTTCCTCTGTTAGTTTGCTGAGAATGATGGCCATCAAAACTTCTAAAGCTCAGTCAACTCTTTAGGAAACTCTGACTTCTCCATCTCTGTGCACGTGTATATTTTATAGTTAAATAGTTGGCTTAGCCATTCCTCAGTTTGCATTTCTGCATAAGTAATCCAGAAGTTTCTTTACCCATTTGCCAAGTCTTCCATTTCTGGAAAACAGACTTTCTTTCTGGTAAGTCAGAGGAATTGTTTAATTATCCATACTAATAAGTAAGCAAAGAATGGTGTTTACTTTGATCAAACAATTATTACATTGACACAGGAATAAGATGTTCATACCCTGCCTTTGGTGTGAGGGGTGGGAAGGAAGACTGCTGAGGAAATATTTGCTGTCTAGTGTAAAGCGTCTTTGAGGAGTGTGCACTCATGTGTTATTTCATAAGAAGCTTAAGACACAGTGCCCAGCAATAGCTGCATTTGGCCAGACTGAGCTTTGCAATAAGTGCATTCCCCAGGCTGAATGCTGCAGATCCTTGCAGGATGACTGCAGGGTGTTTCAGATTCTCCTGGAGTCACATGTGCCAGCTTGATTTCAAGAAACAACTAGAATAACAGTTATCTGATAAGAAGTCTATAGCACTTTATGGCTTACATAATCCAGAGCTAGATGGGCCAGGCATGATTCCCATTTTCTGTTGGGGACACTGACTCACAGAGAAGTTAAGGGACAGCTATAAAGTGATGGAACTGTGTACTGAACCTCATGTCTCCCAGACTCCAGGTCCTTGGTTTTCCCACAGCGCCACATTCGCACTGCAGTTCATGACCGGGCAAATGCTCACCCAGAGAGCGATAAAGTACTCCAACACTCCAGCCACCAGGTTGCAGCCAAAGGATTCAGAAGACAATGATCATTCCATTAGCATGCACTATGCAGTTAAAGAAAGGTTTTGGCATGATCTGCTTTATTGCTTCACAGAAGATAAGAAAATAAACTGCAAAGTAACTTAAGCCAGGTAACCCTGCTTTCCCTCGCTCCCCCCGACCCCGTTAGGAATAAGGACTAGGAGGAGGGTGGCTAGAAAATACTGAATATGTGCCAGTTCCACATCTGTTGTAAAAAAAATTTTCTAGGCCAGGCGCAGTGGCTGATGCCTGTAATCCCAGCACTTAGGGAGGCTGAGGCAGGAAGAGCGCTTGAGCCCAGGAGTTTGAGGCTATAGTGAGCTATGATCACAACACTGCACTTTAGCCAGGGTGACAATGAGAGACCCTGTCTCCAACAATAAATAAATATATAAAAGTATTAAAAATAAGATTAAAAAATGTTTTTATTATAAAGATTATCATGTTCCTTCTCTGAACTTGAGCGAACTTTATTGGGATAAGCAATACACGTTGAGATTAATCCTCCACAATAAAGGCGTAGAGTTGCCTTTTACCTACAGACACTAAAGTCAGGCTTGGCAGATAAACCTTTCAAAGGCATCCTGGGGCAGTCTAGCTCCACAAACCTTATAGCAAAACAACAACATGGAAGTCACTCAGGAACATTTGTGCATTTCAGCAACAGGCTGCCAAGGAAGAAACACACGGCATAAAAGCCAGCTGCTGCTGTGAACTACAACGCAAATACTATTCAGTTTCACAAAAGAGAACTGACAGAATAGAACAGGTAGCCAATTTGAACCAAATATTTCAAAACTCCTTTATGTGTAACTACCTTTTTAACAGGGCAGCATATATGGAAATTATTTCCTTTATTAGAACAAATGCAAATTTTATTTTAAAAACACATTGTGGTTAAGGTTATAATACCGCACATACCATTTTTTCAAAGTTTACTAGATTGTCAATGAACGTCTTGTTCCCCTCATGAGTAAATGTCATATCTGTAAAGAAATAAAAGCCACATTCTAATCACTAATGGAAATATGTCATACTAAGAAAGCACAATAGCACCATTAGATTATGCTGGCAGATTTGCATAACACTACAGCTGAAAAAAGCTGACAATAGTTCCTTTAATGCTAGGTGTTTAACTTTCTAAATCACTTCACCTGAGATTAGTAAAATTTTTAAACTAATCTTCTGTTTCACTAACAAGTTTTCCAAATCGTGGATCCCTGCTCCTCCAGTCATCTTTCCAACCCTTTCCGAAAAGTCAGGGCTAGGAGGAGATGACAAAGACGGCAGACGGCTGGGATCGATCATTTTTCCCTAAGTAATCAATCTTATCAAGGTATTGTTCATTTCCCTCCCCCAAATACTCATCACCTGCTATGGCCTGCGCATCTTATTAGGATTACCTTTAATGAGCAAAGGCATGAAGGGGATGAGAGGCGGTTCCAGCTTAGCTACCGTCAGCCTGTAGGCCCTGTGGTTCCTTGAAGGGTCCTTAGGAGAGAAAAAGAGATGATGATAATGAGTGGTGACACATACACCACCCTTCGTTACCTCCTATTACACCTGCCTTGTCACCCCACAGTCAGGTACAGCTGACCTTTGAACAACACAGGTTTGAACTGTGTGGGTCACTTATTCATGGCTTTTCTTCTGCCTCTGCCATCCCTGACACTGTAAGACCAACAACCCCTTCTCCTCCTCAGCCTACTCAACAAGAAGAGGACAAGGATGAAGACCATTATGATGATCCACTTTCCTTTAATGAACAGTCAGTACATTTTCTCTTCCTTATGATTGTCGTATCATTTTTTCTCTAACTTACTTTATTGTAAGAATATAGTACATAATAATACATATAACATACAAAGTATGTGTTAATTGACTGTATGTTATCAGTAAGGCCTCTAGTCGACAGTAGGCTATTAGTGGTTAAATTTGAGGAAAGTCGTAAGTTATGATTGGGCCGGGCATGCTGGCTCATGCCTATAATCCCATCACTTTTGGAGGCCAAGGCAGGAGGATCCCTTGAGCCTAGGAGTTCATAACCAGCTTGGGCAAAATAGTGAGACCCTAAGTGAGACCCCAATTTTTTTTTTTTTTGAGACGGAGTCTCACTCTGTCCCCCAGGCAGGAATGCAGTGGTGCAATCTGGGCTCACTGCAACCTCCACCTCCCAGGTTCACACCATTCTCCTGCCTCAGCCTCCCAAGTAGCTGGGACTACAGGTGCCTGCCACCACACCATGGTAATTTTTTTTGTTTTTTTTTTTTAGTAGAGATGGGGTTTCACCATGTTAGCCAGGATGGTCTCGATCTCCTGACCTTGTGACCTGCCCAACTTGGCCTCCCAAAGTGCTAGGATTATAGGCATGAGCCACTGTGCCCGGCCAAGACCTGTATTTTTAAAAAAATAAAAAATAATTTGGGAGGCTACTTGGAAGGCTGAGGTGGGGGGATTGCTTGAGCCCAAGAAGTTAAAGCTGCAAAGAGCCATGATCGCACCACTGCACTCCAGCCTTGGTGACAGAGTGAGACCCAGACTCAAAATAATAATAATAATAAAAAGTTATACTCAATATTTCTACTGCATGGGGGTGGAAGAAGTGTCAGTGCCACTAACCTCTGCGTTGTTCAAGGCTCAACTGTATTTCTGAATCAAATATAGCTACAAAAGAAAGGTAGACTTACACAAATTGATTTGTATTTGTGTGTGTGTGTGTGTGTGTGTGTGTGTGTGTTGAGACGGGGTCTCACTCTGTCACCCAGGCTGGAGTGCAGTGGCCCAATCACTACTCACTGTAGCCCCCACCTCCTGGGTCAAGCGATCTTCCCATCTCTGCTTCCTGAGTAGCTGGGACCACAGGTGCAGGCCACCACATCTGGCTAATTTTTGTATTTTTTATAGAGACGGGGTTTCGTCATGTTGGCCAGGCTGGTCTCGAATTCCTGACTTTAAGTGATCCACCCTTCCTGGCCTCCCAAAGTGCTGGGGTTATAGGTATGAACCACTGGGCCCGGCCTGACTTGTGTTTTAAAATAACTTCATTTATGGCATAAAAAAAAAATTTTTTTTTCCCTTTCTTGTTTGAAAAGGAGATTCGCCTACAGGAGCCAAGGCAAGAGATTTCCTTTGAAAGCAAAATGAAACCTCTACTGCAAGATCCCCCTTTTCCTGAAGGCCCACTTCTTCCCGGGTGTCTGGGTCACTCACTCTCTGCCCTGCACGGCTGATCCCTGTCCCGATTTGCCCTCTGAAACCTGCCCATCACTCCTAGCAAGCCCAACTCACTCCTTTTCTGTCTAACACCTCCCAGTCAATGGGGAAAAATAATTTTGGCAAGCCAAGGAAAATGCAGCTTCTAACCCATAGCCAACCTGAGCTGGATGGACAGGACCCTATTACACTGCTTTTCTTAGTTATACAAATTGACCTTATGCGGGACATAAGTCCTCTTTAAGTTAGTTCCTGAGGGTGCCATTCATTAGTCAGACATGCTTGTTTTAGCAGCACTAAAAGGGATCATAAACTTCTTAAAGTCATACAAGGACAGATAAAATTTCCGAAATGAGAACTTCAATTCAGCTAATCAGAAATTGGATTAATGTAGACAGTGAACAGAATAAAGAAGCCACTGTCACTTACCATTAAACTTTCAAACTCCGCATAGAACTTCTTGAACTTGCTTGGCAGTTTCTGTTAATGAAATGAAAATGCCACACGCATATGTCAGATTCAATATCTAGATATGTATCATGGGTTACCATTTCTAGGGGAAATATATTTCTATGGGCTCTTAATCAAACATCTCTGAGACAGGCCAGACTGTAATCTGTCCTGTCATTTGAGAATAATCTTCCAGAACATAGAGAACTTGCCTTTTAAACGTCTTTAACCTAATTGAACCAAAAGTAACTGTGAATGCTTTGGAGTTACTGCTTTTATAATGTTTTCTGAACTGGATGATTTATAAAGAGGACTGCATTCCCCAGACTATAAGAGGTCTGAATATACCTCCCCCCACACTTTTTAAAACTCTCTGATTCCCACAATCAGGAATTTAGATTACAGAATATTAGCAATAAAAGAGCTTATGAAACTATCTCTTGCAACCCTCCTCCTCCCTTACAAGGCAAACAACATGAGAATAAGAATTTTTATTCGTTTTGTTTACTGACATTTTTCTCAGTGCCTAAAAAAGTACTGGGTACATAGTACTCCCTAAATATTCATTTGAATAGATTAAGCCTGTGTTTTACAGATGGAAAAAATTAAGTCTCACAGTTTCAATGACTAGCCCAGAGTCACACAGCTGCTTCTCATTAGAGCCTGTAATTCACATCCCCTGCCTCCTTTTCTGCTGTCTCGTCTCTCACATGTGCCATGCTTTTCTACACGAGCATTTATTTCTCCCACATGCCTTCCTATAGTACAAAATTGGACAGTTCTATCAATTTACTGATTTCTCATGTTTTTATTTTGGCAAATGATTCAACACCACTTACTGCACCCATATATCTACACCAATAGATGAATACTGAATCATCTTGCAATTTATTGGTTCCTACTTTACTTAGTTACTGAGTTTTCAGTAAAGCCGAACCTTTCACTTCTCTCTTCTGACAAGGCCAAGCCAAGATAGAGCTACGTGATATGTTTCCCGTCCCAGGACTAGGAACTCATCAACCAACCCCTGCGCCTCAGAGACTCCTGGGTCATCTGGGAGGAGGCTTTGAACAGCAAAGCCTACCTTCAACAGTTGATTCACCAATTGGGCCTCTGCAATCCACAGATCGGCTCTTCTTGGCTCTTTCTCTTTCCTATCTCAGTTTGTCATATTTCCATTTAAACATCTGTAAAACTCTGATATTTGTTTCTAAAAACTAGTCTCCTGTATATCCTCCAAACTTATTTTTCTGGCATTTCAAGTTATGGTTCAGGAAAACCTGATGTCCTCACTTAGAGGGGACTATTCAGATGGCTGAAAGCTGGGATGGGCATCAGAGGATGCCAGGATCTCACCCCACACAGTGTATCCAGATCTCCAAGTTATGCAAAAACATGGACTTACTGAATATAGTCCATTTAAAAAATTAAGAGTGGATTATGTTTTTGGCTAGACCTCTGTCATCTGTTCTCTTTCTTTACTTAGCTTTCTTTTAGGTCAAAGACAGTAGGGCACAGGGTAATAAAAAAAAAATGTTTCTTTCATTTTCAATACTATTATGTATCCACCCCCCGTGCTTCTAGAGCAGAGTTTTCAGTAGGGCCATGCTGCCAATCCAGGAGGTATTTGGTAATGTGTGCAGGCACTTTTTTTTTTTGTCACAGCCGGGGTGGTGCGTGGTAAGAGGTGCTTCCGGCATGTGCTGGGGAGAGGCCAGGGATGCTGCTAATTGTCCTACAACACAGAAGACATCTCCACGACCAAAAGCTGTCCTGCTCCAGATGTCACCAGGGCTGAGGCTGAGAGACTGTGTGTGCTCTAGGTAATTCTCATTTGCTTCATCTCAGCTTGGTCTTCCTGCTCAGTTTTGAGCCCTTCCCTTTATTGTGTGCTCTGGCTTTCTTTTCTATTTTGTTCCTTGGCTGTTCCACACGTATCCCCTAGTTCCGTGAGGCCAGGCGCCATTTCTCGCACTGCTTGCGTGGTCACTGTGGTACTCAATGGAGTTGCATGGGAGGCTTTTGGGAGGTTTTCTCAGCAAGTGCAGGTATATAAACTAGAATCAAAGGTGCTTAGGAATGAAATCTCCCCTACAGAATTATATAATTATACTTCACCTTAAAAAATAAAGGCTTATAAATGATGAAAGGATAATTTCCTCTTCGCAGCAACATTCAGTGCTGAAAACAGAAGCTCATAGACTCACAGAACTCCTATCCCTAGTGAAGCCGAAGGACTGGCCAGTTAGCTATCTCCTTTTGCTGCTTGCACCCTCTTCAGCAGCCTCCTATTTTTTTCTTTAGACTGGGAAAGGGGGTTCAGAGAGTGTTTCTCGCATGCTTTGTTCTTACTGTCTGGCTGCTGACCTGTGGTACCCACACCTGGCCTCCTTGGACCCTTCGAGGCTTTACGGTTTTTGAAAATGTTCCCAACCAACTCATTTGGACTCTGTGGCAGGGGGATTAGAGGCTGGAAGCTGACTGGGGAAGGCACACTCTTTGCAGGAGGACCCTAGGTCTCCAGCGATCCCAAGAACCTTGGGCTATAAAATGAGGGAGCTGCAGTATGGCTTTGTGCTTAGATCTCTTGGCAGCACGAGCTCCGTCCTTTTACTAGCTGGAAGATGATATAGCTGCGTGGCACGCAGGCCTCACCAATTCCCTCATTCCTATATTCAGGGGATGAGCTGCTGTGTGCTGCATCTGCCTGGAATTTTAAGAGAAACCCAAGACAGAAGGACTTGTGAGGACCTGCTCTACAAACAATGGAAACATTTAGGAGGGACGGGAAAAGAAAATCGTTGCAAGAGGGACATGGGGAAGAAAATAATTTCAGAAAAGCATTCAGAGATGCAAACAGCTGCCTTTAAGCAGCATTGCAAGTTGGGTCTCTAATATATACTCCTTGCCCTCTTTCTGTGTCCCACTTACACACACTTTTTTATTTTTAGCATGAGTCTATTTCTGTATGTATGTTCTATTAGAGATTAGTATTTCTTCAACTATATGCCACGTGTAAGAGGTCAAGCACATTTTGAGTACAAAGCTAATAATAAATGAAGATGTTTTCTAGCTTGAATACCCAACTCTCGACAAACCACTCATTATATTTGCTACAGAAACTCACAACACACCTGCCTCACTTTTGCCCCAAACTGAGTATTAGCCAATTGTTGCTCCTCTCCGCGGAGAGGAGTCTGCCAGGTGGTGAGGAGACACTTAGTACTCAACTGCTGCAAACAGTTGGCTTCCTGGCTCTTCCTTCCATAAGCAAAATGAGTACTTGGATAAAAATGGATCTTCTGTCCTCTTTCAATTAAAGATAAGATTTATGGCAAAAGCAACAAGCAGACATTTCAGAGAACAATAGAATCTATGAGCAAAACTTATGAAGTCATTCCAAGTAATGTGGGTCCTTCATGTTATACTTAGGAACTGGACTTATTTTTATTTACATTGTGTATATCAAGAAGCAGACATCTCCTCGTCTCCCCCACTCTCCATACACAAAAGGACAATATCTTTTAAAAATTCTCCCTCTGAGGCAACTGGAAAAAGGAGACAGGTCACCTCCCTCCAAGTATCCCACCTTTCCCATTGTTATACTAGTGTGAGTGATATTTCTATTAAAAAGCTCACTGGTGAGCCTGTGTTTTTATTCCTAAGGCAAAAGTCACAGCTGGATCCCAGCTGAAGCTTACCTCCCACGTTAGTGCCAAGCGGCTCACAGCAACGTTACTTAGTCCCATGACGATGGCAAAAAAGGAATTCAGATTTTTATACTCCTTACAGCTGAAACACAAGAGATGTGTGTTTGAGTAAAATGTTACTTCTGAGTGAGATAAAAAAAAATTAGAGTTCTGTTTTTCTGATAGTCATTAATATTTGTCAGGACTCATTTACGAGAACAGGCAATGATAGATTTAATGCACTGTAAAAGTTCCACTTGGGTGACCAGGTTCTGCTGTTTGATTTCTCACTGTGGTTTTAGAAAGCTGGAAGACGTTGGCCATTGAGGTTTGGGATTTGAGAAGGAATTTAAAGACACCTACCCTAGGGGTTGTTATTATAATCCCAAACTTGCTAAAAGCCTTGTTGGACCTAGAGGGAAATATCTCATGGGGAAAGAAAAAAGGTGAGATGTCCTTGGAGATTTCTAGACCTTCAGCCTGAAGGTGGATACCCTCCTCTGGCAGCTTGAGAGGGCACTAAGGGAGTCTCACGGCTGCAGCCACCATGGCTTCTACCTGCCATGCAAATGCTTCTAGTTTGTTGAAAAATATCAACTTACAAGGTGTGGTCTCTATAGGCTGGGCACTTAATCTCAAGGAATTTTAAAGCTGAGAAGTAACCTAAACAACTGACCAAAAAATAACCTTTTCTGTGTTTTACTGACATCAATGAAGCTGATCATTTTGAATCTGTACTTATGCCATTATTAGCTTTTATGAAGATATGTTTGGGAATGAGACATGTGGAAAAAAACAGAAATTCTTATTAGAATGATGATGTTTAACACAGGTACTTGGTTTAATTTTTTAGAAAAAGGAATCCCAAACTTCTTCATACCAGGTCCCTGAAAAGGGAAAGAATTCATTTTGCAATAAGCATCAATCCTTCACCCTGAATCAACATGGTTACTGAAACTGACTATATCATAATGAAATCCTGTTTGGATTAACATTTTTGAAAAAGATTAAATTGTTGCATTTGCTACCCATTGCAAAGGTAGCAAAGAGTAATTCTTAAATTGTCTGTGTGGAGAGGGAGAACATATTTCAGACAAGCTAGTGTGTATGCTTCCACTGGTGTGCTGGGACAATGGGTCTGAGTTCAGGGGCTGAAGGTTATTTAGAAGACACCTGGGTTAAAGGCAGGTGTACGATGGCATCTATGTGTTTGTCTTTGTCTCATTATGTGATCTTGAAAGAATAAATGCAGGGCTGTAGACCTGCCTTTCTAGTCACTGCCTTGTTATCAGCTAACTTTGTCACCCTATGTAAGTCATGAAATGTCTCTATGTCTCAGTCTCCGCCAATGTAAACAGAGGAATAATAACATCTGCTTCCACCAACTTCACACAGCTCTGGGTAGGCAAAGAGCTTCAACCAAATATGTTGAAGTTCTCTAAAAATATCAAGTAAAACAGATGCTACTGTCACGAGGTTTCAACCTCATTCTTGTAGATCTTGGATTTAAAAAGTCTGCAGTCTTCTTCAGCTGGACTGTGTAAACAGCTTCTCCTATAGGACAGTAAACTTAGCACAGGGCTTAATAATGGTTAAATAACATAAACTAATGTATACTGAAGGCCAAGTCCACCTACTCGTTCACATAAACAGAAGGGAGGGGGATAAGAAAAGCAAAAACTTAAAAAAAAAAAAAAAAAAGTCCTGGGTATTCCGAAAGGCTCACCCATGTTGTCTCTGTAAAATAACAGGATCAGGCCCCAAAAGCTTTTCTGGCTTCCCACATTTGTGTGCAGATTGCCTCTCTCTTCTTGTTGCATTGGACACTGCCAGGCTAAGGTGAAGAGAGAGAATGTGCTTCTTCTAACGGGAAAGCACATCTTGTCATAGTTTCCATAATCAGCTCATTCCAAATACGTCAAGGCATTTGTCCCATTTGCCATAAGGCTGTTCAGGCTACCAGGGAAAGTGGCTATATTCTGAACCAGAAATTCATAGGCACCGTTTTACCAAACCTTTCTTAAAATAGCCAGCTTTGCCATATTAACAGCAGCTTTTGAATCCAAGGGATTTGGTATTCTATTGAACCCTCAAGTTGTTGGCAAATAATTTCAGGCATCTGGCAAACTGATATCTATAAAATGTCAAGCAGCCTTTACTTCTTTGTTTAGCCCAGGAAATCAAACTCCATGTTTGATTTTGGGTCAAGAAAATTGTCTAGCTGGGGTCACTTATGCTCTCAGCCTTCCTGTGTGCTAGAGCTCCCTGCATTTAGAAAGGAAAGAAGTCTCACAGCCATAGGCCACATTTAGCATTTTATTTTTAGCACTGTGGTGATACCAAAAACATGGAAGTAAACAGGAGGTTGTCAGGCATATCTAAATAGCAGGAGAAGATTAAATTCATGTCAGGGAGAACTCTAACTGGCCCCTGCAGTAAAAAAATTGTTTCCCATGAAGTGCTGTTTAATAGAATATTTATAAGATGTAAGCTTCTTTTTCTGATGTTTACAGTGATGATTTTCATGTACCAGGTTAGCTTGCATGCATTTTACCGATTTAATTCTGGCTGGGCTGGATGTGCTGCTGTTCATGCATGCTGCACTGCCCTCTACTGATGAGAATGTGTCATGCTGGACACTGACTTCAAGATCCTTTTCAACTGAACTTTCGAAGTTTAAGGGAACTTTGTTTACGGAAGGAATCTTTAAACTAAAGGAGGCAAAACCGTCTGAGAAGAAAGCAAAGAGTAAAGAGAGGTCACAACTTCGACTCCAGCATCAGTGCTGTAAGAAGTTAATTCATCTATTGATGTTAAATGCTACAAAATCTAGAAGAGATCCATTACAAGAGTTCGGTTATTCCTAAGACCCTGTGTTTGGCCCTCTAGCAATTCCTAGATCCTGCTTTTCTTTTTAAGGTGTAGTCTAAGAAGACAAAATGAAAACACAGCTCAACATTTTTTTTCTCTTTCCAAGCTAAATATACTTACTGGGCTGCTATCTTAATAAATTTTTTTAATAGCTGAACACGCTTGCTTAGCTGAGAACAAAGGCAGATCTCAGTGACGACCCAAAACTGAATTTCATTAAATCTCCTCAGGAACAAATCCAAGTTTGCTGTGGTCTTTTTAAAATTATGCCTTCCAAATGTGTGATAGATTAGCTCCAGCTAGAAAAGAAAGGAAAACAATTTCGCTTATTTGTTTTTAAATCAAAACACCAGCTAGGTTTCTCTATTTGTCAAGACAGTGTTTTACTGGTCAGCAAATGTGAATTCAATCAGATTTGAAAGGCTTCCATGAGGCTTGTTAAATATATAAATATAAACTAGGTTTTACTGGCTTAATATACACAGGAAGACATGGCATACTGTAAAGATTTTTCTTTAATACTCAAAGGCTTTATAGCAGGCTTTATTTATAAACTCAGTATGCAAAAGAATTGTCATGTGGTTTCCATATTGTAGCACATATTAGCACTTACAAACTAAGCAATGCCAGCAGCCTTTATCCTTGCTATCTGAGCTCCTAACACATCTGATCCTGCATCTTACCTCATGCACGCAGTTGAAGAGTTCCCAATCATAAATTGTCATCTGGTATGCTAAATCTTTGGAGCTCATCAGTTCAAAAGTTCCCACTGTTCCAATAGTTGGGCCTTCCTGTTCTGGTAAGGGAGTCTATGAATAATAATGCAAAAATATATCAGAAACTCAACACAGACAAGTATTTAGCACTGAAAGCTTTTAGGAGTTTCTGAGGGGAAAGGATTCTGGAGATGGATGCTTTCAGGAATATCTGGAAACTCTGATGAGAGATGCCTCTGGTCGCAACGCTAGTTGCTTCAGTGTCATCTGTATAGTCACCAATCATCATTATCATCAATTCCACTGACCGAAAAATGTGAACCGCGGCAAATAAGATTCAGTGAAGAGTGACCTGCGGAGGTTCTCTTCTCTTCCACTCGGGCCTGGGAGGTCCCTGGAAACTCTTCTTTTCCCTGGTAAAAATGGAAGAAGTCCTGGGAGACTTTTTTCTCCTATTTCCCACTGAAGCTGCTGTAAAGCAGGTAATGGCATGGCAGTTGGGGACGTTCATCCACAGTGCTACTTCCGACTGCCGGTGGCCATGGTAACACTGCTGCCTCTCCATCTCTTGGGATACACTGCCTGGGGTCATGAGGGGATGGAAAGCTCTGTGAACTGAGGTTACATATGATATCCGATTCCTCTACTCTTGGGCAGATGTTGAGCTGAGGATGTTATTCGCATGGTCATGGTGTTTGGGGCTAGACATTAGAAAACCAAACTCTGCTACTTTCTGGAAGACCCCTCACTAAAAGTTTCCATCTGACTTGCTTATCTCAGTTTTATTTTATGAGAAATGATCTAAAGTGTTTTTACTTAGGAAGATGAATGAGACGCATATATGGGAAGTGCATGTATAATGCAATAGATTTATATCTAAATAGGCAACATATACATTACAAAGTTCCAAAAGTCACAAAAGTGCCTGGCACAGTGGCTCACGCCCGTAATCCCAGCACTTTGGGAGGCCAAGGTAGGTGGATCACGTGAGGTCAGTAGTTCAAGACCAGCCTGGCCAACATGGTGAAACCCTGTCTCTACTAAAAATACAAAAATTAGCTGGGCGTGGTGGCATGTACCTGTAGTGCCAGTTACTCGAGAGGCTGAGGTAGAAGAATTGCTTAAACCGAGGAAGTGAGGCTGCAGTGAGCCGAGATAGTGCTACTGCACTCCAGTTTGGACTACAGAGTAAGACTCCATCTCCAAAAAATAAAAAATAAATAAAATAAAATAAAAAATAAAAACAAAATGATGCTAACTATACTTAGATACTATCCATGTCAGAAGTCCTAATATTATACAAGATCCATCATCATTTTCATCATCACTGTACTCTACAAATGCCCACTGCATTCTGGGCACTAGAGAAATTACATGTTCTGCGGGTAGATGGTTCTTGCATTTGGAAGTTTACAGTCTAGGAGAGGACCAACCAAGCTTACAGTTGAAGGGAATCAACCCTGTCTGGCCCATACAGCTCTCCACACAGACAGCATCTGCTGCTGGTCCTTATCTGCATGTATAAAGAGACAGAAGCAACAACACAGGTGACACCCAGGTACAGAGATAAACAGGAGGAGAACATGAATGGATTTTTTGGAAGTTATTGGATATTTGGAATGAATGTGTAGTCTGAACAGGATCTTGAAGAAGCTGGGCTTTAAAAGATGAAGGAGACAAGCTCGGGCAGGTCAGAATAGCAAGGTTTTCCCTGAGCATCCAGGATGGTCCCTTGGGGTGAAAGGATGGCGACAAGGGCATGAAGGTGGGGAAGCTGTCATGAAACTTGCTTGGCAGGAGCAGAGAGCACAGGGAGTCCCCATGGACAGCGTGAACAGTTAGTAGCACGTCTTCATGTACCAGATTAGGACGTTGTGTTTTGTAATAGACTAGATAATAGACCAGGTGAGTGTCAGCTATAGAGAGCAAGTGACTGTGAATATAAACCCTACTCTAACTGCATAGACTTGGATTGATTCCCTAATCTCTTGAGTGTCTGTTTCCAGCTCTGGTAAATGGGTCATGATACCTATCCCTAGGCTTGTTAAGAGAACTGGATAGGAATGATTTCAGTGAATCACGTAAATACAGTGCCTGGCACAAAGGAGGTCCTCTCCCCCAAATCAGTTCACTTTCTAGAAGTGCTGCAGCAATACAAATACACAGAAAAGTGTGATCAGTGCAATACCTGGATGTAGGAGCTAAATACTGTTGCTCCCAATTTACTCTATGCAGGGGACAGGGGACAGGGAAGAAAAGTGATTCCAAAGTTTTAAATCTTAGGGAACAAACCAAAGCTGATGGGCAAGAAGCATATGGAAGCAAATGAGGAGACTGATTTCAATCAGGGTAGGTCCCAGGTAAAAAAGGCTGGGGAAGCTTATACATTTTAGGAGTTAGGACTGCCTCTCAGAGGATCAAACTGGCCCTGCATGTTCTTCCTTCCCTCCTGCAGCTGCTGTGAACACAGCGCCTCTGCTGCTCTGTGGAGCTGCCCCTCCTACGTTATTCCTGCTGTTCGCTCTCTCCTCAGGATTGGAGATTCCCAGTCCACCTCGCTCCTTCTTCTCCTTGAGGCTTTATAACTTTACATAAGGTGGATAAGTTTACCTAACAACACAGGGAAGAACCTAATATTAAGAAATATGCAAAGTTCTTTTAGTCGTGGATGCTGGTCTATCACTCCTGCATCCCTTTTGAGAGCAACAGAAAGCTCTGTTGAGCCTCAACTTTTCTTTCAGTGGGCAGGGCTCACCAAGTCTCCCTCCCGGCAAAGGGCAGGTTGACCCCTTCCTTGAGCCAAGGAAGAGGCAATCTGAGCAGCAAAAGGTGCTTCTCTCGTAGAAGTGGGGAATGTAAATGCTCACCCTGGACCCCAGGGAAGTGTCTCCTTGGGCCATTTTCTTGTACACAGCTCTGTGGAAATGTCCTACAGATAAGGCACAGCAGAGCTTATGTGGGGCCTGCATTGCCCAGACAGATCTGAAAGCTGCCTACATACAGACACAGAACTCCCGTGCATTTTCTCCCCACGGTTTTTGAGCCATGATTTTTTTGCTAAGGCTGGAGAGGGGTAATTGGGAGAACAGCATTGTTATCCTCCCATTTTCCAGATGAGGAAACTAAGACATAAAAGGGATGTGCAGATTGTCAGTGACAAGGAGATGGCTAAGGTGAGCCACCCAGAGCATCTTCCTTTCCTCGTGCTCCCACACCCTCTGTGTCTAGCTCTGCTGTGGCACTTGTTACGCTGCATCCTCACTGATCACATGCTGGGGTCCCTCACTACACTGTTTGTTCACTGAGGTCCAAGGACCATGATGGATTTGTCTTCAAGACCATTTCAGAGCCAGAACCATCTACAACACCTGCGATGATGTGGCAGGTACTAAGTAAAAGTCTCAGGAACCAGTGAATGGATAAAAGTAGAATCACATTACAGTACAATGGAGTTTTATAGGAATTTGCTCTGTACTGACATTTATACTTAAATAAAATGTGAAGAGAGTAAAGTTTCAGAATCTGAACCCTTAACCCGAGGCTGACTTGCCAGCACTCTACTAATTCTATTGTAGACCACGCAATGTAAGACTAAGATCGAACACTAAGACTTGGTCTATTCCAGGCTGCTTGTGTTAGTCTCATCTCTCTGGCTTGGGCGTAACTGCAGTAAAGATAGAGGCTCTGGGTTTAGTGTCTCACAGAAGCCAGCACAGCCCCAGGTGCAGAGCAGACCCTGCAGAGGCATGTGTGGGTGGATCAGAGAGTGTGGCCAACATTCTCTACCGCAGGGTCATCCTCTGTGCGACTCCTCTTCAATGGGCTGTCCTGAAAGGGAATCTTTAGAAAGCCAGAGAAGGAGCTCCCTGTCCACAGTTATGTGAGGCAGGTAAGGTTTGGCCACTCACAGCACAATGAATGGCAGAGCGGTGATAGGGAAGAAGTTCATGCCCAGGGTACTCAATGCAGAGAACATTTCTTCCAACGAAAGAGGCCGTAAAACAGAGGACAAGCAAGGACTAAGAACTTGGAAGGCTGCAGGACTGTGTGCCAACAAACAGAGGTTTAGAAAGTTAGTATCAGACACCACAGGGAGCTGAAGACAGTCCACACTCCCTGTCTCTCCATGTCATCTGGCACTGCGGCCAAGAACCTGCTGGCAAGAGAGTCCCCAGCACCCGTGCAGTAACAGGTCACATAGCACCTTTGAAGGGGCTGCAGCGGGTCTGGCTTTTTAGGGCTTTGCTTTCCAGGAGAGGGCAGCACGACTCATTTATGACACTTTTTTTTTTTCAATCCCTCAGTATTGAGAAATATTTATTTAGAAAGCTATGAGTGTAGATGACTGGAAAAAATATACGGAAAAGGCTGGGGGCAGACTCAGATCTTATAAGGCTGGTGGTTGAGGAAAGGTGAGTGTGCTTATGGGCTGTGATGGATGAGGGATTAGCAGGAAAACTAATGCCACATTTGCTAAGTTCCTCTCCAGGTGAATTCAAAATATGGTAAAAATCCACCTATCCTCACTGGAGTGTACAAAATGGTACTCTTTAAAACAAAAAATCAGGATTATGATGAGCCCAAAACAACCTCTAAAAAGTCCAAGGAAGAGAATCTTGATACTTATAAGAGCTGATCTGATTAATCTTGAAACCTACTCATGCATCCCTTTTGTAAACTCTCTCTCTAAAATTGGATGTGGTTTACCTCTAGCCCTTGTCTTGTGCCTTCCTTAAAGGAGAAACCCCGTGTATCCAAAGACTGAAGAAACCAGTTTCTCTACCCTCTGAATTGGCCCTCTAGGCTTTCTAAGATATGTTACTAGCTACTCACCTCCATACCAAATTTTGGTAGGATAAATAGAAATGGACAATACCACCTGCTTAAAAGAGAGCAGGCTACTCCGTTATTAGTATGGGCCTATTAGTCCTTTCTTCACAGAAAGATCTGTCTGTATGCTGGGTAACAAGCGTTTCTGGAGACTTAGGGAAGGGTCTGGCCTCTGGCATTTTCTGCATAAGGTAGAGAAAGTGCTTTCAGGGAACAGCATTTCTCTTAGACCAGATGGTGGCTTTGCCATAATGCAAAGGAGCCTGATAAATAGTGATATCTTGCTTTAGAAAAATTATTTCCATCCTGGTATAAGTATTCAGATTCTTAACATTAGTATTTAAACTGGGGACATACCAATGAGGCAAATTACAACAAAGAGTTCTGAAAGCTGAATTATGCCCTAATAGTGGTGCTACTTGGCTAATTTCCACAAAAGAAAATCAAAAGCCCTGAGCATCTCAGATGAACACCTGAGGTTTACCTAATATAGACTACAGAAAAAGAAAAAGCTAAGTACCATTCAAGATTTTTTAGCCACTGGGTTCAGTGTGACTGCAAAATTAGGCTCCAGACAAGTTTTTCTGATTGCAATGCTGCTCTAAGCAGGCCATCCACACCTACCAGTGAATCGAATTGCTCTCGCGGGCAAGCAAACAGGCGTCCATTAATGGTGAGCGTCGTAAATACTGAAACATCATTAGGTTTGAGCACCACCTTTTCTGTGAACATAAAAAGCATGAGATTGCCTATTAAATACATCTGAGATTTGCTGCACTGCCCTAATCACACCAACAAATTGCCAGCTTGGTGAATTACTGGGACACGCAGAGCGACTGCATAAAATAGAGTACTGAAGGGATCCACGGAATAAAAAAGACAGCATTCATGCAGCCCTGTGCCACTCACGATGCCATCAGAAATGGCCACAAAACAGGAATAGAGATGCCAGAGGGTGAATTCACCCAGTTTTGTGCTGCAACCATAATTACTGAGTATGTAAAACCTGCACTTGCTATTTATCTCACAAGTTATGTTTCTAGATGGTAATCACACCCAGGACTTTGGACATATAAAGATCACTTTTTAAAAACTTTGGAGATTTCTGAGACCTCACATGATTTTAGATGCAAAATTGACTATTGTTTTTTCACTTATTCCCTAATTTGGAGGGCAAAAGCATTAACTAGATTAAGCCTCCTCCCACATTAAAAAATTAGTTCTTCAGATGAGAACATGTCAAAAAATTAAAAAATTTAAAAAATTAGTTCATTTAATAAATATTTATTTTGTATTTGCTGCATGCCAGAAACTGCTCCAGGCACTGGGGAGACAGAAGGGAACAATACAGAAAAAAAAAAAAATCCCACTCCAAAAAGCGTTACATCACAGTGGGAGACGCCAACAATAAAGAAAAGAAATAGATTAGAAAGTGAGAAGACAAGGAGAAATAAGTCTCGCAGGAGTGGGGGCTGGGAAGCATGTGTAAGGGGAGGAAGTTAACAGTTTAGAAAGGGAATGAAGCAAACGAAGCAGGGAGCTTCAGTGAGACACTGACATTTGGGTAAAGACCTAAAGAAAGTGAGGGTGGGACCTGGGATATCTATGGGAAGGTGACAAGGGGTCAGTGAGGGCAGATGTCCTGGGCCCTGTGCAACTGGAGCTGAAATGGAAGGGAGATCTTAAAATCCAACATGCATTTAAAAATCCTCCATCAATGGAATCATTCACCTTAAAACATGACGGAAATGGCTCACCTGTTCCTGAAGGATTCCCCCAGATGGCTGTCAAATCATGACTGGAGGAATGAACCTCACTGCTGCTTCCTCTAGTCTCTCACTACAATATGTGGTCATTCCTAAAATGCTTGCCAGCATGAACTGTAATTGTTTTAACTCACCATCTACCTCCTCCCTGGCCTGGGAACGACTTGGGGACGTAAGCTGTGTCTAACTCATTCTTTCCTTCACAGCCACACTGTGGCCAGTACATATGCAATGAATGAATAAATGACATTTCAGAAATGCACCATGTAATCAAGGACAGTGAAAGGAACTGTAATCCCATGGGGGAAAAATATTCCTCATTTCATTTGAGCCAGGCTCCTAGCCTCTCTACTGAGTAAGGAGAAAAACCATCATCAGTTTCAAAGAACTAGCTTCTGACCACTTCCAACTTTGGACTTCTAGAAACCCATGGCCTTGAGCTTGTCCAGCTAGATTTCCTCTTAGGGTCCATATTTCTCAGGGCTCCAAGGCCTAAAACATTTTTGAATAGAGTTTAAACTGAAAGAACTCCAGGCCAGCATCTACACAAGAGTCCTCAGTTCCAGTCACCTTTCTGGTTTAGAGTGGGTACCTACAAGATAGGGCACATTAGAAACCCAGCCTGCCTCTACCCATACTGTTTCTGTTATTAGTGGAAGCATACATAAGCACCAGTTCATCCTCCAGGTGAGCCTCACATGACCACACTAACTTCTTACATAGTTTCTGCTTGGATGGAAAGTCCCGTTTTGCAGAGCCCATAATGCGAATTAAGGCTGTTACCTCCTCCAGAACTCATCTTGACTATGATCAGGCCCTCCCCAGAGCCCAGCTTGTCGGCAACGGCGCTGATGACTTCCTTCACCGAGGCGGCCACTGGCACCCGAATGGTTGTGTAGGTGTGGTCCATGCAATAGACCTTAAACAGAACTATGCAAAGGCAGTAACAAGGTAGTAAATCAGTCTTAAGAGTTTTCAATAAAACTGTAGTTATGAAAAATGTTTAGGCATCCTCTCCAATTTGCATCATTTTGCCATTTTTATTACTATATTTATTCATACTCATTTACCCCATGCCTGCCCCTTCTAAACTGCTTACCTTAGCATTGGTCTAAGAATAGGTGCACATATGGTTGCCAAGTCCAATTAAAAGAACAAGAGATATTGGTGAAACCCCACAAATAGGTCATGGGAAAAAATGCAGAGTGTCTTCAGGCTGATGTTCAGGGTCTGAAGTACTACACTGTAGGCAATTTACAGATCACTGCTACCCTGTGTGGTGGTGGGGAGCCACCATTCACACCTCTGCACACAGGAGGGCTTCCGCCTGGGCCATCAGCACGTGCTGATACTCCTGCTCACTTGCTTCAGTGGCTTGTGTGCTTTGGGGCCAGGCCACGTAAGCTTGGATGCTATTTAGCTCAGCAGACTTAGATCAGCAGATGTGGATATGGCACCCCGAGTCTCAGCTCTGAACACAAAAATCCTGGGAGCAATTCCCATTATTGTATTGTAATTCCTGGGTTTAGAGGCAGTCCTAAATGACGAGATTCATTTATAGCTTTAAATGAAATTTTTATCATTATTATTGTGACTATTTTTGGTTGTGATTCTTTGGAGAATCTTAAACAACCAAACAAAAGCCAGCATCTTGATCTTCCTGATGTAAAGCCTCCATGCTCAGGGCTGTGCTCAGGGCCAGAGCATTGTCCCTGGGCAGGATGCTGGTGATCCACTGTCTCCTAGGCACCCACTAGGTGCCAGCTACCTTCCCACCAGCTTTTCCCAGGGGTGGGCAATCCTGACAACCAGACCCTGAGATCATCTTCATTTCCTCCCAGGAAAGGGGTTAAGCAGGGAGAGGCTGAATCAGGGAAGGGTAGACAGGCACCTCGGCTCCAGGCACAAGAAGAGTTTAAGGACATAAATCATCAGGCCACCAAAAGGCACCTCCAAGCAAACCATCTGGAGGGCAACAGGGCACCTCCAAAAGAAGTTATTCTGTGGGTCCAAGGTGATGCTTACCATTATCCTGACTCTAAATAATCTATACAACTATGAGTTAGTTGAAAGAGGGTTCTCACCTTCATCAGAGCCACGGATAGGCTGGCGCTTCTGAGCTCTCTCATCACCTGTATTGAACTGTTGCAAAAGAACCTTGTGCTGTAAAAACAACCACAGCAAGTGCCATAAGGGAGAGTGACCAATGCACACTAGCAACTCAGAGGAGACACATCTGAGAAGCAAGCAGAGTCAAGAAATTAAGACAATATATTTTGTGCCTACAAAAAAGAAATCACTTTTATGTATACTGCAATATAATATTTCTGGGGAATTGTAATTCTACAGGGCACAGACAGAGAGTTCAAGTTCATGCCATTTACCTTCTTTTGTGGTGCCTTTGCATCTTCTGAGCTACGAGAAGTAGAGAAAGCACATTATTTAATACCATTGCTACTATTAAATTGCCTTATTTGCATATAACTAATCTTATGTTAGAAAATGAAATCACAATCACAGAATCCTTTCAGGAGGCAATATGAACTTCCTCATTTTAATAGTAATAGATCAAAGCAGAAGGGTAGACAGCAAAGATATCAGCTCTTGTCAGAGGCAGATTCCTGGCAGAACCGATGTTCAAAGCCAGGATTTCTAGCTTTCAAAGTCTTATCTAGCAGCACACTCACTCTCTGATACTGCATTTAATCTATAGCTCAAGTAATAGCATGTGAAGACCTTGTGGTTCATTGAGAGGACACAAATATTCACCATCAACAGCTTTGGCAGCAGACAGTGAATTTTCCATATAAGTAATTGCCCTCAAACTTTCTTTAAATGCCGCTGGCCACGTTATTGCCAGATTCACTGCCTTGAACCTAAGGGACCCACATTTATTGAGTTGGACTCCACACAGGAGGATCTTTTCTTTCCCAGGCTTTCTTTTGGCAGCCTTCTAGCACAGAATGAACAGAATCTCAGTCCTTCTGTTCCTCTGGCCTTACTGTACCACCTATGCCCTTGGTCCAGTCTGCTTAAATCAAATCAAGCAGGGCATGGCTATGAAAAGACCAGCTTTAACTTTTCCTGTGGGCAAAGGATGTTTTGGGACTTACTTGATGAAAGCACACCCCCAAAGCCAAGCCCCTCCTTACATTTGCTTGACAATCTTCTCCAACTCCGGCAGTTGCTCCTTGAGGGCAGCAATCATCCGGGCATCATCTGATACAGATACATAAAACTCCTGTAATTGGCAAAAGTCACAGGCTTTTAACAAGAACTGCAAAAGGCACATGATTCTGTCAAGAGCAATAAAGGTGTGTCCCTATGTCATCTGCTTCACCAGCATCTCCAGACCATGGCTTCATGGACTGGAGGAAGAACAAAGAAGAAAATGTTACACCATGTCTAAGTTCAAAATTGGCCATGAGAAAAAGTCTTGGAAATAGATAGTGGCAATCAATGACTGCACGGGCATCAGAAATGAAATGAACGCCACTGAACTATACCCTTAAAAATGGTTACAATGGGAAAATTTATATTAGATATCTATTTTACAACAATAAAACTTCAATTCAAAATAAATTGCAGGTGAATTATTTGTATGATATTTATATGAAAGCCAGTGTTTTGAAATGGGTCATTTTGGAGTCCACAAAAGAGCACTTTTTTTACTTCTTTTTTTTTCAGGGGAACTTCAGTGTTCATTCTCACATTATTTTGGCATGTATTGTTTATTTGCTAGGTGCTACTCATTCGTGGTTATGGTTGGTGGTAAGATGCTGCATGGTCTTCAGCACTGTAGCGAATTTATGCTGAGTTTGTGCCACCAACTCAGGACTCTCTGCTGCCCTTCTGGGAGCTGTCCTGACCCTGCAGCTGCAGGTGTGCCTGCTCTGCTTAGGAGCAGAACTCTGCTCTGCAGCAGAAGGTGAGAACCATGGCAGTGCCAGCTTCACCACCACTTTAGTTCATCTGCAAAATGATCCTGTACTCAATGAGTAGAGGCCATGAGTCAATGTATGACCCCAAGCTACCGCCATTCCTCACATTTTCAAAATACTTCATTCCTCAGCTTGGAGGGATGCTCACGGTCCATTTTCCCTCCCTGCCTTGCCCCTCTGGCTGTGAAATGATATGAATAGAAAGGAGAGAGGGTGTATGTTTCTTTTGGATAATTTATAATTTTAGAACACACAGATTGAAAAAGTTTGAAACGGAAGTAACATTGCCTTTTGCCTGCACAGAAGTAAGGTCTTCATCCAAATTTTGGAGGGGAGAGTGACTAACTGGGCTTAAATGTCAGGATCAGTGCTGTAATTTGGGGCTAGAGTTACGGGAAGGAATGGGGAAGTGCAGCTTACAGCAGTGTTCATGAACCGCTTTCACAGCCTACCATTTCTGCTTCTGGCAATTCCTAAATAAACGATCTGCTCCACTCCACTCAAAAATATCTACCATTTGATCTAGTAGTCCCACTTCTAGGAAGGTAATCAAGGACAGACTCACTTGCACAAGACTTTTTAACGTACTACTATTCTAGGAAGGTGAAAACTGGAAATGATGTGAACACCCAACAATAAGGGAACACATAAATGTATTTGTGACACGGCTACTCAATGGTCATCAGAAATTTTTTTGATTATTTCAGGCGATGTAAAGAAATTTGTATTATAAGGACTGTACTGACAGAAAAATTCTTATATCAAATTAAATGGAAAAAGCAGCCTGCAGAATAATGGGTGCTACGTGACTACAAGATAAAACATACAAAGAAAAAGAGACTGGATGAAAATACATGAAAATGCTACCCATTATGGAGTCAGACTGTAGTTCCTTTCTGATGAATGAATGTGTTCACAAAGTCTTGCATTTGCAATGACAGTCTCTCCAGGGAAGCTGCTGAGCCCACAGGTAGGTCCCTATATTGTAGGACAATGGTGTATTCTTGGAAGGGATGACCCCCGCCTACCTCCAGAAAGGCCATAGACACATCATCCTCTTGTAGGAGGTCTCCATACATGGCAGCCCACTGTAGAACCAGGCGGATGACTCGCCTCTTATTGTTGAGGGCATAATCCATTTTCTCCTGTTCTGTACCTTGTGAAGGCTGTGCGTGGTAAGTGCCGAGGAGTCAAGGAAGAAATTGAGCCATTTCACACTCATTTCACATGCTTCTTTCAAAGGTAAAGAGTGACAGATCCCAGCTTCAGAAAGCCAGGCTTTTAGACAGATAGAATTCCTCCCCTAGGCCCTCATGAAAAACCTCACAGAAAGTGTCTATGCCAAATGCATGCAATTCCTTGTTAATTCCTGCTGACTCTGGCCTGATAGTTGCCCAAGGGATTCGACTTTCACAGACTCCCCCTGGATTTGGTGTGGACAAGGATTCTTGTGTCTAGCTCTAGCTATCATTCTCTGCCAGGATCTGCCTTGCCCTTTGCCGCTCTGGATGGTAATGTTTCCTGCCGTTGCTTCTCTCTGGGTGCGTTTCCACCTGTTGTTGGTTTTCAAAATTCTGCCCGAATCTCTGTAATCCCCTCCCTTCCAAGTGGGCATCTAGTCCTGCTGGGACCATGGCTGATACAAAGAGTGCATGGGTGGGCAAGCGAGGCTGAAGGTAGATAAACCCACCTAGAGGTAGGAAGAGGAAAGGCTCCTGCTGTACCAATTCTCTGGTGAGGGCCTCAGACACACTTTTTACACCATACCTTCTTCTCTTGTGTAGAACCACGACTTACCTTATTGGCTCTTTGCACATTTACGGCTACCATCTTAATTGCAAGCACCTTGAGGCTTGGGTTGATGGTCATTTGTCCTGTATTCTACACCATTCCTAGCATACTGACTTTCACCCAGAAACTATTTATTCATTAATGCAACAAGTACTGATTGAGGGTCTCCTATGTGCCAAGAGTAAAGGTCCCTGGTCCATTCTTGTATGTACTACACAAGGACAACATCATAGGTAATCAAGAAATATTTTAGGTTAGACATACCATTCCTTTTTCAATGATTTATAGTTCATATTATAGATAATTAGTTCATAAAATAACTTACTCTTCACAATTTACAATATAACTTGCACACAAAGTACTTCAGTTCAACTCTTATAGCCTTGTGAGGAAAGTGTCACTCTGTTTCTACAAGTGAACAAACTGAAACTAAAGAAGCATAAATGGCCAGGATTACATAGTGAGAGTGCAGAGGTTTCGAATGTAAGACTCCTGATGTCTAGTGTTCTTCCCATTACCCAACACCCCCATTCCTCACAGCGAGCTACAAGACTGGCCCTGTCTTAGCTTCCTACCCTGCCTTGAAAGACGTTGTAGAAAACCGGCTTATGGCAGTGCTGTGCTTGAGAGCTAAACCAGTAAAGGGCCTTTTCTAAAAGGACTGTAAATAATCATGATCAAGGTAAATGACAGAACCTTAAAGCAAAGGTTTACTGCATGTAAATGGGTTGCAAAATGGCTTTCATAAATTGAGCACAAGATTCATAAAAAAGAAAATTGCTCAACCTGTATTGCTACAATTCTCTCTCAGCTTACAATAAAGAAAGGAAGAAAGATCACTTTATGTGAAAATTATTTCTTTTCTGATTAACTCTTTGGTCTCTTGCTTGCATGCATTTATAACTGAGTTTTTCTTTCCAAAGAGTTGCAATGCTGGACATTATATTTTATGACCGTTTTTTAATGGCATGTAGGAGCATAGTCAGACACATGGTAGGTACCAAATAAGAAAGTCTTGACTGATTGAAAAATATGTACTGGTTCACCCAAGAGTGGGAGGATATGGGTTCAAGTCCTCTAGCTGCCAACACTTACCTATGCGATCTTGTGTAAGTCACTTAGCCGCTGCATACTTCCATTTACTCACCCATGAAATGAGGAGGTGAGAAGAAATCATTTCCAAATTCCCTGTCAGCTACCACATTTAATAACGCTAAGGCAAGGTGGACCAAAGCAGAATCAGGTAGGTACCACAAACTAACATAATGAAAACACAATGCTGCCTTGCCATTGTGCTGTCTTTGGTTTAGTTTTATGGTAACTTGTGTTTGTGTAGAAACTTGGATGACATCAGGCTTTGGCAAGTGCTATCTTTTTCATTTCCATGGCATAGGAGCCAAACGGAGACAGTAAGAATGGCCAAGGTGCGGAGTAGGGGTGTGGACTGAGGAAGGCCAACCCCTATAAATGTAAGAGTCGGTGGAGATTCTGAATTCTGAGTGCAGTATGTGTCAAAGCTCTCACTAGGCTGGGCTCGCTCCCTAGACTGCTGTCCCAAATAGCCTGATGCCACTATGGACCATGTATGTTCCTCACCGGGCACCTGAGGCTAAGCTTCTTCCCTCTAGCCCCTCTTCTAGGTCTAAGTGATAGTGCCTGTGAAAGACGACCTTTCTGATGGCCTTGTGCTGTGAAAAATGAGCAAATTTAATTCTCTCTCAGATCATGCCAATTTAAAAGATGTCACACTGTGCCCTAAGTTACTCTATAAACTACGATCCTATTTCACTACACATGCAACATGAGTACATTTTAAATCACTCAAAGATGGAAACAGCATAGAGAGGAAAGGGAAGCTTTGATTGAGCTGGTAGTAATAGAGTGGTGAACGCTTAGCCTAAATTTAGAAATATAACCCCAACATAGGACAATTAAGGCGCTAATGTGGTTTTTAAAAAGTAAATATATTTTCAAATGAATTAATATGCTTTTCAGAGAAAATACATCAAAGTGCTTTACAAGTACTTAGGCAAAGAAACTATTCAAATTGATCCAATTGATTCACCAATTATTAATTAATAGACTACTTTGAGTAGAGCACCATGCTAGGTTCTGGTGATACAATGGGCACAGTCCTATTCATCTGAACTATTACATTGGACAACATGTTGAAAAGGAGGTATTCACATGTGTAGGAGAGAAAGGAGGAGTGGGGAGAGAGAGAGAGAGAGATAAGAGAGCGAGAGAGGAAGGAGTCTTTCCTACTTGTTATGATAACATATGTATAGAACTTTATAATTCATAAAATAAGCTCAATATTCTTACGCTATCAAAAGATGCTTTCTACAAACCTGAGGAAAAAATATTTACCAGTGAGGAAATGGAGATTCAGAGAGAAGAGATCTGGCCAAGGTTGTTGAGTGAATAAATGGCAGGGCTTGCAAATTCAGATGGGGCTCTTTCCACTATTCCCACCCCCACTATCCTAACCAGTGGCTATAGCAACTAGACCTTAGTGCTTGGGTTCATGAAATTATTAAGAATAAATGCATCCAGAAAGCAAAAATCTTAATGAGAAAGAAATTCCTTTTGTGTGAGTGTGTGCACACTGAAGTTTCAAGGTTCCCGCGCTGATTCTGCATGTTTAGTAACCAGGGCTGAGCACCCCTTGTCTTTGATGAAGAACCCCACAGTCTCTAGGGAGACAGAATTGACCAAATTCGGAGGGACTGAGAAAGGCTTTCTCCCTTTACCTCTGGGAAAACAAAAGGAAGCACTGACTTATTTCACAAAGTCTCATTTGTCCCCTCATGGATGTTTATTTACTAAAGTGAGGGTGGGGGTGATACTACTTTTATAGCTGAATCCAGGCATTGCTCAAGGATTCTGCTCCTCCAGAAGCGACACATAGGGTTCCCTTTCTGAAATGTCTGTTGGATCAGGTTCTTAAGAAACACAAAGAGAACTTTGTATACAATTGATTATACCTGAAATGGTTACACATCAGACGCTGAGGTTTCTATTCATTCCCATAACAATCTCCCCAGGCTTTTAGAAAGTTTGTAATTTTTAGATTTTATTTAACTCCTACAAAAAAGGTAGGAAGGGGGAAAAACTATATTCCTTTCAGGTAGCAGCCAAAGAATAAAGAATATCCTACTAGTTCCCTTGTCTCAATATGATGTCAAAAGTGCAATCTAAAAAGAGTAACATTTCAAATATAGCATGTTCATAAATTCAGACACATCAGGAAGGTTGAAGAAGCCTTCTCTGGCTAAAATTGGAATAATGCATGATCAAGAAGTGCTTTTATTGAATAAGGCCATGACTCATGATATGATGACAGTTGGGTCCAGGAAAGAAGAAATATGGTTGCCTGAACTCATGGGGAAAGAGATGCAGAAAGACAACATGGTTCCTATATCTCATAAAGTTCTAGTTTTTGTAAAGTCGGTAAGGCAATATAAAATTACTTACTGAATTAGTATTTTAAACACCATTAAGAAAAGGCCATATAGTTTGAGTGGCCAAACTTATCACTGATACATTTGAGTTGATTTCAGATAAGTCATGGAATCACAGCATCTCTGTTTCAAGAGCCCTTTGATTACATTTCCTTCAACTCTATCACCTTAGAGGTAAGCAAACCGAGGCAGAATGAGTTTAGGTGATTTTTCCAAATTTATCAAAGGAATTCTTGGAACTAGAACTCAGTTTTCTTATTTTCTTCCCCAGTACTCTTTTTACCTGTCTATGTTGTTGTGTTTTGTCTGATATTAACATTACTTTCTTTACACAAACATAGATTATATAGCAAAGTCACATGACTTCAAAGTTTGTTGGGAAATAGGAAAATCCGTCTGAGATATAGAAATTGATCTCCCAAATCTTCATAACAAAGCACATGCAGAAAATCAAGAGTTAACTATTGCAGCCTTCATAATCTGATAGAGAGGTACAGGAATTGTTAATACCTGAACGAGATCCCCTCTGCTACAGTTTAATACCTGTCAATTAGGAAAGCAGTAGCTCACTGCGACTGAGCAGACATTGTTAAATCTGGTCATCCAAATTCCAACTTCAAGATTCGCCTACACAGTTGAGTATCTCTTTTCCCAAAGACTTGGGCCCAGAAGTGTTTTTGGATTTCAGATTTTTTTTTTTTTTTTTTTTGGATTTTGGAATGTTTGCATTACACCTACTGGTATGAGAGCTCAAAAAATTTCGAATTTTGGAGCATTTTGGATTTTGAATTTTCAGATAAGGAATACTTCACCTGTAATAAAGTATTTCTCACCATCTGGAAGCATTAAATCAGAATCCTTAACAGAAGGAACGAGGTCGTAAACTCACTGTTAATTTCTGCATTTTCTAGCTAAGGACTGGGCACACAAAAACCTTCAATGTTCTTTGATCAACTGATTACAAACAATTTAATTGCACAGTTTGGAATGCTATAACTAATGCACTTTTCTAAAAAAAAAAAAAAAAACCTTTAAAAATATCACAGCTATTTAAGAGCCTTTATCTAAGTTACCCGGAATCCCATTTTGTCAAGATGTCAAATACAGATCAGAGGTACGTTCTAAATAAGTTCATACAGAATTTAATTGCAAAACATCTGGTACATCTTTTAAATAGAATCTTTCAGCTATTGGGTATTTAATCTACAGGATGACAAACTTTCAGAGTGACTAAATCTTCACTGAACTGAACCACCTCCTTCAGCATTGTGTACATGTGACTGAGAGCAAACGGAATCTGTTTGCAGTGAGGTTTTAGGGCTGAGAATCAGAAGAGGTGAAGGCCACAGTGTAGGCTACAGTTTTTCTACCCTGCCAACAGCAGGCTTAATATTCCATTGAGTCATTTTCCTCATGCCGGCTCTGCCGTTCAAACACTGTAATTATTTCATATATTTTTACCTAGTTATTATCTTACTCACCACAGGCACCTGTAATTTTTCTGTACTTTTTTTTTAACTGCTCATTTACTTATTCTTAATTCAGCTAATAATGGTTCCATGTATTAAAATTATCATGGGGAAAGTAAGTGAAAACCTCCCAGGATGTAGAGGCAGCAGATTCATTACAGCCTACAACAGGGAATAAAATATTATGTATACTTTTTGCAGTAAGTACATGCTAATTATGCAGCTATTTATAAAACACTTAACAACATTCAAACTGATGCTCTTCAATGTTGTTGTTTTTTAAAACCCTGCTTTGCATACAAGATCTCTGCTTGCAGCTGAAAACAAACTTTGGGGGTCATCTGCCCACTGACAAGACAAAGCTTTGGTATCTTCTTTATAATATGCCATATTTCTCTCCTGATGGTATAATAATAGCAACATTTATATGGGGTTTTAAGGTTTATAATGTATGTTCACACACATAACCTCATTTGATTTTCACAACAACCGGGTGAAGTGGGTAGGGCAAGTATAATGTATCAGTCCATTCTCACGCTGCTATAAAGAACTGCTCAAGACACTGGATAATTTATAAAGGAAAGAGTTCCGCAGGGCTGGGGAGGCCTCAGGAAACTTACAATCATGGTGGAAGGGGGAGCATCATGTCCCTCACATGGTGCCAAGAAGGAGAAGTGCAAGTGAAGGTGGGAAATGCCCCTTATAAAACCATCAGATCTCATGAGAACTCACTCACTATCATGAGAACAGCATGGGGGGAACCACCCCCCGATCTAATCACCTCCCACAGGGTTCTGCCCCCAACACATGGGGATTAAAATTCAGATTACAATTCGAGATGAGGTTTGGGTGGGGACATAGAGCCAGACCATATCATATAATTACCCCTATTTTACAGAAGGGGCTTGGAGAGGTTAAGCGTAATTGCTGAATAATGTAACTTATAGGACACAGGTCTTAAACACAGGTCTTTCTACTTCAGAGCTTTTGCTTTTTTTACTATAATCTGGGCTTCTTGTCTTTGTGGAGCAGCCTGACATCCTGACCACTGGGTCTATTTCTTCCTTCATATGGCGTGTTCATAAAATGCAAGTTCTGAAATTACACTGCTTAGGTCCCATCCTGGCTTCCCCACCTATATAAAAACTGTACGATCTTTGGTAAGTTAATTGACAATTTAGAGCCTTGATTTCCTCATCAGTAAACTTCAGAAGATTGCTGTTAAGGATGAAATGAGATAATACAGGTAAAACATGTATCTGAAACATATTAAGTATTCAGTAAATCTTAGCCACCAATGTTATTACTGATTCTCCTCTGGAAGTCATTTAAAATATTTTCAATGGACAGTTGTGGAATTTTTCATAAGACCTGGCATTTCTGGGTTTAAGTTTGTGATGTTACTCCTGTCCACACAAGCTGCTCCTTTGTTTGTGTGTGCCTATTAACTTTGAGCTCACAGGAGCGCCTTCTGTACCATCAATTTCTTTAATTATCTTCCATTTTCTTGCTCAGAATATTTTTCCCACTGATTTTCAGAATTCTCCATGTTTTTACAAGTCTCTAGTTCTTGACTATTCTCCTTTTAAGTCTCAAGCCAAGGGCTTGTACTCATAGCACAGCAGTTAGGACGTGCCCTAATGCAATACACTGCTTGGGTTCATATCTTGTTCTAACATTTACCAGCTATGTAGCTTGGGGCAAATTATTTAGCTGCTTGAACTCACTTTCCCTATTGTAAAAAAACAAGATTAGAAGAGTACATAGTGTTGATAGGAGGCCGAGAACATGTATATGAAATATTTTTTAGCATATCTGATAAGACAGTCATTTTTTTTCCCAAGGAGCATATCATGTTCATAACATCGTCAAACAAAGTCTTCTTTATTGGAAACAAACTCTCAAATTGCATATCTGCAGAAGCAGCTTGCTCTGATGGTGACGTATGGATCAAACACTTTTCAGAATCAAATGGGGACTATGATGACAAAATCTGGTTACAACAAAATTTAAGCTGAAAGTTTTTCTAGGAAATCTAAAAAACGTTCCTAA
Source organism: Macaca mulatta (assembly GCF_049350105.2). NCBI lineage: Eukaryota > Metazoa > Chordata > Mammalia > Primates > Cercopithecidae > Macaca > Macaca mulatta. The sequence goes on along the minus strand of NC_133417.1, from coordinate 77,905,243 downwards.
AAACTTGGCTTCATTTAAAGAATATGAACCTGCTGCTATTATGTGAATCTTTCATCAAAAAGAAAAGCAGATTTTGATAAACGTTCCACTTATAAAACCCAAGTCAACTTATAAAGAGAACATCTCCAGATCAATTTCACAAAGATTTTTATGACAGGGACCCTAATTTTTCAGTGAGGGAAGCTGTTGTTTTTGCTTCTGTACAGGGATGACACACAGAAAAGGTGGATTTAGTTAAAACTTAGTGGCAAATCCATGTTCTATTTTTTTTTTCTTCTTTTTTCTTTTTTTTTTCTTTTTTTTTTGAGACGGAGTCTCGCTCTGTCACCCAGGCTGGAGTGCAGTGGCCGGATCTCAGCTCACTGCAAGCTCCGCCTCCCGGGTTCACGCCATTCTCCTGCCTCAGCCTCCCGAGTAGCTGGGACTACAGGCGCTCGCCCGGCTAGTTTTTTGTATTTTTTAGTAGAGACGGGGTTTCACCGTGTTAGCCAGGATGGTCTCGATCTCCCGACCTCGTGATCCGCCCATCTCAGCCTCCCAAAGTGCTGGGATTACAGGCTTGAGCCACCGCGCCCGGTCTTTTTTCTTCTTAATTCAAGAAACTAAACTCATTATTTCCATGCCAAAAGCAAAAAATTTGTGATGAATACTAAGCTAAAGAAAACTCGTATACTAACAAAAAAATCTGTCCAAAATTATTGCTGTTTTAAAATTTCTGTAAGTTTAAATATCAGCCATTCATCCTTAAGATTCTTTTAGCTGCAGTAAGAATCTGTCCTAAACAACAAACACCTATATTCATTGACATGAAAAGATAATCCACTGGCAGAGTAAGCTTCAGGACCAGTCAAATGCTAATGATGTTATCACAGACCCCCGTTTTTCCTCGCTGTCTCCTCATTCCAGCTTTATCTTGGGGTTCATTCCCATCATGGTTGTAAGATAGCTGCTGCTGGCAATTGGGGTTACAGGCTTCCTGTTTTTTTCTCCTAAATGTTAAAAAAGTTTTCACCAAAAGCCCAGGAAGCCTCTCTTTGAATTCCATTGGCCCAGTCTAGCTTGGGTCTGGCACTGGAGAACCAGTCTTTGGCAAGGAAGGCTAATTACTACGAGTGGCTAAAATGACCAAGTAATAAGGCATGTATGTTGGCAAATCAACCACAATGTCCACTGCAAACCACTATTACATCAGTGCTACATGGACTTCCTCCAAATGTCTACCAGTACATGCAGGATCTCAGGCAGTTATTAGACCTTTCTGTACCTTGATTTCTCCTATATGTGAAATGAAATAAATAACAGGCATAGTGGCTCATGCCTATAATCCCAGCACATTGGGAGGCCAAGGCAGGCGGATCACGAGGTCAAGAGATCGAGGCCATCCTGGCCAATATGGTGAAACTCCATTTCTACTAAAAATAAAAAAATTAGTTGGGTGTGGTGGTGCCTGCCTGTAGTTCCAGCTACTTGGGAGGCTGAGGCAGGAGAATCGCTTGAACCCAGGAGGCAGAGGTTGCAGTGAGCCGAGATCGCGACACTACACTCCAGTCTGGCGACAGAGCAAGACTCTGTCTCAAAAAAACAAAACAAAACAAAACAAAAAAACACAAAACAACAACAACAAAAATAATATACCAGACTTTTTGCTTTACATTTGGAGAACTGGTGTTGGAAAGATAAAGTAAATAATGTGAAAATACTCTGAATCAGAGAGTTACTAAAATTCAAAATAGTATTGACTTCGTGTGATCACTTACTAAACTGAAGGCCAGCCTGCAGTTGCACAAACAAGAATATGGCAGAGTTTAATCATAAAGCACAAAATTGAGACAATAGGAGAGCAATTTGGGAATACATGTCAGAAGCATTAACATACTACATATTCTTTGCCTATTTTTAGGAATTTAAAGTGAGTACATTTTCATATACTTGGGCAAAGATTTAGCTGGAAGGATGCCGATTCACTCCATTGTGTTTGTTATAGCAAAAAAAATGTGAAAATAATCTAAATATCCAATAGGTAGAGGCTGAGAAAATAATTATGACATATCTATTGATACTATAGTCATTAAAAATGATAATGTGTCCTTCTCATCTTTGCCCCCTTGTTGCCCAGTACTTTATGTGACACATTTCCAGTCGTCAATAAATGTTTATGGAATTATCTAGAAGAAAAAAAAGATGATATAGTTTTATCTCTATATATATTAGTTTGGAAAGATATTCACAATATACCACTAAGTGAAAAATAGCATATTACCAAAAAGCACATGTAACATTATTTAATTTATATAAAATCTTATGTACATAAAAATGTATACATAAATTCCAAAATTTTAAAAACAAATTTATTAATGGTGGTGAGATACCAGGTGAACTTTGCTCTCTTCTCCTTTTGTGGTAATTAAAATTTTTTGGAATGAGAATGTTTTATTTTTAAGGATGACAACTATCTATATTTAGAAAAATGGCATAGAAAAATAATGGCATAGAAAGATATTCATAAAATATTGCTTAATTAAAAGGTATACAAAATTATTTACAGTATGATCCCATTCTTACATTTAAAAACATATATCTATATGTATAGAAAAAAGACTAGAAGGATATACACAAAACGGTTAGCAATACTACACCTGAGAGGTTATAGGGTTATATACAGGTGGTTTTAATTTTCTTTTGAAGACTAAAGGAAAATTGAACTCAATTTTAAATGCAGATTTAAAAAAAGATTAAAGAACCTGGAGATGAAAAGTATAGAAATTGAACAAATATGATTTTCAAACTCATTATAAAGCACTTGTATTCATCGGGTCAAATCATGTCCAAACTGTGTCTAATGAATAGAGAGTCTCTCTCATTAGCACATAAAAGGCCTGATATATTAATGTTCAGCAGAGTTCTACTATCTTTCTCCATGGTAAAAGCAAAATTGGAAGAGACACACAATGTGGATTAAGAACAGAAATATGTGTCAGTAGCTCAGGGCTCAAATCTTTTCTGTGCTAGTAATTACCTTTCTCTGAGCAATTCATAATTTTTCATTATTCTAGTTTATTGATTTAGAAAAATAGCAGTAAAAATACTGACTTCTTCATAGGGCTGCTATGAAAAGTTCCAGATGTTAAGCACTTCAAAAATACTCCACTAAAGCAACTGACTAATGAAACATGGTTAAGTATTTTACTATCCCTAATGTCCCACGTTAAAAACATAGGGGTTAAACCACTTGTTCAAGTTTGCATTATACATCCCTGCTGCTTGCAGGTGTGCTGTTAAGCAGTTTATGATACAATATATTGTCTTGAAATGTTCTTAAACTGTAATTAAAGGTTACAGAATCATTAAAATTTAAACAAGCTTTGAAATAAATAAGTTGTGAAGACAGAGAGAAAAAAAAGGCAAACTCCAGGTTTGGAATCATCTGGAGGACTCAGCTACTTGCCCTGGGCAAGCCACTCCTTTTTTTGTTTTTTATGGGGGCTGGGGGTAACTTCAGGACCCTCGTTTGTAACACAAAGCTAATACTAACCCAATAAAATCCTGTCAGGATAAAGTGGTATAATATTGGTCAATGCTCTTAGCATGCACCTGACACAGACAGAGCTGATTCAAAATAGAACAGTGAAGAGAATCTAAGTTCCCACAGGGCCAGATATGAGGGAGGTGGTCTAAGGGACCTAGATAATATAGATTACACCCAGTCATCCTGGATTCCCCCATCTACAGAAGAAAGAAGTCGGATTTGATGTCACAGCTCTTCCACGCCTGTTTGCTTTCTTGCCTTCCCCTCTCCCTCCCCGCCCGTATCACTTTTCCCCACTCCTCCCTATCTGGGCAGAAACAGACCTTCTCTCTAGAGCACTATTTTAAAAAGAGAAGTTAGTGATTTGAATGCTCTCAATCAACTCTTGAAGGGGAACAAGCTAATAAATGAAGAAGTTAGAATCTGAAAAAAAAGACAAGTGCAGTGTTTGGGGCTTGGAGTTATAAAGATGCTGTGCCTTGGCCCACTGAACTCCCTGACTTGTCCTTGAGTTTTGTTTGCCTTAGGCTTATCAACCTTCTAACTGCTAAAAAAAAAAAAGCAAGTCTAAACTCAATGGTGGATTTTATTTTTCCTTCCAGCAAATCTCAAAGGTCTATAATGATTAGTGCGTGTGGAGTTAAAAGAGCACAGAGATCCTGAATGTGTTCATTTTACTTGAGAAAAATTGAGTATGTGCCAGAAAAAATATATAATATAAGTAAGTCTCATTAAGCCATCATTACTCAGTAAGACAGTTTCCAGGCAAATAAACACACAAATCTCCCTCTTGCAGCTCCCTCTGAGTTGCACCTTCAACTCAAATCTCCTGTCCTCATACATTGTTTACTTCAAAGAGAATTATGAGTGAACAAGAAAATGAGAATCAGGTAGGGTAATTATAATCTTGAATGAGGAAAACATGCCAACATTCATTGAATTGCTAAAAAAAAAAAAAAAAAGAAGAATAAAAGAGCCATTCTCCTTCAATATATTTAACTGATCAAAAGGGCCAAAGTGATTTGGGGTCTAAATTTTTGTTGTTCTAAAAATAAAACAAAATCTTAGAATATACTTTCACATGCTCCCAAAATTGAGTGTGAAGCTCACTAATAATACCCACTTCTTTTATTCCACTCCCATTTTCTGAGAATGTTTGCTCTGTGCTACATACCAGCATCAACTGGGCCATTCCAAACACTGTTGAAAAGCTGTCCCAGACAAACTTGGCCTTCAAGCTATAGAGGAATTATCACTGGATTTCAAATTTTGGGTCTTTAAGTCAATAAGATGATAATAAAAAGTAGTAACAAAGGAAGAAATGTTGGTATCTAGAGGAGAGGATGGACTAGGATGAATGGGAAAAGAAAGTTATCCTACAGTGATAACTTGTATTTATCTCAGCATGTTAGCAATTTAATACCATAGCTCAGAGGAGGAACACAAGCCGACCACAGTCCATCCTGCCAGGGAACAGTCTGTCTCTAATGTTGGCGAACCGTTCCTGCTAATACTCCCAGGTTCTTCTCCATAACCCTCTCTAGCCTGCCTCCCAGGGGCATGGATATTGTTTTTGCCAGCATCACCTTCCTGTGGTGAGGTGGTTCACACTTCTCTGCACAGATAATGATACAGATTGGATGTGTGTCCCCGCCCAAATCTCATGTTGAAATGTAATCCTCAATGTTGGAGGTGGGCCTGGTGGGAGGTGTTTGGGTTATAGGGGTGGATCCCTCATGTCTTGGTGCTGTCCTTGAGATAGTGAATTCTCATGAGATCTGGTCATTTAAAAGTGTTTGCCACCTCTCCCACCTGGCTCCTGCTCCCCCTTGACCTTTGGCCACAATTATAAGTTTCCAAAGGCCTCCCCAGAAACAGAGGCTGGCATGATGCTTCCTAGGCAACCTGCAGAACTGCCAGTCAATTAAACCTCTTTTCTTATAAATTACCCAGCCTCAGGTGTTTCTTTATAGTAATGAAAGAATGCCCTAATACAGGTAACAAGGAGGAAATCCTTAACCATGGCACAGCAGACCTCTGCCGGGCAGAGCTAGAGTCTGTACAGGGGAAAACCGTGGGAAATGTGGGAAAACACATTTCAGTGTGATGAGGGTGGAATGTACAACTCTGCCTGGGCCGTGACTTACCTTCAGAAGATGAGATGAGAGAATGGCCTTCGACAGGTGGGGTTGTCTTCGAGGGACTAGGAACTTACAATCACAATAAAAGGATATTGGGCCACCAGGGCTGGGCAAAGCTGGGTATTTGGCATAAAAACACAGTGCATCATAATAAAGTCATTTAAAACAGAATCTGGAAGGGGGAAAAAAACAGAAAAGGAAATTAGGTTCCTGTGGAAATCTTTAGGAAAGCAAGAGTATCTACTCACTTGTTCTTGGCCACTGGTTCCAATACACTGGTTTAGGGTATGAGTTTACTTTACACAGAAGCACATCATATAAATAATGGTGCTGACAGAGACTGCGATCAAAATCAGTTTCTCATGACAATGGGCAAAAAGTATAATATTTTAAAAAGAGACAGCCTTGTACAAATGGCACTAGGTACCTTAGCCACCAAACATTTTAAAATCTGTATATTTAAAGGGTCACATGTGGGCAGTACCATACACGCAGAACGAAGACATGGTCATTTCTGTGTCTATACCATATTTGTTTGTTCAAAATCCTTTCTCCTTTATCTCTTTTTCACCTCCTATTTCCAAAAGGAGCAATGAAGGGTGGGGGGGGCAATAGAATTACAGAATCAGGAGGTAGTAAGAGCAGCTGATTGGTGAGGGGATAAAGAAGCAGGAAAGAAAGAAAAGAAAACAAAAGAAAAAAGAAAAGAAAAGAAAACAAGATTAAGACTGTGAGCAGCAACTAGAGCAAAACAAAGGCTAACAAAACAGAAGCTGGTGGATTCAAAGGGTGACTGTCCTATATGTGAAACTATTTTGTAAGTAAGGAAGCAGGGGGTTGGCAAGGGAAGTAAGGCAAGTCTCCAAAATAAGCTTCATTTACTTCGTCATTGAATTTGACGCTGGTTCTTCATTGCAGACAACACGCCCTGGCTAGCCAGATGGGAAAGCTCATGAAGGCAAACCTAAAAACCTCAGGACTACGCCCATCAGAACTTGGAACCCAAGATGCCATGACATTTCCAGGGAAAACGTGAAATACACTGCCTGAGATTGTGATGCTCATCTTAAATGGAAAATGGTGAGAAATACGTACATTTTAATTCTATAAATTAGATTGCCAAATGTCATCCATGTTGTTAATGAACTTTTATTGGTGAAGTCTGAGTCAGTGACTAAAGGTTTAACCATTATACATACTCATTTAAATATAACTGATGAGTGTAATACCAAGTGTCACAACTCAATGTCACCAGGTTTTCAGTCCCATTATACTGAGCCAGAGAAGAAGCAGAGAAGGTGCCAGACAGAGGAGACAGAGGCTGCATGAAACTATTTTTTTGAATGTACCAAAGGACTTTGGCTTGTCTGAGCTTAACATCTAGCACCATCTTGATATGTTTGATATATTCCTGAGAATGGAGGAGGTAATACTTGCTTATATGCACCCAGGAGGCTGTACTATCTGGTAGTTTAAAGTTTGCTAAAGCAGAGACTTGACTTGGGTGCTCCAAGGTTGGGAAGGGAATCAGTTAACATGGCCAACTACTCGGCTCACATTTCAGTGTGGCTTTCCGGCTCTCTCCTCATATGTAGCAACTCTTCTGTCTGACACCTTCTCTGCCTCTCAGTATAATGAGACTGAAGGTGACTGGTGACGCTGAGTAGATGACAACTTGGGATTACACTCGTCACTTATATTTAAATGAGAATAATGGTTAAACATTTAGTCACTGATTCAAACTTTGCCGATGTAAGTTCATCAAAAACAGTAACACTGGAAATCTAATTTATAGAGTTAAAATTTGCTTAAGAATTTAAAATATCATTTCCTACTAGAAGATGATTTACCAAGTCACTCCATGACTAATGCTGGTTTTAAAAGTAAAAATATAAGAACTAATAGGTCTCAGGTAGAAAATAGATTTTTGGTAAATTAAGAGAGTGTAATGTCAAATTCAGCAGTGTGCATTTTTATGATGTAAACAAGTTTCATGGTAACTCTGACCTTTCTCACTGTACTGTAAATCCATAAATGCCAAAGGTCTCCCACTCCAGTATATGGACAAATGTCGTCACCCTACCCTAGGATTGTTTAGTGTCCAGAACAGTGGGGGAGGCAGGGGAAATCTGTATTTTTGATTTATGAGAAAGATACTGATTTGTTATTTATCTCCAAGGCATAAACATTACTTGTAAGAAAAAAATATCAGGAAAAACTGTAGGAAATGAAGTTCAATATTAAATTATGATGCTAGTCTAGTCTCTACCATCAAAAACGGAAGGGTCAAGAATCACATCCCACATGTCAGCCTTAGAATACACTGATTTCCAGGCTTTAATTTTTTTGATGAAGAAGGAACAATCAGGCTACTCTGGGCATACTGCCCGTGGGTTAGCCCTGCTCTGCAAGGAACAGCAATTAAAAAAAACAAAACTAAACAAAAGAAGCAGAAGCAGCAGCAATAATTCAGTCTCCATCTTTTTTAGAGGTGACTTGAAAGGGAGGCTATATTTGCCCTTCATGGGTGGTAAAGATCTTATAGCTCATTCCTTAGATGCCATAGTCTCTAATGTACCAGAATCTTTTTTTTTTTTTTTTTTTTTTTTTGAGTCAATACTTACTTTAGGTAAGATGCTGATTCTTGCATTATGCAATCACACATACTGGGCAAACAGTTAATCAGAGGGAAAAAAATCAGCTGCATTTTTTCCTGACCCATGGTCTTGGAAATTTGGTTTATTTGAGGTTACATATGGCTCTTGGAAGCTATCCTCACGTAATTGGTTCTTCAACAGCTTCTCTATACTAACTATGGAGTAACTTTTCTCCAGTAAAGCTCTTATCACATTCTTCTTGCTCAGACATCTTCAACCACTTCCCAATGCTTGGCTCTACCTTTCTGTTGTTGTTGCCCAAGCTAGAGTGCAGTGGCATGAGCATAGCTCACTGTAGCCTCAAACTCCTGGGCTCCAGTGATCCTCCCGCCTTGGCCCCCAAAGTGCTGGGATTATAGGTGCGAGCCACTGCACCCAGCCAGCTTTACATTTAAGACTCTCTAAGATCTATACCCCAATTCTTAAACCTTTCCTTCCTTTTCCAACTTATGTATACAATATTCCAGCAAAAATCAGACCACTCACTCTTCCCTGTCTATTTCTAGGTCAGTGCTAATATTGTCCCTTAGTATGGATGGCTCTGTCCCCATCTCTAGTTACTGGTTACCAGCCTCCTTCAGGGCCACTCTATATTTTCCATGATATTTTTCTAGATCCCTCACCCAGTCAGTGTCCCTGAAGCACTAACCACATTCTGCCTTATATTCAAGTTATGTGCAAATTCCTTTATGTTTTCTAACAGATTATAAGCTTCCTGAAGGCAGGAGGATGATTCCTTATTCACATTGCCTAGTCCGAAGCATCTAGCTTAGTGTTTACCCAACAAGATTCTCAACAAATACTGAGCTGAGAATAATTGGCCTGGAGCCAGTGATCCTGACGATTTTATCTACTATACTCTAATTAATTTGCTACATAAAAAAACCTCAGGTAATCTAAGCATAAAATGAGAAACTGGAATGAGAAGATAAAATAAGAATTCAGTGGTAAAATACCTTTAGAAGGTATATAATAATAATAATAATGATGATGATGATATCTTCAACTTGAGTACATAGCAAAGGTCAATTATGGAAATGGATTTTGAACTAAGTTTTTGAGATAAATCTCTGAACTTCTTTTAGTGAGAAATGCTCTTCTATGGAGCTCAATGTGCTTAAAATACTAACCCATGACATTATTCTGAGAGGCAGTAGCATAGGATTAAAAAAAAAACACATTGTGTGTCGGCTGTTTCAAAGTCATATACAAGATGGTAACCAAAGTGGAACACAATTTTATAACTCTGAACACTTAGTTCACTGGTGAGATCTGTTTTATTCAGCCTAGAATATCTGTGTCTTAGGTAACAAGACTGACTCACTGTAAGTAGATGTTATGTGTTGAATTGTATCCCCCCAAAAAGATATGTTGAAGAACTAACCTCCCGTATCTCAGAATACAATCGTCTTTGGAAACAGTGTCTTTGCAGGTGTGGTCAAGTTAAGGTGAGTCCTTAATGTGGGCCTTAATCCAATATGACTGGTATTCTTACAAAAAGGGGTAGCCTTGGACCCAGAGACAGACATGCACAGAGGGAAGGCTACGTGAAGAGTCACAGGGAGAATGTTGTGTGAACATGAGGGCAGACATCTGGATGATGCATCTACAAGCCAACGGATGCCAAAGATAGCCTGCAAACCACGGGAGGCTAGGAGAGAGGCATGGAACAGATTCTCCTTCACAGCCTTCAAAAGGAACCAACTCGACTATCACCTTCAGCTAGGACTTCCAGCCTCCAGAGCTGTAAGACAATACAATTTTGTTGCTGGAGCTACCCAGTTGGTGGTAATTTGTTAGGGAAGCCCTAGCAAACGAATGGTGGCATTTAGTCACATTCTAGAGCTGCTGGACTCTACAACAACTGCAGAGAGAAGCATCTTACTCCCAACTGGAGCAAGGCTGTGCCTTTTATGTAGGCAGCTTCAAATCCTTCATGGGACTAGGTAGGACGTAAATGATAAACCCAACAGATGCCTGTAAAGGTTGGATTTGAATACCTTAAGAGAGAGAAGCCTAGAGAAGATGAGGCATGGTATGTAGAAATGAGGCTGAGTCATTTCTAGAGAACAGTCAGGATTGGGGAGGAAAGAGGACAGTCAGAAGGACTGTTCCCTGTCAGCAGTCAGGATTGGGGAGGAAAGAGGACAGTCAGAAGGACTGTTCCCTGTCAGGTCACACAGAGATGCTTTTCAAGTATCAATACACAGAATCCCCTTCCAAAACTGCTTTTGCTATACACACTGCAAATGAATGCAGGACTTTTAAACAATGCTATGCATGGATTCAATGGACATGCAAACTGTTCTATGTGTATACCTGTTGCTTCATTTAAAGTTGCCTCAAGGCGTATCGTTTCTAGAAAATGCTCTAAAATTTTTTCAGGTGTTCCTGACATCACAGTATACCTGGATAAGAAACAAAAATGCCATTAGTTTTTCATAAGTGGGCAAATCATTAAAAAAAAACCTTTTACTTATCTAAGTTTTTTTTTTTTTTTTAATTTGAGATCCCAGGGAACCATATACTTTTCAAGGTAAGAGAGACCATGCACCTTGTCAAAGTCACACGAGAAGACAAAACAAACAAACAAACAAACAAACAAAAAATCCACAAAGTGAAGTCGTTACTACAAACATTGTTCTTCTTTCCCTACATGGAAATAAGGTAAACTTCTTGAAGAGCAGCTTTAGGAGGCTGGGAACTGAGAAACTTCAGTCTTTTTCCAAAGGAGAATAAAAAGGAACATGTAAAACCCAGGGCAGTTCAGGTCAGGCAGGGGGAGCTGGTGAGGGGAAGTGAGAGTAAGCTAGGTTATCCATATATGGGTTACTCGTGGCAAAACTTCTGTCCCACACTGGATTCCCCTGCCTATTTCTGGAATGCTCTGTCTTTCCCAACTGTACACTGGTATGTGCTTTGGAAATTCAGCTAATAATAAAATGAGAGAAAGCAAACAAAACTCCATAACACCGATAAGCAAACAAACAAACCCCAGTAGCATCATGAACGGGAAATAAATCAGCAGTAGAAAATCCTTATAATTTATTTCAATGCCCGATATAAATTACTGGGGGTTATATTAGACATTATTTCAGCAGATCCTTCCATGGTGTTCTTCAATTAACACAGGAGGATTTATTTTTTAAGTTGCATGTGAACTGTTTCAAAATCATACTCAAGACAGTGACAAAACACTACTAAGTGGGAGCTGTAGACAAAATACATTCAGATGATCTGGGTGCTTCTCTTCCAAAACTCAGGCTTTGCTTTTCTGCTTGGAATTTCACTTAAAAATAACAGGCAAGTAGGGGCTGGGCGCAGTGGCTCACGCCTGTCATCCCAGCACTTTGGGAGGCCAAAGCGGGCAGATTGCCTGAGCTCAGAAGTTCGTGACCAGCCTGGGCAACATGGTGAAACCCTGTCTCCACTAAAATACAGAAAATTAGCCAGGCATGGTGGCACGCACCCATAGTCCCAGCTAGTTCGGAGGCTGAGGCAGGAGAATTGCTTGAACCAGGGAGGTGGAGGTTGCAGTGAGTGGAGATCGCGCCACTGCACTCCAGCCTGGGCGACAGAGTGAGACTCCGTCTCAACACACACACACACACACACACACGCACACACCAGGCAAGTAAAAACAACAATGAAAATAAAATTGTCTAATGTTCAGAAAGCAGTGATAGAATTCAGCTCTGGTTTCCTTGCCTGTTTGAGACCTTTGAGGTGTGTTGAGATCCCAAGAGTAACTCTAACATATTATTAAATCTCAGGATCTTAACCCACGGCCTGAGGGAGTGATGAGTAAACATTTTAACATATGTGCATGTGAAAACGGTGAGGGAAGCACCCCTGGTATTGAATGAGGTGGCCAGTGCAGTCTACCTGGAAGGCAGCTGTTAGCTAAAACTGTTGTGAGTGCGCGCACAAGACCAAAAGGAAGCTCAACAGTTAAATCTTTGAGGAAACTTGGCTTTGGAGCCTAGAGGAGGAGAGAAGGGGAATAGAGAGAAAAAAAAATAGTCTACTTTCATCTCAAAAGTCTGACCCCTTTCTCAAAATAGATAAGGTAGAAGACAATGGTTTTTCCTCTTGTGGGCAATGAATATTTGAGGAAAGAAGAGGGCATATTTATAAATGACTTTCAATATTGAAATAGAGAATATTGCTCAATTCATCCAGTAATTCCTGAAATATATGATTCTTTGATAGCACTCACCACATGAGCTGGAAAAAGAGTAGCGTCGGACACATTAATCAGGAAACTGGGTTGGAGAGAGCAACATCTGTCAAATGTTTACTATACCCTAGACAGCTAGGTGTGCACTGAATAAGGGCGTCCTGTTTACTCCTGCTAGTTAAATATTATCTTCATTGTGCAGATGGACAGACGGCTCAGGAGGGGGAGGCATCAAGCCTCAGGTCACAGAGTTAGTAAATGGGAGACCTCTGACATGAGCCAGCTGTGTCTGGCTTCAGAGAACAAGCATGAGCTTCGTGGCACTTTTCTGCTTCCACAGCAAGATGCTCCAGATGGAGACCAGGTCTAGCTACCTGGAGCTTTTTCAGAACAGGAAATTCTCCATGTAATTAACAACCTTCCTCTAAAGAGGGCTTGTTCGGTTTGTTTCTGAAAACAAGTTGCATATCAATAGGAGTATATATACATTCCAAAACGTGAAAACCAAATGGGGGGAAAACCAGTCTGTTACTTCGCGTGGCACCGGGCAGCGGCTGCTGGAAAGTTGCAAGCTCTATATCTAGCTGTGTGACTCATACATCAGTTTGTAAAATGTGTCCCCTTGTCAAAACTAATTCTACTAGAAGGTTGGCTTCACATTCTGGTATTCTTTGTTTGGACATCCTTTAGCTAGGGCATTATGGCTGGTCAAAAGTAATAGAGGTCTGAGAGGCAAGCCGGATGCCTGATCACCTCTCTAGAGAGAAAGTGGCCTCTCTAAGCTCTGCCCACCAGGCCAATCGGAGACCCCCAGGATCTTTCTTTTGCTACCAGAGACTTCCTCTCGTGGTACAGTTGCCATGGCCACCTTACCCCAGTTTCTCTTCACAGCTCCACAGAAGGCTATTAGGTGCTGACATTCCCTTAGGGTGGGGGACTCCAAGACGGAGGGGCCAGGAGCTTCTGGCCAGACACAGCCCTCTGGGCTCTTGGAGTTCTGGGTTTGGCTGAAACATCACGTGACGGCTTTGTTTCCCACTGTCCACTGCCAGGCACCTACTGCTTGGCCTCTGTTTAAAATGAGGTCAGGATCACTTAAAGACCACACAGCATGACTCTTTTCAGTTTATTTCATGAAAGAGCGACTCTAGTTCAAGTTAAAAGCAAACTCCAATTGGTTACATTATATAAGCTATGAGGTTTTAAACCTCTGACATAAAATACTTTTCTGCAAATGAGGACACTACAATTTGTTCCTAGAATAGAGAAGGGTGTGGAGAAGGGGACCTGAAAGAGACTGTCTTCCTGCACACAGGATGGAGCTGAGCAATGAGAAAACAGTCTAAGATAAAAGCAACACAGTAACTAAAACAGGAATATGCATTTCAAATTCTTTCTTACTAAACCTGCATAACCACAGAGCAGAAAGACATCCGAAACAGTAAACAACTGAGGGCTCCGTGGAATTTATCCTTCATGGGAAACACTGCCTTATTATTGACATTTTAAATATCACACTCAGAGCTGAGATGCTCAGGTAGAGTCAGGAGGTTTTGAAAGTTAAAAATGTACACATAAACTATTCTGGATTTCTCAGGGAAAAATGAACCAGAAAAATAACATTATTAGCAGCACCAATACGGTAACCCTCTTTGAGCTCAAAAAGGATAATTTCTGAAGAGAGGCCCTACAGCTTCCTAAATTTTAAGTCCATCCATAGACATGGTTGATGCCACATTTTTGAAGTCCAGAATATCAGCCCCCAATTTATTTACATGCCCCCTCCCCTTCAATTCTGGTCTCATTTGGGAAAACTCAACATGGAAAATGACCCCTTGAGAGAGCAGCTTTTCATTCTTCAGGGAAGTTTTGTGTGGTGCATTAATTCGTACTCATTGAATATTTCTTAAATGGCTCATTGTGAACATGCGTAAGTTTATGAATTGTGGAAGAAATTTGGATTGGAATACAGGACACAAATAAGGAGGTATAACGGAAAATCAGATCAGGCCTAAAATAATAAAACATATGGCCTCTCCTTTTGCATCCCTTTTAGTTTGGTTTCATAAGAAACCTGTATTTGGAGAACACCCTAAATGAAAGACATTGTAACAAGCAAATGCTTTTGATCATTCCCCGATGACATGAAGAAGTGAAGCAAGGGGACCCCCAGGGAACCTCTTGATCAGATGTTTCTGGGTTAAGAAGAATTCTCAAGGCTTGCCTTTTCAGTAAGCATCTGAAGCATTAGTTTAAAATGCAGATAAAACACTAGTTATTTAAGGGAACCAAAGAAAATCACTAGAAGCAGTCTCAACCTTCACATAAAAAAAAAAAATGTTTTCATTCTCATCCTCCTTAGTGGACTGGAAAGACAACTGTTAAAAACATTTGGGCAAGAACAATTCCAAGAACAGATAGTAGTAAACAGCAAGTAATAACAAAATTTCTATGGTAATTTTTAGTTTTGTAAGTGAAAGGTACGTTTTTTACATAGTCCTTTTCATGTCAGTTCCTTCGATATGGAGTGGTTTGCAATATTTACTAAGCAGTGTTGAGTATGTAGTCTTATCTACTATATTTTGCTATAGTAAGCTGGCAGGTGGAAGGGGGATAGGCGTGTGAAAACTGGTCAAGCTGGACTTGAATTCAAGCTCTGCCATTATAAGCTTTGAAACCATGGGCAAGTAACTTGTGGCTCTGAGCCTAAATTTCTCCATCTTTTAAAAGGTGTTGTAAGATAAGAATTCTATAAAATCTGCAAAATATACTCTGGCTATTTAATAATATTATCTTTTTTCCTGCCCTCTTTGCAAATATGTTGATTCAATCAAATGAAAATGTCTGGGCCTTTTAGTCTAAACAATAAAAATTAATAATTTATGGTGAATGTCTTGATAAGGGAAACACCTCGCTTATTTGGCAAACAAAGGAAAATTACTTGAGATGCATTCTCCTTCAACATATTATTGAGTAACATTTCTTTCGCTACAGAATTGCTGTTTTTATTACACTAAGATTGAAAATTAATCTCCGTTTTAAAAACTAGATTCTGTAATTTTCTGTAATTTCTTAGAGCCACATTTTCTATTCTCTGTCTTACCACTCAAATGTTGGTACATTTGATGCAGTCTTATGTAGTAAGTTGCAGCAAAAGCTGGAACTGAACATCGATATACTGAAAAAGACTCAAGTTAAACAGGACATCTGAGAAATGTGAAGCTAATGGCCTTTTGACATTAGCAGGAATAAGTATGAATGAGGCCAAATGGATGCTTCTGGGCTGCAATCAATAGACTGTTTTATATTTGAAGTCTGGGTATCCATCAAAGACGCTCATTCTGGTAACAAGAGGAAAACACTTCACGCGAAATCCTGCATACGAAATTCAAATACCAAAAGTTCTCATCACCCAGGGGCCTTCGTATCCTTTGAGCTGCCTGGCATTGCTATTCCCATTGTTCTCTCACACGCCTTCTGTTCCACAGCTATTACAGTTGAACACTGTATACAAAGAGTGGTTTTTAGAGTAAAGGAATATTCTCTCCCGAATTACTCTAGGCAGCACCCGGCTCAATGCTGTGCCAGAAATGGATACATTATACTCCACAAGATGTGTGATTAGTCAATAGAGAGGAAAAAAGTCACATACACTGCCATCTTCCACAAAAAAGGAGAACATGCTATTGTAGAAATGATGATACCATGTGAAAAGGTTAATCATAGTCTGGCAATTACAGTGTTGGATGCAAACATACTTTTGCTGAGGCTGTGAGTTTCCTTGATTAGAAGCTCTGTTCCCTGCTGGGACCTTCTCCAGCACCAAGACATCTTGGTCATGTTCTTTAAGTCTGACTGTATTCGCCTCCACGTCCTGCAAATACAAATTACACCACATACAGATGCTGCCGCTTACTCAGACAATGAAAAAAATTTCAAATGCTTCAGAAACTCATTTGGTGCTTGTCATGCTAATTGTTGCGTCTACAAATTAAGTCATTTTCAAAGTCAAGGGCTGGAACGGTCAGAGAGAGGACCAGATGAGGTTTGAGGCATGTGTTTTTAAGACTGCTTTTACCCCAGCTTCAGAAAAACAGCAGAATAAAGCATAGTGTGGTTATGCTCTGAGAAACCTTTGGGAGAAAGAAATAGAGCAGGAAGGTGGGGAGCAAAGGCATTTATTAGTTATAAAAATATGTGGTAAATAGCAAGCAGCTTCAGCAAAGTTCTTTTTCTTCTAAGTGTATTTAGTTTCCTTAGGAGTGGGGCACCTCTTCTCTCTAATCAAAAGACTATTTTGTTTTCTTTTCTTTTTTTAAGAAAAATACATTTGAAATGTGTTAAAAACTCTTTTCGGTTATTTTAAGTGATTTACCATTGATTAAATTACATCAGTGATAATGGTCCTAATCTGATTCTTTCGAAGAATGTTTTGGCTGAATGTAAACTCCTTGTTTGTAAACTTGAAGGAGTTAGTACAGCTTACCTTTAAATTTCAATATCATTGTAAATAGTTAGTTTAAAAATTTTAACATGCTTTTCCTCAACATTTGGCTCCCATTTAAAAAGAGATCAGATAAGAACCAACTCAAATTCCATCTGGTATTTTTTTAATATGTCATTCAAGGGTATACATTTTAGCCTTTTTTTTTTTTTTGCGCATTAAGACTATGCATTCCTAAGAGAAACTTAGTTGTTAGAAATTTTGCCACCAAAGGCAAATGCTTAAGGCCATGTAGGGATTGATGTCCAGACACAAGGACAGGAGCATGACGTTGTAAATCATCATTAAGTAATGGGAATACACCCCAAAGCACAAAAGCTACATTTAGGACTTCAGGAGAGACTAGAGATGCTAAGGCTGCAAGAGGGATAGAAGGGACCCTGCTCTGTGGGTCAGCAGTGAAAGAAAGAGGGCAGTGTGACCCGAGAAAGAACAACCTCCCAAGTGAATTCAAGCTAAGGTGGGAAGGACCACAGGCCACCTGAGAAGCCAGGGGTAGTGGGACATCGTCACCATCCCTAAAAGTCCATGATCAGGCCTCTACCAGCCAAAGCTGGGTCATCCCTCCCATGGGCAAGGGACCGCATGCTGGGGAGAGACCAGAGACTATTTTTCTAAACATCACCCACACTCACAAATTCCTTAATAAGCTTAGAGTGGGCTCATCTGCAGAATCAACTTTTAAGTGCAATTGCACAGTTCCTTCTACCACCCCTGTTATTCACTTGCCTGCCAATTCCTTTAGTTTGTAACAATCCTTGATAGAGCCCCTGAAAATGAAAATGCTCGGTTGGAGTAACCATGATGGATGTTAATTCCCAGTAAAATGGAATCACTCAATAAATCAAGAGAATGTATGATGATATGAGATAGGCTCAGATTTGGGAGGAGAAAGAGGTGGAAACCAGGAAGGTCTAGGAAAGAGAAAAACAAGGAGCAGAGGGAGCTGCCACTGTGTTGGAGAGTGGGATGGGAAGGATGCAAAGAAGGATGCCCAAGATGTCAGAGAGAAACTTCTCAGACTGACATTTTGCCAAGGCAATTCCTATTTATTGTCAATTCTCATGGACCAGTGCAGGGATGCATAGAGGGACTGGGTCCAGCATAGCATCCTGCATTTGCAGTTTTACTGGAATATAACCTCTGGATCCCAGAATGCATACCAACACATTAAATATAACCAGGTTTGTAACAAAGGCCTTTTGTGCCTAGAGCACTCATTCATCACAGGACTACTCAGTTAAGACTATGCTCAAAGCTTTGCTTATTTAGTTAAAGAAAAAATGGGATGTCTCTCGGCCACACTTTGCTTTGGACTCACCCTCAGGATCCGGTTGAAATCCTCCTTGTCTACTCTTAAGAAATGGCAATTATCTTCTCGTAAGACGATAGAGGCAGCTCGTGGGGCATCATTCACTAGTGCTAACTTGCCGAAGTCATCTCCTTCATGCAGGGTGCAGACCACACCCTGGAGAGAGTAGAGCACACAGATGAAGAGGATCCCAGAAACAGAGCAAACACAAACACCCACCACCTCCTGCCACAAGACCCCGGCCCATAAAACACTGTAGATAAACGGGCTGTACCTAGGAATGCCAAAGGGGATTACATAATTAAATTATGATGTTCACTTTTCTTTCATTGAGTAATATGGTCTGTGGCTTAAATGTACATACTATAATCCGGTAGGAGAAAAACCCCAGAAAGTACAATACTACTTTAAGTATAATAACTGAGATAATTTATGATTAAAGATGCAATAATGTCTTTTCTACATCTAGGAACAATGTTGTTGCATATTTAATTGTGGCACTACATTGCTAATACTTAGAGCCACACTAGTAAATGGAGCGTAATAAAGTTTCAAAAAGAAAAAGATATATATACCTTGCCATAAATGACTACATTCACTGATCCTTTTAGAATAATGTACCAGGAGGTACCTTCTTCCCCCTGGTTAAACACTAGACACAAAAAGATGAAAAGACTTATGATAAGAATAGAAGCACATCAATATAAATTACAGCTTATCAAATCATCACTTTAAGTCCCCAGAATAACGCATACGTAAAAAACGAGAAACATCACTGGCAAATACTAACTTGTTCAGGTGGCATATTATCTCCTTTTCTATAGAACATAAAAGAAAGAGAAACACTGCATTCCTTGCTATGCCCCAAAAGATAGGTTTTTAGTAGATATCAATTTATCAGCAATCCGTTTCTTAAAGCCATACACACTTCTCCCACAATTCATTAAAACTTACCCCATAGAAAAATGGTTCTAAAAAGTAATCTGACAAGTAATGCGACACTTAAAAACATGCAAATCAGCACTACATATTGTTTACAGATACATACCTACACACACTTGTCCCTTGGTATCCATGGGGAATTGGTGCCAGGACCTCCCAAGGATATCAAAATCCACAGATGCTCAAGTCCCTGATACAAAGTGGTGCATTTGCATATAATCTACACACAGCCTCTTGTATACTTTAAGTCATTTCTAGATTACTTATAATACCTAATACTATGTAAATGCTATGTAAATAGTTGTTATACTGTATTATTTAGGGAATGATAACAAGAAAAATGTCTGTACATGTTCAGTAGAGACACAACCATCCACTTTCTTTTTTTGGAATATTTTTGATCTTCAGTGGGTTGAATTCATAAATGTGGAACACACAGATGCAGAGGACTGCCTGTATTTTTTTAAAAAATGGTTGGAATGATCATCACTACATTCAGAGTAGGAGTTACCTTGGGGTAGGAAGATGAGAATGGGATAAATGAGGGTACAAAGGGTCTTCAAGTGTAGTTGTACAATTATTTTTTATTTTTTATTTTTTGAGACAGGGTCTTGTTCTGTCACCCAGGCTGGAGTGCAGTGGTGTGATCATGGCTCACTGCAGCCTTGACCTCCCGGGCTTAAGAGATCCTTCCACCTCAGCCTCCTGAGTAGCTGGGACTGTAGGGGTGCACCAATCTACCTGGCTAATTTTTACAGACAGGGTTTTGCCATGTTGCCCAGGCTGGTCTCGAACTCCTGGGCTCAAGCAATCCACCTGCCTCGGCCTCCCAAAGTGTTGGGATTACAGGCATGAGCCACTGCACCCAGCATGTATATTTAATTCTTTAGAAAATATGAAAAAAGGCCAGGTGCAGTGGCTTATGCCTGTAATCCAGCACTTTGGGAGGCCACAGCGGGCAGATCACTTGAACTCAGGAATTTGAGACCAGACTGGCCAACGAGGTGAAACCCCACCTCTACTAAAAACACACACACAAAAAAATTAGCTGGGCATGGTGGCACACGCCTGTAATCCCAGCTACTTGGGAGGCTGAGGCAGGAGAATTGCTTGAACCTGGGAGGTGGAGGTTGCAGTGAGGGGAGGTGGAGGTTGCGCCACTGCACTCCAGCCTGGGTGACAGAGCAAGACTCTGTCTCAAAAACAAAAAAGAAAAGAAAAGAAAAGAAAATATGAAAAAAATGGCATAATGTTAGTATCTGACAAAGATTAAGAACGTATTTGTAATATTCTCTATTTTTTGTTTAAAATAACTATTTCATAATAAAATGAAAGCAATTAGCAAGTTTGAATGAAATGAATACAAGAAAATAAAAAAGAATAGTAAGTCAATAGCAACCATTAAGATAAAAATATTAAAGTAAGCCTTTAACATTTGAAGAAGTTACATTCTTACTGAAATAGATATCAATGTCAGAAATACCACTTTTGATGACTGAAAGTAAAAGAACCACATTTACAATTCATGTTTCCTGCTTATTTGACTCATATAATGTAGCCTGAAGAAAGAGCAAGATTTTCCAAACTATGTCTCTAATGAGTTAACAGGTGTCCATGCAAAAAGTGTTCTACATGTCATTAGGCTCAGGAAGTATCGGTTTAAACATGGTGATAATTTCTCCTTATTGCAGAACTTCTGAGAACACATTAGCATGCTACTGTATCCTGTGACTCTGCAAGAGAGATTGGAGAGGCACTTCCTGACCTTAGTAGATCACTAACCCCCTTTTTTTCTTGAGCCAGATTTTTGTAGGAATAGTAAGGAATGCCAGCTTATATAATATTGTTCACATCTATTCACACCAAATTTCCTTTTCTTGCTTCCAAATATGATCACAGAACTAAACTACAACTTGGATTTTGGTGAGATACTATATATTAACACTGTATACATATTTGAAGCAAAGAAATTCTCTCCAGTTTGGAGCCTAAAGTGGAAGTGAGAGAAGAAAAAGGAAGTAGGATGGGTTTAAATATCATTCTAACTAGCAACCTCAAGAGATCTATTAGTTCTTCTAAAGCTATGAACGGAATGAGGTCACTGGGAAAGGTACTGCCTCAGGCCCTTCCTGAAGGGCAGTGACTTCATTCCACCCTCTAAACACTGTGGTGAGTCAGGAGGGTAGTGAGCCAGCGAGACTCAGCCTGGCACCCACAATACTTGCTGGTACTAGAAAACCACGATCCTTCAGAATAATCGGCATGGGCTGGAAATAATCACAGGTCCAGAAAAACGAAAGTGCCACAGGACACCCTGCCACGTCACCAAGTCAGACCCGGGGCCAAGAAGTGAAGCGTTAGCAGCCTGGCTTCCCGTGGCATGTACTCGAAGGGTGCTGGCCAGGCGCGAGGTTCCAGTACAGTTTTCACTTACACACGGTCCCTCCTTTGGCATGAGACTCAAAAATGAGAACACCTGCTAACTCTCGTTTCACCTAGAAGAAAAAGAGAAGAAACATGCAAAGGTCACATTTCCAGGTCTGGGTGGAAACGGGTTGTGCTCTTTCTAGGGGCACAATGCAAACTGCCCCGGGGCTCCCCATGCAGTCATCTCTCACCTCGCCTGGGGCTGCTGCTCTCATCTAAAGTCACTTCCATTCAATTTGCTGCTAGGTAGGTTTTTAAAGCTCGTAGCTCTTTTTATAGAATAGCTTATAGCTAATTCGTACCAGGCAACCCCCTTAGAGACTGTTTCAAACATGGTCCCACCTGCATTAACTAGCCAACTTGCCTGCCTGTCTTTGGCTGTAGGGGAGAAGGGGAGACCATATACAACATCATATGATTCTGTTGCTACTAGTGACTCTTGCTTGCATTACATATAATACATCATGTCAAACATGTTGGAAAATTCTGTCTTAAAGTTGCATAATAAAGCCTAAATGAATGAACACATTTATATTCTTAGTTAAAATTCCAAAGTATTCCTAGCTAGCTAAAATTCACATTAAAAAAAAAATTCCAAATTATAGTCCCAAATCATGGCCCTATCTTTCTAAGAACCCAAGAACTTGAGATTTTTCTATGCCTGGGTACCTGGGGTTTGAAGTAGAAGACAAGACTACCCACAATCCTCTCAATTCCACTGTGACCAGGGAAGTTGGATGAGGGGCATGCTGGGTCCCTGGAGCACAGGTAGGGAAAGGGGTCCTTCCTTACTTCCCTCTACATCGCGAGCTCATGGAGCCTCAGCTGTCTGCACTGTGTATATGAGGGCTTCCCAGGTGAGGCTCCCAGGCACTACATCTATGCCCTGTGGAGAGAGTAAGGATGGCAAGGGCAGTGGTAGGTAGGAGGGAGGCTGGGCCAGACCACTCCCCTGGGTAGTCCACATAGGTGAGCAAGTCTCCAGACCCTCAGTGGTGCTGGGGGTGGGAGGCATGTGAAGGAGGTTTGTCTAGTTGAAGGGGAGAGGGGATTTGAAGCCCTCTTGCTTACAGCTATGGCAAATGCCTCACTGCTCTCAACAGAGACCTGAACTTATCCCCAACAGCAGGGACCGGCAGGTACTGCTACTGTGAGGTAGCAGAACATCACTTTTAGTGAGCTAGAAATGAAAACAAACTAGGCATCTAGATATCTCTTAGGGACCTCAGTACATACTCTGAAAGTTGAAACCACTTCATTCTTCTTGACTTATTAGCGTGTAGGACATGTATGTTTCCTACAAATCATATTCTTATGGGAGGAGGTGTTTCTATCCCTATTCAGTGGCAAAAATTTCTGTCTCCTAAATACTCTAATCAGGTAAAAGTTCAGAGTCAGATACAGCCACTGGGTCATTTTTTATGAGTGGGTAGTGTTATTTTGACTAATATATCTGAGCTGATGCTCTCTTGAACTTTCTGCTTCCATTCTCAAGAAGGCAGCAAACCCTGGCGGAGTTGGCCCCATAAGCCAAGACAGGTCATCTAGATTTCCCTCTGTCCGCCCTCTGGCTGCATATCATGGCAGGATTCAGAGTCCCTCCCAGGCCTGGCTCTCTTATCTGAGTGTGCAGGTTAGAAATTCACATTCACAGGGAGGAAGCACATGTTCCAACCCTACTCACATCAGGCTGCTCTGGGGTTTAGGGCACAGGGGCAACTACCAATAATGAGACAACACTTGATTCCCTTTCAGTGATTGTTCTTGGCTGTAACTTCCTCAGCATCTCATAAGAGTAGAGGTGATTTATGAGGTGAAAATCAGACATTCTTTCCCCCTACAACACCGTAATACTCTCCTCTGTCCTAACAGTGCATTTATTGCGAAGTGCTCCAACCATGCTAAACTAATAGACAACTTACTGTGGTAGAAAGATGGGATAAGGCTTTAATATGAAGAAGCTCCTCATAGATAATCTCCAGGTCATCCACAGTCCTCTGGCCAGGTCTACAAAGATTAAAAAAAAAAAAAAAAAAAAGAAAATACGGAAAAAGGGCATCACTAGGGCTTCAAATATGGAAACGGATCCAGGCATCAGTAACATGCTCAGGGATTTCTTCTGCATAAACAGATATTGGCGGAGGGAGAGGCTGCACCAGTATAACCCCTAAAGGGATTTTTGAAATGAATGTGTTCCTTGATGAAAGGATATGGGAGAAAGCCAAAGTCCACAGGATCCCTTCTCCTCTGATCTCAGAGGAAAGAGCACCTCCACTCACACGGTAGTCAGCCAACTCACCTCTCACTTTGTAGATGATTGAGCTAAAAAACTGCTTTACATATCACCTTAATCAGAAATGGCAAAACTTGTCTTTTACCACCACTAGAAACAATTGGTGTAATCAACTTGACAACTGATCTAAATTCCTTGAGATCCTGTGTGCTATCTGAGCTTAGCAGAATAATAATGCCGCTGTCACTATTATTTGGGGTTATATAATGTGTTTTTTCCGAAGGACTCAAACATAGGATGTATGCAGACTCAATGTTTTCTTTTCTAGCCCTGAGGAGGTAAGGGCATGAGATGAAGAGAAGGCAAATGGTAGCATCTGGGATTAGTAAGAGAAGGCAAGAAGGGAGGTATATGTCCACATTCCCAAACTCTGTTACAAAAACCACCACTGTCCATGAGACGTTAATCAGTTATGTAAAACATTTTTATTCTAAAATTTATTATAAAACTAGTATCCAATAACATGCATTTAAGGACCTCAGTATATAATCTGTGAAAATTGAAACCACTTCCTTCTTCTTGAATTATTAGAATGTAGGACATGTGTGGGGTCTGGGGGTGTTGTAGACATTTTTGGCATTGGAAGACTGGCATTGGAAGATCAGGAATAGATTCCTAATCATTTTTTGTATCTATAATTATTTTGAAATCATTCATAGCATTTAGTTATATTAATGGGTAGGAGATACAACTGGTCAGTAACTTGAATTTTTTTTTGCTTTCTGCAAAATAAAGAATCCTAACTAATATGTTTGCGAAACTTGAAAACAAACTAATGGGTTATTAATTCTGAGAGTTCTAGGGAGTCAACTGAGAGACAATCTATATATTGATGGATAGGCAGTGTTTACTCTCAACTAATTGCTGCAGTTATGAATGTTATCTATTACATAATCATCGGTCTATTTTGTGCATTTTGTCCTAACATTTTAACAATTTATGATATTATTCAATATTACTGTAACTACTA
The DNA here is from genome assembly GCF_049350105.2 of Macaca mulatta. Taxonomy (NCBI): domain Eukaryota; kingdom Metazoa; phylum Chordata; class Mammalia; order Primates; family Cercopithecidae; genus Macaca; species Macaca mulatta. The sequence goes on along the minus strand of NC_133417.1, from coordinate 77,880,291 downwards.
CTAATTAAACATTAAACCCTTGATGAGCTACTGATGATGTACCATCACGACATTATCATTTGTAAGGTGTTCTTTGGTCAAATAAATTTGAGGAGTATTGGTATACTGAACACAGCACTGGATCTAGGGTCTGAAAATCAAGTATAAAATCAGTGCAACCACTCACGAGCCATGTGACATCAAAGTCTTAGCCTCATATGAAAAGTGGGGACAATATCTTTCTGAGAGAGATGGGAGAGCTAACAGAAGCAGCAACCATAGAGGTGTCTACATATTTATTTGTGTAAGTGAAGAAAACCCAGCAAAGTGATATTCAAAACTCAGACCTTTGCAGAAGCAGTTAAACAAACTTACAAATAAAGTATGACATTTGGTCCACTAGAGTACATCTGAAACTTAGTTGATTATTAGATAAGTACTCTTAGTAATCAAAACTGAATTATGAATATTCTAAAATAGTTAATTGGATTAAATGATTTTGCAACCATATTCTAACATGGGGAAGATAACAGATTTAGTGGAGTCTAATTGGAGGAAGAAAATTCTGCATACTTTGCATGACACCTTCCCAAGGACAGCCTTAACATGAACAAAAGAATATTGTAATGTTCTCTTCCAGAATCAACAGGGACTATCTTCCTAATCCTGACTGTATAAAGACAGATACTAAATCCATGACCTGGGAGATGCTAGCCAGGTTCACCTCCTGCTAAGGGTCACCACTGAGGGACACAACTGCACACCAATCTCGTGCTCGTGGTGGAATCCAGAAAGTATGGGACCCATAAAAACACTGAAGAAAAGCTGTGGCCACAGGGGCTCCAAAGGAGCCAGGCCTTCTCTGCCAGAGGCCTCATCTACTACTTGACTTGGACATGGGGATTTTGAAACTGGGAACCTTGGGGATTTAAAAGTCAATCGAGTCACCTTCATCCATCTACTACTATAGAGGCAGCTAATGCGAAAGTCTCAAGGTAGGCATAATAGGATTATGGATCTTCAGCACAAGGAGCAGCCCTGCTGTTCTTGCTACTTGACATCAGTGGCAAATAACACGGAACCCTCCTAGAAGCTTGGCTAAAAGAGAAAGCGGTCACCAAGTCTCATTCGCACCTCCATGGGGTGGGCTGTTACGGTGAGAGGAGAAAAGCTCAGCTGGGAAAAGAAAGGCTTAGAATTCTGCTCTAAAATCTGGACATATTCAAAGTTGTAATTTTGGGAGCAGATCTCTATGAGGTTAGGAAAAGTGTTTATATAATATAAACATGAGATCTGTATTACTTAACTTCTATGGATTTCTTTTTTAAAAATGCTGTCCTGCCTGGGTGTGCTGGAACATACCTGTAGTCCCAGCACCGAGGCAGGAGGATCACTTCAGGTCAGTTTGAGACCAGCCTGGGCAACAGAGTGAGACCCCACCCCTACCCACACATACATAATGATGCCTGTTGGATCTACAAATCTCACATATTAATAATACTGCATCTGAGATTTGAAACAGGATGAAGAACTGTCAGACCCTCAATAAAAATTTGACATCATGGTTCAAGGCTGACCTTTTAGCCATGATATCTAGTCTTAGGACCTGCACAAACTGTAGAAGAAGAGAGGTAAAGATGAACCATGCTCACTTTAACCGCTGCCCTCCACCACTGAGCATGCCTGAAGCTCTCGCATCTCCCCACACTCCTCCCGCTTGGATCCCTTTATGCTTTACTGAACATTTCTTCTCAATGTCTTTTTGGTTTGTTGTTCTTTTGTCCATCCCTTGTATTGTGTTCAGTCCCCAAGGCTTTGTTCTACCTTCTCTCCCTAGGAAAAACCCTCAATTTCCATCTAGATAATGACAAGACCTAAATCTTGTTCTCCAAACAGCCCTCCTTCCTGAGTTCCAAGGGCTTCCTGGCCATCTCTTCCTAGATAACTCACAAGGACCAGCAGCTTAATCTATCTAGAAGTGCTCCCTCTTCATCACACAAGGCTCCTGGAAACCAGATCTTAACTTCCTTCTCCAGACTCATCTATCTCCCCTCTCTTCACATCTTCCCTGATAGCTACACTCTCTCTCCAGCTATCCCAGGCATCTCTCCATTTCTCGAACACACTAAGCTTATTCATGCCTGCAGGACTATTTGCATGCTCCTCTCTTTGCTTAAAATGCTTTTGTTCTGCCTCCAGCCCAGCTCAGTGTCATCTTTCCTAAGTGAAACTGGCTCTCTAACCTGTGTTGCCCAGGCTGGAGTGCAGTAGCATGATCTTGGCTCACTGCAAGCTCTGCCACCCAGGTTTAAGGATTCTCCTGCCTCAGCCTCCTGAGTAGCTGGGAGTACAGGCACATGCCACCACGTCTGGCTAATTTTTGTATTTTTTGGTAGAGACGGAGTTTTACCATGTTGGCCAGGCTAGTCTCTCAACTTCTGACCTCAGGTGATCCACCCACCTCAGCTTCCCAAAGTGCTGGGATTACAGGCATCAGCCGCCATGCTAGGCCACTCTCTAACATTTACTCCTCCGTGGCACGTGGTCTTACTGCTGTGGTAATTACAACATACTGTCATGAACGTTATTTGCTTAAATATCCATACTCTAGACTGTTCTCAAGAGAAGCAGTATCTGGCAGTGCAAAGGTACTAGATTGGAAGCAGAAACTGAATTTGAGATCTAAATTTGAGATCTAAATCATGAACTTCCTAGTTGCCCAACTGATCTGATGACTGGTTTCTGCATCTGTAAAATGGGACTAATACATGGGATTGTCATAAAGGTCAAATGAGGTAACGACAGACATGAAGCTTTGTATACACTGAAAATATAGTACAAATGTAGGGTGGTCTTGTTATCAGGGTGGGTGTTTAATATGGCTCATCGGATGAGTGAACACATGAGTTCTCACGATTCATGCTGAATTTAGGGTCTGCTCAAGGGAGACGGCAGTGGTGCTGTGGAGCAGTTTTTTGGTGGCCTGAGGGAGATGTGTCCTTATGCTTTGTTGTCCTTCCCACTGAGGTTAAGTAAGGCAAGGCATCCATGGCACAACTCGCTTTTGATACAGGGCACATTTATTTCATGGCAAGCAGTTAATTATTAATTAACTACAATTATTAATAGAGGGAGGAGATGTGAAAATGATAGGCCTCACCTCTTACTCCAAATTCTGTAAAATAATAAAAAAGGTCTATTTTTTCTTAGGATTATAGATTTACTCATCTGTCTGTAAAAAACAAATTCCCATCTTAGACCAGCTAAAGGTACTCAGTACCTATGTTGAGATCAGCGGGGCTTTAAACAGAAGTACCATTCAAGACCAAAAAGCAGCACCTTGCTAATCTCTTCATTTTAGCCAGATTTTTGTCTGCCATGCTAAAGGTGTGGCAGAAAAGATATTTTAACATGCAAAATGACATTGGAAAACAAATGAGCAACACCACCACCACAAACGATGAACTATCAGCAGACCAGAAAGTTTGAGGAATCCTTGGATAATAGAGAGCAAATGAGAAAAGAATGTCTGAGAAACAAGACTGGAAGCAGCCGCAGCTCAACCCTCACGGAAGAAAACCATCACAGGAGTAACATAGCATCACTGATGAGACAGCTGTGCGTCAATCAGCCCAGAGGGCAGGAGAGGGTGGTGTCAGAGGGGTTGATCAAAGGGCCCCACAACTTGGTCAGGCCCCTACCCTCCCACGCCCATCACACTCAGTAGTGGACAGGGGCAGATTTACTGCCAGGCAAGACCTTGAGACCTGCTCTGTAATACAAATGCCCCAGGAGGACTGAGGGTGAGCACTGGAGCCTGGGAGAAGCAGAACAGAGGGTGTGAAAACCCCAGGCTCTTCCAGGTGACGCAGTAGGAGAAGGAGGCAGCTCTCCCAGGAAGAGCGGGGAAGGGCTCTGTTCCCAGGAAATCCTTGCTATTTTGGCAGCTCGTGAGAGGGAAGGGGATGGTGTGAGCCTGCCTGCTCCCCAGGTACCTCTCCCAAAGTGAAGCCTGCCAGGAAACCTGCCTCCTTGCAGGGCTGGCCTCCAGCACTTCCAGGGGAAGCTCTGTGGGGGTGCGACCACCTCCTCTGCACAGAAGCCCACATGGGCAGCCTGCTTTACCTCCTGGTCTTTCATTCATCAATAACCCACGCAGAGAAAGAGAGGCTTCCATGGGGACTCCCTGGATGCCTCAGGGAGGTCCACGGCAGCTGTTCGAGACTAGAGGGAACGAAGCCTAAACACAGTTTAGTTTTTGAATCCTAAACAACATTCAAGCTGCAAAGAAAAAAAGAGAAACACGACAAGAACAAAACCCCAACCCTGTGGTCTGAGGTGGTCACAATAATCACAGGGCAAGCGACTATCATTTGGCAATCCACCCAGGCAGCGAAGAACTTTTTGGTCCTGTTTACAGCCAATGTTTTAATGAGGTGAGAGGAGTCAGGACTGCCAGGTGTGAAGAGACTTACTTTAAAAAATGAGTACATTCACAGCTAGCAAGGCAACAAAAGCACTCGTGAGAGATTTGCTGTGAGCCAGGACACTGTCCCTCAGGGGCCTCAACATGTCATTAGGATTGAAAGTTGAGGTGAGTCCCAGGGAGGAGGCCAGGTGGAGCAAAAGTCAGTCTGGTCAACCTGTGCCCACCAAAGTGCATCAAAATGGAGCCCCCTCCCACCCTAGGGGAGTCTCAGTGTTCGCGGCGGCAGTAACAGAAACCAGCCCAGCCTCTCGGAGGCCGCCAGCTCGGAGCTGCTGTGCCATCTAGTGTCTCAGAAAAGGCTCACCTCTCTACTCTCACATCAGACAAAGGTTCTCCCCCGATCCACCCCACCCCTCAAAGAGCACCCGATCACATCTAAAACTGAGCGCTCCCCACCACAATCACGGAACAAAGTCGCATTTTAAAAGCGGGTTTCTCTTGGCACACTGGCATTAAGCACCTTTCCTGCTTTGGTCTTTACGGGGGTGACAGGGGAAAAAAATGGAGAAGAGATCCTGCAAATCAGCCCCCAGACTGTTCAAACAGTAATGAAAGGGTCCCAAGGACTGAAGGCAATTTGGCTTTCAAGAGTAAAGGGAACACTTGCCCGAGCAGGAGGAGAGAACTCCCATGCACCTTCATAAGAGTAACCTACAAGGCTGGGGAAGTGAATTGACTCTCTGGCTGCTCTGAGTGGCAGCCGGTGAATGTACCTGGTCTTTACTTGTCCTTCTCCAGATGTCACAGGGAGAGATATTAGGCATCCCTGCTTCTTTACAAATCTGCGTGGTGCCACATTGATGTGGATTTGTCGGATCCCGCTGTGGAAAGGCCTAGTTTCTGCAGGGGATGCATTCTGGCAGCAATGTCTAGTTACAGACAAGATAATAAATGGGGATGGATAGGGAAGCAGTTTATACATTAAAGGATGGGAGGGCTCAGGTGATATTGGAAGCTGCTGGTAAATACGGTCTTATCAAGGAATTTATCAAGGTCAGAGACAGAGCTCCTCAGTTATTGGAACGTGGATAAAATGAGGGATTCATCCAGCCACCAAGCAGCACATTGGCATGGCCCATGGTAAAACATGCAGGTAAGAAAGCAAATAACCCAGTCCTCTAGGCCTGTCGCCTGGCAGACCTTGGTACAAGGGGAAAAGCACCCGGAGAAATCAATGTCATAAGTATCTACATAAGCCATGGTCAAGCTTCGAGGTTTTTTTTTAAAAAATGCTCTTTTGTGTGTGTGTGCAGTGGGGGTACTTTATTTTTGATGCAACGCTTCATCTCAATCCACCTGAATCTCTGACTTTTAAGTCCTTTCTCAAGCTTGGACCACTTTCCAACACTGCTAAGATCTGCTTAAGGTCTCACTTCTTCCACCTCCCTTAAAGGAAAGTTTAGTGCAGTTTTGCACTTCCTTTGTCTAGCAAAACCAGCAAAGCATGTTTTTTCTTTGCCTCACCTCTCAGGACCCCTGCTTCTTAAGTGTCAATGAGACATTCCAGGAACCTGGTGACTGCACATTTAAAGTGTCCTACCCAGCTCCGATTGCTCAGCTCCCTGCCATGCCACCACCCCCACACCTTATCTTTAACCCCACAAAGGACATTTTAAGTTCCTTTTCTAGTCCTAATAGCAGAGCTTGTGTACACAGGGATCCTTTCCTGCTTTGTGAAGTTAGAAATGAATACAGTCTACAACTATAATAACGAGCAAAAGCTTTATGAATATTTGTGAGAAATGAAGTCATCACTGTCAGGGCATGGGGTAAGGGTTCCATAATTCATGGCTTCTGAGGGCTAAGTGTATTTAGGACAATGTGGTTTGATCATGTTTAGAAACTGAATATGCCCAACATTCTTCCAGCAAAAGTGTTTACTACAAGGATACTCAAGGAGTTTAACATTAAACCTTTTAAAAGGTACAAGTACAAATATTTTCCTTTAAAACACCTAAGCAGCAAGTTGAGAAGAACAAATAAATTTGGATGGAGTCAGTATAACCGCTTGCCTCTGAGGATGAAATATACATGTGAGATGGAAAATGCAAATGTTTTTTGAGGTGTTATATGAATGCATTGTTACTTTTTCCTTGCAAAATGTCAATTCTTAATTAATCAGGGACATAGATTATCCATATTTTGTAGATATTTCACTGCTTGTTCAGTAAATTCACTAGTGAGGACACACTTGAGGCAACCTAGTAGAGAGGAAATAATATTGTCAATGAAAGAAAAAAGGAAGAAATAAAATTGGACTGGGAGTAAGATGTGGATCAGTTCCTAGTTCAGCCACATATACTGCTGTGTGATGTTGAGAAAGGCACTTGGTATTGACTAAGTTCAATTTCTTTGTCAGGACATAGTGGATTATCATGAGCCATACTTAATTCAGGGAGCTTTTTAGTGATTCAAAGAGCGGAGGGATGTGAGATCACTATATAAACTATATAGTGGTATTCAAATATTAGTGATTAAGTTTTGCTTGTGGTTCTGGCTAGAGGGTTACTGTGGAGTAAGTTGACTCTTTCCAGAGCTGTGGGTTTTCAGTGTTTTTTATGTGATCTTTAGACTAAATTTTCCAGCAACTCTTCAAAGGAGCTGTGAAGAGAGGCAGATTAATTATAAGTTGGGTGCCAGATTTGGCAAATAAAAATATTGCACGAAATATACTTATATCAGAACATTGTTATTCACTGAAATTCCAATTTAACCGGGCATCCTGTATTTAACCTGGCGACCCTAATCATATGGCAATTAAAACTATAAAGCACTTCATTTCTGTGCAATCAGTTTGACAATGGATTTGAAAACTTTAGACCCATATGGCCCATTGGATTCTGCTCCTGACAATACACAATAAAACTCAGGACATAAGATAAAAATAAAAGAATTATAGGTTCTAGCAGCATGTAACTCTCTCAGGAAAGAATAATCTTCATCATCATCTTAACCCATTATGGATTAATAGCACGCCTGGAAATCTGCCATGCTAGAGGACTTTTTTCAACAGTAGATGGTGCACTCCATTCTGGTCTATATGGTAATAATTTAATGAAATTAGATTAGTCTATAATCATTATTTTTTTTTTTGAGACAGAGTCTCGCTCTGTTTCCGAGGCTTGAGAGCAGTGACATGATCACAGCTCACTGCAGCCTCCACTTTCCAGGCTCAGGTGATTCTCCCACCTCAGCCTCCTGAGAGCTGTGATTACAGGCATGCACCATTACACCTGGCTGATTTTTGTATTTTTTGTAGAGATGGGGTTTCATCATGTTGCCCAGGCTGGTCTTGAACTCCTGGGTTCAAGCGATCTGGGTGCCTCAGCCTCCCAAAGTGTTAGTATTATAGGTGTGAGTCACAATTCTTACAAGTCACACCCAGCCTTGTAAGAATTATTTTAAATTGAATGTCCATGACACCTTTCCTTTCCAGTGCTCAAAGCATAAACCCATGAGTCCATTCTGAAGCCCCTTTGAACCATGGCAGGTGGTAGAGCACAGTAAAGAGCACAGGCTCAAGAGTCAGGCAGACCTGAGTCGAAGCCTGAGTCTAGTGCTTTGTGGATAACCAAAGGCAAGTGACTCAGCCTAAGCCTGTTTCCTTGTCCATAAAATGGGAGTAATATTAAGTAACTACCTCAGAGTGTTGTTGAAGGAATTAAGTAATTGTTTAGCACGGTGTCTAGCACACATATGCCCAATAAATGGTGGCTATAATTAAATTCAGTTGGCACTTGTGTTTTCATTTCCAATCTATTGTGAAGTAGGGAGAGGGCAAGCAGGTATTATTGAACTCCTTTTATACCTTAAGAGACTTGTAATCTGAAGATGTTAGATGAGATAATGGTAAACTGGTAAGAATAGAACCCAGAGCTCTTGTGCTCAGTAGCATTTTCACTTTATTTACAAGACTGTTGGGTCAAATGCATGTATCTCAAAGGCTATCATTTCAAACTACAACAAATACAATCTCATAAAACTCAGTATCTGGCTTTCTGTCTTTAGTTGGCCCCTCCAGTCTACTCTCTGGAGATAGCAGAGAAATCAACCTACTACAAATCTGATCACACCACAACTCCCTCTAAAACTCTTCAGTGGTGCCCCAAATGACTATAAAATATCCAACATACACAGAGGGCATGGCAGATGCCCCCACTGACCTCAGCCTAACTCTCCAGCCGTATCTCCTAGTGCTCCTGCCCGGTCACTCCCTCAGTGTGAAACAATTTACAGTCCCCTGCGCGAACTTTCCCAGCATCTTTCTGCCCCACCTGTGCCCCTGTCCGGCTAGGAGCTCTTCCTTTGTTCTGGGAAGAACAGTATTAAAATATTATTTTTTTGCTGCTCTTAAGAAGAAAGGTGCTGAGACCAGTGGCTCATGCCTATAATCCCAGCACTTTGAGAGGCTAAGGTGGGAGGATCGCTTGAATCTGGGAGTTCAAGACCAGCCTAGGCAATATAGTGAAACCTTGTCTCTACAAAAAACTAAAAAATTAGCCAGGCATGGTGGCATGCGCCTATAGTCCCAGCTACTTGGGAGGCTGAGATGGGAGGACCACTTGAGCTCAGGAGGTAGAGATTGCAGTGAACTGAGATCACCCTACTGCACTCCAGCCTGGGTGACAGAGTGAGACCTGTCTCAAAAAAAAAAAAAAAAAGAAAAATAGAAGGGGCTTGAGAAACAACCTAAACATCCAACGATCACAAACTGAATGCATTAAAGAACCATTCAGAGAATACACTATTTAAAAGCTCCATCCTTAAAGGATATTTAACTTTAAGAGAGAATGCTAGGATATGTTATTAAGTGTAAAAAGTTAGGAATTAAAAAATAACCAGTGGGATAGGCACTAAAATGTTACCAGTAATGAACTGAGACGTGATTGCTGGTGTTATTTCTTCTTTTTCAACTCTTGTCAGTGGTTTCCAAATTTTCTCCAATAAAGAGATCGACTTTAACAATAAAAAGTCATTAAAACCTTGAGGCAATCTTATAATAAACCCTAAACTGTAGATGAGCCACTAAGTTCATCCTCCCCTCTCCTGAATCTGAATCAGAAAGGTAGCAATCCAATGGTTGGTTTCTGGCCGTGTGGATATGAGGAATAAGAATAAATTGCTTTTACGGGGAGAGGCAGAGAAATGACCCACTTAATGCAATCATTTATTCAGGTAAATTCTACAAGCTTTCACTGGTGACGCTGAAATCTTTCAAGCAATGACCAAGGCGAAGGTCGCCATGCAGTGAAGGAAGGATTCACAGTGACTGTCTTACTTCAGAAGCCTAGGTTCTCTCGGTCGTGCTTTTCTTCTCATCTGATTAGCATTTGAGATGAACTTCGTAACGGTGGACATTCTCTTGACACATCCGAGCAGAAATCAAAACCCTAACCACACCAATTTTAGGCTTGCTAATCTGGAATCCCCTGAAGAAACAAATCCCTCTATAATTACCAGGATTTTAAATTCCACACCCTGGAAAAGAGTTTAGACAAGTAAAGATCCTACTGAAACAGGCACTGCTAATTAAGACACAATACATAGGCTCTCACGCGCCCTCTAGAGCAAGTGTGTGGAATGGAATAGCAGCGGGGTAGTCTCCACCCAGCCTCTGCAGGACAGCCTTGCATTAGGGCAGGCAGCCAATTAAGGGATAAACAATACCCTCCCCCACTACGGTATTTTGCCTTTATGTCATTTAATCCACCTTAAATTGTTGCCTTTCAACTTTACGCCCTATAGCATATGTTTGATATGAAGCCAATGTATCTCACGTTTCCATATTTCTTAACGCCTTAGCAGAGTATGGGCAGTAAAAAAACAAACAAACAAACAAACAAAACCCATTTCCAGGACCTTTGAACATGCTCTCAGTTTTCAGGAGCAAGGTGCTCAGATGGTCTCTTCAAGACAACAATGATACTGGCAATTCTTGACTAACTAAGCCTGTTTTCTCTCTGTTAAAGTAAAATTAAGTAGTAGCTCCAAAGATTATTAGCAGATCAAAAAAAAAAAAAAAAAAAAAAAAAGAAGCGGGGGGTATGTGTGTACGTGCATGTAGAGCTGGAATGTCTGTCTCCTAAAATTAGATTCCTTACTTTTCACTTTCCCATCTCTGGGAGCTCTTATTCCAGCAGAAAGAGTCAAAAGAAGAAACTGCCAGCCCAATTCCAATGTTTACAAAGTTTCAAAAAACCTGGGGAGATGAGAAAAATCCCAAGGGCACCTGAAATATTAATTTATCACATAAAATAAACAAACTCATGTTTCTGTGTTTCTGACCCAGTTGGAAGATTCCTCAACTTCCAAAATTTCTCTTAATGTTACGCATACACACACACACACACACACACACACACACACACCACACACACACACACATTTCTCTCTGCTCGGGCCCAAATGACTTATCTCTTTCTCAACTTACGTAGGCTTCTAGGCTGTTATGCTTTTTCAGAACTACAGACCTAAATTTTGATTTGGGAAATAGTATCTACTTAATCGCCCTCCCACCTTTAGGCTGGTCTCTGATAGACCATCCTGAACATTGGAGCCTATATCTCACTTTAATTGGAAGGAGTGGTTTGAAGGCTTCTACAGCAGAGCATCCTGTCTCCTTGAAGCCTCTTTTTTAACTACAGTTGGCCTCAAGTTTACAATACTCTGCTTACGTAGTCACTCCAGATCCTTTTACGCATGTTTCCCTAACCAAAGTACCTGCTCAAAGAAAGCCAAAATGCACATTTCTACTGGGAAGAGTCCCCATTGTATCTACTTGCTATAGGGCAACCTCTTGTTTTTAGATTTATAAACAAAGCAAAATCAAAACAGTAAGCTCTGAGAGCTCATTCTGTGTTTGATGGCCCTGTCTGGGAGCTACAACAACAGCACCGTCAAACTGTCATCTTCTGTAGTGCTTGCCCCCAAATGCCATCCAGGTCTGCACCTGCGAAACCAGGACAGGCATTGTGAGTCACTCTGTCTGCCACCACATAAAAAGCTAATTTCACATGCAGAATGTATGTGTTTTTTTTTTTTTTCAATACCAATAGCAACAAGAGTGTGCCAAAAAATTTCCCCTGAAGCTCTATTCTGTTTTTTAAACTACAGAACATTCTTTCATAGTTTGACAGTTAAAATGCTGCAGTTAATGTAATAAACAGAGAATTTTTCTAAGTAGCCTGTCAAAACAAGTGACACTTTTTTTTTTGCTAGCAAGTCTCCGATTCAGAACAATAGGAAGTACCTTTCAAAGCAACATCTTCATTATACAATCAAATTCTCAAAGTAATCTTCTCATCAAAGAATATTGTGTTATTTCTTTCCCAGTAATTATCAGAGTTCTGCAACCTCTCTGGCAGTGGTGACTATTATAAAATGCAGCTGTGCTAAGTTTAAAAGTCAGGAGGTCCTGCCCTGGTCAGTATGAAGCCAATGCATCTCATGCCTCCACATTTCTTAATGACTTAGCATTTTCGGCAGTAAAAAGTCAACATTTCCAGGACCTCTGAACATGCCCTTTGTTTCCAGGAGCGAAGTGCTCATTTGGTCCCTTCAAGGACAGTAGTGATACTGGCAATTCTTGATCAACTACGCTTGTTTTCTTTCCACTTAAATAAAGTAGTAGCTCCAAAGATTATTAGCAGATCAAAAAAAAAGTGTCTGTGTGTGTATACGTACACGTAGAGTTGGAGTATCTGTCTCCTAAAATTAGATTCCTTATTTTTCACTTTCCCATCTCTCGGGAGCTGTTATTCTGGCAGAAAGAAAACTGAAGAGTTCCAGAAGTGCCAGCCCAATTCCAATGTTTGCAAAGTTTCGAAAAACCTAAGAAGATGGGAAAATCCCAGGGCCACCCAAAATCATGTATCTCGGAATATTTGTAAAACCTATACTTTAACAACTAGCGATAGAATGGAAGAGTATCAGCTTTGGAATGTAATATTCTATGAAGAATCTGGGCTGCCAGGGATCATGCAATTCAATGGTGTATGGAAAACAAAAGGAAGCACAAGCAGCAACTCCCATTTCTCCCAAGGTGACTCATGAAAACAAGCTTGTGAAGAAGGGTAAATCAAACAATTAGCATGAATGTTCCTAGCATACAGCAGGCACTCAATTGATGATTGTTGGATCTTAATCTAATTTGGGAATTCCTCTCCCATAGAATTATAAATTCCCCAAAGGCAGGAGCCATTTTATTACTTTTTTCTTTTGATCTCTTTGGTAGATGCTCAAAAACATTTGTCAATCAGATGGCATTTCTGCCTCCCTCGGAGCAAGTAAGAGCTGAGGGAACATTAGCTGGGACTGTGTATTCACACTTCCATTCATTCATTCACTCACTCAGCAAAGGTTTACTGATGGCTTACGTGGTGTAATGCACAGAGCTAGGGATATGGCCTTACTAACTTCCACACCAGGTTAAACCCTCCTTTACATTAGGCTGTCCTAACACACACTACATCTTCCTCTGTAGCATGTGATGCAGCTGTGATTAAATGATTGCTTGCATAAGTAGTTGCTTAAGGTTTATCCTATGCGCTAGATAGAAAACTCCAAGGAGGAAAAGGCTTCTTGTTCAATGCTTACCTTAATGCCTTAGCACCTAATATAGTGTCTAGAACAATGTAGGTGCTCAATAAATGAACAAATGCAGTAAAATGAGATCTGTCTTTGCCTTTGAGAAACTCATAGTTGACTGCAATATTTCTCTACAGGGGCACTGTTCTCAGGACAGCTCTTTACTGTGTTGGGTTCCTAGGTACTGCGGTGTGTTTGGCAGCCCTTGGTCCTAGCCACTGCCCAGTGAGTGCTAGCAGTTGGCCCTCTCCTGCGCTTTGACAACAGCCCTTAGGGGGCTGTCCCACCTCGATTCAGAGCCACTGCATATGCTGGTTTGGATACAGGTGGCAGCAAGAAGGACAGCAAAAAGGGGATGGACCCAGGAAATGATGGGGAAATATGCAGGAGGGACAGTGGGACAAGAGGGGACAAGAAAGAAAACATGGCTTAAAATGGTGGTGTTCATCTGAGTTTCCCGGGCCCCAGGGATTCTCTTGGGCCCCCTCAGCCATGCTGTCCTACGATCCTTCAGAGAAAGCATACACCGGCTGGGCAGGTTTCTTGGACCCTGGGCAGGTTTCTTGGACCCCACTCCTGCTTATGTCAGTGAAGCTCTAGCTTTGTTTGATGTTTTGGATTTTCCTGTTCATATTTTTGTGTGAAGAAAGGGTTTTGAGGCTTACAGACCTGAAGAGCATGGTTCTAGAGTTAAGGATGATGGTATCTGCTGGGATGAGGGAGGCCTTTGAAACACATGGTGTGGGAGAGTCAGACCCCACGAGAGAGTTTTGACAAAGGGGACAGCCCTGAGTAAGGGCAAGTGAAAGAATCCTGGGGAAAGGAAATTAAAGTGCCTTCAGGGAGGCTCCTGCTGGTTGGTCTGAGGGGCAGCCTCTGGGAAGGCTGGCCTGAGGGACACCTCACTCTTGGAAAGCACCCAGCAGACACCCAGGACATGTAACATGTAATGCCCTTGTCGAGACTAATGCACCCAGGTCAGCCAAACATGACTCAGAGCTGACATCCACAGCTGGCCAACGCTGGCTGCAGGGCAGAGGGCGTCTTCATTTCCAGCCGAAAAATACAAGCCTGTGTGCTGGTTTCGGAAGCAAGTGCCAAGTCACCGCTTACTGAAAAGGTTTCCCTGAGGATCAGGACCACAGCGTGTGCTTCTTTATATGCCCCATAGCCATTAGTGGAGTGCCCTGCATCGAACGGGGGCTTAATGATACATTCTTCCTGAGTGGATGTGATTAAACATTTCAGAGTCCTCAGTGGCAGGTGGTGGCCTGCTCCTGAAGGTAAGGTGGGTTCAGCTGAGACAGAAGGGAGAGACTGCCTCAGTGGCTCAATGGGGGACTTGACAGGGGTAATGCAGTTGTGGTGTGCTCAGAAGAATGAGCTTTAAGAAGCCTCAGAGGAGGGTAGGAGCATGTGCTGAATGAGTGAAGGAACAAATGAACGCAGGCCTGGGTATGAAGGCTATGGCCCTGATGACCTCTGTCCTGTTGCAGTAGGGAGAAAGGTGCTACTGCAGACTGGCATAGAAACAGAGCAGTTTCTGTTTGTCATTGACCAAAGGTCATTTAATATGGGGACTCAGTTTTGGCAGCCTGAGCCAACTAATGACAACCTCTACAGCTTTAACTCATGCAAATGGAAAATAGAGCCATCCGGATCAAACACAAAAATTAAAATAACAGAGACAAGCACTGCTGTGGCACCCTTCAGCTGCTCCCTTTTGTTCCATGGGGGATGGTCAGGGCTGTTGAGAGCAGCCTTGTGTCTGTCCCCGCGGTACGTCTACGCACTAGGCGGCCTCGGGACCTGGAGGGGTGAGCCACGAGCTCTCACTCACGGTTTGCGGAGGATCATCCTCATGTGGGCGTCAGGGCCCATCTGTGACAGCAGAAGCATGGTGTCCTGGAGCTCCTCATCACACTCCTTCTTCTCCTCCTCAGTAGGCAAAGGGGCATCCTCGTGCTCGTCATCCAGAAATCGATAGAACAAATATTTGTCTTGGAAATGGTGCTCCTGGTCCACTACGGGAAACATGGAAGCACGTGTCAGCTGCGGCACCTCAGCCTCACAGCTCCATTCACTGGAAACAAATGCAGGGTGTCGGGCAGGATGGCCAAGTGGCAGCAAAGCCGGGAGCCTCCTCACCCTTCTCACTCTGCCCTGCCCAGGCTGTGCAGTTGGAAGACATGACCTCGGGGCTGCAGTCATGCACACCACAGCCCTCTCAGACCCGCCCATCTCCTGGGCCTCCGTGGGACTCCCTTTGAGGACCTGCCAGCGTTTCTGAGATGAACAATTTGACCTGCAGAAATCGCCTTCCTGATGTTTTCTAGGATGTGGGACCTGTGTCCCCAACAGGAAAGGAACCAACTGCCAGGTCATGTTCTGTCACGGCTTTTTAAAGTACAGGCTTTAAAAACAATCTGCTTTGTCAGGATCAGAATTTATGTTATTCTTTCTATATATACTGTTTATCAACTGTACTGTCTGCACTCTGGAAAAAAATGTTGGTATAAAATTAGTTGTTTGAACAAAGCTGACCAGATCAGGTTTCTAGATCATATACTGCTAGAAGGATTTTGTGGTAATTTTCTTCCAAATCTGATTTTTTAAAGTTTTTTCCTCTTGTTCCTTTAAACAGGATTTAAATCTTGGTAGAACAAAAACAATGAACGTGGCTCAGAATCCCTCATGTACATGTCTTAGAGCCTTGAGCCCCTTTTCAGGATGGAGCATCAATACTCTCAAAAGGTAAAGACAAGCAGTAAATCCCCTGCTGCTCAAAGGGTGATTCCTGGAGGAGCAGCAGCAGCAGCATCTGGGAACTTGTTGGAAATACAGACTCTGAGTCCATTCCAGATGAGCTACATCAGAATCTGCACTTTAACAAGAGTCCCAGGCGACATGTATGCACATTAAAGTACGAGAAACGCTGGCAAAACCATTACTAGATTCCCAGGTGTTGGAAAATGAAATGAATGGTTTTAATATTTTGTCTGTTTGGAAGTGTCTTAAACAAATGGCATGAGAGTTTGGCCAGAGTTACATGCCAGTCCTGAAGAGCTACTCTGTTCAATTATAGCCCCTGCAGTTATCAAGAGCCACAATTGCAGAGCACATTCTTGATTTTAAATATGGTCATCCTGTGGGTATACAAATTGGCTCTCCCAGACAGTGGCACAGTTAAAAGGCAGCTTCCGAATTCATTACTTACTTTCATGTCATCAGCCCAGCCACACACTTCACTGCTCTTCATTCTGCCCCTGTATCAGGATTGCTATGCACTGCTCAGAGTATAATCACACTATCAATGAACCGTGAATGCAAACTGATAAACATAATTGGAACTGATGCACTCGGGCTGCAATTTCATTTTCCTTTCATACATTCTCCCAAGTTAGGAAGGTACAATGGTGGAACATAGCAATCAATAGCATCTACTTGCTGCATTTGTATCGCTAAATGAAGATGCTAGCTCTGCAGGTCCCTAAAGGGATTGTAATTCTTTCTTGCCCATTTGGGAGTTCAGCAACTACTTACCCAGGGAAATGCACTTAGCATTTCTTGAGAGGGGCTCATCTTACCGTGGTTGAGAACACCGTCTTCTAACAGGACTTGCCACATGCCAACAGCTTGAGTCCGGGAGTGAACACATGGTGTCTGCTGCATCATCCAGTCCACTAGCTCAGTTCCCACACAGCATTGTCTAAGGAGAGGTGAGACATAAAGGGTGGGGAAGTCACCCCTTTTCAGATAGAGGATGGGAGATGGCTTCTGAGAGGAGAACCTATCACAGGGCTTAATGGTCTCCTACCAGAAGAGGTCTCACGGCAAACAAAGCACCACACGCGGTAGCTTCAGGTTCTCAAATGCTAATACAAGCCAAAAAAGCCACTCAGCTCATGACGGACCTTTAAAGCAAGGCTGGTTAAATGAAAGCATTACTACTTGCAGCACCAGGGGAGACCAGGGGGCTGCCAGAGGGGGAGATTGTCTGGCAAGCTAATCAGAGGAACAGAAACTCTGTCCTAGTGAGCCAGTCCCAGAAAATCTCAGTGCAAGATGGAGGCAAAGCAAATACATACTGACTCTCTCCACTTGAGTCTTGTGCCGAACGAGTTAATGTTTATGAGGCACTCAGAGGTGCTATGAAAGGCGCCGTATAAGTGCAAAATTATATAGCACTTTATATTTTCAAGTAATACTACTGATCTTCCTCGGAGGGGTGTTGGGAGAAACAAGCAATTAGGGATGCAAATCTCCTTGAAAAAGTTCTGTGTAATGAGCATTAGCACTTCTCCAGAGCCTGTCATCTGAAGAGCTCCAAATGCTTGCTGGCTTCCTGTATATTCACACTTCGATCCCCAAGATGCCCTTCTGTGGTGAGTTGGTCTGGATAAGCAAACTGCATACATTAGTTAGGAAATGCATAAGCATACACACTCACATATTCGGGAATACCGAAACTGCCCATGGGGTGAGGGAAGGGGGCAGGTGTCCACAACATGATGGTTCAAGAGAGGAAATGGAATCTTGAAGTCCTAGTGATGGCTCAATCCCAAGGGATGATGGAACAAGACAGGGAGTCACAGAGCAGCTGGCTGTCTGCAGCTGGGACTGAATCACTGGTGGCCTCCCCTCTCATGCTAACGACAGCACCACCTCTGGGGCACGGGCTAGGGAGCTCCTCTCTAGTTGAAACTGGAGGAGACTCATGGTTCTGTGCCACTTTAGGAACAATCTTGAAGTGGCGGGAGACATGAGATACAGAACTAGGTCTGCTACTTAGCTATGTGACTTTGGCCACATGGTTTCAACTCTCTGGTTCTCACTTCCCTTGCCTGTAAAAAAAAAAAAAAAAAAAAAAAAGGAGGAGCAAATGATGGCCTCTAAAGCCTTTTCCAGCTCTAATAATTTTAATCTTAGACCTCTGAAATCTATCAGAGGAATCGTGGGATTCCTTGATTTGGGGTTGACCCTGACCTCACAATATTTCACAGGGAGGGTATACTGAGAAGGTCATTATATTTCCAGGACTGCCCTTATTACAGTCTATAACCATACATTAGAGCTTCAGTGGGCACAGTCACCTACTTATAAATCATTCTGAACCAAACACAAGACCTTCCAGAATATTTCTTTCCTAATTTGAGAATTGATTAATGGTAAAAATCATGTAAAAATACATAAAATCAATTTCATTTGGCTTTTAATTCAATGATTACCTTTACTAAAAAGAGCACATGGACTTGAGATGATCCCAGAGCATCTGATGAGTCCTTACAAAGGGTATAAGAATCTTGCAGTCAGAATACTGAACAACGACACACAGTTGTGCCACTTGTAGCTGATGGAATCACAGGTATCCTTTCCATTAATGATCCCTAGATGATTTAGAATTGACAGCAGACCTCTAGTACAGTGATTTTGGGGGGTTATGCTGCATCTGGAGAGACTACAGCCCCCTAATACTGCAGCAATAATATAATGGAGTGAGAAGCAGGAGGGAGAGAGAGAATGGAACTGGAAAGTATGAGATCTGGGACAAGGAACTCAGACTGTCCTGCAGAAAAAAGAAATCATGCTTCCGGCTTCCAGTTGAGTCCTATGGTTATTCCCAATAGATCATTAATTTGTGTCACAGGGTGTGGAACAGACATAACACCTATATTTCAGGGGTTTAAAATCTTAGTACAATGGAGCATGAAAGAGATGATGGTTTCTGACTTCTAGTTTCCATGATCTATCATCAAACATGACATATTTTAATGAATTTTCCCTAATGCAAGTCAATACTTGGCAAAGTGCAATCACATCTTAAATTAGGGGAAAAAGTAATATAATTTTGAAAAGAAAAAGTTCCTTTAACCATATGAGATCTTTGAGATCCCCTGAATGAATTTAAAAGGTTGAACTCTCTCTGAAGACATGTGACACATTGATTTATTTATTTTAACCTTTACTTTTCTTAAAATTATAGCAGTGTGTAGCTATGTGACTTCGGCCACATGGTTTGATATGGCCTGATATGGTTTGGCTTTGTGCGCCCCGCAAATCTCATCTCAAATTGTAATTTCCATGCTTCAGGGGAAGGGCCTGGTGGGAGGTGATTGGATCATGGGGGCAAATTTTCCCCTTGCTTTTCTTTTGATAGTGAATGAGTTCTCATGAGATCTGATCATTTAAAAGTATGTGGCACCTCCCCCTTCTCTCTCTCTCCTGCTCTGCCATGGTAAGATGTGCCTGCTTCCCCTTTGCCTTCTGCCATGATTGTAAGTTTCCTGAGGCTCCCTAGTCATGTTTCCTGTTAAGCCTGTGGAACTGTGAGTCAGTTAAACCATTTTTCTTCATAAATTACCCAGTCTCAGATAGTTCTTTGTAGCAGTGTGAAAACAGACTAATACAGGTCCACAGACTAGAAAAAGAATCAACTTGCGGTGTTGGAAAACAGGACTTACAAATGTAAACATCCAAAATGGTAGTTAGTTAATATCAACATAAAAAGGGCTAGGTAATCAATCTGTCCTAAGAGACAGAATGTGTCTTAAGTGGAATATGCTACTGATAAGACTAAGGCACGTTCTCAAGTCCCACCTCATTTCCAAAATTCTGTCAACAAGAGGGCAATCTAAATGTAACACACTATCAATTTTGGTCTTGTAATATATTCATGCCAAATGCAAGCAGAAGAGTATTAGTTTGCATGGAGTGTAGAAAAAATAATCAGAAGAGGAAGAATATGCAATATATTTTTTCTATCTCTCTGTCCTTGAGAGGGAAACTGGATCTTGAGGCACGTATACTTGGTAGGTTTGCTTTAAGGTGAACCCTGTAGATACTAGATCTAGATCACATTCAACTAACATTTACTGAGCAGTTATTTACGCTCAAATTCCTGAACCAGAACCTTTATAGGTTCTATCATAGTTGGTAGAAGATATACATCCTTCATGGTAACTTTGAAATTTGTATTCTAGCTTTTCAGTATATCTTATGAATTTGGTTCCTGTGAGTCAAATGAGTTTTGACTCATGCCAATGCTGATGGGTTCTGAGGTCATGTCTAGGCTAAATGGGAAAGAGAGTCTCACTGATTGCTGAAACAGGGCTGTCATGTCTGAACCCTGGGACTGGGAAGACAGAGTGAAGGCTTGTGCGCCACATATTGGCAATTCTAGTCCCTCAACACTTGCTGAATTAATAAAATCAAAAGTTAGGGATTAGACTCGAGTTCTTAATTGGCCCACCATGGTACAGTCATCCCAGAAGGTTCAGCTAACCATGAAACCTCAGTCTTTATCTCTGTCATTTCTTAACTCCAGTGACAACTACAATTAGGAATCCATATTCTATATGAATATATATGTGATACAGAGTTGTGTATCTTACTATATGCATGCTAGGATGGAATCCTACTTTAGAAAATAAGCTCTGTAAAGCACGTTTTGTTCACTGCTGTATCCTTAGGGCTTTAAACACAATAGTGCCCGGCACCCAGTAAGTGCTAAACTTGTGTAATAAATGAATGACTGAATGAATGAAATGATCACTGAATCCGGAAATCAACCAACCTTGGTTTAAATCCTGGCCCTGCCACTCACTAGACTTGTGATTTGGACAAGCAAAACTAATTTCTCCCAGCCTCAATTTTGTTATCTGAAAAATGGTCGTACATGTCTAGCAGTGTTATGTGGATGAAATGAGCTAATATACCAAAAGGGATCTGGTACAGGTCTTTGAGTATAAATAAGTGTGCAGTCAATGTTGGTTGAATGTGATCTAAATCTAGTAGGCTTCCTAAAAGTCACTAGCAAACAGAAATTACAAAAATTTTCCTCTCTTTGTTCATCACAACTAAACCAATATCCAAACAACTTAGTTTAGGAGGTGCTGGGAATATTAAGGATAATTAAGCAACTGCAGTTAAGCTGAGATCTAAGACAAGCCTAACCTTCCAGAACCTGAAGGCATTACAAAATGGGCTGCACCCACATGGAAAACAGGGAGAAGCATTTTTGTTCAATTTTCACTAAATATGAATGTGAGCGGGCCACAGCCTTTAGAATTAGCACACATACCTGTATGTCTTTAGGTGGTATTTTCTATCTCTTATCATGTGAGGTGCTCGAGAGAGAATGGCATTTCGTAAAATTTTTCCAGCCCTGAGGATCTTCTCTGAAGGGACCTAGATTGTAATCAGGTGGAAGGAGGGGAGGAGAAAGAAGTGTTTATAGAAGGAAAACAAACCAAACAAATCCTGAAACCACTTTCCAATCTGACTCTGGCTTGGAAAACGTAACTCACTCAGTATGTTTACTTTGTTCACTTGTGTGATATGTCACTGGTTTATGTTGAGAACTGAGACATTGCATATTTCCTGTCTCTAGAAAATGTATCAGAGGCTTCCTGATGTGATGCCCTGACATATGGATCACCTCCAGAGGTACTTAAGAAGCTAGCTCAATGGCTCATCAACCCACCTACATCCCATTACCTTGGTAATGGTGTTAGCAGGACGAAGAGGAACGTGAGGTTCAATGAGAGGTGTCTGAAAAATAAAATGTTAAAGCAAAAGAAAATTAAACAAAAAGTTCACTGAAGAAAATTATGGGTTGGGGGATAATAAGAAACATCAATTTTTTATAAAACTCAAAATATAATTTAAAAAACAAGAGATAAATTCTGCCTAAAGAACTTGAATGCATAGGCATTCAAAGGGCAAAATTAGACCATTCAATTTGCCAACATTTAAATATAAATTATTAAAAATGAAAAACCAAATAGATAGGAATGATTAGATGTTTGTAGGCTTAATGAGAAGAGGAAATAAATATCTATTCAGAGCCTAACAAACATCAGAGCAGAGGAAAAAGCAAAACAAGATAAACATAAATAGAGATTAAAATGACCTGTCTCCAGGGGTGGGAAGAAAGTATTGATATGGGATGGAAATGAGTTATTTCATCTCTCTCTTGTGTAGTTAAGATTCTTCTTCTGCAATTTGAATTTTTAGAAATAAAGTTTTAATTTTTAAATGTGACTTCTTGGCGGTTCTATGCACTCAAGCTCCTAGAGCCCACTGAGGCAGTTAGTACACTTCTCTTTCTTCTACTAAGCAGAAGAAAGTGTACAGAGTTCAGGATTCTGTGACTGTCAGATCAGCTCTAGGCTCCAGAGAAAATACATATGATTATCTACATTCTATTTTTTAGATAGATGGGGTCTTGCTTTGTTGCCCAGGCTGGAGTGTAGTGGTGTGATCCTAGCTCACTGCAGCTTCAAAGCCTTGAACTCCCAGGCTCAAGAGATTCTCCCACCTCAGCTTCCCAAGTACCTAGGACTACAGGCTTGCACCACCATGCCCAGTTAATTTTTTTCTGTAGAGATGGGGGGGTCTCGATATGTTGTCCAGGCTGGTCTTGAACTCCTGGCCTCAAGGGACCCTTCTGCCTTGGCCTCCCAAAGTGCTGGGATTATAGACAGGAGCCACAACACCTGGCCTATTAACCACATTCTTCAAATGGAGGTATTGAATGTAATCCCAGAAAAATTACTTCCACACAGCTACATATTAAGCCCTCTAGTCTTACGGAGACCCCTTCGTTTTCTTGCTCTGAAATAATCTGGTAATGGTATTCCAAATGGTGGAGAAAAATTTATCCAGTCAAGGGGAGTGACAGAACCACCAATACAAGGCCATTTATGCCACTTTCAGAAGGTAAGAAAAGATGGCAGATTTATTTCTTATGAGATTGTGGTAGGCAGAATAATTCTCCCCCAACAACAACAGAAAAAGTCTATGTCCTCATCCCTAGAACCTTCAAATATGTCAGGTTACACGGCAAAAGGGACTCCATGGGTATTTAGATTAAGTTAAGCGTCAAACCAAGGAGATCATCCTGGTGTTACTAGCTGGGCCGAAGGTAAACATAAGGGGGCTTAAAAGATGGCAGAGGGAAGCAGAGAAGTCAGAACTGGCTTTGAAGATGAAAGATGCCAAGGGCCAAAGAATGAGAGCAGCCTCCAAAAGATGGAAAAGGAGAAAAACAAACAAAAGAGATTTCCCCTAGAACTTCCAGATGAACGCAGCCCTGCTGACACCTTATTGTGAGCCCAGTGATCCCCATTTCAGACTTCTAAACAATAGCACTGTTAGGTTATTAAGGTGTGTTTTAAACCACTACATTTGTGGTAATTTGTTATAGCAGTCATGGAAAACTGATGTAGAGATTATTATGCTTTGCACTAAAAACCCTACTGTTTGCAAATAGAAGCCATTACAGTGAAAATAAATTGATAAGTTTTCTCTCTAGTCCTAATAAAAAATTAATGGGGTAAATAAAGGCCAATATATAATATTGTACGTAGCTAAATACAAATATAGATGCATAAATATATACCTTTTTTATCAACAAGTTTCAAGTGGGTTGATGCTTTTGATTTATAATAGAATTAAGGAAAAAGAGAAAAGAATACTAAACTTTAAAATAACAGCATAGATAAGATACAGATGTATTTAGAATGGCTGAAATCTCACTGAACCAAATTATTTAAACATTTTCATCATCCCGCTGGCATCTAGCAGACTTTTTTCCCCTCTTGAAATCACTGTAGCACAGATGTCAAGCAATATTATAGTATTTTAGCAGCATACTGTTTACAACCAGCACAGACCAAGAACTATCACTCTAGTCCAATTCAACAGTTGCTTTAAACACAGACTGATTTTGCCCTGAAATAGTCCATGCTCCGTTATGGCAGACCTACTGATGGAGACAGACTATGAGCTCACAGAGTCCCTGTACTTGCACCTAACACCTCAAAGACGACAAGAAATCTTTGATGGCATATCACCCAGAGAAGCGTTCAAACATGCGAGACCATCATACACCAGGACCTTGAAAACATGCAGCTAAAACACACTACATATTTCTAAGTTGTGAGTTCCCAGGTTCTTAAGCCTCTCACCTCTTTTCATTACACAGGTTGGTTTACAGTCTAGGACTGAGCCTCACTGTATCAAATTGTAAAGACCTCTGGTTTCTTGAAAATAATAGTAGAAATCCATTTCTTCTTGTCTTAGAGGAAAGAGGTGCAGATAGGTGTGGTCTAGAGTAGATGGGTATGGGATTCGTTTCTGAGTTCACCTTTTCTTTCCAATGAAAAACCTGCTTTCCTTTGCAGTAATCTTTGAGAGGCTGCCAGAACCAAGGTCAAGAAGATGCCCAGGCTTCTGGACTGGTGATAAGTGTTTATTCTTTGGTAGGTGCAATGAAACATTATTTGAAGATTGCATGTTTTAATTTGTTTCTAAAGAAATGGCTACATTTTAACAAAATGCTAACAAGTGGTACCTAGGCTACTTTATTTTGTTGGACAGCTCCCTTTCTGGTTCCTTGGAACCCTGAAAAGAAAGTGTTACTAAAGCAAGGAAGTATCAAGCTTCAACCAGAACTTTTTCTTTGATTTGCAACTTCTAAGGAGGTAAATGTACACAAGGTTGTCTTTTAGCTAGATAATCATAGTACCAGTTCCAGGACCAAGAGGGTATTTCATCTGTTGAAAGGCAGAATTCTCAGATCCTTCTCTGGCTCAAAGATTTTAGGTTTAGGGGCAACATGATGAATGGAGGATGCCTTGAGGAGGGGATGGTCCCTTTATTTAAATAAAACCTCTAAGGAACACATGCAGGGGCAAGCAGGGAAGGTTTTATTTTGAGGGAATAGGAATTTGTCTTTGAAAAGGACACTGTATTCAGTTAGGCAATATGCCACATCCTCAGAACTATGTTGACATATAGAGGTCAAATGCTTTGAGACAGAGGGCAAGCCTGACAGGCAGGCCACGTCCCTGGAAATAGTCACTGGCCAATGCCTGTTCAGGGACCCCTGCATTACAAGTGTTACTTTATTGCCTTTGTGTCAGATTATTTACTTCCTTTTTGGTTTCCCTTGGTTTTCAAGTAGTTTCTTTTGAGAATTCCACCTTAGCTGCACTGTAGAAAAATAAGGGAAAGAATGTCATTTTATGAATTCTTAGGTTAAACAGGAGAAGGAAAGACAAAAACATGGTGATATTTGTGAGAAGCAAAGAAAGCAAGCCAGCCCTAGAGGCAGGTTTACACATGCTGTGCACACATGCTCCTTTACATGTATCTCCTTGCTATATTCTGACTCCCATTGTTTATGGAGACAGCTAAGGCCAGAGACACCTAGGGACTTGCCTGTGCTCACACAGCCAATAACTGGAATTGCTGAGAGTAGACTCCAAGTCTATTTCACTCCAGTGTCTCCATTGCAGATACAATGACCCCATCCACCTGCGGTTTTCTTCTAGAGACATCTTGGCCCACTGTTTGGAAGAGTCTGTGTTCTGTTTGATTCAAGTTATTGAGAAAATTGCATCTAAGCTGTTCTAGGTCATCAGGTATCAGACTTGATCTGATGAATTTCCAGCAATAAATATTCACAGTGACCTACTGAGATTACATATTAACACCTGCATCATGCTTGGTCTCAATTAACTTTTTAAAAAGCAACCTTGTGGGCTGGGCGCAGTAGCTCACACCTGTAATCCCAGTACTTTGGGAGGCTGAGGCGGGCGGATCACGAGGTCAGAAGATCAAGACAATCCTGGCTAACATGGTGAAACCTCGTCTCTACTAAAAATACAAAAAAAATTAGCCGGGCATGGTGGGGGCGCCTGTAGTCCCAGCTACTTGGGAGGCTGAGGCAGGAGAATGGTGTGAGCCCGGGAGGCGGAGCTTGCAGTGAGCTGAGAATGTGCCACTGCACCGCAGCCTGGGCGACAGGGAGAGAATCCGTCTCAAAAAAATAAATAAATAAATAAAAAAGGAACTTTGTAACAATAAAACAACATTTAGCACTGAGGGACTGACTGTCCCATCAGGGCTAAGACAAATATACCAGGGAGAGGAGTAGCATGCCAGTGCAACCAGGAGTTGGAAACCACTCAGTGTATTTTCCACAGAGGGAATATAATGAGGGAAGTGTTGCACCAAGGGAGGAAAATTTCAGAAGCCAAATAGACCACTGTGAGAGGTAGTGCCAATATTGGTGAAGCAGGAGGCCCTTGAGCAAAGGGACAGAGGGAGAAGAAAGCATGACCAGGGCCTGAGCCAGGTGTCCTGGTGGGAGCTGGAACCCTGGAGGGTGTCCCAGAACCCTAGAGGTACTGCCACTGCCAGAGATGCCGCGGGACCACTGCTGAGAGGGAGGCAAGAGCCTCCCGCATCCGATCTCTCTCCAGCCAGAAGTCGGATAAATATGGAAAAGAATTTCATTTTATAAATGATTAGGTTAAATGGAAGAAGGAAAGAAGCAGCACTGCAGTATCCGTGAGATTCAAAGAAAGAAAACCAGCCCAAAGGCAGAACCAAAGGGCAAAGAGTTGATCCGAGGGCAGCGGCCCCAGGACCGGTACAGAAGAGTAGTTGCAGTGGCCTCAGGGCTGGGCAGGACTGCCACAGCTGCCACCCAGCCCTCACTCGCTCCCCACACCATATCCTCCCGGGCACTCTTCCTGCTGAGCTCTAGGCAAGGCAGGAGGACAGTGGGACGGCACAGAGTAGGGGCTGCATTTGGCCTGCTGAGTTTGCTTCCTAGGGCCCCCTGTTTGGCCCTATAGCCAACACACGTATAACAAATGAGCCCCGAAAGGCATGGACCCCTCTCCAATGAAATTTTCTAGATTTTGACACATCAATCATGCGTTGATAAAAATTCTTCCTCCCTACCCGAGCATGAAAGAATCCAAATGGGGCTGTGACAATGTGATCCTAAAACAGTGAGGCAGGGAGGACAGATAAAGGCAGAGGCATTCAGCTTTCTTTCTGCTTTTCTTGGCTTTCTCCATGAAAGACTTCCCTCAGGACTGACTGTAATTGGTTTTTGTTTGTTTCTGGAAAGGGGATGCTCTTTCTACTGCCTTGTATTATGTTTATATTACTACTAAAAAGGAGAAACGGAGAGGGAAAATATTCCTTTTGGCACCAGAGCCAATACAGAAATACTAATCAGGTGAATGAAAACTATGAATTTAGCCTCCATTACAAGATGCACAATAACTCCCCGGTAGATTATAATGAGGTATAAGGCACTGTAATAGGCCTCACGAAAGACCATATTCAGACCCTTTTGAAAGGGGGTAATTCTTTTTCCTCAAGTACTTGCTCACAGAAGCCTTTTGCAAGGCACAGCATTTTAAACCAAGAGACAAGAATGACAAGCAAGATTGGGACACCACTCCTGCCAACCCAGTGCGGTAAAATGTCAAGCAAGTCCGTATCGAATCTGATTCAAGGATTTAATGAAGGTCTGTTGTGTGCAGAGCAGTGCATGAAGCTAAAGAAGGAGACTCTGATAAGGTAACTGGCCGAAATGGGCTCTTGGTCTTGTTGAAAAAGCCAAACTTCTATAGGTTAAACAATTACAAGACAATATGAGTCTAATAAATGCTGCAACATTTTGCATTTCAAATCCCCCTTTTCTTATTTCAGCTGAGAACATCTAGGAGGTAGAGAGCAATATTCAGTGTTTTAGTGAAACTGATATACTTTTAGGAGCTATATTCCCTTCTTTTGGCATTTTTGAATAATATAACTAAGATCTTTGAAATGTATGTCTCATTCTTGTAATAATTATCATCAATGTCATCACTCTTTGGGGCCGCCCAGATGAAATTAAAATAAGGACTAAGTCAGACTCATAGGCAGATTTCACTACTCTGAATTAACTCTGTAAGTTTTTCCATTTGTGAAATAATGGAAAAATCATCTAGAGACTTCTTTGCCTTCCACTTGAAGGCTTCTTTTTCCTCCCCAAGTCTTTTCCCCTAAGTTCAAAATTGGCTTAGAGATTCCCAGTTTCAGCTTTCTCTTGTAAAGAGCTTGAAAGTTGTCACTTAATGGCCATGAAAATAATGATTGCTCTTGGGGTCCTCAGAGAAGTGAGGTTGCAAAGCAAACTGCCACCCAGAAATCTGGAGAGACAGGAGAATCCGGAGTCCCGACTGAGAGATTCGCTCACCTGGAAACCACAAACTGGTAAGAATACTTAAATGGTAGTCCTGATGATTGCTGGAGGCTGCATGTGGATTAGCTTGAGAGTGAGAAACTCCTGGGGATGGGCATTTTTAGCTGCGCCCCCACACTACGTGAATTTTACCTACTTCAACCCTACCCGCTTTACTTACTTCAACTCCTCATGAAGAGCCAAAAAAAGGGTCTCCTTGTGGCTCTGGCAAGGAGAGGGAAAGCATCATCATCATGAAATACACCCAGAGCATTCACCATAATAAAGGCAGACTCTCCAGGGAAACGACTTTAGGAGTGTCTTATCTCATGGGGCAAGGTTCTCTGACTGTAGCCACTCTAGCCCACCAGCCGTCTCCCTCAAGGGAAAAATTTGTCTTGACTGGTCAAAAGAATAAATGTCTTCTTTCTCTCTCCTTCATACACTAGTAGCAGAGAAGCGCAAGTAGAGACAGGTGGGATGGGAGATGCAGATCTCACCCTCACACCCCCACTCCACCAAATGCTAGGACCACCAGTCCAGGCTCCACAGGGATTCAACTCCAACAAGAGCTGAACATTTAAAACATGTACGTGACTAATTTTTAATAGCTGAAATAACATTTTAAGGGCCCAAAGTGACCAAACATTTATGGATTAAGGCTGAGGTGTTTTTATGGTTGCTAAGTACCAGAAAGAAAGAAAGCATTAGACTCAACACAGTTAATAGTGGTCAGTGGGGGAAGGGGATTATTTCATGTGTATATTTCACTGAGTTGAAATATACTCTCTCCCTGTCTCTCTCTAGAGAGTTATTTGGTTGGTTTTAAATATATTATAACAACTGAGATTATATATTACATATATAAATATATAACAGTTATTTGTTATATTTATTATATAACATATTTATATATAAGTCTCTCTATATATACAGAGATCATGATATGTATAGAATTATAGAGAATTATTATATATAAAATAAATAATAGATATTATATATAATACATAATAGATATAAAATAGATTGTATATTATATAAATGTAAAATATCTATAATAGATAGCTATTATATATATTTTTTAAGTGGCTCATAAATCAGGGGTGCTGAAGCCTACAGTGTGTCTCGGGCTGCAGTCTGACTATAAGAAGAGACAGAAGAATACAGAAGACTTGCATGGTGAGTCTGTAAAACTGGACGAAGGAAGCACTTCCAGGAAAAAGGCTGCCTGGATGCCCCGTCAACTGGTCTGGGAGCACTGTTCTTAGCAGGTGCTAGCAAACGGTTCAAGTTTCTCTGCAACATACCCTAACACAGTGCTGCAAGATGGCATGTTTTTAGAATCTGTCAAACCCTAACTTATAGTGTAAGATTGTTTCTGATTCCTTCTCGTGGAGAGAGGCAGCTTCAATTAATGGTAATCTTTCTTTTAACATACAGGATCTTCTGAGGGTTTGCTTTCTAGGAGGTATGTCTATATCTGTTAGACACTCCTAAGCCAGATATTTAGAGGCAAAAAATAAAATGGTAACTTTAGAGAGGTCCCTGTTCTTACCAGTAAGAATGGTTCCCTTTGAGATCTTATAAAGTAGTTCATTTTTTCCTTACAAATTGGCTTGATTGAGCCTCAATTTTCTTATAATGGCAATACCAACATATTACTATGAAAACTGCATTTGAATAGTAGAAGCTGAGAGATGTACACAAGCCAACCATAATATTCCACAGAGTCCACTGCCCATTATGGTGTGTCTCCCCTTACAAGTGTGATTTCTATGGAAACATAAACTCTGAAAAGGAGTCCTCAACCCCTGTTTCCTCCTTCTTTTGCAAATCTAAGCCTTGGCCTCATCATTCACCCTTGTTTCCAATATGAGAAATTCTGACAACAAAGTCCAAATCTGGGAATAATGTGTTGAGCACTTTTTGGCAATAAGATGAATGTTAAGATTTTGAAGACATGGTTAAATTCTTGCAATTTTCATGGATTGGCACTTATTAGCAAAAGGACTGGAACACTATGACATTTCCCTTTATAATCTCAAATTTAAAAAAAATAGTCTGGTGTGGTGGCACATGCCTGCAGTCCTAGCTACTCGAGAGACTGAAGCAGGAGGATCACTTGAGCCCAGAAGTTTGACGTTGCAGTAAGCCATGATTGTGTAAACTACCATGCCTGGCTGGAATTTTCATTTAAATTAAAAATTTTAAATTCTGTTCCTAAATTTCATTAGCTACATTTCAAGTGCTCCATAGCCACTTGTGCCTTATCCAAGCCTTGGTTATCCCTTGTGTAGAGATCATGATCCCGTCCTAGGAGGTGTGTATGCTTCCATCCCCTGCCATCCCTGCCCCAACATCATCAACCCCATAGCCAGATGATCCTATAAAAACATAGATCAGATCATGTTGCCCCAAACCCTCCAATTGCTTCTCTTCCCACTCCCAATGAAAGCCAAACTCTATAGTCTGTAGTGTAACTGTCTGGCTCCTTGCAACCTCCGATCTTACTTCTGTTCTCTAGTCCTCTGCTTAGGCCACACCCTCTCTTCCTTTTGCCTGGATGCTCTCTTCCCAGACAGCCCCATGGCTCACACCCTCACTTCTTTCAGGTCTCTGCTCAAACACACCTTCTTGGAGAGGCCTGCTCTATCCATTCGATAGGATATCGTATCCCTGCCCCAAATCTGGCACTCTTATCCCTCTTGCTATAGGATTTATCGTACTTCGCATTCTATGCTCATTTCTTACCTGTTTTCTGTACTGAAACGTTAGCTGCATTCATGCATGACATGAATGTCATGTTTTGCTCACTGTTCTACCCCAGTTCTTGGCATACAGAACTACTCAAGGATTTATTGAATGAATGGAAGAATTTCTTCATTGATTCATTCATCTAGCTGACTTCATGGTAGGTGACCAAAGAGAAAACTGAGAGTAACGTATGTGTTCAGGTATATGAAGGGATGTTGGGAGCAAACTGACTGGGTGTTTCCACTGCACTGTGGTGTGAAGAATCAGGTTCAATGAGTTGCAATTGAGTGAAAACTTACTGATAGAGAGGAATACTAAGTAATTCCCCTCTTCCCAGTCCTTTGTTTTTTAAAATGGACTGGGTTTTGTGTCTGATAAAATGATGCACAAAATCAGTGCTTCGCAAATTTTAATGACTGCATGAAGCCCATGGGGATCTCATTAAAATGCAGATTTTGGTTATGTTGGTCTGAGATGTTACCTAAGATTCTACATTTCTGCCAAGTGATGTCGATGCTGCTGGTGTGGGAACCACACTTTGAGCATCAAAGAATTGGATGGGTATCAGTAGAACCCTATGGATCTATAACTTCATAATCCTTACTAACGTGAGCATTTCTAAAGTTGGATTTAGTCAATATAATCATAAGGTCATCACTCTAACAACATTTATGTTATCTAAATAAGCCAATATGTTTTCCAGTTAAAGGAATTATTGTGCAATCACATTTGTCTTTATTTTTGGAATACTCAAGTACCTTACAGGAAAATCAAATACTTACAATTTATTAAAGAAAATGCATTTGGCCTTTAGGAGTATTTGAATAATATACTTAATATTCACAAATAACACACTTCAAACTTTGTAAATTACAAATAAACTATCTCAACCAAATTCATTATATAAACATTTCATAAGGTTTCCAAGAATAGATAAAAACACAACATAATCCTTACATTACCCTCCTAAGAGAATCAGGGAAAAAAAATCACACTCCATATTTATGAAATTTAATAATAATTTATGAAATTAGTATTTGAAAATGAAGGAAAATGTTTACATGTGAATTTAAATCTCAATAGTGTGATTTCAGTATTTGCTGAATGGATCAATCTTTATCCTTATTCTAACTAGTTGAGGCAGAAGAGGGTCACCTTGGCCAAGCCCCACGGCCCCCGCCACTTGGTACCACTGAGACTCCCAAAGTGCACACATTGGACCCCAGAAACCCAGCCCCTCCCCTACTGCCCTCATCAAGGAATTGGATTCTGTAAAGGATGGCAGAGTGTGGGTCACAAGCTTGGGCTTTAATTGTGTTCAGGAAAGCCAGATTTCTAAAGCTTGAAAAATTCCAATCAAAGTTAGCATTCTCTCCCCACCAGAAGAGATGGCTACTAACCTGGGATGTTAAAACCTAAGTATAGAGAATAAATTTATAAATATTACAAGCATGCATATTTACAATTGACATCTAACAAGATTACAACTATCTTAGATACCCTGATAGAAAGGCAAGTTTCTGTTTCTTAAAACTTCGAAAGTTTTTTCTCAAGCCCATTGGGCATACAGTAGATACATCCTTTAAACTATGTCACAGTAACAAACTTACAATAACATCCTATAAATAATAACATATAATGATTTACCATGTTATGTAATTCTAGTTTGAATAAAAATACATGTGCAAACGTTAGTTTATTTCATGGACACTTGAGAATGTCATCTGTTGTGCTCAGCTGATTTATTAGAGTTCAAAGGATACTATTCTGGTAAATGATGCTAAGTTAATCATAATCCTAGGTTTGGGTTACAAGATGTTTAAAAATGAGATTGGCTCAATTAGAGACACACCTACTGAAACAATCTGAGAAGCTACAGAAACTGCTTTAAAAAATATAGCACACTACAGGTGACTTTTCTCATCCATGGTGCTTTGAAGATTCATAATCAATGCATCAGATGAAACACCTGAAAGGGAGATTAGTGATCGGGTTAGGGTATTCTTGATTTTCTCGATTTTGAGGGATCTATGGGATATATTTCCGCCAGACACCAGTCATATCCTGAGTGCACCCTCAGGACCTCTCTGCATTTCCTGAATCTCTGTTACAGTACATATTTCATTGCTTACACCACAGTTATTGATATATTTGTTTCTCCAAGTACCACATGAAGTCCTTAAAATAAATAATTGTGTCTTTGTTACCTCCGAATCCCTGTGGTGCTTTGTGCATACAGATTGTTCATTAAATATTTATTTGATTAATATGTAGAGAAATCTCTGAGGAGTTTTTAGCTAGAAGTGGCATGAAAAGAATTTTTCCTCTTTTCATTTCTGAAATTCCAGTTTTGCTCTTCATGGTTAGATATCAAAAAGCTAAGTTTATTGGATATTGGAAATTAATTTGTGAACTATTTTACTTTTGCTTTTTCCTTCCTAGGAATAACATTTCCCTTCAGTTCAAATCTGTACTAAGGTATTTTAGGTTGGACAGAAGATATATTAATTTCTTTCTTTTTAAAAACTTTTAAGTTCAGGGGTACATGTGCAGGTTTGTTATATAGGTAAACTTGTGTCATGGGAGTTTGTTGTACAGAGTATTTCATCACCCAGGTATTAAGTCCAGTACCCATTAGTTATTGTTCCTGATCCTCTCCCTCCTCCTACCCTCTACCCTACAATAGGCCCCAGTGTGTGTTATTCCTCTCTATGGGTCCATGTGTTCTCATCGTTTAGCTTCCACTTACAAGTGAGAGCATGCGGTTTTCTGGTCCTGCATTAGATGATGGCCTCCAGCTCCCTCCATGTTCCTGCAAAGGACAGGATCTCATTCTTTTTTATGGCTGCGTAGTATTCCTTGGGAAAACACATTAATTTCAAGTGGACACCTTTATATTTCCTTTAGATCAAGGAAGTTCTAGAAAACAGATTGTCCTGGAGCCTGAAAACATTCTTTTCCACCATCTTGACTTCTTATTTTTACCTTGATAGACACAAAACCAGTTTTGAGTCTTCGTTGTTTTGATAAGTATTTCTGACTATTTTTAGGGCAGTTCTAAGAATTATCTAAAAGCTATGGTATGCACATACATATATCTAAAATTGTGCTTATAGTTTCAGAGGTTAATGGACTTCTGGAAGTCCATATATAGAACCTAAATCTGAACAAGTTCATTCCTAACACCTCAGAAATCTACTGCCACATAAAAGCCCAACAAAAATGTTGTACATGCATTCACTAAAAGACATACTAAAATGTTCAGAGTAGTGCTATTCACCATAGCCCACCACCAACAGAATGAACAATACATCGTGTAGTCCCATAATGGAATGAGAGGAAACAATTCACACCTGCATGCAACAATGTGGGTGCATCTCATAAACCGAATGCTGAATGAGAGAAGCTGGATACAAAAGGTATACACCAGATGATTTCACTGATATAAAGCAAAATCAGATTACTATACTCTTAGAAGGCAGGATAGTGGGGAGTGGCTAGAAGGAAACATGAGGTAGGCTTCTGGGGTGGTGGTGACATTCTGTTTCTTGATCTAAATGCTGTTTATATGACTGAATTTGTGAAAATGTACTGACCTAAATGATGTGTGCACTTTTTTTTACATGTATATTCTATGCTTTAATGAAAACTCAGAAGAAAAAGTCTGATTTAGAACTTCTCATCAAAAAAATTTAAGAAAGTACTTACCAACCCTCCATTATACAAATGAGGCATACAAAAAGGTAAAGGAAACCTTGGAATTTTGAAGTTTATAAAAACATTTGAGTAGCACTTGCTCATATGTAATCCTGATCTACAGCCCAACACGCAGCAATTTTCCTTTGGGAATGACTCGAAGGAGAAAAGAGAATGCGTATATGCTTGTATGCATGAAAGACACCCAGAAAAAAATTGTTACCACCACCAACCTCCACAGAGGGGAGTCTTCAGGAGGAGGTCACCTGGCTAGACAGTGAGCCTAGCAGAACACGCAGCATTTTTAGTAATACTCATTCCTTCAGCGATTCTGGAAATGTTTAAGAAAACTGATGGCAAATGTCAACTATCTACTACTTAAAATACCACCAACACCCTCAAAAGTATGTAAACACATGAAAAATCAAAACAAGAAAAGTGTTGAAGTTCATATGTTATTAAATGTTTTATAGCTATTTTATTTAAATACTAGCTATACCTGCCAAAGCATATATTTTCCTAGCAGATCACAGAATAAAATATTAATGCATCCTATTTATTCACATATTTCATTGCAAATATAACACGATCACATTCTTCCTAGATTTAACACTTAGGAAGCCCAATGATTTGAGTCTTAACAACAGACAGCTGTCAGCAGCCAACCATAGCCTTCTGGAGGTACAAGCTGAACGTCAAGTCTCAGAAATTCTCACAAACACTTTTAGGCAAAGTATTAAATTCAAAATAAGTGAAGCACATTTAATGATATATGTTGCAGAATCTCTACAGTTAACTTTTTAAGTTAACGAACAGTCAGAAAGTGCATACGGTTTTATAGGCAGTCGTTACCCACTTGTCACCTGTCAGTGTCAGCACTGATAAATCGGCAGGTAGGGCTTCCGAAGGTCAGAGGGATGCTCACGCCTCCTCTGTTGGCTGGCCCAGACCGAGGAAAGGCACATCCAGTAGAACCCTTTTACGTATACACAAGTATTTTATAGAGCCAGAAGGTTTGTGTTGGGAGAAGAAGAAGGGAAGGGCAACAGTTGTCCAGGGTGGTTCAAGGAATCTTCCCAGAGAAGGCGGGATTTGAACAGGGTCTTTAGGATGAACAGGGTTTGACAGTGAGGGAGCAGAGTGGAATTGCAGGCTGGAGCCAAAGTCACACAGGCAGGAGTTTAGGTATTGCAAGTCCCCTAGTCTGGCTGTAGCTTACAGCTGGAGTTGGGAGGAGGTGAGAGATAGTGTAGGAAGAGTATATGTGATGATAAAAATTCACCATTGTTAAGAATAGACACAGAGAATCAGATTACCAATTGTAGTCAAGGCATATACTCAGGTACAGGTTTTTACCTTTTCCTATTTTTCCATTACAAAATAATGCATGCTCATTGGAAAGTATAAAAAAGTTTAATCTTCCAAAACCAACTACTCAAAGATAATTGTGTTAATATTTTGGAATATTAATATTCAGCCCCTGTTTCTAATTGTGGGTTTTGTTTTATTTTTAACTGAAGTGTAATCATACTCCACGTAAAATTTTGTATCTTTCCTTTTTACATAATGCTAAACCATAAGCAATTTTACATGTTGCTATAAACTCTTTGTAACCATCAAAATTCCTTTAAATGTATACAGCATAATTTAACAATTTTTTTTTTGGTCAATGTGTCTTTAAGTTTTTAATGATTTGCTAGTAGTATTAATATGCTATGAACTTAGGCCAAAAGTTTCCCTTACCCACTCGTATTTGGACTTATCTTCTCAGAATCAATTCCCTGAAATAGAAAATCCAGGCCATGGATTATGGTTCCAAATGCATATTGACAAATTATGAATCTTGCATTGAAGGTAACTTTGGATGAGATATTTCTTCTGAATAAACTCTTAGAAAAGTGGTCTATCTTTGGCTGCTTGAACATAGCCAGTGTCTTTATTAAGACTAATACATATTAATGTGGAAGAAATAGATCAATTAAGACAAAAATGTCCAACAGAAAAACACAAATACATTCTCTTAATATTTAAATGCATGCTATGTAAACTGCCTTAGGCCATCATTTTAATAGCATAGTAACTCCCAGTTGGGAAAGGTAAAATAATTACCATGAAAAAAAGAGGTCTTTGTCCTACACTTTGAATTAAAAATAATGCACTCAATTGACTTTTGTATAGTCTTCTGCATGTGAATGTATTTATCCGTATTGATTGAAAATTTTAAAAGATTTTTTTCTACCTCAAACAATCTAGTAGGCAAAAGCTACAATAAACAAAACTTTAGTACAAATACAGGATAAGAATATGCAAACAAATAACTCTGATAACCTTTAAGGACTCAGAAACCTGAGAGCAGTAGTATATTTGATCTAGGTTCGGCAACATTCCTGGAATAGCAAAAACCTATTGATGTTTTCAAGAAACCTTTTAAGCCTTTGCAAAGCTCATCAAAACAAACATGATCAAAGTCCTAAAAGCATACCATATAAAATATGGAAGCAAATCAGAAAAGTAGCATACTACATAAAACATGAAGTTCATTTCAGATCAGGTTCATAAACCAGGTTCCCTAAACATAGTTTTGTTTTCTTTTATCATCAAGTTGCCCTAGTACAGATGATGGTTTCAATTAGATATGCCAACAGTATTCTAAAAGGCCAAAGAAATAAGTAGCATGATATATTAAGCTCTAAAATTTGATTTCACTCATATTTTCCTCCCTTCCCCTTTCTGTATTTTTCTAATTTTCAAGAACGTGTATAAGAAGAAAAAAACAAAAACCCTACAATAAAGAGCTGATGGAGGCTCACGCATGCTTTAGAAACCTGGCATTTCTACCTGGAGGTCACAGGTTTTTTATTCAAAGTAATTTGAAAGGCTTTAGACATACTTAACAGCAAGTACAATGAGAAGGAATCAAATGCTATTGTGTTCTTTTATTGACTAGGAACTTAAACTGTGGACATAATTTTTTTGGAAGTACGACGAGGATTATAGCTCACCCTCAGGACAGAGTTTCACAGTATCTCTTCGAGAAAGGGGAAATGTTTGGCTGCAGATGACACGACTACAACAGCCCCTTGACTAAAGCTTTCAGGCAGACTGGGGTTAATCACTATAAGAGTAGCTTGTTTTGAGAGAAAGCTCCAAGTATCTCGATCCCATCTGCTTCCTTTACGTGAGACTCCAGATTCTGGAAGGGTTGGGTTTTGCAGCCATGAAACAGAAACAGCTGAAGTGTGGGAAGGTAGTCAGTCATGACTCGCTGTGCTGGGACACAGGCCCACCCTGCGCACTTGCCCAAGATAATAAGAGGACGCCACTGCTTACCTGTTTTCTTGCCTTTCTCTCTACCTAGCATGGAAACACTACAAATCTCTGCTTTGTGCCCCTCAGAACTTTAAAAATGGTGGGCTGTATTTTCAAGCAAATCTCTTCCAAAGGCAGAACTTTCAATACGTTACTGTCTTATCACATAAACCTAAAAGGATTATTGAGACCTGTCAGTTTCCTTCTTTTTTTCTACAGCGAGGCTCCTCCCAGGATGCAGACTGGCAGCCTGAGATGTTCCCATGTTTGTGGCTACAAGTGAGGAAAACCTGTTCCATGCAATTTAATCTACGTATTAAGTGTTTTTATTTTAAAATTTCATAAGTAAAATGCCTCAGGTGATTGCAAATACCATAAATAATTGATCTATTATTAGCTGGTAATATCATTGCATTTTCTTACTCCAGTAGCCATCTGGAGAACTATTTCTCTCTAATTATCATTAGGAGGTTAACCTTGTGATCTTACCATATTTTTAAAGAATAAGTTGGAAACCTTTATGAAGATATGGAACAGAGTGAACTCTGAGAGGATATGGTTCCTGCAACAACCGTTCTCAGGTTATGGAAGCAAACGCATATGCAAAAGCAAAAACAGTGGGTGACAGGCAAGACAGTGAAAGGGTTTTCTTGTCTGATTTTGGGTTGTGAGGCAGGGGAAGCCATTCCATTCTCATCTCATTTGTTTAGCGTGCTTCAGCACAGGAATCCAGAGGCAGGGAAGCCAAAGATTTGAAGTATGTTCTGAAGACAAAGGAAGGTTTGTGGATTTCTCCTATAAGAGACTATTCCAGGCCCAGGCGAGGATAAGAACAAACATTTATCAAATGCTACGTGCTAAGTGCATCACATCAGTTATCTTACTGAATACTAACAACAACCCTTTGATGAGCTCTCATTATTCCCATTTCACAGATGAGGAAACTGGCAACTGGCAGCTCTGGGATAGGAACTCTCTGGTTAACCACGTGCACTACTGTCTGCTGCCCTCTGAGGAAAGTGTCCTTGCTTACCTTCCCCTAAAGTAAAGGCGATTCTCTAAAAAGAGCCATTCTGATCATGTCATTTTTCTAGTTAAACACAGTGCCTCCCCATTCTTCTCGGAACAAACCCAAACTCCTTACCACTGCTTTAAAGTCTCTTCAGAACGTCACCTCTGCCTGCCTCTCCAGCCTCAGTGGTTCCCTTGTTCCTATTGTCCAGAATGGTTTTTAGCTTCTCAAATACGCCAAATGCTTTTGTTTTGGAGGTTTTGCCCAATCTGTTCCCTCTGCCTAAAACATGTGTTCCCCTCCCTTTTCCTGACTTCTCCATTCTTCAAGCCACACCAAAGTGTACCTTCCTTAGACAGTTCTTCCCAAGCTCTCTAATACACACTTCTGAAGCTGCAGTGTCCAGTGCAGTGGCCACCAGCCAGATGTGACCTCTGCACCCTTGAAACACAGCGAGTCTGAAGTGAGATGTAAGCATGCAAACATGTGCCCAAGTATGATGATGGAGAACAAGAAGCATGCAAAATATATCAGTAACATGTTTTATTCATATATTGGTTATATGTTGAAATGAGAATATTTTGGATGTGTTAGGTTAAATAAAAATACATTATTAAAATTAATTTTACCTCTATTTACTTTTTTAAAATGTAGCAATTAGAAAATTTTAAATTACACATGTATCTTGCATCCTATTTTTGCTGGACCATGCTGTGACAGAGCATTCTGCACTTCCCTTTGGTAACACACATTACAGTTGTAATTACTTGGTTACTGACTTTTTTTTGGTTTTTTTTTTACCAGACTCTAAGATCTAAGCAGGAGGACCATGTTTGTCTTATTCCACTGGTACTCCAGTGTTGAGGCACCTGGCATATAGCGTGGCTAAATGGAGTTGTTGAAACAATAAAGGCTCATTAAAGGCAGACATCCGTTAGGAAAAGGGGAGCAGCAAAATGCTGTCTCCTTTAGCAAAATAGTAACGTGGCCCTTTAATCTTAGAGAGGAAGAAAGCAGATGGTGGTTCTGAATTTGAGCTAAGATAATTTAAAAATATACTACCAGAAGTTTTTGAGACCTATTGCAGAACATGGTGACTCCAGTTAATATTAGGTAATTGTGGTGCAAAAGTAATTACAGTTTTTGTTATTACTTTTAATGACAAAAATCGCAATTACTTTTGCACCAACCTATTGTGAATTTTAAGATTGCTAAGAGAGTAAATTTCAAATGTCTCATCAAAAAAAGAGATATGTTAATTAGCTTGATTTAATCATTCCACATTGTATACATATATCAAAATATCACATCACACTCCATAAATATCTGTAATTATTATTTGTCAATTAAACTCTCTGAAAACTGCAAAGCACCATTAAAAGAATATATGACCAGATATATAAATGAGAGGAATCAATTTTATCTTATTTATAATAAAAAAAAAACTTGTTGAAAGCATACTATGTCTCAGGTACTGTGCTGTGTGAACTTTATATGTGTGTTCTTATTTAATCCTCAGGACAAAGTGAGGAAGTAGATTCTATTATTATCAACCCATTTTTCAGATGATGAATCTGAGTCTTAGTTTAAGTAACTTGCTCAAGGCCACATAGCTGAGAAGTGGCAGGGCCAGCACTGAGCTCAAGCAGTCAGCTTGCAGTCTTCTTGCTGGCTTGCTGCTATGAATGTACTGCCATAATACGGCTTCCTCAGAAAGTGTAAAGAGAAATCTCTGCCCTTAAACACAGGTTCTACCCTAATTCTCCTAATCATTGATTCTTCAAAAGCCTTAATAATGATAATCAAAAAAGCATTTTATCAAGTGCTTACTCTTTGTCAGACATGGCAATAAGAACTTTCCATGGATTATGTTATTTATTTTTCACAATAACTTCATGAAGTGAATATTTTTCATCTTTATTGAGAAAATAATAAAACTAAAGAATAGTGAAATTAGAAACAACCAAAGTGTACAACATTATACAAATGGTTAAATAAATGATACTGCACCAGAATTAAGGAATATTTTGCCACCATTATAAATAATGCTTCATGGAAGATTTAAGAAATATGGTAAAAATGATTACATTAAAAACCTAATAGCAAGAGTATTCTTTCTCCCCATTCCTATTCAATATCATATTGGAAAGTCCCACCTTGTGCAACAAGATGAGAGAAATAAAGAAAAAGCACACAGATTGAACAGGAAGAAATCAATCTGTCTTTACTTGCAGATGACATGATTGTCTATGTAGAAAATTCCAAAGAACTCCTGGAACTAATAAGCAAGTATAAGGTCAGAGGATACAAGGTCATGTACAAAATACCAATTGTTTTTCCATATATCAGCAGTGAACAATTGGAATTTGAAATAATAAAATACCTCTTAGAACATCATCCCTCCAAAATAAAGTACTTTGTATTAATCTAACAAAAAATGTACAGGGCATATATAGAGATAACTATGAAACACTGACGAAGAAAATCAATGAACATCTAAATAGAGACATATTCCATGTTCATAAATTACCAGACTCAATACTGTTAAGATGTCAGTTCTTCTCAGCTTGATCTATAGACCCAATGAATCCCAACTGAAATCCCAGGAATCTATTTCATAGATATATAGACAAACTGATTCTGCAATTACTGGAAAGGTAGAGGACCTAGACAGAATACTGTATTATGCTGTTCTTGCATTGCTATAAAGAAATGCCTGATACTGGGTAATTTACAAGAAAAGAGGTTGAACTGGCTCATGGTTCTGCAGGCTGTACAGGAAACACAGCGGCATCTGCTTATGCGGAGTCCTCAGGGAGCTTTTACTCATGGTGGAAGGTGAAGTGGGAGCAGGCACTTCACATGGAAAAAGTAGGAACAAGGGACAGAGAGTTGCGGGGAGGTGCCACACTTTTACATGACCTGATCTCATGAGAACTCACTATGACCAAGACAGCACCAAGCCATGAAGAATCTGCCCCCATGATCCAATCACCTCCTACCAGACCTCACCTCGAGCATCGGGGATTACAATTCAACATGAGATATGGGCAAGGACAAACATCCAAACTATATCAAATAGTCAACACAACACAGAAGAAAAAGGTGGAGGACTCATGCTACCTAATTTCAATAATAATATATATTCTCATAGTAGGAATTCTTGATATGATGTAATGAAAACAGTAGAACTTGATGGTCTTCTCCCCAAAATCCATAATCCTAGTCTAATCTTCAGAAAAACATTAGACAAATTCCAAGTGAGGGACAGTCTACAAAATGCCTGACCAGTATTTCTTAAAACTGTCATGGTTATCAAAAACAAGGAAAGTCTGAGAATTATAATAAAGCTAGCAATTAAGACAGTGAAATATTGGTGAATGAACAGACATGTAGATGAATGGAACAGAATATGAAGTCCAAAAATAGACCCACATAAACACAGTCAACTGATCTTTTAAAAAGGAACAAAGACAATTCAATGGAGAGAAGACAGTCTTTTCAACGAATGGAGCTGGAAAAACTGGATGCCCATATGCTAAAACAATGAATCTACACACAGACCTTATGCCTTATATGCACGTCTGTACCTCAGAAATGATTATAAACCTAAATGTAAAACACAAAACTATAAAATTTCTAGAAGAAAATATAGGGAAAAATCTAAATGACATTTAGTTTGGTGATAAGTTAGATACAACAACAAAAGCATAATCCATGAAAGAAAAAAAAATGGATGTTGGACTTGACTGAAATTAAAAACTTCTTCTCTGCTAAGGACACTGTTAAGATGAAAAGTGAAACCACAGACTGGACTGCAAAACTCATATCTGATAAAGGACTTGTATCCAAAATGTACAAAGAATTCTGCGAACAATAAGAAAAGAAGCAAATTTTTTAAATGGGCAAAAGATACCTCAACAAAGAAGACAGATGGTAAACAGCATACGAAAAGATACTCAATATCATCTGTCATTAGGGAAATGGAAATTAAGCCAAGAATGAGATACCACTACATATCTATTAGAGTGGCTTTAAAAAACTGACAATACCAAGCTGGCAAGGACACAGAACAAAGTAACTCTCATTCACTGCTAGTGGGAAAACAAAATGGTACAACCACTTTGGAAGACAGTTTGGCAGTTTCTTACAAAGCTAAATATAGTGTTACCACACAATCTAGCAATTGTGCTCGTAAGAATTACCCAACTGATTCGAAAACTTCTGTCCACACAAAATCTGCCCACAAATATTCATAGCAGTTTTACTCATAATTGCCAAAAAATGAAAGCAGCCAAGATGTCCTTCAACAGAAGAATAAATAAATAAACTGTAGTACATTTA
The DNA here is from genome assembly GCF_049350105.2 of Macaca mulatta. Lineage (NCBI taxonomy): Eukaryota > Metazoa > Chordata > Mammalia > Primates > Cercopithecidae > Macaca > Macaca mulatta. The sequence continues at coordinate 77,837,088 of NC_133417.1, read as the reverse complement.
TATAATGCAACACTATTCAGTGTTAAAGGAAAGAAACTATCAAGCAATGCAAGGACATTGAATCTTAAGCGCATATTGCTAAGTGAAAGGCTACATGCCGCATGATGTCATTTATATGACAGGTTGGAAAAGGCAAAACTTTATCGAGAGCAAACAAATTGTGGTTTCTATGGCTTCAGACATGGAGGAGGATTAAATAGGTAAAGCACAGGGAATTGTTTAGGGCAGTAAAACTATTCTGTGTGATACTGTAATGGTGGATACATGACACTATACATCTGTCAAAACTCATATAACTTTACAGCACAAGGAGTAAAACCTAATATGTGCAAATTTTAAAAATCATTTAGAAGGTTAGGGTATCCCAGGATGGAATGCATACTGTGACAAAATAATTTTATAATAAATGTATGAAATAACTTCAATGAAGGGAGTGGCAGAGCAGAGGCAGGTGAGGAAGGTGCTGACTTAAGAAATGAGTAGAGCATGACAGACAGAAGGCAAGGACACTGCACACAGTGCTCTATTCTACTTGATAACATTTGTTTCCCATGGGGGCCCAGGCAAACAGTTTAAACCACTGTAAATGTATATGGGAGTTAGACAGTTAAATAAATAGATGGCAGATGGTACAAGCCAAATTTCTCACTGTTGAGAGTGGGAGGTTACAAAGAGGCAAGGAGAAAGGAGTAGAATGATCCATGTGGTAATGGATTAGAGTTGGAGAAATCAGTATGAAGTCATGCTTAGCCAAACATAGATACAGATGGTTGTCTGTGTGCACGTGTGTACTTACAGATATGTGTACATGTACAGGTCAGGCTGCACACATATATTTCCTTGCTATGTCAGATGACATGGCTTAAGATATCCTAGTAGCAACAGCACGCCTAGCACCAAGCTCTTGTTAACACCAATCTTTCATCAAAGGAACCAAGAATCCTTGGCAAAATGGCTGCCTCAGACTAGAGCAGAGAATATATATGCAACTCGTTGTGCCACAGGTAAGGCAGTGCTCGACAAAACAAACTAAAACAAAGCATAGTGATGGGAGTGTGTCAAAGGAATACAGGAGCCAGGGGAAAGAGCTCCCAGTGGCCAAAGCTGGAACAATTTGAGCAATAAAATTAATATGGTAGTATTGGATTATAACCCAAAGTATAAAATAAATATCCATGAGTGCATAGTGATATACAAAATGACAGCATAAACCAATCAACATGGGAAAGGAGACAAATCCCCCACACAGAGGAATTCCAAACAATGTAGCTATTCTGCTATCAAGAAGCTGGAGCCTAGCTCCTTGCTCCTTAAGTGTGGGCTGTGTGCACAATGACTTCCTTCCAAAGAGTTCAGTATGGAAAGCAGGGCAGGAGTTGTGGGAGAGTGACTTTACAGTGGAGAAACTTGCAAACACTACCTAAGCCAGATGATCAAAGTCAACATCAACAGTGATATGTCATACTAATAGTATATACTCTTGATATGGTGTGATGAAAATATGGTCTTCCCCAAACCCCTAGCCCCAGTCTAATATTGAGAAAAACATTAGACAAATCCCAATAGAGGGACATTCTACCAAATACCTGACCTATATCCCTTAAAACTGTCAGTCATCCAAAACAAGGAAAGACTGAGAAACGGATAGCCAAAAGGAGCCGAAGGAGACCTGGCAACTGAATGTGAAGTGGCGTCCTGGATAGCATTTTAGAATAGAAAAAGGATATTAGGTAAAAATGAGGGAAATCTAAATAGACTATGGACTTTTTTTTCTTTAAGAGACAGGGTCTTGCTCTGCTGCCCAGGCTGGAGTACCATGGCATAATCACAATTCACAGCAGCCTCAAATTCCTGGGCTCAAGTGATCCTCCTACCTTAGTCTCCCAAGTAGGTGGGACTACAAGCAGGTACCACCATGCCTGGCTGATTTAAAAAGAGTTTTTTTTTGCTTTTTTTTTTTTTTTTTGCAGAGAGAGGAGTCTCACTGTGTTGTCCAGTCTGGTCTTGAACCCTTGGCCTCAAGTGATCCTCCTACCCTGGCCTCCCAAAGTGCTGGGATTACAGGTGTGAGCTACCACATCCAGCCTTAAACTATGGACTTTAGTTGGTGATAATGAATCAATATTTGTTCATTAAGAAAATATCCTTATAAATAAAGACAAATTAAAGATTCTCTCAGATGAGAAAAAATTTAGAATTCACAGCCGTCACAACTGCTTTAAAAGAATTTCTTAAAAAGTTCTTCAGACAGAAGAGAAATGATACCAGAGGAAAACTAAGAACATCAGGAATGAAGGAAGAGCAACAGCAATGTAACAAAAATAATTCCAGAAATGGGACAGGGATGGTGTGAAAAGTAACTTTGACATGATACAAATAGCTATTTAAAAAAATTATTGCCAAAAATAAAAAATAAAAAATTATTGCAGAGGAAATTCATTCTACATTATGGTTGGGACAATGTTAACTAATTTTAAAAATCCTTTAAAAATTTAATTGAAAAAGGAAGAATATGAAACTATATATATAGTGTAAACTAAATTTTGTTTCTATTTGTATACATTTTTCTATATGTTAACTATACAAACACACAGAGCTCTGGGAGGCAGCATTTACAGAAGTTTTTTCTGGGGGGCATGGAGTCTCACTTGTTGCCCAGGCTGGAATGCAGTGGCACAATCTCAGCTCACTACAACCTCTGCCTCCCGGGTTCAAGCAATTCCCCTGCCTCAGCCTCCCGAGTAGCTGGGACTACATGTACACACCGCCATGCCCGGCTAATTTTTTATACTTTAGTAGAGACAGGTTTCACCATGTTGTCCAAGCTGATCTTGAACTCCTGAGCTCAGGCAACCCGCCCACCTCGGCCTCCCAAAGTGCTAGGATTACAGGCATGAGGAAGATTTTTAAAAACACTGATTTTTCCAAATATTCAACATAAGTATTATATTTATGATCAGAAAGAGATAACCATTATTTTAAAAAATCCACTGTCTTGCTAGACTTCATTTTAGACTCTTGGCAGAAACACCTCCTTTCAGGCACAAAATATAAACATCAGTGACTTATCTGAATGTAAATTTGGCTCACAGACTTTAAAAGACTTAAAATGTAGATTAAAAAGGAACAATTCCTGTAATATTCTAGGAAAAATGAGATTGCTTAAGTCATGTACTGTTGGAGCACCCACATCTAAGTAGCTCAAAAGACTTAAGATCAAACCTTGTTAATCTCCACATCATATATGTTAAGAAGACGGTGCAAAAGAAAATTTGATTCTGATTGAATGGAATGCATGGACATTCTAAAGCACAATGCTCATTGCAATCACAGCTACTGCAAAATGTGATGTTAACATTATTCTCATAAGTGCATCTGTCCAACTTGTTCATAAACAAGGCATGAAGACTAGCCCGAAATGAGATATTGATTGTATTATGATGTTATTTGAGTACATCAATCGAAGGGGGCAGGGCTTTTTTGGCAGTCAGCGGAATGCACATCACTGGGGAGGAGCAACGAACAGTTCCCACTTCCCATCGTTCCTCCTCCTTCTGGGCACAGACCCTCCCATCAACAAAGCTATGTATCCCACCTACACTGGCTCAGAGTGGGGATGGAGGGGTCATGTGGCCCACCATAGGCCAGCCAGAGTCCTTCCCCTATGCTCTCTTATTGTGGCTGCTGCGGAGGAACCAGGAGCTGTTGGTTGCCATGTTTCTAGGCTAGGGAAGAAGCAATAAGAGGCAGAGCCCTCAGCTCCCATCAGCCCAAGCCCAGCTCCACCGTGAGCCCCCAATTTCCTCTCTTGTTTGGTTTTTTTGAGACAGGGTCTGGCTCTGTCACCCAGGCTGGAGCGTGATGGTACCAACTTGGCTCACTGCAGCCTTTGCCCCTCAGGCCCAAGCTTGACATCCTACCACCAGAGTCTCCTGAGTAGCTTGGACTACAGGTGCATGCCACCACGCCTGGTTAATTTTTGTATTTTTTGTAGTGACAGGGTCTCACCATGTTGCCCAGGATGGTCTTGTGCTCCTGGGCTCAAGTGACCCTCCCACCTCAGCCTCCCAAAGTGCTGGGATTACAGGTGTGAGCTACCGCCCCTGGTCTCTTGTTTGCTTTCAAGGTGGCTTGATCCAGCTTTCTGCCACCTGTAACTTAGAAGTCTGGAGTTATATAGTAACCTAACAATTCTGTAGCCTTGTGAAGAGGGAGAATGTTGGGGTGGGGGGTGAATAAAGAAACTTTTTTTTAAATTTTTTTTTTGTTTTTACTGCAACCATAACAGATGAAATGAAACACTATTGTCTCAGAAATCCTTCTGGTTCGGGTGACAAGGCTCTTAGAGTGTGTATTTTGGTGTTTTGGTACTTAACTCCAATCTCTCTCAGTACCACATTCTGAAATAATTATCCGTTTACCTATCTCTCTCCCCCATTAGGTGGTTTGCTCTTTGAAGTCAATAATTCATTGCATTGGACTTTCTGGACTTTGTATCTCCAGGGTCTACATGGCACATAGTAGAAACTTAATAAATGTTAGTTAATATAAAAAGGATTAAATAGGGCTGGGCACGGTGGCTCACACCTGTAATCCCAGCACTTTGGGAGGCCAAGGCAGATGGATCGCCTGAGGTCAGGAGTTCAAGACCAGTCTGACCAACGTGGTGAAACCCAGTCTCTACTAAAAAATACAAAAATTAGCTGGGCATGGTGGTGGGTGCCTATAATCCAAGCTACTCGGGAGGTTGAGGCAGGGGAATTGCTTGAACCCGGGAGGTGGAGGTTGCAGTGAGCCAAGATTGCACCATTGCACTCCAGCCTGGGCAACAGAACAAGACTGTGTCTCAAAAAAGCGAAACAAAAAAACAAAACAAAACAAAAAGGATTAAATAAAATACAGTTATTCTTTATGCTATTACAAAATTACCTTACTCCTTCAAACTTTGTTAATTAGAAATTTGTGGCTAGGCTAGAAAAATTAATTTACTCAAGGAAAAAGGGGATTATTAACCCATTTAGTAGTGTAAGAAACTGTAAAAAGAATGATTAAACTAATTAAGAGAATAAATTGTTTCAAGCAGACCATAGCCATTCAAAGTCACCTATTCATATAGAAATAATTTGTGAGCTAAGTTACAAATAACATCCCTCTACCTATTCATTAAATTAGGTCCCTGAGGATGTCTATTAAATAATGCTTTGTTAGCCTGGTTCACTTAGCTGTTTTTACTTGAAATATTACATAAATCAACCTTTTATTAATTTAAAAGGTGACACCTGAAATCATATACAGAGTTAACTTATAAACATAAATGATCTTAAATCTGTAACATATAATAGAGGACCAAAATAAACCTGATAAAATTCTTGCTGATTTATGTCTCATTATTTCATTTTTTTCAGACACATTTTAATTTCATTCATGCCCCAGGCATGTCCTACTCAGTGCAAATCCCTACCATCTATCTCATTATCACTCTCTAATCTAATGTTTATCATTATTAGCTATTGACTGGACCCAGGTACAGTGCAAAAGTCTAATCACACTTCATTCTTGGATACTGCCCAGTACAGGGACCTTCAAACCAGGTTTCCAAACTGACTCTACCCTCATCCTTCCCTTCCTCAGTTGATGGCAGTTGCATCCTTCCACGTGTTCAGGCCAAAAACCTTGAAGTCACCCTTGAGTCCCTTCTCTCTTACCTCGTATTTAATTCATCAGAAAATCCTATGGACTCTATTTCCAAAAATCCATCTAGAATGCAACACTTTCTACCCCTCCACTGCAACTTCACCATCATCTCTAGCTTTCCATGAAGTACACACGAGTTTCCTAGGACTCAAAGAATTTAGTAACACTGTTATTTAAAACTACTTCCATCCCCAGCTTCCTATTTTTGTGAATGAGTTTTCCCAGTGCTTACGTACATAAAAACCGAGAAGAAGAATGAAATAATTATTAGGAATTAAAATGGCATTCTTTAGGAAATAAAATGCTATTTCCTAAAGGTACATAAATTGACTTTTTAAAATAATTCATTTGTTAAAACACTTGCCAAGTCACCCAGTGATGCATTTCTGATAGTAATTTACTTTAATGTTTATTAATTTTGTACAGAAATTTATAAAATATTTATTTTGTTTTGATGATCATATATAATTACTTATTGTCATAACTCAATCTAGAAGAAAAACTGTAACAAAGACCCATGGTCACGAGAGATTTCAAAACACAAATATTTAAATGTAAGTATATATTTTTGGTAAATGTTCAGTATGAGGGTGATCCATAAGAGACTTTCAATCACAAACATACGTTACAACATGAAGTTGCCATATTAAACCTGGGCAGCTCATATTTGGACAGTTAACATGAGTGAAAAATAATCTATTTAAGATGCTGTTGTGTTTGAGTCTTTGTTATCGTAGCTGAACCCAGATGATAAGGTCATCTGGCCTGGAAAACAATATGTTACCAGAGAATAAAATTCTGTGGAGGAAATAAAATGGGAATATGATTTAAACAACAAAAGGAAGTAATATAACATTGTAACTATTAAAAAGCTTGTTCATATATTTTTTTAAATGGTGAGCAACACATTATTTTTCACAATGCCTGGTCTAATATACCGGTAGCATTCCATAAAAACTTGCTGATTAATAGACCCATTCCTTGAGAAAATTTGTTTAACTTACAGGACTGGAACTCAATTATTCTGTACTGACTTGCAGACCAGACTATGCTGCATTTAGCAAAGTCAAATATCTACAATATGTGAGAATGGAAGACTATATATGTGCACATATGAATGGATGAATGAGTGAATAAGCTGGTTATTTCGGTGGTTTCCAAGTACTAGGAATCTTACAAATGAAAATAACATTTACTACTAATATTTCCACTTTTCATCCAAACATCTTGTGCCATGTAACTAAAACTTGAAGGTTAGACATGCATGAACCCTGGAATGACCACCAGAGGGAGCCCACGTGTTTTTCTGAATATGCCAGACACCAAATTGAGAAAAAGGAAGAAAACACACACAAAGTAGAAAGCTGGGGGTGGGCGCATGGGGGTGGAGGTGGGGAGTGGGGGGGTGTGAGGAGGGGTGGGAAGGGGACAGGGAAGCATTACCTGTTACTTAAGAGACTATATTATTGAATGACAGAACGATTTATGCATCTATGTTACAAATCCTTTTACTAGGCAGCTGTACACTGCAATGCTTTGACACTTATAAAAGGAGAATTGGTTAAATGTAAGATTTAAAAAATCTCACATACCCTAAAACTAGCAGGTCCTGGGTGGGCTGCTGTGATAACATCCATGGCTCTCTGCTGTGCCCCAAACAAGCCAGCTGCCTTCTCCAGCTTATCTTTGTGTTCCTGCTCTCACTCTCTATTCCGGTTCATCTTTGTGGTTAACTTTGGAGGAAGGTTTGGGTGTGGCTTCCTCACTTTGTTTGGGATTGGGCTATCAAATTACAGCACCAGAGGAGCACTTGGTGTGACTTGGGAATTTCTGATTCTCCTGTCTGAGCCAAGTTATAAGGACAGTAAGATGAATGACTTTCCATTTGTTGTCCTGAAGTCTTCCCAGAACTGAGAAATGAACCAAGTGCTAACAGGATGCAAGAGGACCTCTCTAAGGCTTTCCAGGCCCAATCTCCACTTACACCAGAACCTACAGGCCTGCCTCAGAGAGTGCCCCAAGCTAGAAAAATATCCTGGGACTGAGGCTATAGAAATAGCATGTGATCTTGTCTAGAATTACGCTCCATGTAAACCACGTTTTCTATTTGAGATCAGTGTCAAGTTTTGGAATCCCCTCCCACCTGTCCATCCCCGCCCCAGCCTGGCTTGATCTTTCTAATCCTTTTATTGTGGTAAGTCAGATCACCATTATACCAGTGAGGGAACTGAAGCTCCTGGAAATGAGTGACTTGTTCAGTGTCACTGGCTATTAAGTGTCAGGGATGGAAACTGACAAACATGCGCTGCTGGGGACATGGATTGTAACAGTGAATGAGTATTGAACCCCGTCATACTAATGTCTTTGGAGACAGAAAGAAAATTATTGTCTTCCTTTTCCCTCAAACTACAATTGAGTGAAAAGCATGACAGAAGTGAATTCAATGACTTAGCCCTTGTTCTACCCAGAATTTTCATGGTATGCTTTCCCAAGTTTCTTTTATGTCTGGATGGGGTGATCATAAATCATGTATGCAAATAAATTAGCACAAACAAATTGAATTCCACAGGCTTAGGTACTGGGCTGAATGCTGCTAAATTTAACATGCTTATTAATGCCTTGAATATGGAATCAAATCAAAAACATTCTTATCAAATTTAACAATGATACCCAATTGAGTGGGGGTGGTTGGCAGTTAGGAGAGCTAGTTTGAAATTTAAAATGACCTTGACAAACAGAAAAGGAAAAAGAGGGCAAAATTCAATAGAAAGCTTTGCAAAGTAATTCATTCAAAAGAGGGGGGCAAACAAAGAGAACAACAGAAATGAAGGAGTATTGACTGGGTAATTATAATGGAAAAGGAGCTGGAGGTCAGAGTGAACAATAGCCTCCAAACTCAATCTAGTTCTGTCATTTTAAAAAAGAAGGCATGATTTTGAGAAGTACAAATAGGGGGAAACTCAAACTAATGCCCCCTCCAGACTCAAAATAGATCAAGCTCTTTGAGGAGGGGTGAGGAAGGTGTTTTGTTGGGACACTGGAATGCCCGTGGCTTGGAAACCAGGTTTTTATACTTTGAAAGGGATCCTTAGAAAGAAGAGTGCCTAAAATAATTCAAAAGAGAAGATTCGGGTACTCTTCCTTTGTTCATGCAATGCTCTCAGCCTGGCATATCGTTTTCCTTTCCCCTGGGTAGCAACCACCCAGACACTGCCTCCTCTGTGGGGTACTTTGAACCCCTTCCCTTCTTCTTAACAAGAACTTCACAGTCCCACTATGTGTCTCCACAAAGCAGATACTCGAGGCCAGCACTGGCTAAGTCCTTGGCATACATTATCTCATTAATACTCTTGAACACCTCCCTGGGCAAGACACTACTATTATTCTCCTTCTGTAGATGAGGAAACAAATGAGTAAGGCAGTTAAGTAACTTGTTCATGTTCATTTGTTAGAAACTGGCAGAGCTGGGAGTTTAACTGAAACCCTAGGAGCTCCTAAATCCCCGTCCTGAGGCCACGCTACCCTGACGACATGAGCACCCCCAATACTTCACTATTCTTATTTGTTCATGTGCGCTTCTATCTAGGCTGCAGCACCATATTTTCATAGTCCTATATGAAGGCTGGAGATTGATCAATAAGTGTTCATTAAATTAAAGGTTTTCAAGCAAGCAGTGGTATATTCCATGGGTGTTTCTGAGTCATTCTTTGGCTGAAGGGAAATAGAAAACCAAATTAAACTAAAAAGGATTTAGACATTTATAAAAACTGGTAATAGGAATTCTGAACAATTCTGGACCATATTAGTAAAGGTGATTTGACCATTTTCTTTTCTGAAAATTTTAAAGAACTGAAATTGTTATATCCACATTTATACACGTACAAATACATATGTACGTATCTATATATATTATGTGGATGTGTATATATATGTGCATTTATCTGTCATCTATCTTCAACGTCTTGTCATCTAAAGGTAAAGATGGTAACTACAGAATATTTAATATCTGTGGACTCAGGGAGGCTGCCTGACACAGAATTGTTGGTAGAAGAGAATCTAAACCCTAAATGACATGTCAACACTAGATTAGTTTATCCAATCTGAGAACATTCAATTTTCTCTCCTAACCATAAGACATATTTTGCAAATAATTTGCTCTCAGTTTCTCAAAACGAGAACAATAAAAATTCAAACACATCAAACATAAGTGATACTATCTATTTTATTCTCACGGTTAATTGAGATAACATGCTAGCAGCCCAAAGTAACTGGTGATGATGATAACTGCCTTCAGTACAGGAGAAAATATTACTGAAGACAGCAATATACTCTCCCACAGCTTGGAAGCAGCAGCTGTGTACATTACTAATAACATGACATCACACTCCTCCCTCCCCGCCGACAGTGGAACAATTCTGAGCTGCATCTCAAGGCCATGCAATGTTTTAAGTGAGAGCAAGAAGCAGCTTTTGGCCAAAGAGAAACTCATTTCTTTTAACATTATTACTATTCTTACACTATCAAACATTACACAGGTTATCTGGGATAGCTTGCCAAGTCAAATTCTGATGACTGAAAAGATGGAGGGAACAAATTCAAAACAGGGCCGTGCAGTATATCTCAGCTGCAACTCTAGAAAATCGTCAGCATGACAACAGCATTAAAAAGTTCCATTTCATAAGAGAGATTTAAAAAATTACAAAGAAACCAAACATAGAATATTAAAACAATCACTAAATGTAATTCATAGTATTACAAAAATAATTCTAAAATATAGCAATGAACCATGGCCCCAATACACCCCAATACATCTTCTTTCACCAACAAACTCACGGCAAGCAGGTCCTAGGAACAATGTCGAGGGCATTCAAATGCAATTAACACACAGCCTAACTGACAATAAAAGGATCAGAGTTCTAGAGTATTACCTACATTTCCTATTTACCATTTAGATGGATGACAACACGTCATCCTAAAAATGCAATCGGCTTACCACTGCAGAAGCTAGAGAGAGAGATGGTTATGGCTAGCTTTTGCAAGAGTTGAGGAACAGATGGAATAAAAAGCAGAAAGAAATTCAGCAAGGACAGTCTGCCCCATAAAATGCTAACTTACAAGTACAAAAACAAACATTTCCTCAGAGACTGGAGAACTGAAGTTGTCCTTGGCACCTTCGACATGAAGTCACGGTGTTTTCTAGGAGGTGGGGCAAAATAAGTCCTCTCGGGGGCTATGCTTTCTAATAGGCCAGCTAACGAAAGGAGTATTTACACACTACACAGCTCACAGGATTGGGCCAGCAGCACTGCTAATCTAATCTTCGTTTGGGTGATAAGCAATGTGTCCTTCAAAATCAGGACAAGCTGGCTCAAGATTTTCAAAGCTTCAGCATTTTGTGGTTTCGCTCTCCTATTAGAGTTTTGTACCCTGGCCAGTTACACGTGAGTTTCAGAATGGTAATGGCACTAGTGAGGCCACTGGTACCCTAGAGCAGAGGGACACAGCTGCCAGGGGTACACCGGTGACCCTGGCCAAGGTGTCTTCATAGGCTCGGCCTGGATCAATCATGTTATAAAGCAGGGTTTTAAAAACTGTGTTCCACAGAAAACAGTTTGAATTCTGTTGGTCTTCGAAAGGTGGAGTTGAAAGGGTTTATACAGCCTTATGGGATTATCTCTGATTGTTGGGTTTTTTTCTTTTCTTCTTTTTTGTTTTTAGAGACTAGGTCTCACTCTGTCAGCCAGGCTGGAGTGCAGTGGTGCAATTCTAGCTCACTGCAGCCTCAACTCCTGGGCTTAAGTCATCCTTTTGCCTCAGCCTCTCAAGCTGGGATTACTGGTGTGAGCCATCAATTATCTGAATTTTTAATATTTTAAGTTTGTATGAGGATACACAATTTCTTATTTCTTTACCTGGCCCAGAATTTCATTGTCATAGCCAGTCTGTAGTGATAAAATGTTGTCATATAATAGGTGGAAAATATTCTAATTTGTTCTCTCTAACCTTAAAAAAGAGCAACAATAAAGAGAAATAAATGTTATTATATTCCCTAAAAATTCCCCAAATTCCTAACCTTTTGACCCTTGCAGTCAAAAGGTTGTTGTTATTCTACTGCCCTTCCCTTAATGAGGATTTCCACAAACTGTGAAAGTTATTTCCTTACTAGTTGCCATTTGAAACCTTACATCTTTATAATAATTTCTAAAACTTATTATTCATATAAATGACCCATAGTTTTTAAAGTTTAAGAAACTCCTGCTTTAAGTAATCTTTAAGATGAGACTTGCCAAGTGGTTTGAGATGATCTCCAGACTGGGTCATTACTAATTACTAGCACGAATTCTTCTAGCATTTGGGGAACAATTTTGAGCTCCATGTTGATAGTCATTTATAGTGAGAAAGCATTCTTCAGTATTTAGCAAAAAGCTTATTAACCATACTATCAATACTGTAACTGCCTAAAAAATGAGGACCTCGGGCTGGGCGCGGTAGCTCACGCCTGTAATCCCAGCACTTTGAGAGGCTGAGTCGGCAGATCACGAGGTCAAGAGATGGCGACCATCCTGGCCAACATGGTGAAACCCTGTCTCTACTAAAAATACAAAAATTAGCTGGGTATGGTGGCGCGCACCTGTAGTCCCAGCTACTCAGGAGGCTGAGGCAGGAGAGTCACTTGAACCCAGGAGGCAGAGGTTGCAGTGAGCCAAGATCATACCATTGCACTCCAGCCTGGCGATAGATTGAGACTCAGTCTCAAAAAACAAAACAAAACAAAAACACACATATACACACACACAAAATGAGGACCCCAGATGATCCTCTGGGAAACAAGATGTTTATAAATCAGGAAATGAGATTATGTTGTAATATCTCTGTGAGTCTACTTCTCTGGCTCCTTCCACAATGAAGTAAAGTATTACCTTCTAAAACTAGGAAACCCCATAGCAGTTGCCCTTTCAGAAGTATGGAGTACAATAAGCAACAAAATCTGCATAAGTAGCCAAAAATTAAAGACAGGGTCATTATTTCAAAGGGCAACCATAATATTCAGCATTCAGCATTCAAGCTTTCTTATCACTGTGATTTTTAACTTCAGTGTTAAACATGATCAGTCAAGTATAGCACATATAAAAGACAGAAACAAATACAACTTTAATAGATCAAAGAGAATTCCTTTAACAATCACAACCCTATCAAAATAATCAACTGGTTTTATTGGCTCCATAGTTTTCCTTCCTTCCTTCCTTCTTTCCTCCTTCCTGCCTTCCTGCCTGCCTTCCCTGCTTCCCTCCCTCCCTCCCTCCTTTCTTTCCCTTCCTTCCTTCCTCCCTTCCCTCCCTGTGTCCCCCCACCCCTCCCCCTCCTTCCTTCCTTCCCTCCCTCCCTCCTTTCTCTCCCTTCCCCTCCCCTTCCTCTTTCCTTCCTTCCTTTCTTCCTTTCCTTCCTTCCTTCCTTCCCTTCCCTCCTTCCTTCCTTCCTTCCTTCCTTCCTTCCTTCCTTCCTTCCTTCCTTTCTTCCTTCCTTCCTTCCTTCCTTCCTTCTCTCTTTCTCTCTTTCTGTTTCTTTCTTCTCACTCTGTTGCCCAGGATAGAGTGTAGTGATACATTTATGGCTCAGTGTAGCCTCAACTTCCCAGGCTCAACTGATCCTCCTAGGACTACAGGTGTGCACCACCACATTCAGCATGTGTGTGTGTGTGTGTGTGTGTGTGCAGATAGAGTCTCACTATGTGTCCTGGCTGCATAGTTGTTTTTCTAACATTTTTCTTGATATTTTATAGGTTCCAGGGTCCTGTGTCATCTAACATTAAATGTCTTTATCAATTACAATGAATAGTAGACAAAACAATCCAGCAAGTAGCTGCCCATCCATTTGTTTCTACAAAGGTGCAATATATGAAAAGGAATTTACTTTTGTGCAAGGTAAGCCTGAGTCTGAGAAGAAAATGTAGCTGGCAAGGCAGCCACGAACACTTGTTGATGTGTGCATATTTGATTAAAAGTTAAACACGGTGGCTGGGCGCAGTGGCTAACGCCTGTAATCCCAGGACTTTGGGAGGCCAAGGCGGGCGGATCACGAGGTTAGGAGATCAAGACCATCCTGGCTAACATGGTGAAACCCCGTCTCTACTAAAAATACAAAAAATTAGCCGGGCGTGGTGGTGGGCGCCTGTAGTCCCAGCTAGTTGGGAGGCTGAGACAGGAGAATGGCGTGAACCCGAGAGGCGGAGCTTGCAGTGAGCCGAGATTGTGCCACTGCACTCCAGCCTGGGCAACAGAGAGAGACTCTGTCTCAAAACAAAACAAAACAAAAAACAGTTAAACATGGTGATTAACAAAATGATGAGGAGAAGCTGGAAAGGAGAATTTTTTTTTCTACAAATAATCTGTTTGGACACTGAAACAATAGTCTAAGTGCTTTTATTTCTGTCCACAGGCATATTATTGTTGTTTTGAAATATAAGCGGAATATAATATTGCCCAAAATGTAGTTAAAGAAGCTAAAGCATAAAAGAAATCATCATAACACAACTTGTCTCCTCCAAAAGAAACATTTTCAATTAACACCGCTTTAAGACTCTCAGGCTCCTTTTTATCTTTCTAGCGCTTCACTCTGCTCATGAGCGTCTTTCATTTCATTTGCTGTACTTTGACTGATGGCATTGGAGAGCTTTCCTAATAACACATGGTGATGATCCATCTACTCTACTTGCTAATAGAGAATTAAAGTGTGCTTCTCTGTTTGCTAGAGAATGTGACCTACAATAGCCTGGACAAATACAAATAAGCGTATACTACACTAGTATTAGGGAGATGGCCTGGCCAGTTCCCCAAATCTTTCAGAACAACATGCTAACCGTTCATTGTATCTGACAAGCTCATTGTTCTGCAAACTTTAAATTCCTATTTTGTCACAAAGTGAGCTACATGATGACAGCTGTTAGACCCTCTGCTTAGAGCCCTGTGCCTGTTGTTCCACTGCAGGGAGAGCCTGCCTAAAGGTCACTGGGTGCCCAAGAGCAACGGCGCTTCCTTTTGAAGCCTAGAACATTTCAGCCCTCCCAGGGCTGGGACGTTCTGTGTGAGCTCCCCACATCACTGATAGTCTCTTGATGAGGAAGCACAAGGCCTTTCTGTCTTCTTTATTTGGCAAATGATTTGTGTATTATTTGTTGTAGGATGGATAATTTGGGACATCCATGTCCAAAATGCTGGCAAGATCAGTTTGTTGCTTTAGAACCTTTATGAGCCTGATTATCTAGAGCCTGACTCAACATACAAAGATATTTTTTATGACTAAATATCAATGGCAAGGTTCACTGAAGAAGGGGCAGCCATAAAAGGCAAAAGGACAGTTACTTTATTAAAGGGTAGGACATTTTTCAGAGGTGAAGAGTAGCTAGAAAATGATACAAGACTTGAGAAAATACTAACCACAATAATAGTCCCAACCTTTACTGAGCCTACCTACTCTACTTGTCTGTGCCTTCTCCACAGATTATCTCATTCAATATTCACAATTTCCTTTTAAGGTAACATCCACATTTTAAAGAGGAGATGAGGATGTTTAGACAAACCAAGTAGCTTGGGCAAGACCACACAGTTAGGAGCTGAAATCCTTCGCTGGACCAAACGAAGTAAATTTTGGTGTGACATTTGAAGTGACACTGCTAGGTCTTAAACCCAAGTTTGGCCAGGTGTGGTGGCTCATGCCTGTAATCCCAGCACTTTGGGAGGCTGATGGATCACTTGAGGTCGGGAGCTGAAGACCAGCCTGGCCAACATGGTGAAACCCCATCTCTACTAAAACTACAAAATCGGCTGGGTGTGGTGGCGCATGCCTGTAATCCTAGCTATTCGGGAGGCTGAAGCAGGAGAATCACTTGAATCCAGGAGGCAGATGTTGCAGTGAGCTGAGATTGCACCTCTGCACTCCAGCCTGGGCGGCAGAGTGAGACTCCATCACAAAAAAACAAAAAGCAAAAAACAACCCCCGCCCCCCAAGTTTGTAGTGCTATAGCAGTGGGCTAGAATTCCCAACCAGTCCTTTTAAAACCAACACTATGAAAAGGAGGAGGAGCTAAAGAAAGCCAGAGCCTGATATCTGAGAAGAGATATGGAAATAATCTAAATTGAATTCAGAGAGTATATCTTCCCACAGACACAGGACTGAACGCAGAGAAAGGCAAGGGTGACAATCCTGTAACATTGCCACTTGGGTACAGCAAAGGATACAATTATAAGGTGACACATCTGAAAGCCAACCAAGCACTGCTTCCAATCAATCACTGCATACTCCTATCATTAACCCTTCCATGTTGTTGTCTAAATTTAGATGTCAGTTAATAGAATGAATATTATTATTATTTGCATGCAAAAGTATGCCACTAAACCATGACCACTCTTGGAATGCTTGCTATTTCTTCATGAAATCTTTGTCCTAAACCTTCTACTCTTTTACAGAAAGAATACAGTTTTACAGAAACAATTATAGCAATTAATTATTTTCAGTTTCCAAAAAGAAATGTTAACACTAGTGCACTTGGATATAATTAGACAAATTCATCAACTGACCCTGAATTTCATCGTTTGTATTCCTGCTAAGGAAAAACAACTAGTTTTCTATATGCTATTAGGCT
Source organism: Macaca mulatta (assembly GCF_049350105.2). Lineage (NCBI taxonomy): Eukaryota > Metazoa > Chordata > Mammalia > Primates > Cercopithecidae > Macaca > Macaca mulatta. The sequence goes on along the minus strand of NC_133417.1, from coordinate 77,820,755 downwards.
AATGATTTGTTTGACTGCCATGTATGCATCATGGGAAAAAGAAAACACTTAGTAACTGTAGCATTTGCCCCCTAGAATAACCTTTCTTCAGACTGGTTAAAATCAGGGACATGTGACGACCATGTCAGAGCAATCAACCTTCTGCCCTTTCTATTTCAAAGTGACTTGCCAAAGATGCCAGAATGAGATTAGAAAAATATTTATTGCTCTGTTGAATGTGGGTCAAGAGCTCTCTTTGCTGGTAGGGTTACCATGAATATTTTTTACCTTTTAACAATTTTTAGAAGATAGGCACAGAGAGTAGCTACTCACGTTCTCCTTGTCAGGAATCCCTAAAAGAGGAAAAAGAGACAGAGAGAGGCCATGAATTGTATAATCAACCAGTAAAGTGGAATTGAAATTTTGCTGAACCAAACCAAGTAAAATTTCAGTGTTTTCAATTTGCATTTCCATGAAAACTTATATAATGCTGCTTAGAAATATAAAAACTTACATAATGCTGCTTAAATAAATCAGTGAATCAGGAGCAGGGCCATGTGCCCAGACACCAAAATCCAGGCTTATTTTGCTTCTACCATATGCTTTACTTTCACAGAGGTAAACACCCATCACGGATTCATTCTCACCATGAAAGCAACTAATTCCACTGATTTCGGCACCAGAACACTTGGAATTTTGGATAGGCACATCAACTCCTAAGTTTCACATGCTGTGATTTTACTTTGCAAACCACCCCACTCGGCTCTAGTGATTTGAAGCTGGGACAAGTAGCACATGAAAGACATTGGAAAACAACTTCCATTGTGAGCAAAGCAAACTCCTGCCATCTCCAAGTCAAGTCTGAGCATGGCAGAGGCTGTTTCCAGGGGTATCTCAGTGTTCTTAGCTAGAAGCTAATGACTCGTCCATTTGCTCATTTGTCATTGATTTACAAACATTTCATGAGTATCTACTACAGGCAGTCCTATTCCTTTTCACCTCCTTCAGGCTTCTCCCCTGACTGACATGGTAAGGGTGGCCACACTGGGAGGTTCACTGCCCCAGCAGAGCTTAATGCCTCCAGTACAGCAGGCACAAGTGACCTTATATAAAGGAGACAGAAGCATAGGTCATTTTTACAGGTGGCTTGCACCTATCTTCAAACTAGTAGAGAGTATGAGGTGGTTTGCAACAAAAAAAATACAGTAAATCCAAATTCTGAGTAAACAGGACATTTTGTTTTTACACAAGGGGCTACACAGGATTTACAGCATCAGCACTAAAAGAACTGAGTGCCGGCTGGATGCAGTGGCTCACCCCTGTAGTCCCAGCACTTTGGGAGGCTGAAGCAGGTGGATCTCTTGAGCCCAGAAGCTCAAGAGCAGCCTGGCCAACATGGCAAAACCCGTCTCTACAAGAAATTAGCTAGGCATGGCGGTGCTTGCCTGTAGCTACTTGGGAGTTCTAAGGTGGGAGGACTGCCTGAACAAGGGAGGTTAAGGCTATAGTGAGCAAAGATCATGCCACTGAACTCCAGCCTGGGTGACAGAGTGAGACCCTGACTCAAAAAAAAAACAAAACAAAGACAAAAACGAAAAAAAAAAAAAAACCTGAGCGCTCATCCTAGTAGGCAGTAGTACAGAATGCAGGAGGGGTGAAGATGAAAGAGACTTTGGAAACATTCTCTAATTGAAGCTTTGATCCACACCTGGGACCGCACAAGACATAAAAATGCAGTCAGGAAAGAAGCAGAGAAGAACTATTCTCTGAAATAGAGAGTATTAATAGGCTCGCTATCACTTCCCAGCTCTGTCAGAAAGAGGAAGGATGGCCTCAGGTCGGCACTCTGAAACTCATCCCGAATCATCCATTCATCCATCCACCCATCCATCATCCATCTGAAAGAACTAGGGTTGATTGTATGAGGTTATAACAGAAGCTTACTTTCTAGCAGGTTCAATAAGATAAATACACAGTTGCACAAATCACCATATATGAATAACTGGACATTAGAGTATCTGTAGAGAAATGACACTGAAAAGGTGATTTGAGGCCACGCAGGAACTTGACAGTTGGGTTAAGACATTAATAGTCTTGGAATTTCATCTTCCATGGCAGGCAACGGACGATCACTGAAAGGTTTCAAGGAGCAGAGTGATATGATCAGGAGAAAGGAGGGAAGGAGACTGTCCAACATTAAAATTTGACGTTTAAGACATAAACACCAGATGGCATGGTCCTTGACTGAAGTCCAGTTCGAGCAATCAGCAATAAAGACATTCGGTTGGGAACATTTGAATATGGATTGGGTGGTGGAAAATCATGCCAGTTCTTAGGTGTAATTGTGGTGTTCTGGTTATACATGAAAAAGTCCTTATTTTCAAAAATGCCTGGTGATGAATTTGGAGTGGCATGTATATGTGATTGTGATTAGGAGAATATGGCAAAAATAATATTAAAATGCATATTAATTTACTACTAAGAAATATATTGAAGTACTAAAATATTGACATCAGTTAAATGAAGTGATGAAAATAAGGGTGTTAACTGTACCATTCTCTCCACTTTCTGTATGTTTGAAATTCTTCATAATAAAAAGTAAAAAATGGCTTGGGGAAATCAGGCCTAGGCTAGACCAAGGGGTCATCTCTGCCCTAAACTCCAAAGAGATGAGGCCAGAGGCCAAGTGGCTGCAGAGGGAACTGAAAGGAAGACAGTGAACATGCAAAGGAAGGGGCCAGGCCCGGGCAAACCTCTGGCCTCAGAGGGTGATGGCGAGAGAAAGGAGGAGTCCAAAATGGCTGAAGTTTGGAGCCCAGCACAAGAGGGGAACAATGGAGTTGTCAGAAACCCGCCTCTCCAGAGGAGGGACTGGTTTTTTGGGAATCAGAATCTGTTCCCTTATCAACACTTTGAGCTTGAGGGGCCAGCAGGACATCCAGGTAGAAAGAGAACCTGAGGTCACCTGGAAAGTTAGGCTGCCCCTGGAAGGATCAAACAGAGGTGTTGGTTTGGGAAGTGTTTGTATCAGTTGTAGGAAAGGATGCCATGGAAGAGGGGAAAGTGAGTATGCAGAAGGAAAGAGAAAAGAAGCCATGGCTAAACTCTTCAGTGAGGGGAGGGGAAGAAGTACCTACAGAGGAGACCAAAATGTGAGTGGCCAGAGAGGGAGGAGGAAGCCAGGATAACACAGCGGCACCCTGGGAGCCAAGGTGGAATGGAGTCTGGACGTGGGCAACGGGAACCATCGGGTCTGGTTATTGGTTGGTCACTGGTAACTTTAGAGTGGTTTATTCAAGAAGTATGGGGCAAAAGCCAGACTTTGAGGGGTTGAAGAGTGACTGGAGGTGAGGAAATAATAGCCAGTGCCATTTGGGAGCTTTTTACATGCCTGGCACCCTTTGAAACACTTAACATATTTTGATTCACTTGATCTTCACAACAATCCTCTGAGGAAACCGAGGCACAGAGAGACTGAGTGCCTTGCCGGACATCAGCTAGGAGACAGCACTGCTGGGATTGCAACTCAGGTGCTTTAATTAGCCAGCCATCCCTGGCTCAGTCAGGAGAGAAAGAAAGCACGAACAAGAGAGGAAAGGAAGGACACGCCTTTCCCTCCCACCCTCCTCCTCTGCAGGAAAGCAGAAGGCAAATGGGGAGACAGAGCAGAGGCTGCATAGAAATAGTGAAACGAGGGGAGGAGAAGGAAGATGCTCACTGGGGATCGCGGTCAAGCACAGAGAAAGATCTCTTGCAGTGAGTGACGAGTCAGTGAGGGAGGGTGGGAATTCTAGGATACAGGAAGAGGAACTGAAGGGTGACTGGCTGTGGCTCTGAAGATGCAGGGCCTACCTGCTACATCACTGGGTCTGCTGGCTGAAGCACTATAGCTCCAAAGACTCCAGGACCTGGAATCTTGTTCTATGTATACACACAAGAGCTTCATAAGGAGACTCATAGATGCAATAGTAACGAGCGCTAACCATGTTTCCGACACGCATGAACAGATCACAAGACTCCGGGGACATATGGGTTTCTGTGAGCCTAGTGGGGACCCACAAAACAAGAAAACCACAGAGAAAAACTTCCTTTTTTCACTGACCAGCCAGAGACTGGTCTCTAATAAAAGGCCTGGATATTTTAAATTAAAAATATTTAATATGTACAACACACTGTTTTGATATACATATACCTAGTGAAATGATTACTACAGTTAAGCAAATTAACCTGTCACCTTCCATAGTCACTTTGTGTGTGGTGGGGGGGGGCGGGTAAGGGCATCTAAAGTTCACAAAGGCTTGGGATTGGAAGTGGCCATGATTTAGAAGATTAAATATATGACTCACCCCATTTCTCTTCATCAATAGAGTAAAAAAAAAAAGCAAGAGGTGGGGCTCTCAGGTATCCAGAAGGGACTGAGACAAATACAGTTCGTGCATCCCTTCTTTAAAAGGGCACAGAAACAACACTGGATTTCACTATAAGATGAAGATATTTTGGGAAAGTATTCTATGCATGCTGAAGTTCCAGCTGGCACCAGAGCATACCGCTCTCTATCAGCTAAGACCGCAGAATAATACTATATTAACCATTTCTTTAAAAATATCTCCAGTGTGAGCTGGCAGGTTTGTTTATCCACAAAAGAGTCTGGAGACTTACTCTCACAAGCTGGTGTAGGACATATTTTTTGTCACATGAAAACACACACCACACGACAAATTTTTAGATACAAAATGTTCACATTTTCCACTTACTGTCATTGTTAGAGCCCGTTTCCATAACACCATAAGGAGGAGCCAGAAGTCCTGCCATATACTGTCGATATTTCTGAAAGACAAGATTGTAAACTCAACACACAGATATTTACTTGCTTTGAGCATTCATTTATTTACATGCTAAAAAGCAGAAATGCTGGGTGTCAGGAAGCATCTGAGCCTTGTATTTATAGAGCCATGAAACGTGTTCTCCGGGGTCTCTGGTCTGAAATAAAGATGTTGTGTTCTAAACAGGTCTTCCTGAATAAGACTGAATGTGCCTGGGGGCAGGGGTTCTATCTCCGCCAGTTCATTTATATATTTGTGGCTGCCTGAATTGTGTGGGATATTTAACACCCCCTGTACCCCTCCCCAGCCCCACAAACACAAGCTCAGCTTTTTGTAGAGGGAAAAGGCACTTGAGCTTTATAGATGCATATACAAATAAATGTGCTGCCTACTTAATAGGTGAATGGCACTGAATCAGCTTCTTTCAAAGCCAAAAGAAATGCATCTTGAGGAAAATGTCTTTTTTGAAAGAAGCTGATGCGCTTCCATTTACCTACTTCCTTTTACATCGTACACCTGCCTGTTTATGTGACCTGCAAAGAACTTTTGGTATGTGTCAAATAAAATAGTTTAGCTTAATTTAGAACTATTTGGATTCCCCTGAATTGTATCTGCCTGACTTTTGGTCCAGGCTTGCTCTAAAACCTGGCACTTAGCATAAGGTATTAGCCCCAGGAGTCTGTGCTGTTTGGGAGGGATAAGGCTTGGTGAGAATAAAGCCATCTAGAGCATCCAACTAGAGAGGAGTGACATTTATAAAGAATGGAAAATGAATATTAGCCGCCCTCTCTTCTCAGGTCATAAATACAGTCTCCTCCCCTTTCAGAATGGAAGCTGGGCAATTTTATTTATTGCATAGTGTCATGTATATTTATGGTTTATAATTGCGATGACACATACATGTTAAAGAGTATCAAAAGAATCAACACTCCATAGTGTGCTTGTGGGTTGCATGAACGTCAGCAGAAAAGACTTCATCTGTAGCAATGGGCAGCTGGCAGCACGCAGTATTGGGGCAACCATCTGGCCCATTTGGTAGATTTGAATGGCGTTTGTAATGTGACATTGATGCTTTCTCAAAAGAGCCTTCTTCTAGTCAAGATGTAACTAGCTTTTTAAAAATTCTTTTTTTCTTCTCATTCTGAGGCAACTATACCAACACCTGCATGCAACCATTAAAACCAAGATTTCCTCAGCCTCTGAGCTAAGTGATCACTCAGACATACCCACAGGACCAATATATCACCCTGCACTCCTGATACTTCCTTTGATAATTTCCTAATTCTCATTCTCTTCTTTCTTATGACACCATCTACTCTTCTTCTTCATGAGAGAGCATTCATTAAGCAGCACATTTCTGGGCATTGTATTATTCTGGACTGTAAATAAAACAGGCCCAGAGAGAGCAGATGAGGACTGGTTATGTTGTAAGGTTTTGTGACCCCTGATTACCATTAGCAACTCCCTAAGAGGCTCCTAAAAGAAATATTTCCTGTTAAATTGAAGGGGCCATTTCATTTTGCTTAGAAGCATTGTCTTGGATGTGATAGGGGTTCTTTGTCTCAGGCACCTTAACGTCAGTCCCCATGAGCTCCCGGGAAGCACCTTCCTAATCCCTGAATGAATGAGACTTCACCTTCCTTCAAGCCCCATAGCACCTGGTCTGTTGCTGTCTTGTGGAGCACATCATCAGGGTCGCTGCTAGTGGGAACGGAAACTAGAGCAGCCCTGTGGGCAGGAGTGTGTGTGCTGGATTTCAGGACTTGTGCATATTGAGCATCTATTGTATACAGTGTCTCAGGATGGGCTTACAGCACAGAACAAGTCTCAGGATGGGCTTACAGCACAGAACAAGTAAACAAGGTCCTGTGTACTTGTGAAATGTCTGTTTTCTTCAACACAGGGAACTATGTCTTGCACATAATACAAACTTAGTACTTATCTGTTGAATGTCTAAATTTTTCTAGAAATTTCAACAGATACAGAAATAAAATACCACATGTTCCACATTCAACTTCAATAATTATTAACTCATGACCAATACTATTTCATCTACACATTTATCCACTTACCCCTTCTAGAATTATTTTGAAGCAAATCTCAGATATCTTTTTTTTTTTTTTTTTTTGAGACAGGGTCTCACTCTGTTGCCCAGGCTGGAGTGCAGTTGAGCAATCTCGGCTCACTGCAACCTCTGCCTCCCTGGTTCAAGCAATTCTCCAGCCTCAGCCTCCAGAGTAGCTGGGACTGTACCACAGGCACATACCACCACACCTAGCTAATTTTTTTTTTTTTTTTTTTGATAAACAGGGTTTCATCATGTTGTCTAGGCTGGTGTCGAACTTCCGAGCTCAAAGCGATCCACCCGCCTCAGCCTCCCAAAGTGCTGGGATTACAAGCTTGAGCCACCATGCCCGGCCAGATATCAGATCATTTAATTCATAATTATTTCAGCAGGAATTTCTAAAAGATAAAGACTCCTTTTTCCCCCAAATAAGACCACAATACCATTATCACAGCTAAAAAAATGTAATATATCCATAATATCCAGTTGATGGTCAAACTTTCTAATTGTTTCATTCATGTCATTGCTGAATTGAATTTTTAAAAATTCATTTAATAAGACAACATGGGTTCCAGCATAACAGCTTTTGGTAGAGTGAAGATTACCAAATCAGGGTGGAAATATTTATACTTGTAAATTAAAAGTCATTCCTTAAAATTGATGGGGCACTCTTTAATAAACATTCACTAAAGTTGGGAGATTGATTCTTAAGTAGTAGCCTGCAGAATGCCCTATATTAATTAGGATAAAAACAGCTAACTAGAATAACACCTGTATCAGAAAGGGGATTTCTAAATAATTTGCATATTGCTTGATCTTTGGGCACCATTTCATCTTCCAAGCACAAATTTAAAAAGCAGTTCATAAGAGAAAATACCATATGAAAAGATGCAGAACCTCACTCATAACAGAATGGCACATAAAAACTACAGTGCAATATAATTTTTTACCTGTCAGAATTGGCAAAGTTCCAAAAAGTTTGCTAATACACTATTGGTGAGAATGAAGCAAACAGCTTACCTCATATATTGCTTATGGGAGTGTAAAATTATACAACCTCAGTGGCAGGCAATTTGGAAATATCTATGTAATTCTTTTTCTTTTCTTTTCTTTCTTTCCTTTTTCTTTCTTCTCTTTCTCTCTCTCTTTCCTTCTCTTTTCTTTCTTTCTCTTTTCCTCTCTTCTTCCATTTTCAGTGGCCAGTGACTATATCTATCAAATTTTAAAATGCATATTTCTGGCAGGGCATGGTGGCTTAGGCCTGTAATCCCAGTGACTTGGGAGGCTGAGGTAGGAGAATCACTTGAACCCAGGAGGCGGAAGTTGCAGTGAGCCGAGATCGTGCCACTGCACTCCAGCCTGGGCAACTGAGTGAAACTGTCCCCCCACCCAAAAAATGCATATTTCCTTTGACTGAGCTAGGAACCTCCCTCAGAGGGCAGATGTAGAGTCTCCTGAAACACCTGAATACATATGCAAACACATGTGCTTGTATGTAATAGTAAACCAAACAACAACAAAACAGGAAATTATCCAAATGTCCATTAGTAGAGGACACTGGGTTACTTTCTGAGATGATGATGGGTTATGTCTTGATAAACAGATGCTGTTGGAATAGTATGCAGCCATGACAAAGAATGAAGCAGCACTACTTATATACAGATATGGAATGATCTACTGCTTTTAAATTTAAAAAGCAAACTACAGGCCGGGCGCGGTGGCTCAAGCCTGTAATCCCAGCACTTTGGGAGGCCGAGGCGGGCGGATCACAAGGTCAGGAGATCGAGACCACAGTGAAACCCCGTCTCTACTAAAAATACAAAAAATTAGCCGGGCGCGGTGGCGGGCGCCTGTAGTCCCAGCTACTCAGGAGGCTGAGGCAGGAGAATGGCGGGAACCCGGGAGGCGGAGCTTGCAGTGAGCCGAGATCGCGCCACTGCACTCCAGCCTGGGCAACAGCGTGAGACTCTGTCTCAAAAAAAAAAATAAAAAAAAAAAATAAAAAAAAAAAAAATAAAAAGCAAACTACAGCATGGTGTATATACCACTTTGTGGGACTAAAAGATGTTTGTGTGTGAATATACATAAAGATCTGTAAATGTGTAGACTATCTACAAGAAAGTAGTAGCAAGGATTGTCTCTGGAAAAGAGATCTGAGTGGCTGAGGGTCAAGAAGGAGAGAGACTTAGTTTTCACTATTCATTCTTTAGAACTTTTGACTTTTATTCCATGGGACTCCAGAATGGTTAATGTTCTTCTCTATTTTACATGTATTATTAAACTCTCAAATAGATTTCAAAAGAAATGGAAGACATGATTCTACCAGTAAGACATCAAGCAAACAAACAAAACAGAAAACCATACAAACAATCAAAACAAAAAAAAAGTTTAAAGGAAGGAGTTAGAGAAAATAAGAACTTACATATGAGTGCTCTTGTCAACTCTCCCAGCTGACTCCAGCCTTGGAGTCATTCCAACCCAGGAGCCAACATATGACTGAAGAAGCATCCAGATAATTCTAGCTCCCAGCCAGCCAAGTCACCTCCAGCCACTCAAGTCACTTTTGTCTTTCAAGTATTCCAAGACGAGGCTCCAGGTATAATGGAGCAAAGACAAGTTATTCCCCACAGCATCCTATTCAAATTCCTGACCCATAGAAATCTGTGAGCTTAATAAGGTGATGGTTGGCACATGCTGTTAAGTTTGGCATGGTTTGTTACACAGCAATAGATAAATGAAGCAGAATTTGATACCTGAAAGTGAGGTGGTGGTACAACAAAACCTAAGATGTGTGGCATGAATTTTTTAAGGAAGCCTGATGGGGCCAGTGGAGATTTGATGACAGTTTAAAGAAGAGTGAGGGCCAGGCGTGGTGGCTCATGCCTGTAATCCCAGAACTTTGGGAGGCTGAGGCAGGTGGATCACCTGAGGTCAGGAGTTCGAGACCAGCCTGGCCAACATGGTGAAACCCCATCTCTATTAACAATACAAAAAAGAGCCAGGCGTGGTGGTGAGCGCCTGTAATTCAAGCTACTTGAGAGGCTGAGGGAGGAGAATTGCTTGAACCTGGGAGGCGGAGGTAGAAGTGAGCCGAGATCGTGCCACTGCACTCCATCCTGGGCAACAGACAGAAACTCCGTCTCAAAAAAAAAAAAAAAAAAAAAGTGAGGGTGATATTAATGGAAGATAGAACACACTCACCCTTGTTTTGCAGTGGTGGAAAGTTGAGCAAAACTGATGCCTGTAGTAATGTGGAAAATGAAAAGTGTCCCCAAGGAACTGATGGATCTAGCTAAAGAGGCTTCTAGGCAAAACACCCGTGGCAGCTGCTTTCTCTTGGCTGTATATTTTAAGGTGCATACACAGATGAGCTAACAAAGGAGCCATTTAGTTTGCAATCAGAATTTAGAGTAAATATAAATTAGGGTCTAGGACTTGTAGAGTTCAAAAATAAAGCTATGTCTAATGTCTCTCAATAAAAGATTTTCAAAGTTAGAAAGGGCCTCATGACAAAGATCAAACATGGGGCATTGGCAGGAAAACAAAGCCTCAGAGTAAGGAGGCCAATGGTGCAACTGTAAAACCCTGCTTTAAGACTTCAGAAAGATTTAAGGTGGTGCTTCACAGATTGTTTTAGATATGCAAAAGACTTTTTAAAGAATCTTAAGGATGCTATATCACAGTAACCACGAAAAGGTTCAAAGTAGAAAAATGTTTATGCAAAGATGCACATGGGTATGGTTTTGTCCAATGAAATCGATGATAAATTGATACATAAGAAACCCATTAAGATTTTCAACAAATTACACTATCCTTGACTGTAATAAACAGAGACAATAACTAATAAAAAGAATCCTTTGGACCCTTCAAGTTCTATGAGCAGGAAGCAGGCTGAGAACTACCCAGCTACAACACAGACTACATTTTATGAAAGAAGAACATGACTCAGAAGGTAGAACTAAAAACCCAGAAGGCAGAACCAGATTGCGTGTGGTAGCCCACACCTGTAATCCTAGCACTTTGGGAGGCAGAGGTGGGAGGACTGCTTGAGGCCAGGAGTTCGAGACCAGCCTGGGCAACATAATCAGACCTTATCTCTACAACAAATTAAAATATTAGCCAGGCCTGGTGGCGTGTACCTGTAATCCTGGCTACTGGGGAGGCTGAGGTGGGAGGATCACATGGGTCCAGGAGTTCCAGGCTACAATGAGCAGTGATCACTGCACTCCACCCTGAGCGACAGAGCAAAATGCTGTCTCTTAAAAAAAAAAAAAAGAAAGAAAGAAAAGGCTGAGCACAGTGGTTCATGTCTGTAATCCCAACATTTTGGGAGGCCGAGGCAGGCAGATCACTTGAGGTCAGGATTTTGAGACCTGCCTGGCCAACATTGTGAAACTTCGTCTCTACTAAAAATACAGAAATTAGCTGGGTGTGGTGGTGCACACCTATAATTCCAGCTACTCAGGAGGCTGAGGCAGGAGAATCCCTTGAACCTGGGAGGTGGAGGTTGCAGTGAGCTGAGATTGCACCACTGTACTCCAGACTAGGTGACAGAGTGAGACTCTGTCTCCAAAAAAAACAAAAAAGGCAGAAAAGCCAGGAGCCACAGAAAACAACTCCTAGAAAGTGAATTGGACCTTAATCAAGGACCTGCCATTTGCCCAGCTGGACTTCAGAATTGCTACGGACTGGTGACTTATGTGCCACACATTCCAACCTTCCCCCCTTGTTAAGTGAGAGTGTCTGCTGCAGTTTCCCTATCTCCTATACCCATTGTTTGCTGGGTGTGGGGGACACATAACTTGTCCCTTTCACTCATAGGTCTCAGATCGAGAAGAAGCATCGTCAGGGAACCGTACCTAAGAAACGGCATTCAAGGTGCCTCATCCACATCTAGATCTGATTTAGCTGACGGGCTTCTGGACTTTGAGTTGATGCCATAACAGGAAAATCTCTGGGAGTCTCAAGAAAGGACAGAGTGCATTTTGGATGTGGCAGGGGTTGTGAACTGTCATGGCCAGACAGTGGACTGAGGCAGTCTACCTTTTCTAAAGATGAATATAACACGATCTCTCATCCCACACGCTTTCCTGAAAGGTGATGCTCTCTTTCCTGCATCAGTAGGGACCATCTAGTTCCCCTCCTTTCGAACTTGGGCTGACCTGTGTGATTCTGTTGTAACCAATAGGATGCAGCGGATGTGATGCTGTGTGACTTCCCAGGCTAGGTCAGAAGAAACCTTGCAGCTTCTCCTTGGTCTCCAGGAACACTTGGTCTAGAAATTCTCTCCTGGGGTGCTGCCTCTTAGAAGCCATCTGCCATGCTGTGAGAAGCTAAGCTGCATGGAGAGACCACACAGAAGTGCTCTGCTCCACAGTCCCACTGAGGCCAGCCTCTGAAGCCTCCAAATGATTCCAGCTTCCAGATGCTCAGATCAACTCCAGCCATTCAAGTCTTTCCAGCTGAGGCCAAGATAGTGTGGGGCAGGGACAAGCCATCCCTTTATGCCCTTTTCAGATTCCTCAGGGAATCCACACATGTAATAGAATGGTGGTTGCTTCATGACACTACATTTGGTGTGTTTGGTTAGACAACAATAGATAAAAGGAATAGTAGAGGTTAAACATACGCAATTGGAAGATCTGACTTCATGAGTAAGGAGGGCTGGAAGGTCATCTTGGAAATTAGTGAGCCACATTCAACAGGGAAGCTGTAGAGTTTATGGCCCTCAAAGTGGTGTGCAGACACTATTTGAGGATCGGGGCATAAGGATTCTAGGTTTTCAAGGTGACAACTGCTAAACCAGATGGCACTATGTCTATGTGGCCTGAAATAGATGAGGGCCAGTGGTACAATTTTGGGATCCCAAGCCTGAAGCGCTCTTGGCTGAGCAAACACTGAGGCCGTGGGATCACCCACTGTGTCTGTCTGGCCAGGGGACGGACTGATGGGGCTGGCCTGCAGCCAAATCACAGAGTACGCCTGGCACCTGGCAGCAAGGGTCATCCCACAGTGGCATGAGCAGACAGTCCTCTCTCTTAGATGACCCCATGCAGAGGTGGGGTAATTCCCTTCTGCTGTAAAATCCTCCTGAGGTAGAGGGATTTGGGGAGTTGGATACTGGGCAGTCTTCTAGTAGGCTTTATTGGTGTTTAGTTGATGAATTAAAAAAAATAAAAGAGAGATGACTATATCAGTAATGCTATTTGTGGAGCAGTTCATATCTTTATAGAAGTTTAATAGTCACTTCAAGTTCTCTGAAAATCAAAATGAAACTTAAGGGGATTGCCAAGGCTGTGCTTAATAAGGCCTGCACATATAAGTCAGCACAGGTCAGCTTAAACCTGGGGCCAGCAGTGGTTCAGAGGTGACCCAGCAGGTCTTTATGTGGCCCCCACATGCCCTCCACACTCCGGCTGCGGAGGTGTGTGGTGGCCTGGCTGAGCTCTTGGACAATGTCCTCTCTGGGGCCCTGGTGCACTTCCCCTTGTAAACCCTTTCCCTGGATCCCTGGATCCCTGGATCCCTGGAACATACTCTAACACCTTAACAACATCAATGACCTCACTCAGTCGTTTTTCAAATTGCCATATGCACTTGGGAAAGAGCTATGTCTTTGGCTCAAGTCCTACAATGATAGAGAGTTAGCAGACATAAATCAATAATCAGGAGAAATCAATAATCAGAGTAGAACACTGAATCAGTGCTTTGAGGTGGAGAAGGGAATGGTGAGCTCTAGTGTTACTCCAAAACTCTTGCACAGTGACCTTGAGAATGCATGCCTCAAGCAACACTTGGGAGGGCTCAGGCTTTTGTTACAGAGCATCCTGCTCATGTCCAGAGAAGCTTCTACAAGGCCCTTTTGAGAGATGGGGCAGCTTGTGCAGCAGGTCACCAGTCTGGATTGAGTTCTGTCTCTGAGGCCCAGGGCACCAGTCTCACTCCTGACACTAAGGCCACCCTGCCATGGTGCTAATACATGTGGGAGGGCCCTATCAGACAGACTCATGCACACTCTCTTTCCCAACCCTCCAGGACCCCTCCAGGACCTCTGAGGGCAATTAGAAAATCAGTTCTTCAAATGACAAGAAAACCTCAAGGACTTTCAAGGGTCTTAGAAGCACTTGGCCGGCTTGGCTCCTTACTGCTAATCAGTTGGATCATTACAGACAAGTCCCTCAAGCTCTCTGGCTTCAGTCTCCCCATCAGTAAAATGAGTGCTTTGAATTAGATCCATTCTGCAGAATCTGGGGTCCCTGGAGTACCTTCAGCCCAGGGCACACCACACAAACATGGCCTTCAGCCTCAGTGGCCATTAGAGTGTCTTCACTTTTTGTTTCATAAAGTAAAGTTCCAAGAATAGTTTCATTTGAAAAATAACTTTGGCTCCTAAAAAATAAAAGATTACAAACCACAAGATTAAATCATCTCTAAACTTCCAGCCAGACAGATGTCACTCAATGATCTCCATGAAGAATCAACAAAGACCAATTTAGGATTTGTCTATGAAGTGTTAGGGACTCTACCCTCTGTTAAGATGACTTCTATGGTTGAGCGTTGGCCAAGTGACAGTTTGCACCTTAACGGAAAGGTTTATCAACAAAACGGGTACTAAGAATTTAACTGTGATGCATCACAGTGCAGTGCTGACCTTCGCAACCGAGGTGTGCAGACACCCGGTGTGGGACCCAGCAGAGCAGAAAGGGATGTGAGAAGAATAAACAGGAGCTCTTCCGGGAGCTCAAATTTTATTCTATGTCAAGTAGTTTAAAGGATTATTTTTATACTTTTATATTATGGAGTAGAAAGCTAAATTTGCATAAATTTTAAAGATTAAAGCATGAGACTTCAAAGAAATTCTGATCTGGCTGCTGGCTACTTCTAGCTACAAAGGGTATAGACCCCAGGCATTAGGTATTGATTTCCTCTGCATTTGGGAGCTTCATTGAAAAAGCCAAGAACCTCTGATGTTACGGAAAGTGTGCAGACATTTAAATCACACAAGACTAGGGTCTTAATTCCGATTCCACCACATGCTACCTGTGTGAACATGGGTCAGTTACTTACCTCGGTCTCCTGGGTAAGGAAACTGGGATAACAGCACCATCTTTCACGACCATTGTGAGGATAAGAAATAAAATCTATAACAGTTCCCTGCACATATCAGGCACTTAGTAAATGGTTCTGGATAGTAATAATAATAATGGTAGTTGTAACAATAAACCAAGGGTTAAGTGAACCCCAGTATATTTGATGAAATTTTCCAACCAGATAGTCTCCAGCTTTGAGAAAGAACATTTTCTACATTACAGCTTCACATCACTGAGGCTGATGATATGCACACAATGACCCACAACACACTGATCGTCTGCCAAATGGAGCTGTGGGAAAACAAGAATTTAAACAATAGACTTTCTTAAATAATTTTATAATGTGCCACCTATTTTTCACCCACACGGTAAAATTGTCCAAGGAGAAAGCAACGAGCTCCAAAGTGATGGAGAAAGGAAGAGCACAAGAGAGAAAGCCCAGAAACAACCTAACAAACATAAGCAAAGCCTTTCTGCCCTCTGAGCTGTTTGTTACTAAGAGAATCCTTTAAAAAAATTAACCTGCCAATTACAATTGGCCAGTTTTTAGAGCAAAGTAAGTGCCTGTGGCTCAGAATAGAAGGAAGAGGGAAGGCAGTAAGAAGGGACGGGAAGGGAGAGAAGTCCTCAGGTCAGTGAGGCCAGATGCCTGTCCCCAGATTGAGTTGCAAATATATTAGAATACTGACTAATACAGTATTAGTATACAGACTATATTAATATTTTCTAAAATGAAACAAAAGATGACAGTCTTAGAAAGGTTGAAACCTGGTCCATCTCACAGCCAATTAATTGTCTCCATCAAGGCCACTGAGGAATTCTAGCTGGAAGGCTGGCAGAGCAACCACCAGACTGGGGAAGGGGTGGGGGGGGGGGTAAACCCAGCTCTGCTGCACAGGCCTTGAGCCCTGGCCTGGGGCTGCTCCTGCCTGGGGCAGGGGACCCCTTTTTATAAAGTGCACAAAGTCTCCATATGGCCTAGAGGTAGCCCAGGAGCTGGCATACAAAAGTTGGGTGGCATCTCCTGAAGGAGGAGACATCACAGAGACATGTCACTTTCTGAGACTCAGTTTACAAAGCAAGACACAGAGAAGAAAGGAAGGCTGGCAGCTTGAACCAAGCTGAGCCATCTGACAAGAGAAGACAGGGTCCTGGCAGGCAGGACTCCCTACCGTGGAGGTCAGGGGCTTCCTGGCACTCCGTGAGGCCTTTTCTGGGTCTTCTCCAAGCTGCTGCCCACTACCAAGGAGAAGTCTCCATCAGGGAGGCCAGAGTGGCACGCGACTGCTGGCACCCAGCAGCTACCACATTCCCAACCGGATGCTGCCTGAGCTTTGGGCACACCCCTTCCCACAACTGTCCCCTTGCTTTTCCCCTCCTCCTGGGCAATCATCAGGCTATAGCAAAAGCATCAGAAGCTCCCTGGGGATATGTCTGAAACCCCTTGGCTGGGATAATCAGCACCAGAAAAGCATTAAAAACAGGAAGCCACAGGGATAATTGACAGGCATCGCTGCAAACACCTGGGGTGGGGTGTGCTCAGAATAGGGACTGAATAAGGAGAGGCAACGTCCAGGATTGGGAAAGAATAACACAGGACTGATGTGGGGATGTGTCTCATCATAAGGTCCCATTCATTATGTTCCACTAGGTTCTCCCAACATACTAAAGCTGAGATCATAAAATGTCATGACAAAGAACAGGTCATCTGTACTTTCTCTGAAAGCCTCATGATTAGACAGTAAAACAGCTTAGAAGAGTGACATAATGTTTAGACTCTTGTTTTCTGTTTCTTGTCCAGAGTTCTTTTACAACCTCTAGATGACATGAAAATGGACATAACGCTTGGCTCCAAAATCCCAGAGTACTACAGAATTCTTAAACCCGTGAATGGTAGATAAGAAGGCAAAAAGCAAAGCAGTTATAAATGGAAGCCTGCAAGCAGAAGCTTTCTGGTTACCTGTTTAAAGCTACATGCACTGCCTTTCCCACAAGAGATCACTGGCTGGACTGAGTTGACCTCTTAAGGCAAGTTATTCTGTTTCCTTGTTGCTGGATTTCTAGAGCATCCACATAATAGGGCACGAAGAACTTCGAAGCCCTTTCAGTGATACCTAATTACATCTTTGGCCCTATTATAGACATTTCTAAGTGGAAGCAAAATTCTGCTTGTCAATTTATGACCATTTTTAATTCATGGCCCACCTGCTGAGAGCGGTGGTCTGGATTGCAAGAATCACAACTTTAGCTCTAATAGAAGATGCTTTCCAAACCTGAATCACTTAAGAGCCCCTGACTAAAGCCCAACTGGGACGACGCTACAAGCAAGCAGATAAAGTTGCGGACAAAGCCACCTGTTAGAGATACTCTCTCCTCCTGGCCTGTGACAGTTCAAGATTCTGACCCCTATGTGTAGGGAGCCTCAAGTACTCTCAAGTGAAAGCAGAATTATTACCTGTGAAGAATAATAGTTTAGCCAAGTCTCAGTCACAGAGGGCAGTCAGATTAATCCTGCAGCAACAGCAGAATAAATCCACACTCATTTAGTCAGTCAACAAATATTGACTGCATGCCTGCTGGGGGGTGACAGAGGAGGCATGGTGGACCCCTCCTAGGCCTTGCAGGCTCGTGAGGACAGCTACCCACACACGACAGTACAAATACCTGGATTCACACAATGACGCTAAGTGCTGGAAAGGAAAAAAAGTATAGGGTGCATTGAAAATGAGGTCAGGTGGGTAGGGGAGGGCAAGTTCAGATTTGGGAGTCAGGGAAATGATATTGAATCCGAGGCTGAGGAGGCTTGGGGGATAGGGGCAGCGAGGAAGGAGAAAGGGAGCAGGTCGAGTGTTAAGGGACAAAGAAGGCCAGCAGGGTGGAGAATAAGGCAAGGGGAATTGGGGAAGACAGGAGGGTAGTGAGGGCTCCGCACACAGAGGCCAGGACAGGGAAGGCCTCGCAGGCCTTGATGCTAAGAATTTTAACCATCGTCCTCATGTTGCAGGAAGCATTCTAAGTAGAGAAGTGACAGGAACTGATGGGTGTTTTTAAAGATCGCCCTGCCTGCTGCCTGGAGGATGGTTTTGATGGGAAAACAAGAAGGTATTAGGTGCTGAAGGGGAGGGCAGGCTTAGATGTGGCGCCTCAAGGGGGCTGGAAATGGGGAAAACAGGGAGGAAAGAGGGAGGGAAGTGGTGTATCAGGTAGAGAAAATTAAAGACACTTCATTCCTAAAAGCAGAGGTGAAACGGATCTGCAACTATTTATTGCTAACAATATTAAAGCCCCTGATTTCTCGTTGAAGCACACTGAACCCATCTGTGCCTTTCAGATGACTAAAAGGTTCAAAGATTTCAGGGGCTCACTGGCATGAGTGTAATTTTAGTTAGTGCACACTAAGTATATTTGAGTAATTAATCAACCATAAGCTTCTCTTACGGAAGCTCAAGTTGAGAGCAACACACACACAGTAGGTCAATGCTACTTAATTGAAAGTCATAAAACAATTTGCTCTAGCCATGTTATTGCAGAGTAAATCCTTACCTCTCATCACACTAAGGCTGAATCTACTACAGTCCAGCGAACATATAAATGGGACTAAGAACAGTGAAAAACGTAGCCATTGACTCCTTGTTCACAGAGAAACAGTTGACTGACAACATTTTATTCAACCATATTAGTCTTCAAAGGGTGATGAATATTAGGTATAATTATTCTGAATTAAAACTCACATGAAGCCCAGCTCTTATAAAATTAACAATAATGTCATTAATAGAAATCATGGAAACATGGAAATTAGAAAAAATTGCCTACATATTAGTCAGACAGAATTAGGATGCACTGATCATTTAAAAACCTAAAATAAAGGATCATTTCCCAGCAAATAATAGCCCATGACTGTCGACCCTTTTGAGCAAACTGCCATACTCCTCTTTTTGCTTTCTCGCTCTGCAGTGCGCTGCTCCAAGTGTGGCAGGCGGGTAGAGGGGACTGAGTGGAGATTTAGGGGGCAGGAAGACTGCCGGCTCAGAGAGACGCCTGGGCTTCCCATGGCAGAGGCATCCCTTCTGGCTTTGTCCCTCAACATGTGAAGCCACTGGGGCAGAGGCACTATGCATTTCTCAGTTTATTTTCTGACCAATTTTCTCAGGAAGCATTCACATATAACTCACCTGTCTTCAGTCTGATCCTACCCAATAACCCTCAGGGGCATACAGTATCCACAGGGTCTCTTCGCTTTGCCATATCCATGCACATTGGTCACTAAAATGTAAACTACAGAAGAACAGTGATTTTCTGTCTGTTTTCTACACTTACTGGCCCACAGCATGCTACTTCTTAGCTTCAGGCATTCATCTTCAGAGACTTTCTTTTTTCTTCTTTCTTTTTTTTTTTTTTTTTTTTGAGATGGAGTTTCACTCTTGTCGCCCAAGCTGGAATGCAGTGGCACAATCTCAGCTCACTGCAACCTCCACCTCCCGGGTTCAAGCAATTCTCCTGCCTCAGCCTCCTGAGTAGCTGGGACTACAGGTGCCTGCTACCACGCCCAGCTTTTTTTTTTTTTTTTTTGAGACAGAGTCTTGCTCTGTGCCCGAGGGGCTGGAGTGCAGTGGCGCAATGTCCACTCACTGCAAGCTCTGCCCCCCAGGTTCACGCCATTCTCCTACCTCAGCCTCCCGAGTAGCTGGGACTACAGGTGCCTGCCACCACGCCCGGCTAATTTTTGTATTTTTAGTAGAGACGGGGTTTCACCATGTTGGTCAGGCTGATCTCAATCTCCTGACCTCAGGTGATCCACCCACCTCGGCCTCCCAAAGTCCTGGGATTACAGGCTTGAGCCACTGCACCCAGCCGAGACTTTCTACTTCAATTCCTTCTAAACTCCACCAGCTTTTCTGCCCACACGTTTGCAATGACTTTCTTCATTCCCCTCCATTATCATTGTTTCTATTATTGCTACTCCAAGTTCCCATGAACAATCTGAAAACATCCTTGTCAATCTAAGCCAATATATACTTACTGCATATATGTAGCAGGAATCACCGTAATACAGCTCTGTGTGGTTTTGGAAGCCTCTGTTTATGGTGGAATTTTGCACCCCTTGAGTCATTTGAGTGGATCCTGGTTTCTGACATCTCTCCACTCTAGATAATCTCAACTCTGTTTTCTCTGCAGAGTATGTTCTTACGGGTCTCACCCAGGCCTATACTTTCTCGTATCATCAAATAACAGAGTAGGCCCTACTTCTCCCAGCATGAAGGCTAGGAGGTGTCAATAATGAAAGTGGTGCTTTAGCTATTCTGCAAAATTGTGTGGAAGAGAATATTAGGGTGCCACATGTTTGAGGGGGTGGGGCATGAGAGAGGGCAGGGCTGAGAGAGTTGGGAAAATACAAGCTTAAAGATCCAGGCATCGAGACCAGCCTGGGCAACATGGTGCAAGCCCATCTCTACAAAAAATACAAAAGTTAAGTGACTGTGGTGGTGCATGCCTGTAGTCCCAGCTACTCAGGAGGCTGAGGTGGGAGGATCACTTGAGCCCAAGAGGTTGAGGCTGCAGTGAGCTGAGGTCCTGCCGCTGCACTCCAGCCTGGGCAAGAGAGTGAGACCCTGTCTCAAAGAAATAAATAAAAAATAAAATGAAGATCCAGGCAGACATGGGCTCCAATCCCAGCTCTACAAATCTCCACTGGTGTTAACAAGACTTGTGAGCCCTTACACAAACTGGCCTCTGCCTTCCCTCCAGCCTCAGCCCTGACTCACCTCCCCTATTCTTTCCTTTCCAGCCACTCTGCCCTCTTTCAGATCCTTCAACACACGAAGCTTTCCTCCTGAAGCCTCCTGCTGCCTGGAATGTACTTCTGCCACTTGCCCTTGCCATTTTCTCCCTCCCTGAGCTTACATATAACCTCCTCAGTATGGCCTTCCCCAACCCCCAGTCCACATGAGTCCCCCAGTTATTCTCTCCCTCAGCATCACGTCTCTGTCGTTGGCATGCCCAGGTAACGTGTCATTATGCTCTGCATCTGAGTGTGGAGTGGCTCAATGCTTTTCTCCTCTGTTAACCACAGACTAATGAAGGGCAGGACGGCATCTATTTTCTCTCAGTGCATACCCAGACCCCAGAACACTTGCCTGGGACATAGGAAGAAGCTCTCAGGGAATAGTTGTTGAGTGAAAGAATCACTGATTGAATTTTTCAACCACTCTGAGGTTCTGATTCCTCAGTAATAAAGCAGAAATATTACCATGGCACCCCTCATGGTTGATGGAAGGACTGAATGAGATAACTCAAGTAAAGCTCCTCACAACCCAGGCACGCAATAAATATTAGTTCTCATTTCCTCTACTTCATCACTGCTTCTCAGATTGATTCTGCCAAAGGGCACATTTTCATTCAAAAAACTAATGTTTGAAAGAAAAATCAGCTTAATGCATGAAGACCTACAAACGTAATGTTAGTGATTTGGAGATAGGATGAAAGAAGCCATTTTAAATCATAGGATGTACATGGTCAAATCTCTCTGTGATGTTCTTTATGAATAAGCTTTTTGCTTTAAGAGAAGGGACAGGAGAAGCATGACGATCACTTGATGCCAATAAAAACAAAACCTAAATTTAATTCATCAGAATCTAGGGATACTAATCAATTTTGTATTTTAAAAGGAAGTACAGAGGAATAGAGTGCCTAGTCTGTGCTCTCAGAATTAATGCCAAAATATACTCATTGGTGAAAATTTAGTTTTAAGAAACCCATGTGTGGCCCATTTATGATTTCAGTTTTATTCTCAAAAATGAGATAGCACTGTAAATACTTAATTCCAAGGTAAACAGATATAAAGCATGTCATTCAGAAAATTCCTTTGATCTCTCTGATGACTTTATCTAATTGGTGTCATTATGTTGTAACTCCACATTCAATTGTATTTCTGTAAACTTGGCAAAAGCTCCCATGTAATATATTTGAAAAAAAATAATGTATGTGTTTTCTCTTTCAACACTGTGGGAAGAAAAAAAGAACCTTAATTACATTTTAAATGAAAACTTCAATAATTGACAGTTTAAAAATAATAGAACAGAAATCATAAAACATTATGGATGGTGTTTAAGTATTATTATTAGTGATAAAAGGAACCAGCTTTGCTGATTTTGACAACTGTTTTGTGGTTATATAAGAAAATGCCCTTGCTCTAAGGAAACATGCCCTCAAGTGTTTAGGGGCAAAAGAGTGCAATGTCTCAAATCATTCAGAAAAATATGGGAGAGAAAGGGAGGTTGGTGCTAATGGGGCAAAATGTAAACAATTGGCAGAATTTGGGAAAAATTCTAGGTAAGTCCTTTGTGTTATTCCTGCAACTGTACTAGATATATTTAAAATTATATCAAAACTAAAAATTGGCCAGGCACAGTGGCTCATGCCTGTAATCTCAACACTTCAGGAGGCTAAGGTGGGGGGATTGCTTGAGGCCAGGAGTTTGAGACCCACCTGGACAACATGGCAAGACCCATCTCTACAAAAAATTAAAAAATTAGCCAGGTATGGTAACACACGCCTGTAGTCCTGGCTACTCCGGCAGCTGAGGTGGGAACATCCCTTGAACCCAGGAGGTGGAAGTTAGGGTAAGCTATGATCACGCCACTGCACTCCACACTGGGTGACAGAGCAAGAGCTTGTCTCTAAACAACAGTAACAGCAATGGAAACCTAAAAATTATCCAAAAATGGAAAGGAGTCAGAGTTGCAGCTTTAAATGATTGCTCTTACTGCATTTATTCTGTCCACCTGTCTTCCTCAACTCAATTCCAGGCTCTGCTGTCCCCCATTCTGCCTCTGCCTCTCGAGTGAGACCTTTTCAGAGTAGGGAACTCCGCCCCCACCGTCAGGGAAGGTGTAGAGCTGCCCCTGGGTGCCCCTGTGTCCAGTTATCTGGCATGAGGGGAGGAGTCCAAGGGTAGAAGGAAGGGCTGTACCTCAGGGCAACAAAGTCACAGCGTTCCCTAATCCACCTCACGTGCTTGGCTTTTTTCCTTGATGAGCATGTTTGTGTTCCCTTGCTGGGATGGAGTTCGGCCCTACATGCGGTCCACAGCCTGCCTTCTCCTTGCCATGCCTACATACAGGATGTCGCTTCTCCTGCATACCTCTAGTTCTAGCCTGAAACACCACCCACCCATCACAGCTGACCCAGAGCCTTGATGCTCTCAGCCGTCTGATTTTTTGTTCTTTCACTGTTGCTAAATCTCTTCTGCAGGTGCCACTCAGCAGAAAAACAGACCCTCCCGGCCTCAATGCCATCATGAGTCAAGTCTGAATTTGCTAGCCTCCTTTGGCACTGTTATTTTGATCATTGGCCACTGCCCTCAGGGGTCAGCCTTACAGCTTCTATAACTAGGTTTTCTGGGAAGCACATTCTGGCTTCCTTGTATTCTCCACACTGGACTTCCCTGAGGCCTAAGGACACCATATATCCAACCTCTAATGTTAACACAAGCCAAGAGTCTCACTTTCCTATGCAGATTAATCTTTGATCACACACTAAAACAGATTTCTGCTGCAAACACTTTCCTGTGTGGATTAATCTTTGTTCACGCACTAAAACAGATTTCTGCTGCAATCTAGAAACCCAACTTCAAACGCCAATTTCCCCATCAGAAAATAGCTACATTGGGCTTTCTTATAAATTATTTATATAGTACTAGAAGAAGAAAAACGACCTTTCTACCAATCAACCTTTTTACCAGCCAACACAAAATCTAAACAATATGATACAGGTGTGCCATGCTTATGAAAATCCAAAGTATAAAACATGAATGTGTGTTTTTCAGCATCTGTAACATACAGATATTCTTGATTTTATTGCAGATTTAAATAAAATGCTTGGTGTTTTAAAAATGATACTGCATTTTGCCCACGTCGATATACACACAGCTTTTAAGCAGCGTATATTGAATACAGTGAGGTATATTTAAATTGGGGGAAAACAAAGATAATCTGCGGGAAAGAAAACCTGAGGGAGCGGAGGAGTGCCTCATTAAAACTTCCTTAGAAGTTCTGCAGGGAGAGACATCATTGCCAGCCACTTTCTCACCTAAACACATGGCACACAGCTAATCTGGACAAAAAGGACTCTCCTCCCTTCCACGACAGTGTCAGAAGCTGAAAATGACACCTTTCGGGACAGATGTGTGGTAGCCCATAGGGAGGGCAATCAGGTGAGGGACTCTGAACCTGGACCCAGGACCCAGGGGAATCTCTCCTGAACCTCCCTACGCACCTGTCTCTCCAGGGCATTCTTGTTTGTCCTCTATACCCTCCTACAGGTGCAAGTGAGCAGGTCCGGCCAGCCCACATCCCAAGGAGCTGGACGCCTGCCCAATGCCTCTTCACCTCATCCATGGGTGTAGGGATTTGCATCTGAGGGAGGATGCTGCCCAGAGGAGCTTGTCCCAGTGGGTCCACAGAGTGAAGTGGGTCAGAGGAAAGGTATTAGGGGAAAATGGTGGGGGACAAAAAAGCAAGCACCTGAGCTACTCAGTGTAAACAGAAGAGAGTCTGGCAATGCTGAGTGGGAGGCGGGGTGCCCTGCGAGCAGGCGGGATTTTTTCACAGGGTACAGGATTCAGCAGCCACCTTCTCAACTCTTCTGTCCCCACTCCAGCCTCTCTTTCCTCCAGCCTGCAGCTCATATCGTGTGGATGTCTACCACGATCTCCACCTCCCTTTCAGAGCTTTAGCTTCTGCTTTGAGGATCTTCCATCTGGATGTTTGACTTCTAAATCCCCCAACCTCCATACAGAAATCCACCTGGTTCCACATCCCTCTTTTTAACTTGGATCCACTTTGGTCACTGGCTCTCCTGCTGTTGCCACCGCAGAGTCCCTACACAGCTGTGCTCAGCCTGCAGCCTGCAGCCAACCCCAGTGATGTTGCCAAATATTACAGTCCCTCCTTCTCCAGCCCAGTCACCAGGGAACTTCTTACCCCCAACCTTGTTCCACTGCCAGCCAGGCCTCTCATCTGGAGCTTGTGCAGAAGTGCTTTGCAAACTATAAAGTACAGTACATGTGATGAGTATTAAACATAGTTGTTGTGCCGTGAAGCTAAGACATGAAGTGAAAAAGGCAATTCCAAAGATGAGAACTCTGTGGCTGATGTTTGCTCTATAAAATAAAATAAAACAAAACAAAAAAATAAAATAAAATAGATGAAAACTCCCATTCCAAAGCATCCTAGAGTCCGGGCGTGGTGGCTCATGCCTGTAATCCCAGCACTGCGGGAGGCTGAGGCGAGAGGATCCTTTGAGGCCAGGAGTTCGAGAATAGCCTGGGCAACAAAGCAAGACTCTGTCTCTACAAAAAAATTTTAAAAATTAGTCAGGTATGGTGTCATGTGCCTATAGTCCTAGCTACTCGGGAGGATGAGGCAGGATGATTGCTTCAGTCTGGGAGGTCAAGGCTGCCGTAAGCCATGATCACATCACTGCACTCCGGTCCGGGGGACAGAGCAAGACCCTGTCTCTCTAGACATATAAAAACAAACAAACAAACAAAAAAAACCCAGCATCCTAGAGAATGATCACCTTCATTTCACTGAATTAATTCACCCGGATCTGAGTCTCAGGAGAGTACTAACTGGGATGTGGGGTGTCTTTTTGGAATAATAAAAATGGTCTAAAACTGGTTGTGGTGGTGGCTGCGCACATACAGAAAAAGTTGCAGAATTATACAATATAAATGGGTGAATTGTATGCAATGTGAATTACACCTCAATGAAGCTGTTAAAAAAAGAGAAAACACTGAGTGGACTTCAGGATGTGGGCCTAACTTGCCCCATGTATTCTCCTGGTTGTCAGAGGGAGGGATCAGAAAAAGATGCAGGAAAGTCATTTTCCAGAAATTCTGGGCAGGTTCTGGTGAAGCACATAGGCCGATTTTACCCACACGGAGCCCAAATCTGACCATCCCTCCCTAGGCACCGCACAGGAACATTGCATGCCAAGAGAACTGGCATGTGTCGATTTCTCAGTACCTATAGCATGCAGAGTTATGCTCACTTTTCTCAGCATTTGATTTTTCCAAACAAAAGGAGAAACCAAGCACACAAAACCCAACAGTGAATTGATGAACAACTTTGCATATATATAGAATTTCCAGGCAATAAAGCATGCTCTCCAACAAGCTTGTCTTTGTTTGGAGGAAAATTATGCTTTGCTTTTTCACAATGCCCTCTGCCAAGCCCAATGTGCCCTTCTAATTTAAATCAGTCTTTCAATTGTATGATCATTCCAAAAGAAACTAATTTTTACGACGCTCATTCAGGGAACTTAACCAAAACCGGATTTTTTTTTTTTGGGGGGGGGTGGGATGGTGTTGGTGGCAAACCCACACAGTAAGCTTTTCTGCTTTGTCACAATCCTAAGATTAATCATTTTCCAAATATCTATAAATATTATTTTGATTATATAAATAGCTTTAAATAGCTGTTTATAAAAAACTCTGTATACAAAGGAATATGCTTAATACAAAGCGTGAGCAAGAGAATTAAACACAACTTGCAGTTATATTCTAACCTGTACATTATAAATCAGTGTGCCATAATGACGTATCCTGAAAATTATCTTACCTCAACAAAGGACAAAAAGTCGATTAAAATAAATCTTCTTGTAAATTCTACAATGCTTCATTCACTGGGTAATTTTATTCTGTCCTATCTCAATAAGGACATTTCAAATCAAAGACCTGAAAAGGAAGGTTAATAAATCCTGATGGTTTCAGTAGCCTCCATTTTCTTATTCTATGTTAAATTCCTCCAATGTGCGTGAAGTTCGGCAGTTCATGTAATCTGGCATAAGAATGGAAGATTGTAAAGAAATGTTTAAAATGTTGACTTCTCAGTGAACGTTTTTATGATCTCTTTTTCTCACTGCTCTTTTATTTCACAGAAAAGCCTCCATTTTTGACTATAATTTTCCTAAATAAAGCTGTTATGGAAGAGGATGCCAGGGCAACGGGAATGTAAAGAATCAGATCAAAAGTGGGTTAATTTCTAAATTGTTATAATAATGTGGCTCATCCTATCAATTCATAATCTAGGTAAGCCAATCATTCTGCATGGTTTTGGGGCAAATTCTGGTTTGTGTGTTTGTTTGTTTGTTTTGAGAAAGTCTTCTTTTTACCCCTCCTCTCCCAACTCCCTTTTCCCCATACACAAAAATAAGATATTCGTCTCTGAGTGCCCTTGGTGACCTGCGCACATACTTTTGGGACAAATTATGTCAGCATAAAATTTGGGTTTGGCAGTCTCAGAGAACCACGTTAGAAGTAGATTACTTCTATGTAAAATATTGTATATAAAATTAAATCATTTTGGCAATAACTAAATTCAAAGAAAATCTTGAACAATAACTCAGGAAATAAGCCTTTTGGGGGCATGTTCATGTAAACGACAAATCAACAAATGCAGTTTATCTCAGGGAAAGTGTGTGTCTGTGATCTTTCCCCAAAGCAGAGAGTTGAGGGTAAAGCATTCAGCCCTCAGGTGAGAAGGCTGTAAGGGTAGAAAAAGGTCTACGACTCTTTGGAGATACTCACTGGCTCCATTTTCCAGCAGTTACCAATGACAAGTGCCAAAAAGTCAAACTTTTAATTAAATCCTATGGAAAAGTAGGATGCCACATGCCTTTCAAAAAATCCAAACCCACCCAAATGGCTCAGAACAGGACAGGGAATCAAGGATAAGTACTAAAAGCAGAATCCAGCTGTTGTCTCTAAAAGATGAAAAACAAAGATAAATGAAAAACATGAAAGCGAAGTGGTTGCTGGGCTGCTGCCAAGGGAGCATTTAAAACAGACCCAGAAAGTAACAACAAATCGCTCCCCACCTTCACTCACACACCAGAAGCTATGGAGAGCTCTCTGAAGAAAATTCAAAAATCAGTTCTTCTGCTTGGCATTCTTTGAAAAGGCTTGATGCACATAACATCAATTGGGCAAGAAACATGCAGAAAGTTCAAGACAGTTCAAGTCCAGTTCTGCAATAATTACTATGCAATGTTCACAGCCCAAGTTAAAGGCCAAAATAGAGTATGCATGTGCATGTGTAAATATGAGTGGTTTTAGAAGCTTGGTACAAACTGGAACAAGAAAACAGATGGCAAGACACTGATACCATTCCTTTGAGTTTCTCTGAAATGCACCCTCAGAGCAAAGCCAGACTTTGGCACCCACTTTTTACCAAGTCACAGATCAGCTTTCTATTCTCATTAAGTCCTCATTCATGCAGTCAGTCTAAATTTCCTATTCAGACTGAAATGAATGTTCCATTCTTTTCCTACTTCTCTGGTCAGAGTCACTTATGCTCATTTCCAAAATAAATCTTCATTTTTCACAAAATAATTCTTCTACTCTCTCCCACTAAATCCTTTTCCTACTAATAAAGAGAAGGAAATCAGAAAGAAAAATGTAACAGTGAGAGTTAGAATTTTTATAAAGCTTAGTCCTGATTTGAGAAATGAAAGGGAGTTTAAAATTTGGAAGCCATCACAGGAAAGCAATCTTGCACAGCACAAAGGGAATCTCCGGCCAGTGGTATACTATTGAGAGTACACAACTGTTTCTACAGAAGAGCGTCCATGATGAAGCTGTAAATGAACTGAAAAAGTCCTAAGCACAGATCTGAATAGGGAAACCACTAGACTCTAAGGTTCTCTACCGACCACTCCATGCCAAACAGGCAGTGAGCATGCTCCTTGGAGCAAAAGAAGAAGGTGGTGCAGTGGTCTGTAGGGACAAGGCTGTGAATTATGCAGACCTCAACACTGTGACCAGTCTTGCCCATGATGTGTGCACTGCACACACAGAGACATCTGCTCTGATTCTTTACATCTTTAAATTCAAGAATGAAGAAGTCTTTGTATAGAACAATGAATTAAAACAGGGGCTTTCCAGTAGCATCTTTAGCAAAGATTTGGGCAGAATTTTCTGCTAGCTTGGACCTAACCGATCAGACTGTGGCACTGTAAACATCGACAATGCAATGAAAGTGGCCAAGACTGGAAGTGCATGTGGAAACAGATGCACACTGGTAGTGGCAAGAGGTTCGACAGTGATGCCCAAGGCAGGACGGGAGATCAGCTGCAGTCTGGACCTTTCTCTGACTCAATGAATTGAGCTTCAGGGAAGGTGCTTTCGATTGATATTACTTCAAGACTTGCAGGCATTCCTGGAGCCCTTTCTTCTAAAGAAGACAAAGTTAAGATTTGCTCTGAATAAATGCTTCATATAAAATTTGATAGTGACTAATACCTTATACACCTGAGGCTCTAACTAAAACAAAAAATTGAATTCGTAAAACATGGAAATAAGTTAGTATAGTAGAGTTTTTGAAAGCCTAGAATGAATTCTGAATCAAAAGTCTTGTGCTCAACTCCCGTGATTCGGGGTAGCCATCTGGGGGACTGCTTTATAAAGTGCAAACTTTACGGAATGGGGTTGTTACTGTGCCCCTGATGTTTCAGAAATGCTCCTCTTCCCTTCACTGACTTTCACACGGGACATGTGGTCGACACCTTCATCTCCTGATTCTAAGTTAACCTCCAACTGGGCCCCAGCTGCTTGCAGTTCTCTCCCACAACGGGGCTGTCTATGCCTCCCTGCCTTTGCCCAGGCATCCTCCCATCTAATGTGCTTCCTCTCTCTGTCCCACTGGCTCTTATCCATTCATCTTGTACAACTCCTCGCTGTGGACCCACAGCTGACCATTTCCACGGGATCTTCGTCGTACTCTGGGGAGATTTCTAGCATCATCTCTCTTTTAATAGACTATCTGCTTTCATTCTAGCACCAGCCTGTAGCATGGTGCCTGACAGAAGGAGGCTTTTGGAAATGTTTACTGCATAGATCAATACATAATGAGATGCCATAAATATAAGGGAAACTTTTCAATGTAAAGGATAACTCTAATTTTTTAATTTTCTCTTTTACTTATCAGTTTAAAGACCTTTGCCCCAAGGATGCCACAGTTGGGCCAAGGCATGCAGAAGTCTGCCATATATGCATGCTAGCCTGGCCAAAACGGAATCCTATTCACTTTAGGGGCATCTCTTAGTCTGAACTTTTCTGAAAGCAGAACATGAAAGCAGAGCCTAGATGCAGCTCATATGGGAGATGATCCATCCCAGGAAGCAGGAGTGAAAGTCAGGACAAGTGAGAGAGGGAAGGATGGAAAGAAAGCAGGCTGTGTTAAGGAGCCAGTTGTCCCATTGGGGACTCTTGTTGAATGCGTTTCAGAATTGTGCCTCCAAAGGACAGGAATCTGGGGCACATATCTGCAGACTGCAATCCCCTGCTATCTGAGGTGAACCTTCAGAAGCACTAACTCCCTCTATCCCCCACAAAACTTCTCAATGATCTGGAGTTTAGGCTGTTCAAGCTCTTGTGGGTTAGGAAACAGTCCTGAGTCAGAAAGGCTGAGAGACTGGGAATAACTAGGGAGGGGCATTGATGTGCTCAGGGACTGTCCGTCTTAGCAGCAGCTGAAATGAAAGGTTGGCCAGCGCACATATTCAACTATTGATAAGGAAAGGGCAGCGGAGTCAATAGTTAAGGTTTTGCATCATATTTATGCAGCTAGGTAAAAACCTGATTCCAAAACACAATCCATTAATCGATGAAAAGAAAGTGATTGATGGGGAGCATGAGGATGTCCTAGCCGGACCTCAGGGACAGAGCTCTCAGGGGAACGGGCAAGCATCTGCCAGCGGACGCTCAGGAATATCCAAGACTGCTCCACCCCTCACATCCGCCCTGCTCCCACCCTCTCCCCTTACTGCCACCTCACCATTCACAGGGCAAAGGGCTGGGAACTGCTCTTCATCCATTTTCATTCACTGTGACTTCCTTCCACCATTGGTATTCATGGTCATTTTATAAAAAATGGGTGAAGGAAGCAGTAAAGAGAAAAGGAGGGGGACTTGCTGACCTGAGTATGTTCAATCATTCGAAGACAGCTCTTCTTCCCCTCTCTTGGGCTCTGATAATGGAAAAGAATTCCCATCTACTATGTTGGAGGAACTTACTACCAATGACAGCAAATGTGCAGCTTTCAAGTATATTTGTATTTATACTCGAAAACTTCTTGGATTTATGTCATCAGAATTGTCTTTGTCAATTGAAAAAAAGGCAGACCAAGTCCCATTCTGTCACTGTTTTTACACCTGACCCTCTGTACTCCACTGTTTATTTGAAAAGGACGTCAGGCACCCGCCCATCCTTCCATGCTGCACGTGCACCCATCCACGTCCCCTTCCATCTGTCTCTGATCCCACCACGCAGAACCACTGTCAATGAATTTGACTCTTTGTTTCTTGGAATCAGTCACACTTTTCCAACATGAACCTTTTAACTTAATACCAGCCCAGAATTTTGAGATAAACAGATGTCATGACAGAGGGAAAGGGCCATAAAAGCAGAAATTAAAGCTGGCTTCTATAGAAAATGTCTTTTTAAAAGGAGAAGGAAAAGGAGACAAAATATACATTAAGAGATTGAGTTAAACCAGGAGACATCAGGGACACATACCTGAAACTTAACATCTGACAGATATCACAGAGTAATGTTTGTTAAGATCAGGTAAGAATCACCCATGAAACTCATGAAGGGAAGAAAGATAAAATCAGGGCTGGCTTCATGGGTGTGAGATTTGTGTAGTCACACAGAACCGCATGTTCAGAAGGGTCAGTGCCTGGTTTAATACTGTGCTGTTACCATTTTGAAACTCTATTTAAAAAAAAAAAAAAAAAAAGACAAAGTCTCACTCTCTCGCCCAGACTGGAGTGGAGTGGCATGATCTCAGCTCACTGCAACCTCCACCCCCCAGGTTCAAGCGATTCTCATGCCTCAGCCTCCAGCGTAGTTGGGACTACAGGTACATGCCACCACACCTGGCTAATTTTTTGTATTTTTAGTAGAGATGGGGTTTCGCTATGTTGGTCAGGCTGGTCTCGAACTCCTGGCCTCAAGTGATCTGCCCACCTAGGCCTCCCAAAGTGCTAGGATTATAGGCGTGAGCCACCACACCTGGTCTCTTAATAATTTTTTAACGAAAGGCCCCATGTTTTCATTTTGCACTGAATTCCCACATATTATGTATCCACTGAAAGAATAGAAATTATTTGACAAGATCTTTCCTTCACAGTCTAGAAAATAGCAAGAAATGGTTTGCAGGGGTATTCTCAATTGTTCCCTCCCTGCTTCTTGCAGATTCATGTGAAGCTGTCTGTCTGGGTTTGAAGATGCTAGGAACTACAGCCTACAGACACAATGGACAGAGGAGAGAGATGTAACCTGGCTATTTAGCACCAAGAGGAGGAAGTTTTAATGGATGAAGTTCTAAATGGATGAGATTCTAAGCCCCCTTCACTGTTTTATTTATTTGCAGAAGTGGAGAAATAATACCCCCCAAAATAACCAATGATGACTCTTCAAAAGAAGGTTCACTTATATAAAGCCTAACTTCCTTGTGAAGAAAACTCTTTAAGAGTCTCCTGTAATGTAGCCCAATTAGAAATCTACTCTCCTGAAAAAAAAGGGCAGAAGAGGCAACAAAAGGTCACCCAATAGTCCCCAAGGACAACTGTGGAAATGGCTGTCGCCAGTCATCAAAGTCCTGACTCTAAGCCCCAGCTCTTATCAGTCATCAACTTCCTCTCCTTAAATAGAGCCACTACAAATGTTACCATCAGTCTTCCTCAGACAAAATCAGGCATCTGGCGTCAGAACCTCAGCTGCCAAAATAAAAACCCTCTAAATTATTTTCAGTTCACATTGGACCTTCCTTCCTCACATGTTCTAAATGCACTGTTTACTATTAAGATGCCTGGTCAAGTCTTGCCTTCAGTCTGCAGGCATTGGCCCAAGTGGAGTTTGAGTTTGACAACTGTAAAATATTGAAGCATGCATCTTTCTGTCTTCTACGGCTACAGAAATAAACCCAGCACATCACGAAACATCCCAGACACTGGTAGATAAAACCCCAGGAATAGAGAGCAACTCACAGTCTTGCATACTGGAGTAAGTTTCCTGTGCAAAATCTGCTAAGGGAAGCCACATATGGTCCAGGAGTTTAAATACTGACGTTGACTCAAATCTTACAAAAGGTCTATCTATATTTTTAAAATTTTCCTTGTTGATTGACATTTGAAAGTAACAAATCGGATTAGTGATGCAGTGGGTAGCCTGCGTGTGTGTGTGTGTGTGTGTGTGGGTGTGGGTGTGTGTCTGTGTATGTGTATTCTCACAGTGAATGAGAAAGAATGAATGGTGCCTATATATGTGTGTGTGTGTGTGTGTGTGTGTATATATATATGATTAAATCCTGTCCTTGCATATAAATATGTTCCCTTGTAAAACCTCGTTCTATGAGTGGGAATTACTAGAAGAAATGACCTCTGCGGGAGAAGAGGCATTTGTTATTTGGACGCCATCCTAATTGCAAAGTAGTTCTATGAACGGATACCAAATGCTGCCCATGTTTCTAGCAACCATACGTAAATTGGTCTCTCAACAATTAAAATCTGTTTGTAAGCAAACAAGACTCTTCGTTGACATTACTACTATGTATAAGTATTATTGTCAAATCTTGAAAAATGAAAATCCAGTAAAAGTGGTTTTCTTTTTTTATAAAACATGCCAAAAGGATGTTAAAAGTCCATTAACTTGAAAGGAGACAGTGTCATGGGATCTATTCCAGCTCTTTAGTAAGGAAAAAAAAATGAGTGCCACACTCTTAAAACATAACTTCATAAGTATTAAAAGAGAGGTTCTAGTTTGTAAGTTCTCATTCAAATATGATCTTTGAGATGAAAAATATGATTCTCCTAGTATTTAAAATTAGATCTAAACTGCCTATCAATCTCAGAAGTTGCTCGTCAGCACTCACGGTTGTCTTTCCTCTTCTCTGCATCTTTACCTCGGTGAAGAGGTGTCTAGGAAGTCATTTAAAGTTCACCTTTATTACCCCGTAAGCGGTTACCAGCCCCAGGAAGATGGACAACTGGGCTCTTTGCCAGGTCCAATTCTCCCCATTAGGCAACTGGAGAGCATGAAGCATCCAGCAGTTAACTGGCTCTAGCAACATGAAATCACCATCCCTCAGATAAATAGGAGAAACTCTTGAAAAAGGCTGCTTTCCATATTGAATTCAATCTTTCATGAAAAAGGAGACAAATATTAATTCGATCATAACAAGCCACATCACCAAGCTGATATTGCAAAGGCCATAATGGATTCAAAGCAGCTTTTTAAAAGGATTCATATTTTCAGAGAAGGTAAAGACAGTATTTGGGGCTGAGAATTATCCTTATTTTTCAAAGGGAAAACTTGAGGGAGAGAGAAAATCAACTTACTGGTCCACAAATGAAAGACAGAGCTAATGATAAACTTTTCTAATCTGCTTCCTACTTACTATTAGAATTTGGTCCACCAACAAATACTCCATTTATTCCACTGTGGAAAGAAGTATTAACAATCTTACTAATAACTCTCCAATTAACACGCTGTGTCTAGTTCATCCCCACTGAAAAGCCTCTGTTGATTGGTGCTGCAGGAAAGAGCAACAGACTGAGATACAGGAGAGCTGGGCATTATGTTCCCCCGTCTTCTTGGTCAAGCCTCCTGTTCAGCCTTGGCTTTTTTCCCCATCTGGGAGGTGACAGAACAGGGAAAAATGTAGAACAAAAATAATTCCTAAATACTTTACAGTTAAACTTCTATAATTCCTCCAACTGCTGATGTGTTTCTCATGACCCCCACACTCTTTTCTGTGCACTGGTTAATAATATTCAACCCCTCCCCCCACCAGTTATTAATCAGTGACTTCTTGAGTATCTACTTGGTTCCAGGCTCCTGGATGGATGCACGGAAGATGCAGAATTAAATAAAGATATGGAACTCATCCTCTACAGCTCATACTCTAGTAAGAGATAAACACAAGAATGTGAATTATGATACTAATAACAATGATAAGGGTTTTAATATATATCTGGACAAAGTGCTATGGGATCCTAGAAGAGGAAAAAATACATTTTGAGGAATTCAGAAGTCTCACAAAGAAGATGAAAAAAACCAACCAGGGCCTCACTAGCTTGTAGCAGGAGTTTCTAAGTAGGAAAGGGGAGAGTGGCCTTTAGGCGGAGGGAACAGTATAGGCAAAGGCTCAGATGCATGAAAAGGTTTAGCAAGCAGAGGAACTGTGAGAAGAGACAGGAGTGGTCAGATATAGAAGGCTCCCTGCAGCAGCGATCAGCAAAGATTTTCATAAAGGACCACTGAGCAACTCTTGGGCTTTGTAGCCCATATAGTATCGGTTGCAGCTACTCACCTCTGCCATTATAACACTAAAGCAAGCATAAATGACATATGAATAAATGAGTGTGGCTGTGTTCCAATAAAAGTTTATTTACAAACCCAGGCAGTAGTCTGGATTTGGCCCACAGGCCATAGTTTCACAACCCCTGCCCTAGAGCATAACAAGAGATAAGATTATAAGGACACCTTGGAAATCAGATTAGAGAAGTTCCTATAAGCATTACAAAGATGCTTGGAAAACTGTTAAATTTTTTTTAAGTAAATGAGTGAGGTGATAAAAGTGTATGCTAAAAATGGTAACAGCAGCATAGAATATGGACATTTTCATATCCTGTTCCATTAAATTTAAAGCTATTATCTTTCTTTACTTCACTATACCCTGATTCTTCTTATTCTTTTTTCTTTTTCTTTTCCTTTTTGAGATGGAGTCTCACTTTGTTGCCCAGGCTGGAGTACAGTGGCGTGATCTCGGCTCACTGCAACCTCTGCCTCCCAGGTTCAAGTGATTCTCCTGCCTCAGTCTCCCGAGTAGCTGCGATTACAGGCATGTGCCATCATGCCCGGCTAATTTTGTATTTTTAGCAGAGACAGGGTTTCCCCATGTTGGCCAGGCTGGTGTCGAACTCCTGACTTCAGGTGATCCACCCACCTCGGCCTCCCAAAGTGCTGGCATTACAGGCATGAGCCACCGCGCCCAGCCAATTTTTCAAATTAAATCTAGCTAGGGCATGCTTTCCCATGTAAAAGTGGAAGTGAGATTCTTTTCATCCAAGCAAGAATCTGGAAAACACTTTGCATAGGGCATCATGTCCCACTTGGTCTGAAACAAATGGGCAAGAAAAAAAAAAAAAAAAAGAATAGTAAAATTTCTCTCTTTAGAAAAAGCATCACCTATTTAAAAAAATAAAATAAAGGCATTGACTACTGAACATGACAGTAGGGGTGGGACTCTCACTTCTGTGTGATAAAGAACTAAAAGAAGCGGGTAACACACACTCCAGGTCTGGAAATGTTTCCTTGCTGTGAACAGTACTGCCCCCAAGCACCCATACAATTCTCAAGACAAGGGACAAATCAGGAGGGAAGAAAGGCATTCATGGAAACTTTGCTTCAAGTCAGACATATTAATATTATGTTTACATCGTGTCAGGGACTGTGCTGAGTGCTGGGTTCCAATAGTGAGCAGGAGACTCTTCTTTCAGAGTTCATAGTCTAGGGCAGGAGTCTGCAAGCTTTTTTGTAAAGGTCTACATGGTAAACATTTTAGACTTCGTGAGCCATGTGGTCTCTTGCAGATACTCAACTCTGTGGTTATATCATGAAAGCAGCCATACATAATATATAAATAAATGGATGTGCCTGTGTTCTAATAAAACTGTAGTTGTTGGCAGATCCCTGGTCTAGAGAAAGAGATGTTAAACATGTAATGGAAAATGAGTTACATCATTGCAAATACGCCAAGCTCTAGGAAGGAAAAGCACAGGTGACTCCAGATCAATGGGCTGGACTAAGCCTGAAAGATCTTAGGAGTGCTGGTAAATAAAAGAGTGGGAAAAAACAAGTCCCACAGAGGAAAGGCAGTGCAGAGGAGCCAGGCGTGAAGGCGGCTTTGCAGGGAAAGGAAGGGAGAGAAGGCCCGATGGCTGCACTGGTCTCAGACATACTGAAGTGTAGCAGCAGCCATGGCACTCAGGGCACCGAGATGCATTAGGGGTCTGGGACTCCATTCCTAGGCAAGAGGAAACCATGAAAGGTTCTAGGACTTGGTCAATTTGCATTTCTAACAGATTCAGGGGTGTTGGTGGCAAGATGCCATACAGGGTGATATGGTTTGACTGTGTGTCCCCATCCAGATCTCATCTTGAATTATACTCCCATAATTCCCATGTGTTGTGGGAGGGACCCAGTGAGAGATAATTGAATCATGGGGGCGGTTTCTCCCATACTGTTCTCGTGGTAGTGAATAAGTCTCACAAGAGCTGATACTTTTGTAAAGGGAAACCCCTTTC
Source organism: Macaca mulatta (assembly GCF_049350105.2). Lineage (NCBI taxonomy): Eukaryota > Metazoa > Chordata > Mammalia > Primates > Cercopithecidae > Macaca > Macaca mulatta. Next base: position 77,783,427 of record NC_133417.1, on the reverse strand, counting down.
ACTTGGCTCTCATTTTTCTCTCTTGCCGCCACCATGTAAGAAGTGCCTTTTGCCTTCTGCCATGATTATGAGGCCTACCCAGCCACGTGGAACTTTAAGTCCACTAAACCACTTCTTTTGCAAATTGCCCAGTCTCAGGTATGTCTTTATTGGCAGGATGAAATGGACTAATATACAGGGTGAGCAGCTGGGAACCTAAACCAGTAGTTCAGGAAACAATTCTGTCTTAGCTTAAGTTCCCCTGACAGACCCAGAGACCAGGTCTTGGGAGGCAATCTCAGGAGGCATAGGTAAGGGAGGAGGAAAGTGAGGCAGGGAGAAAGAAAAACCAATACCGCCATGGGCAACTGGGGCTCTGTCCTGCTGGGGACACACTGAGAAACTATGTGGAACACACTGCAACACTGACCCATAGAGGGATGCAGAGGCAGGGGCATTCAGCCCTCACAGTCAAACGCACTGGGAAGCATCAAATCCCTGAAGTGTCTGTGCTGGCTTGTTGGGCTGTGAAGATCCCCCAGCATTGAAGAAAACCCTCAGAAGAAGTGGAGAGATACTGATGCTTGAAATGGGAGGCCTCCAGGGGACAGGGGGCAGTCCACTGTAGCTGCTGACAAACCCAGGCATGGGCCAAGGGTATACAGAGAGGGGCAATAATAGTGTTTGCTACAAGTAATCTTTCCGTTTCATCAGAAAGTAAACAAATCAAGGCAAATGCAAATGATTTTCAAGCACTGTCAGAACTTCCTAAATTTCTCCTCTTTATGATCAATGACAAAAGTCTACTAAACTGAAGTATGTTGCATATATATATATATATATATATATATATATATATATTTTTTTTTTTTTTTTTTTTTTTTTTTTTTTTTTTGAGACAGAGTCTCGCTTTGTCGCCCAGGCTGGAGTGCAGTGGCCGGATCTCAGCTCACTGCAAGCTCCGCCTCCCGGGTTTACGCCATTCTCCTGCCTCAGCCTCCCGAGTAGCTGGGACTACAGGCGCCCACCACCTCGCCCGGCTAGTTTTTTGTATTTTTAGTAGAGACGGGGTTTCACCATATTAGCCAGGATGGTCTCGATCTCCTGACCTCGTGATCCGCCCGTCTCGGCCTCCCAAAGTGCTGGGATTACAGGCTTGAGCCACCGCGCCCGGCCATATATATATATATTTTTTTTTCAGAAAAAAATAATACCATATCACAGGGACCATGTTCAAAATATCTCACAATTTAAACAGCATGGGCACAGATCATTCAGAACAGACCTTAAAAACTCTTTCGAGGCACACTAGTGTGAACCAGCTGAATATCGGCCCTATCATTCTTCTCAAAATGCTCAGAGGGTATGGTAGGGATGGAACAGGTGTGGCATTAATACAAGCACAGAATTCCCACGTATGAAGGAATGCTTTGGAGTCTCCAGCTGGTTCAAGCATGCACTATGCTGAGAAGTAGTATAAGAAGCCTGGAGGTGATCTCAGGTAAATTTCTTCAAGCAAAACTGAATCTTCTGGCAAATTCAGTACTGATGTTGCAAACGTTAGTCCAAACAGGGATAGAGGCTCCAGTGTAGGAACACTATTGACTGCAAATGCAGGTTTCCTAACCAATCTACCTCCCTGCTGTAAATGGGGAATAAAAGTGCTGGTTATCCAAATTACAGTCCAAGGTCAACATGAGATTAAGGACTTGTATCTGAAGGTAAAATACTTCAGACCATTTTCATGGCTTCCACCTTGAAAACACTGCTGTAGGAGCAGCCTCCCAGAGAGGAACTACCTCATACATTTTAACAGCTCACTGTTGGCTCCCTGGTCCTGGGGTGGAGGTACAGGGGTATAGTAGAATTTAAACACTGTCATCAGAGGTCACTGTTGTAGCAAAATTGCTGTGGCAACAGTGTAGTTACTGGAAGCCTAATCAATGAAGACAAAAATTGGTCTGATACTATAGCTGCTGTCCCACCTCCATGAGGCCAATTATTTCACTGACCATAGATATCATTTCTCCCCTTCTGTCCTCCAAAATAACTTTTATATATGATTTGTTCTTTTCAGTAACCTAAATGCAAGATAAGGAAGGACTCAATGTCCTTGCCTTCTTCCAAACCATATTTTGCATCTTATCTTCACACTGCTTGAAGTCAGATTTGGGTTGGGCTTTCTGTGGTCCCAAGGACCACACAAGTTGATTCTGTGGCTTAAGTCCTCTCCCAGACACTGCCAACTGAAGCGGGTTTCCAACCGAACCCACCTTTCCCGAAAACATCTTCTAGGAGAGTAAAACATCTTCTGGGTAAAACTTCACCAGGTATTTACCCAGCAGAATTTTTTAAATGTCAGGTCCTATTTTCCTTCCTATTAACATTTGACCATGAATTGGTCTTTTCTTCAAGAGTCTTCATTAAACTCCAATATGAATGTTTTTGACCACTTGTCAGAAGTATGCTATGGTTTGAATGTCCAAAGTTCAATTGAAGTTGGAGGCTTAATCCCCAATTCAACAGTGTTGGGAGGTGGGGCCTAATGGGAGGTGTTTAGGTCATGAGGGCTCCACTTCCTGAATGGATTAATCCTGATTGTAAAACGAGCTTGAGGCTGTGAGTTGGATCTCTTGCCCTCTTTTGCAAGCATGCTCTATTGCTCTTCTGCCTTTTGCCATGAGATGATACAACAAGAAGGCCCTCGATAGCTGTAAGCCCTTCCACCTTGGACTTCTCAGCCTCTAGAACTGTAAGAGAGAAATCTCTGTTCTTTATAAATTACCCAGTCTCATATATTCTGTTATGGCAGCACAAAACAGACTAAGACAAGGTCTATCCCCAAGGTTAAATTTGCTCCTTTTTTTTTTTTTTTTTTTAACACATATTAAACATGTTGCTTTAAACTGGCCTAGTCCTGTCTTCTGACCACATTCCTGCTCATCTGCTCCCCTACTCTGACTCCGTGCTTCCAAATCAGTGGATAATTGGAAATCAACAAATTTAAAATTTAATGACAAAACATGAGTAAATGCAACAATTGGACTTGAAGCAACTAAAAGCAGGAAAACAGTCTGATGTTTCAAGTAGCCAGGACTTCGGAATTCTCGGATCTAGCATGTCTTCCTAACAGCAGTTAGGATGGTGATAGTGGTGGTGATGATGATGATAATATTTGCTAGCACCTTATGATCTGTAAAGCACTTTCACATGTTACCTCATTTGAGCTTTATTCAACTTTACACTACAGCTAGAACGATACTATCCTCACTTTCACCAAGGAAGACACTGAGTCTCAGAGATGAAATGACCTGCTAATGATGAAGTGACAATGCTAAGCGACGCACACGGGTAAAAGTCCAGATATAAACAGACCCTGAGTTTCTGAATTCCATATGCTTCCCTCATAACACACAGCCTCCTCCTCCTCCTATGATATCTTCTCATAGTGCATTTTGAACTTCTCTGTGGCTTAAATTCAGCTTCTATGTCTTTTAGATTCTTGCATTTTAGTCCTGGGTGGCTCTAACGTTCCTGTACTCCATTAAACAACAGAGTTAAACAGGCCCTGAGTGGGGCCCATTAAGTGTATAATGAAGACAAAATTGGATCCAAACTCAAGGTCTCCACATGGTCAGCTGGCCCCAGAGGACACAGGACTGCAAAGAGGAATTCATTTCAGGCAGATACCCACTGAGGTCTAAAAAGAAGAGGAAGTAAATATGGAAGGGGGATACATTTCAAATTGAGTAAAAGTTTACTAACTAATCACAAGGCATTTCATACTGGGAACACAAGGACAGATGGTTAGTACAGAAATAATTTAATTTGAAAAATTTAATATAAGTTTAGAAGAAAAATATTGGACTTAATTATCAACAGTCACCTGTTAACATGAACACACCACATATATATTTTAATGCTTTCCCATCTGTATGTCTAAAAGAGCTTATTGTTAAATCTATTAGAAAAAGATATTCCAACTCCCAGTTCACTAAACCCCATAGGGTGGCATTTTTAAGAGCCCGTCCCCCTACCTTACTCCATCATCCCTCAGACAGTAGCTTCACAACAGTTTTAGAAAATGTTTAAAATGAAAAGACTCATTTAAAGGCCACTGATTAATTCTCTGATAAGGCATACCAAGTAGTCTCTCAATACAGATCCTGAGAAGTACAATTTAAAAAACTACAAACGTGTTGGAGTAATACCATTTCTAATAACAAAATGTTAGCACTTTCACTGATATTAACAGACTATCTTATTTAAGCCCTGCTGACAACTGAGTGCCTATCTTATTTTCTTATTTTCGTTGTTAGAGAAGAAGAAACTGAGCTCACACTGCAACTAACTAGCAGATCTAAGACCTGAACCTAATGTCCTTCCCCACAGCGCAGGCTGCTTCCTTCTATCCTAGGACGTGCTAAAACTTCTAGCCCAATCCACGGCATTATGTTGAATTCAAATTAAAACTGCAGAATAGAAAACAGACTAAAACTTTTTTGCATATGCTAAAACCTTGTCTATCTTAAATACATCAAATATTGGCATTAAATATCAACCAATGTGGAAATCGCAAAAAGCGTTCGCCTTATTCATTAGAGAGCTCAGTCACAGCCTCATCAAGCCACTCTTATTTCTACACAATTTATAACATACTTGGTTGTTTGATTCCCAAGAGCACAGCATATTAGAAAAAAGAAAAAGAAAGTACTAAAAGCTGGCCATGGAGCTTAGTAAGAATTGAAAGTTGACCATTAATAAATGTAAGACAGAAGAACTCAAAAATCAGAGTAGTTGGGAAGTGTGACACCGGCACACGCCTCCACAAGCGTGGGCAGTGTTTCTCTGTTCCACACACGACAATAATTACTGCTTATGACAATGTTCCTGAGTTAAAATGGAGACGCTCATTATATTGTTTCAGGAAATAGAATCCATTTTTAAAAGATAATACACAAAGTTGGTTAAATAAGAAAAACTCAGTGTTTAAGGGGGTATTCAAAAAACTTGACCAACTAGAATGACATGTCTTGAAGGTTCTAGACAACAATCACTAAGCGTGAACAACAAATGAATTTATCTATGTGCCATTCCCGCTGTTAAAGCCTTGTGTTCACTATCTCTTGAATCCTAGCAACCAGTCTGTGAGGTAGATTCATTTTGGTATCTCCATTTTACAGAGGAGGAAACTGAGGCACAAGGAGGTTAAAGAACTTGCCGAGTCGCTGGCTACTAAGTGGAAATGCCAGGATTTAAACATAAGCTGTTAACTCCAAAGCCTAAACATTGAACCAACTAGCCATATAGCTAAGTTTTAATTGTACCAGTTTTTAATCATTGTGCTTCTATACATTTCCCTTATATCCGACCACAGGAAAGCCCAGGTTTTCAAAAGTTTACTTATAAGACAGTTCTTTGTAATCTAGACTTTTTATTCTTTATTCGACAGTCATTTCTTGAGCACTGCCTGTATGTTAGGCCTGTACTGAATGCTGGGAATACAGAAATGAACAAAGACAGAATAAAGAGGAAGATTGACATGTAAACAACGAATTACTATGCAATGTGCACCTACAGAAGTTCAGGAAAGTGTCAGGGAGATGCAATGCTATGCCTGCTGGTTAGGAGCCTAGAGAAGCACGTTTTATAGAGAGCGAGCTCTATTGAATCTAATGACACTTCTGAGCCCTAGGCCTCCTGAACTCCCCTGAGCACCGAGCTCTGAGTCCACCAAAGCTCTGGGGCATCAGGGAAGCGAGGTAGACAGTGGGACTTGAGCAACAGTTTATGTTTAATGATGGGCTCTTTGGTTCCAGTCAGCAAGTGGGCACGTGATTGCCCCACCCCTTCAGTCTGCAGGTAAGTCACTGTCTCAGCTAGCTGTGTGTGCTGGCCACCTCATTTGCAGGCTAGGCAGGTATGCTTCCCGAAAAGTGTCCGGAAAAAAGCCTGTCATGCTCCATGATATAAATGGACCAACCACTACCAAAATAAGAAAGAAAAGTTTTTGTTGTACCACCCACCTTTGGTTTCCTGAACAGTCTCTTTGGGAGGCAATTCAGAGTACTTTTCTCAGAAAGCTAAGTTGCAACTTTCCTATTTTTATATATGCTTAACGAATTATATGAGTAAACCATTTTTTGGAGACAGGGTCACACTCTGTCACCCAGGCTGGAGTACAGTGGTATGATCACGGCTCACTGCAGCCTTGACCTTCCAGGTTCAAGTGATTCTCCCACCTCAACCTCTGAGTAGCTTGGACTACAGGTGCACACCACCACACCTGGCTAATTTTTTGTGTTTTTTTGTAGAGACAGGGTCTTGCCATGTTGCCCAAGCTGGTAATAAACTACTGGACTCAAGTGATCCACTTGTCTCGGCCTCCCAAAGTAATTCATTCTTATTGCAATAGAAATGTAATAAAATATCAAAGGTCAGAAGTATGTAAAGTAAAAAATTAAAAGTCCCACTTCGTCACTTCACCCCAGTTCCTCTCTTTGCTCCACTGTAAACAGTTTGGTATATAGTATTACATGGCTTTCTCTGTGCATTTATGTACATATCTAAGTATATATACAAAGCTATGGCTTTAGGTTTATTTTTAAAATAAATGGAGCCATAGTCATATATATTGTCCCTGTGGCTTCCTGCTTGGGCATTAGCAGTATGCCTTGGAGATATTTCCATAACAGTATATGCAGATCTCTCTCAGTTTTTTAAACAGCTTATAGTATTTCAAGTTAAGCATGAATTATGATTTACTTAACTAGTCCTTTAGTGATGGACATTCAGAGTTTTTCCAGTAGTTTGCTATAGCAAATAATACTACAAAAAACAGGCCCTTGTATAATATCTTTATGAACATGTGCAAGCATTTCCAAAGGAGAGCTATCCAGACTTGGGAGTATTTGGCCAAATGGTGTGTGCATTTAAAATTTTGATAAATACTGTCTGTCAATGGCAAAATGGAACTAATATTTGCAGCCCCACCTGCAGAGTACGAGAGTACTTGTTTCCCCACAGCTTTCCCACTACTGCATATTTATTTATTACTTCCATCACTGCCAATCTGGTGAGTGAAAAGGCACATCTAATTGTTGTCTCCATTTACGTCTTTATGACTACTAGTGATATTTATGTAATTATTGACCAAAAGAAGAAATATATTTCTTTCTTTGTGAATTGCCTATACATATTGTTGCCCATTTTTTCTAGCTAGTGGACTTTCCTTGTCGATTGATAAAATATTTTGAGTTCTTTACTTTAGCAGAGAATGTAATATATAAGACTTCTCATCCAGGTGTTGTTTCTAAATCCATCTGTCTACTTTACCTGCCTTCATTCTCTAGAAGCATAATGTTCTGATGGCTCTTGGTGAAATATGCTGTCCCTTTCCTTAGCTTTCTTCCCCACAATTTTTAACAAACTTGGATTTTTTTTTAACAGGAATAACTACAGAAATAATCACACACTGCAATCTGGACAGCTGCCATCTGCCCCAAGCTGTAGTTATAGTCCTTCCTAGAAATGAACAGACTCCTAGAAATAAGACTCTCACAGAGAATCCTTCTGGATACAACCTCACATGGACATCATAATATTTTGAGGTAAGGTGCAAGGTTAGAATGTGAATTGGTCCATCAACAATTGGGTGAGTGGGAAAAAGAGAGAAGAGAATGATTAGGGGAGGTAACCTTCTCAACAGAAAACGTGGTCAGAAGGACCTAGACAGAAATGATGGAGGAAGCATAACCACAGCATCACTTCCCCCATCCCTAGTTCCGCTTTACCACCTCTCTAACCTTACGCTGTTTTTCACACCAGGTGGGTGTAGAATTAATTGACTTGAAGTGCAGATTCTAATGCAAAGAGCACAACTTAAGTAATTTGTTCTAACAGATTCAAAGCCTGACTCCTACAGCAAATTAGTAATGCTGGCTGAGTCACGGAGGGGTCACAGACAAAGTTTCTTAGAGTTTATTTGCCTCTATTCTTAGCAATCATCTTAGGGTGAAAGAACAAAACATACTGAGCATCTATTCATATTGTAGACTTCCAGTATGTTTGAAATTATACAGCAGCATCTTTCCAATAGTTAGGAGATTCACTGCTTTCTGAAGCCATGGAGAAGACAGAAGGTCCCTCATCCATAATGCTCTCCAGGGGCCTTAGGGAAGCAATGAAGAAAGACCTTCAGGCCAGCACTTGGCTGGGTGCTTTCCAGAATATAGGCAGCAAGGGCAGAAGGAAGAGGTCTTTCATCTGAGAGGCTGGTCTAGGGTGTGTGAAGGATTTGGGTTCCGGCTGGTGCCGCAGCCCAGCAAGGTGAGAAAAGCAAGGTTTAGTTCCAACAGGGAACAGCTCATCATCCAGGTTTTGAACTGGACTTTAAACTCATTTCTTTTCTTTTCTTTTTATCTACTTTAAGTTCTGAGATACATGTGCAGAACTTACAGTTTGTTACATGTGCCATGGTATACATGTGCCATGGTGGTTTGTATGCATCGTGGTTTGCTGCACCCATCAACCCATCATCTACATTAGGTATTTCTCCTAATGCTATCCCTCCCCTAGCTCCCCACCCTCTGACAGGCCCCAGTGTGTGATGCTCCCCTCCCTGTGTCCATGTGTTCTCACTGTTCAACTCCCACTTATGAGTGAGAACATGTGATGTTTGGTTTTCTGTTCCTGTGTTAGTTTGCTGAGAATGATGGTTTCCAGCTTCAACCATGTCCCTGCAAAGGACACGAACTCATCCTTTTTTTATGGCTGCATAGTATTCCATGGTGTATATATGCCACCTTTTCTTTATTCAGTCTATCATTGATGGGCATTTGGGTTGGTTCCAAGTCTTTGCTATTGTGAGCAGTGCTGCAATAAACATACATGTGCACGTCTTTATAGTAGAATGATTTATAATCCTTTGGGTATATACCCAGTAATGGGATTGCTGGGTCAAACGGTATTTCTGGTTCTAAATCCTTGAGGAATCACCACACTGTTTTCCACAATGGTTGAACTAATTTACACTCCCACCAACAGTGTAAAGTGTTCCTATTTCTCCACAACCTCTCCAGCATCTGTTGTTTCCTGACTTTTTAAGGATCACCATTCTAACTGGCATGAGATGGTATTTCATAGTGGTTTTGATTTGCATTTCTCTAATGACCAGTGGTGATGAGCTTTTTTTCATATGTTTGTTGGCCACATAAATATCTTCTTTTGAGAAGTGTCTGTTCATATCCTTTGCCCACTTTTTGATGAGGTTGTTTGTTTTCTTCTTGTAAATTTGTTTAAGGTCTTTGTAGATTCTGGATATTAGCCCTTTATCAGATGGATAGATTGCAAAAATTTTCTCCTGTTCTGTAGGTTGTCTGTTCACTCTGATGATGTTTCTTTCGGTATGCAGAAGCTCTTTAGTTTAATCAGAACCCATTTGTCAGTTCTGGCTTTTGTTGCCATTGCTTTTGGTGTTTTAGTCATGAAGTTTTTGTCCATGCCTATATCCTGATAAACTCATTTCTTTAAAGTCAGCGGCAATAACAAGGAACTCTTTATCTCAATCATTGCATTTGCACATATCTGTAGTTTGTGCTAAATGATTATGAGTTATTGTTGAACTAGGAAAGAGAGTAGCAGCTGAAGGACCAAGGAGGAAAGACCTGGAGCTGCTCTTGTATCCTTTGTAAGATACACAGTCTAAACACTATGCCAAGGTTGTAATATGGATAACTGTTAAAATGTGTTGGCTTTCAAAGCATTCTGTAATAAATTAACTTTCATTTTATTGTAATCTTAATTGTACATGTATACATATACATAGTAGCATCCCTTTGAACAAGGTTCCCTGAGAAACATGAGAACATTTCCAGACAAGATGTAAAACTGGATGAATCTTGAGAAAGGTTCTTAGGAGTCTCCCAATGCCTAGTCTTGAATATCAGCCATCTCTGCTTTGTCTGGCTGTATTGAGAATGCAATCATAGACACATTGTATTCACTGTGAGAAAATTATTGGACTTTGTATTCAATGATTTACACTCTGTCCTCCAAAGTTGCATCTTCAATTAAGGAGTCTGATTCCTTCTCCTTAGCTGGTGGTATGTTATAGCAATCAATCACATTTGACTAATGCACCCAAGTAAGGGGTATTCAATAAATAGTTCCAGTCAGTCTGAACTGTTCATAGACATAGAAAGCCTGAAGTGAGAGGGGATTTGTAACACCACTACTGCTTGTGAAGCTGGAAGGAAAAACAGGAACCTGTTGGTATTAGTCCATTCTCTCACTGCTACAAAGAACTATCTGAGACTGGGTAATTTATGAAGAAAATAAGTTTAATAGACTTACAGTTCCATAGGCTGTACAGGAAACATGCCTAGGAGGCCTTGGGAAACCTACAATCAAGGAGAAAGGTGAAGGGGAAGCAGGCACGTCTTCCCATGGTGGAGCAGGAAAGAGAGAGAGGGAGCGAGGGGGGAAGTGCCACACACTTTTAAACCATCAGATCTCATGAGAACTCACTCGCCATCATGAGAACAGCAAGGGAGAAATCGGCCCCCATGATCCAATCACCTCCCACCAGGCCCTTCCCCCAACAAGTGGGGATTACAATTCAACATGAGATTTGGGTGGGGACACAGGGCCAAACCATGTCACTATTCAACTTCTCATCCTCTCAGATGAGATTTCAAAAACACAACATCTAACTAGCCTGGGCTTGGCAACTAACAGACTACCCAGTTAGACTGAAGAATGCCTTATCCTAAAAGTTGCAAATTATGAAAATAGGCATAACAATGCTGCAAAGATTATTCACCAAGAGTCAGTCATATATTTTAAAAAGGAATAATAGTATGTCACAGATAAGCCTCTGAAGAGTTTTGTTAACCAGTGCTAAAAGAACTGGTAAAGAACCATTAACAACTAACAAATGCATTTGATAGAAACAACAATGTTGAAACAATACAATATACACCTTAAAGAAAAATAGCTCCAGAGAATAAAGCAAATTTGGAAACTGAAGTATGATTTAGAAACTAAATATAGGTATTTCAACTATTCAGTTTTCTCAGAAAGTGGGTTTGTTTTGAGATATACTATTATCTCTTAATCCCACATCAAAGGCAGATGATGCATCATGGAAAGGATGCTGGAACTAGCATCAGACTAGAAGCTGGGCACAGCTACTTCCTTGCTGTGTGACTCCAAGCAAGTTGGTTAACTTCTCTGAGCCTCAGTTTTGTTATTCATAAAGTTAGAAATAGGAAAATAACTAACTGCCACCCAGAACTACTGGGAGGATTAAAAGTGAATTGGAAAGTGTCTTGAAAATAGCAGCTTCTCAATGCATTTTTTTTAATCTGAAGGATTGACCCTAATTTAATATATGCTTCCTTTGGCTAGTCATTTGCTTATTTTGATAATGCTGTCATCTCAAAATACTGTTGTAACTCTTTCAGAATTACTTTCAGTGCAAAAAAAAAAAAAAAAAAAAGTCTGCTTTTTTTGGTCAAAATAGATAATATCCCTTCTAGTGAGGTCTATGAAATGGGAACCTTATTTCCATTGTACAATTGAAGGCCCTATCAAAGAGAGGTTAAGTGATTTACTCAAGGATATAAAATGTGTCAGAGGCTGAGATAAATCATCCAGATTTTGTGCCTTGCCCTCCACTACCCTCCCTCTAACCCTGGGCTCTGTGAGGCATTTCTGTGAGTTCTTGAAAGGAAATCTCCAATGATTGTCACATATCTCTTGAGTCAGCTTTCTCACTGCAGAAAGCATGCCGATACCAATCAAAATACTCTGCCGAGGGCCTCCACACCTCAAAAATCAGTGCAAGTCTAAGGCAAGTTAATTCAAAAGTTTTCCCTTTGAGCAACACACTAAATCCATTCTGAATTCACCCGAACAAGAAAGCCCCGTGCTTCTAGTTCCTGTCTGATTAGCAGGATTTCAGATATGACACAGTCTACTTTGATAATGGTGGAACAATCCTATGGGGAGAAGAAACTGTCCTTTTTTTTCCCCTAGAAAATATAGGTCTCTGAATTAAAAGCAGTGGACCACTGGAAAAGCCACATTTAAACAGACTATCTGAGACTTAAGGCAGGCAAGTGGTGTTTATTTTTCTTAATTCTAATAGAAATAAATATGCAAGTTTTATACCAAAATTTAGAATTGAATTAAAGGTGCTATACCTCTTTTCACAACATTTCAAAAGTTTTAATCAAAACCAAAGTATTCCCAAGCTACTGTTTCTCCTAGCAAAATCCATAGTCTGTATTTAGTTATATGGCTCTGCATAGGAATTTTAATAAATTTAAATCTCAATTTATAGGTAGGAAAAATTATAAAGTCATATCTGAAGTAGGAAACAGCATAAAGATAAATAATCTCACCTGGCTATATCCATGCACACAGCAGCATATTTCTGGTGATAGTCATGGTCAAACTGAAACATCCCACCGTGACTGAAGCCATTACCACCTATAATTAATTCCATGGGTTCCAGAACTTTGTTACTGAAGCCATAGCCCCAGTCTGGGGCTTATCTGCAAGGCTGCGGCTTCTCAAAACCAGGAATAGGAAAACAAATCCTGATATAAATTGACACAGGCCACAGCTACTTAAGAGGGATAAAAAGCTTAAAGATTGAGCTGGCATTTTTTCCCTCTCTCATGAAGCATAAAGGTCTCCACAAGTTTCGCTGGGTCCTCATTCAAAAAAGACATGATGGACAGCTTCTCAGAACTGGGAACTGGCCTACCAAGATATATATCATAGATAGAATGGAAGAGAACAGAACAGAATTAGATTGATTGAGTGATTGATTGATCATATGCATATATATGTAATACAGTATAGTGTACTGGGTCATGATGTGAAATGTATTCCTACTCTGGGTTACAATAAAAGAGGCTTAAAAAGTAGTGCAACAGGGACACCCTATATCCCCCTAATTAGGTAAACTGCAGGTGAAAGCAGCAGTACTCACAGAGTGGTAACAGCAGAGGGAAGTGAGTTAATAGGAAGGCAGCAGAACTCAGGAATAAGGAGATGAGTCAGGGGTGCTGCCACATACCCAGGTTACCAGATTGCTCCTAGTTTGAACCGCACACTCCCCGGGAGTGGAGTTCACCCATAGGACATTACCAGCTATTAAGCACCTATGATTTCCAGTGCATTTGTCTCCATGAAGGATGTCAATAATAGTAACTGCAGCCCACATGAAAAGACACTTTACCTCTACACTTTATATTTTACATTGTCTGAGCTCAGATTTCTGGACTTCCTTTTAGATATTATATACAATTCCCTGCCCTCCAAATGTCTATATCAGACAGAGCAGATAAACAAACACACATTCAATAACAGAAATATATTAAGGCTGAACATATGAAATTACCATTTTTGTAGGTCAAAAGTAGGGTGAAATATCAGCAATTCTGTACAGTTGTGCATAATAAAAATCATCAAAATGCAGTGAGGGGGTGGATGGCTCAGAGTCTGGGCTGACAAACACCTCCAGCCCATATCCCATACACAGCTACATGGGTGAAACATCTAAATATCAGAAAACAATTTTCTATCTATGGTTCCCAAGACACAAAATTTACCATTAACTCTATGCAAGATGTTGGACTTCCTGTGCTTTCTAATATAATCAGGCATAAAATTACCCACAGGGAAAGGACTTTTAGCAAAGAGATTTTTCAATATTTTAACTTCAGATGTTCAAAATTATTCCTTAAAAAGCACATATCAATTTTTTAAAAAACTCAAATGTCTGCTATTAAACAATAACACACTAACTAAGAATTTATCAAGGGCTCTGGTTTGGTTTTTTCCATGATAAACTTTCTATTTTAATAGAGCTGGATTGTTTATGAAGGACTTTCCTGTGTTATCTCATTGAGGTCCCCTAATAACTCCATGAAGTAAGGGTTAGTCTTCACATTTTACAGATATGGAAATGAATCATTCTAGAGATTGACTTAGAATGGGGGAAAATTCAGTTTTCTTCTTTAATATGAACGTTGTTTTCAGATCAAATTCTAATTGGCTCCAGATACGAAAACTACAAACACTTACTGAGAACCTACCAGAAGCCAGGCCCACTTTGGGAGGCCAAGGCAGGAGGATGGCTTGAGCCCAGGAATTTGAGACCAGCCTTCTCTCTCTTGCTGCAGCTCTCATCATGTGACATGCCTGCTCCCCCTTCATCTTCCACTATGATTGGAAGCTTCCTGAGGCCCTCACCAGGAGCAGATGCCAGCAACATGGTTTCTGTACAGGCTGTAGAACTGTGAGCCCAAATAAACCTCATATCTTTACATATTACCCAGTCTCAGGTATTCTTTCACAGCAATGCAAATGGACTAACACATATGTTCCCCTTTTAGAAGAAGAAAAACTGTAGAAACCCACTTAATTAAGATGAAGCTAGAACTATGATTCTGTCCTCTGAATTAACAAGTGCTGTCAGGTTCAGACAGATAGCTACTTCCATTGTTTGAATTTACCTGCAAGAGGCATACCTTTAAAGAGGGCACAGGCACAATTCACAGGAGAGAACTGTACACGTGGCTCTTTCCTCCCACTCCCCAATCCAAAGATTCCTTCCCCTCTGTCTCCCTTCCCCATTACATTTTCTCTTATTAAAACATAGAATGAAAAAATAGAGACTGTCTGTGCTATGTAAGAGCAAGTTATGCAGCCTGCTCTAATTCTACAAAATGAAATACAGGACTTATACTTTCCAGAAGCATTAGGATGTCAAAACAAATTTAGAGTTCTCTGTGAATTTCAAATGAACCTTGAAGCAAAGGTCTTTCTTTCAGTTAAGTATTATCATTAAGGATATGAGTTGGGTGAATATTGATCAAAAACACTTAATTCATGCTTTTATTATTTCTGAGATTGATTACTGGGATGTCTGTTTCGTTAGGTGGTCCAATAATCTCTTCATGTGATTCCAATCTGTTCAAAATGCAATTGCATGCCTGGATGGTAAGAGTCCAGCAACTGAAGCATGTCACACCTTCTTCCATTTCTCTGTCATTGATTAACAGTTAAATTTTGGATTAATTTAACTATGACATGATTTGAATTTATGAAATGTTTTACTTTCTTCATCTCTGGGAAATGCAAATATATTCCATGTTCTTCTACAAAAAGTGGCTTTAAAGAAGTTAAATAGGTAATATAAAAACTTATTTTCCTGACCCAAATCATCAGACTTCCCCGTCACATGAAACTTTTCCAAAATGTAGTTAGGGCTCAAAGGTTCAAAATAGTTTCTTAAACATTACCTCCTTTACCTATATAGGTTGACCTGGGTGGACATTAGTTTGTGCCTATTTAATCAGGATGAAATTGGACAAGGCCAATGGATTTAGTTCTTTCTTTCACATTTTAATTATGAATGTCCAACGAACAGCCATATCCCCAATCATAAATCCATTTACTCATGAAGTGTTGAAAAATGAGATGGAGTCTTCCAATCATTTCCAGTTTCAAAGTGAGATAGGTACATTTCAGATGATAAGGAATCTGCTCAGATAAGCAAAGGGGTATTCTCTTGGACCTTCATGTTCAAGGGTCAAGAGTCTCTTCTCTTGAATGATTCCTCTCACCAACTCAATTCCCTTTTCCATTCCTTTGTAGGTTAAAATATTTAAAAGTTTGTATCTCATTGCCCCTGTGAGATCATTCAGTTACCCCAAGGACAGTAAAAGAACTGAAGGAAACAAAGAAGAAAATTGCATGTCTAAATAGATTTATTTATCCAAAATACAGACAGTCAAAGGTTTTTTTATTTTTAATAAGCAGTTTTCAGCTGGGCGCGGTGAATCACACCTGTAATCCCAGCACTTTGGGAGGCCAAGGTGGGTGGATCACCTGAGGTCAGGAGTTCAAGATCAGCCTGGCCAACATGGTAAAACCCCATCTCTACTAAAAATAAAAAGGATTAGCTGGGTGTGGTGGCAGGCGCCTGTAATCCCAGCTACCAGGGAGACTGAGACACAAGAATCACTCGAACCCAGGAAGCAAAGCAGAGGTTGCAGTGAGCCAAGATCGCGCCACTGTACTCCAGCCTGGCAACCTGGCAGCCTGGGTGACAGAGCAAGACTCTGTCTAAAAAAAAAAAAAAAAAAAAAAAAAAAAAAAAAAGCAGTTTTGAGATAGAATAGAAAAGACTTTTGCATTCCAAAATTTTGGCTTAATTAGAGGGACAAATTCTATGAATTTTATACTATAAACAGTAGACTATGGAAGAATGTAAGAAGAAGGTCTGTATTTCAGCCCCAAAGGAGATCAACACAACAAAACTGGTGGTGGTAGTGATGGAACATGTTTGAGAGAGGTTTTTTGTAACAGAAGGGTAATTCAGCAAATTATTGGTGTGGATCAGAAAAACAGGCCCACCCTCAGACTGCACCATTCTGGGGTTAAAATCCAAGTTGAGTTTAGAGTTCTGCTCTCCACATAGAAGGGATCTGTATCCTGCCTCCCAAAGTCAGGCCCGGGGTGATCTAAGTATGGGAGTCAATAGTATGTATGTATTAATGGAAGCCACAGCAATGAATGGCATCTCCCCATTTCTCCCAAAGTCAGAAGAGTGCCCCTGAATACCACTTATATTTTAATAGTGTATAAAGAAAGATAAGCCTACAGAGACTAAGGAATAGGAGAGCACTAAAAACCTGCAAGAAAATGATATTTCAAGAAGGGAAAGGAATCTACAATGTCGAATGCTATAGAAAAATTAAGGACTGAGGCTCTCTTTCACATTCAGAACAAGCAGGCAGGGGATGACTTCAGCTAGCGATGTTTCTGTGGAGTAGCTGGGGTAGAATTTTAATCACAGTGGATTGAGGAGTGTCTGGGAAGGGAAGAAATGGATATAACAAATAGACAATTCCATTACGAAGGTTGGCTATAAAAGGGGAGATAGAGTAGATAAAGGGGTACAAGGGGAAGATGAAGGTTTTGTTTTGCCTTGTTCTCTTTTAAATTGGAATGGTTGGAGCCCATGTACATTCAGATGAGAAGGATCCACTAGGGATGAAAAGGTGAAAGATACAAGAAATGGAGGAAATTATGCATAAAGTAAGCATCCTAAGAGGATGAGAGTGAATGGGGTCCAGGACACAGGTGAAAGGGTCACGGGAGGAAAAACCTCTTCTATCTTAACCTGAGGGACTAGAAATAGATTCATACAAATTGACATATATATATAATATATATTATATATTTTATATATATATGTATATATAATTGCCAGTATTTGCAATGCCTCCCCCCTTCACTCAAAAGGAGAATAATCTGCTTAGTCAACCATCTATGACTTGTCCTGATGGAGGTAAGAGGAATGGGTGGTACGGGGAATGGCCAACACCAAGACACACTAGTGTGCTCTACCCATGCAGGAATAAGAGAAGGCAGGCCAGAGTAAGAAGGCAAGGTGGATGAGTGTGGCAGCTGGTGAAGAAACAGAGGAAGAGGGCAGAGGGCGAGAAGAAACGAACGGACACGAGGAGGAGCCAGACTTTGGGGAGAAAGACATGTAAAAACAATTTTTAGGAAATCTAGCTATACATTTTAAGATTAGTGCCCTTTTTGGTCTTGGCTGACTCCTCAAGAAACTTTCAGTAAAGACCTCCTTAGCCTTCCAAGGCTTCCTGGAGTTGGACTTGATTTCACTGTGTTGAACTGTCCACAGGGCAGTTGGTTTTATTTGGGTTATGCAGATTTGTTGGCAGGAAGCTGAAATCTTGCATGGTAAGAGGTGAGGCTGTTTGCAAAAAGTGACCAAGGAGGTGGTTTGGTCAAGGATTTGAGGAGACTAGAAATCTTCAAATACATGTTGGGGAGAATGGTAGAAATGTATTAGGAGAATATGTAAGGATGGCGCAGTTGTGCCGAGGGGTCCAGTGAGGTTGGCGGTGATGGATGTGCCACAGAACCATCTGGACAGTGGTGTGGTTTTCTCTGGCAGTGCTCGGCAGCCTGGCTGGAGGCAAGAGAAAGTCTACAACTGGACTGAGGAAGGGTTGGTATTGGACCTGCTAGGTGACAAGGGCAGGCACAGATCTGCTTCATTCATTTCCAAGAATCCAACACGACAATGTCCGATGCACAGGAGTCACTCCACAAATCTTTCAGATTTTGTTTTTGTTTTGTTTGTTTTTGAGAGAGAGTCCTGCTCCATTGCCCAGTCTGGAGTACGGTGGCACGATCTCGGCTCACTGAAACCTCTGCCTCCCAGGTTCAAGCAATTCTCCTGCCTCAGCTTCCTGAGTAGCTGGGACTACAGTCACGTGCCACCATGCCTGGCTAATTTTTGGCATTTTTTGTAGAGACGGGGTTTTGCCATGCTGGCCAGGCTAATCTCGAACTCCTAATAGCCTCAAGTGATCCACCCACCTGGGCCTCCCAAAGTGCAGGGATTACAGGCGTGAGCCTATGTGCCAGGCCAATAACTCTTTGTTGAATGAATGATTGGGAGAACCGATAATATGGACAAGAGGGTGATTAAAATGATAGGCCAGGGTATCCAAACTGAACAGGGAAGTGAAGACAAGGGGGACCTAAATCGGGGGACGTACACTGGAGGTTCCTCACGTCTACCCAGTCAAGCGCTGGATCCCAGACTCAAGAGGTAACTTCTCTGAGGCTGAAGCACCCCCTGGTGGCTCATCCAGGGAGCCATGAAGCCCAGTGTTCTTTCCCCTCAAGAGCAGCATGCACACCTTTTTGTGTTCCTCATTCAACGTCCAGCGCTCTCTTCATTGCCCTTCGACCTCCTTCTCATACTTTAAACCTGCTGCTTCTCCTCTCTTTTAACTTTTGCCCTAGCTACCTCAGGTATCTCTCTCACTACCCGCCTTTTAATCTCATCCTCGTTCTCTTTCCTTTTTCAGTTTGTGAAAACAGCCCAAATCATGGCTGATATGGGTAAAGGTAGAACCCATGATACGCCGGAAATAAGGACAAGGAAATCCTACTTTTCATAATTAAAGAAGTCAATGTCTCAAAGTCAGTGAAGGTGGACACAAATTTTAAAATAGTCACAGCCCATATCATCTTGTAGTTAAGCCTGAGCATTAGCATTCAAAATATTTTCTATCCTGGTGATTACAGCTTCTATTATGTTTTAATTATTGCTTACTGCAATATATAGTTATTGCTTAGTATTGCTTATATATGCTTTAATTATTAACAAGAAAAGTGGTTTTGCTATTAATTTTTTATTGCAATTGTATGTGACTTTGACCCTAGGGTGGGTTGGGTAGACTATTGAAAAGTAGCCTAAATATGTTTACAACATCGCTTCTATAAAGGGCTTGTAAGTGAATATGTGGAAGAAAACCTTTTTGTCAGTTGGGGGTTTGGTGTAATTTTGATTCTTGCTTGAATTTCCTTAAAAATCACAATAAGTTATTTAGGGAATAACAGTTGCCAACCTTTCTGACAAATCATAATGAATGGTTACGTTCTGAAAGGTCGACTAGCCATCTTTTGGCTCCCATTTCCTCTTTAAAACCGAGCTATTTTGAGAATTTCCATTCCTCATGCTCTTTTTGCTTCCCAACCCTGACACTATTTGTATCCCCTCAGTGGCGTTTTTTAACTCAGGAAAACTTAAATAAGTTCCAAGATTGCAGAAGAGCCTTATTATTTGATGACTGTGGGTCTTGTCTGGGAAGAACTCCAAACATAGATTTGCCATTTTAAGCAATTCCTTTGAATTCTCATTCTATTGTGAGCAATAGCCCTGTATTATTGGTTTATTATTGATTTTTCCCTTTCCCTTTACATAAGTTAACTAGAACACTCCAATTTCCTCTTCTCTCTTACTTTTCTTAGTTTGTAAGTCCCTGAAAGATTGTGTTGTTTTAACTTTTGATTTTTACAGAACACACACACACATCAGACTTTGCCATAATCATAAACCCATCATTTTTTCACTCCTCACTATGATTCTTTCTTCTTTGTCACCCCATTTTAATACAATCTGCTGCCATATTCTGTCATGTTCCCCTTTGAAACATATTTCAGATTCATCCTTTCCCCCTCATTCCCACGGGCAACATCTTGTCTTAGGTCATATTCTTATCAAAGGTACTGTTCCACCCTCCTAGCCAGCTTTCCTGCTATCCTACTCAGTCCCCCACCTCCCCTGTGCTCCACTGCACACTCAGTCCATGGGGCAAATGATACTGCTAATTCCTGTGAGGGCAGGAGAGCACCTCCTAACACCCAGGTATGTCTCTTCTCTTAATTCTTGTATGATGAATGTTACTTTCTTCATTTCACAAAGGAGGAAACTGCCTCTCCCAAGAGGTTAGGTATTTTGTACCAAACCACCTAACTTGCAAGTGGTCAAGTCACTAGCCCTCAAATCTGAAGAGGGAGGGTGATCTGTGCTGCAACAGAAAAATTAGCATCTGCATAACAAGGGTTTAATATTTAATACCTTTAAAGTTAAGGAACTAGACAGACTTGCCATTATCATATCAAGGGCAATAGTTTTCAAGGGATGGGATTTATAAGAGAAACGTATAAATCCAAGTGTCTGCTCTCAAAGAGTTTTTAATCTAGTTGGTTACAGCATGTATCTAGAACATGCTAGATACACAGCAAATGCTAAATAAACACTTGCTGAAGTTGGGACCAGAGAATGGAAGGTGAGCCCTTGCTGCTGTCTCTGCTTGGTTTGCCACTAATTATACTGTTTAGTCATAGGATGCTTCTTAATATAAAATGCTCTCTCTGACACTTCCTTCTGACCCAGTCCCAAAGAATATCAGAACAATACACTGTTAAGAAAAAAGACATTGAGATTACTGGGCTGCCTTCCAAGCTGCAGGGGCCGATTTATTTTTTCCTAACTACAAGATAATTATTGCAGGATATTATTATGGGATTTTTCCATATGTCCTTTAGTTAGGACAGTGATGACCCAATGCTGCCTTTTAATGTACTCTGATCTCCTGCCAGCTTACCTCATTCTATCATTTTGTCTTTGGTTTTTATTTTTGTGATTATTCAAACTTCCCATCGCCTAATCAATACCTCATTTGGCCGTTGCTGCTATTGACAACACACTTGGACAAAGACTCTTTGAAAAGGGTCTTTTTTGCTGGCAGTGGGCTCATTTAAAGCAAGTTCTTGCTACGTGCATCATTTTGGCAAACAAGGACAAGTTCAAGGAAATTAGAGGCCAAACTTGACAGAGCACTGGGTGCAGCTGCTGGCCCAGCTGTGCAGTGATTCTCAACTGGTCCATTACCTCCAAAACTCAACTATTCAGCACAGCTTCCCTAGTCCAGCACTCCTGTCGGTCTAATATATTTGGCAACAGCCATTATTTCAGAAATGAATGCTCATGTGTATTTATAGCAAATCACATGCCTGCTCTATCAACAATTAAACAGATTAAGATTCAGCAGACATATTCCTCTAATTAGGACAAGATGGAAGACATAGCATATAGAACGCTGTAGTTTGGTCAAGGTTTATTCTTTCCTAACAAGACTGCCATACCACATTTCATCAGTCAAACACCTAGGCTCTCCAGGGACACCATCTTCCTGGTATAGCATTCACTTCCTGTGCCTGCCCCATGGAATTTTCGGTCAGGGGATTCTATTTGCGACTGGCACTTCAAGATCCCCCCTTTTCCTTCCCTGCAACCACACTATAGGATCAATGGACTGTTTTAAGGCTTGTTTTGAAATAGCATGTGGACAGCATCATGTGGTCACTAATTTCATTCAGTTACATCCTTCCCCTGAGCCTCAGTGTATGCTGTATGCTCACACTTAAGTAGTGTCTCCTCTGAACAAAAGCCTGATCACACTGTCTGGGCCATAAATTCCATCTTGCCTCGCTCTTGCCCATGCATTATTTAAGCAATCTTCTCGGTGAGCCGGCATGAGAATTTCCCTCAGAGCAACAATCAGCAGGCGCTTTAAGCCCTGTTCTAACGGGAAATGTAGGATATCTCAGAGAGTTCCACCCATTCATAGTCTCGATAATGAAATATGATAATCTAATTTGGTAAAAATAAACTGTGAAATCAGAGATTTGAGGCAAAAACTTTAAAGATGCAATTCAGACTAGCAATCAATGCTCATTCAGTTTCTGTACCATCTCAGCTTTCTCCTTGTGCAGATGCTTAAGTGATGCTAAATTAAATAATTGACAAATTTTTAAAACTGCTGAAAATTACCATCTGTACTTAATTTTGGAATATAAAAAGGTCCATAGAAAACACCCTTTATGATTATTTTGTCTAATAACAGATATGAAACAATACAAACATCCCAGTCATAAAATATAATCCATTTCTAGCAGGCTGGCTTTACATATTTAAACATAGTTTTTCAAAACAAAAGACCACAGGAGGAGTGAAATGCTGGGTGACAAATACATTCAAAAAAAAAAAAAAAACAATTGCCAAATAACTGAGTTTTTCATTTCAGATCTACTCTTCTAACCCTTCACTTCCCCGTAAAACAAAACCCAAAAAAAAAAAAAAAAAAAAAAAAACCCAAATAAACAAAACTCACCCACAGGCTTCCTGCAGACAGTTATGACAACCATTACTTTTTTTACATTTCTCTTCTAGATAAACACTGGGTTAAACTGTTCTCTGTTAAGAACTTTATTAGGTTGATACTACATTTATACAAAATGAAGTCTACTACTGTAAATAAACATGCTTGAGGCTTCCATGAAAACACAGCGAAGAGAAACAAGCTCCCTGTATATGTGAACACACTGCTAAATACATGGATAAAACAAGCTGAAACTTACACCAGACACTTCTCCCAGGTCCACCACGGCAGGAGCCCTAGGGGTACATTCTAGTTTTTTTTTAAATCCATGTTCTCCTCTTCTCACTGATGGGACTACTCAGGCACATGGTCAAGTTGCAATCAGCTTCTCCCTTAGTGATGTATGAGAGCTGGGCTGATTTATCTTGGCTTTTCTGCAGCATATTAGCACTAATGTTTCTGCGTATGCATCCTACCTTTCTTTAGCCGTAGCCCCGGCTTTATCATTGGTAATCTAAATTAAAGAGCCAGTGAATAGAGCAGGGTTGTTGTCCCCCACCCCTCCCTGTTTTCCATGAAACAATTGCCAGGCAGTCACTCCCGGACAAGGATTCCACTGTTTATTCTACCGAGCCTCCTCTTCAATATTCCATTGAGACTGGAAGTCAGAGTCGCAAAAGGATAGGTCCAGCGAGACTGTCTTAGTTCAAAGGTACATTTATGATTTATGCTCGAAAACAGTAGATGGCCTCAGGAAATATAGAGAGAGCTGTCATTTACCAGTTTTTCAGCCCAGAATTCAGAATCGACACTATTTATAAAAACAGAGCAACTTGATACTTCACTTACTGCCCAGGGTGCACTTTACCTTCAGGGGACTCTTTCTGAGAAATCTCTTCCTTTTTCCACCAGTATTTGTTTTATATACACATGCTTAAATGTTTATTTTAATGAGGTTTATGAGTGCTATGACTTAGCAAGTTGCATACAAGAAGCATAAAATGCTGTAAAAATTTGGGGAAATCCATCAAACAAATCATTATTAACCTTGTTGCAACCTGCCATCAACAAACAGCAGCTTGAAGCAGGAGCTAAAGGCTGTATTTAATTCATGAGCTGTCAATTCCTTTCTTTAAAACACGTTTAAAATTTTCTCAACTTCCACAAATGTTTGAGAAGAAGAAATATATCAGAGTACATTTTCATATGAAAGTTTTTAATCTCTTGAAAATGTTGCTGCCTTAGCAGCATCTCAATGCTTTTTAAACTCAGATTTACGATGATTACTGAAGTAATATTAGGTTTATTTTCTCATTTTACTCAGCAAGACTTTTAAACAACTGTTAAGCAACAGAATTTGGTGGATAATAAAGCATACCAAGTTTCGTCTCTATTTTTGTGTATTTTGTTAAGGGAATACATGATCGTTTTCATAATTTTAAACATGTTATTGCATTTTAAATTAAAAAATTAACAAATTTAACATACCCATTTTCATGTAGGCATAATATACAGACTTGTCATAAAAATAGCTTTATATATTCATTTCCCTAATCCTTGACATCTACATTTCTTCAATTTTTCATTATAAAATAAAATGTCTCATCAGAAATGCAAAATACTCACATTTCAGGTTCTTCCCAACCCCACCCCCCAAAAATAGAAAAAGGTAATCTCAAACTTTATGCTTCTCAGCATTTTTAAAAATTTCAGTCACGAGAAATAACTTAAGAGGCTGGTTAGAGACTATCCAGGGTATCAGTTCTTAGATTATAACCCTTGGGTAAACTTTAAAAACATGTATTGATTTCTATGCTCTAAAACTTGGTTATACTGAACTGCTCCACAAACATCTAGAGAAATTATTTTAAAAATTTAAGTCTGGGCTTGTCACTTGGCTGCTTAAAACTCTGCATAGCTTCCCATTACTCTTAGGATGAAAGCCAAAATCTTTATCATGGCCTTCAACGACTCAGTTTTACTTCACTGGGAAGATAAGCCCACCTTCCCAGAGCTGACTGGCTGGCATTCAGAACCATCAATCAATCAAGTATTGAGCCCCTGCTCTTTATGGGCCGGTCACTGGACTATGGTATCCGAGCACTGGTTTGGGATGCCTAGAGAATTCCAGGAGCACATACACAGGGCTTCTCCTTCAATTTGAAAGTAATATACATGAACAAGATTTCACTACTCTACAAGTCAGTTTATGAACTATGACAAAATCAATAAGAGCAAGCCAGACTTTGAAAATACATCATAAAGATAAAATCAAGGGGTAAGAAGAATAAGATGAAATTAATCATTTGATGAATGTTAATTCAAACTGACTTAGGCTAAAGGGGAAAAAGGGAAACAGTCAAGAAAGAGCATAAACTCAAAAACAAGAATTGCTCAAGCCTGGTCCTGTTGTTAGGCTTTGAAAGTCATGACTCACATCAGCTAAATTACATTTTTAAAAGTTTACCATTTATCCATAACTGTGGTTCTGAGTGTTTTCAACAAATAACGCATATATGTTCATTACATTACTGTAGATATTATCTTCCTCTAAAAGTTCTCTTTATTTTAGCCACTGAAAGAATCACATAATAAACTTCAGCAGTTTTCTTTTTTTTTTTTTTTTTTGAGACAGGGTCTTGCTCTGTCACCCAGGCTGGAGTACAGCCGTAGTTCATGTAGGTAGGTCATGGCTTGCTGCAGCCTGAGACTCTCCAGGGCTCAAGTGATCTCCCACCTCAGCCTCCCAGGTATCTGGGACTGCAGGCATGTCACCACACCCGGCTAATTTTTGTATTTTTTGTACACATGGGGTTTTGCCATGTTTCCCAGGCTGGTCTCAAACTCCTGGGCTCAAGTGATCCTCCCACCTCAGCCTCCCAAAGGGCTGGGATTATGGGCATGAACCAAGGCGCCTGGCCTATTTCACCAGTTTCTATGTAAGATGGCCCAAGCCTCTGAAAATATGGGATTTTCATAACTAAAGATCTACTTTGTAGTTAACCAAGAGCTCATGATCCTTGAATGCAACTTGTATATAAACTTGTGTCTCAAATAATGTATACATCCAAAGACATATGAAGCATCCACTGAGTAATGAGATCTTAGGATGAGTCCAGTGCATAAGGAATTGATACCATAAGGCCCCATAAGTTCCAGAACATTTCTTTTTTTTTTTTTTTTTTTTTTTGAGACGGAGTCTTGCTCTGCCGCCCAGGCTGGAGTGCGGTGGCCGGATCTCAGCTCACTGCAAGCTCCGTCTCCCGGGTTCCCGCCATTCTCCTGCCTCAGCCTCCCGAGTAGCTGGGACTACAGGCGCCGCCACCACGCCCGGCTAGTTTTTTGTATTTTTTAGTAGAGACGGGATTTCACCGTGTTAGCCAGGATGGTCTCGATCTCCTAACCTCGTGATCCGCCCGTCTCGGCCTCCCAAAGTGCTGGGATTACAGGCTTGAGCCACCGCGCCCGGCCAGTTCCAGAACATTTCTAAGACTTCCTTCCATTGCCCTGAAAATTCACACCATTAAAAGCTCCCATTGGAAGAAATCCTAAGACTTGGATTTGCCTGTCTTCAAATCATGGCTTTGCCACTTACCAGCTGTATGACCTTGGGTAACGTACTAAGACTTACTCTGTGTATGTGGGGGGGTGTGTGTGTGTGTGTGTGTGCATATTTTAAATTCACCTGTAAAGTGGGATAAGAGAGTTCTGCTTCTAGTCATGAAAGTAATTTATATCAGGCCAGCCCTCCCACAGATAACAATTATAAGTCCTGGATAAAATATTTAAAAACAATAACAAAATTATCTGAAGGCAGTGGAGAATGACTGAGAACAGGCAGATATAAAGGTGGTGGGGGGCTGACACTTAGAATGGCACTTGATAAATTACCAAATTTTTATAACTTTTCATCTAAGGCCAAGGCCCAGTCAGTTCCACGGTATGGCCAGAGTCAGATAAAAGCCTGTAGTTGCCCTGGTTGAGGAACCAGAGGACAGAGTTCAGGGAGATTACAGCAGCTGGAAAATAAAGGAGGAAATCCCAGAGAGAAGACAGCCACAGAGGGAAAGCCCCAGATTCACTACATGAGATCTGACCAAATCTCTGACTGATCCCAATACTATATATATGTGAAGCAGACTCCAAGTCACTCAGTTAAGGAGAAAGAACTGAACAGAGATGTCTGCTGCTATCTCAGGGAAAACAAAATTGGAATTTGAGTTTTGCCACTTAACTGCCTGCAAAAACAGAAAATCAATACTCTTTAAAGGCATATGACAGTATTCAGAATCTCTGTAATGTATCACTCACAATGTCCAGAGTACATTCCAAAATTACTACACATGCAAAGACACAAAAATATATAACCCATCCTCAAAAGAAACCAACCAAAAGAGACCAACTCTGAGATAATTCAGATATTAGAATTAACAGACAAGGACTTTAAAGCAGCTATTATAACTAAGTGCTCAAGGGCATAAAAGAAATCTCAGCAGAGAAGTACAAGTTATTAAAAAGTACCAAGTGAAAATTCTAGAACTAAAAAATACAGTATCTGAAAAAAATTCACTGAATCGACCCAACAACAGATTGGAAAAATAATAATAAAACGTGTCAGTGAACTTAAGGATAGAACAATAGAAATTAACCAACCTGAAGAACAGAGAAAATTCTTTTTAATGAAGAAGGCCTTAGGTATCAATGGGATATAACAGCATATGTATAACCGGAATTCCAGAAGGACAAGAAGAGAGAGAATAGACAGAAAAAATATTTAAAGAAATAACTCAAATTTTCCAAAAGTTGGTTAAAAAGCAGATATAAACTTAAAAAACCAAGATTCTCAGCAAACCCCAAACCAGATAAATAAAAAACAAAACAAAAACCCATGCCAAGGCATATCATATTCAAACTATTAAAATTCAAAGATAAAGTGAGAAACTTAAAAGCAACCAGGGGGAAAATGGCATACTACATATAGGAGAAAACTATATTAGTAGTAACTTTCCATCAAAATTCACAAAGAATAGAAGATAATGGAATGACATCGTTAAAATACCAACAGGAAAACACCACTTGTCAAGCTAGAATTCTATTTGTCAAGATAGAATTCTATATCCAACAAAAATATTCTTCAACACTGGAGGCCAATGAAGACATTTTCAGAAAAACAAAACCTAAAACACTTAATCTCCAGCAGACCTGCATTACTTGAAACATTGAAGAAAGCTCTCCAGGATGAAGGTAAAAGACACCAGATGGTTAGCCAGCTCTATAGGAAGGAAAGAAGATCACTGGAAATGTCAATATGTGGGGAAATATGAAAAACAGACACACACTTCAAAAATATTACTTGTATTACAGGCAACCATTGACATAAAAATTCTAACACTATATTTTGGAGTTTATAACATAGACTAAGATGTAATATCATCAACAATAACATAAAGGATGGGGGGGGCAATAAATGAAATTATACAATTTCCAGATTCAATATTTGACATGAAGCAGTACAATATGAATTCTAAGTGGAATGTGAAAAGAACCTTCTAGAAGGTTCTCCCTTCTAGAAGAAACTTGCCAATCAGCTGTGAAGAGTGCAGCTAGCTGACAGCATCCAACTGCAGTGATTTTTAGATCTATTGTGAGTGAATCAAAGCTATGTTCTTTAGTCAATGATAAGCATGGTAGGGAGGGCCATCATTTCTGCCCAATGCAAAACTTGTTTACAAGCAATTTTTGCATCAATACTCTCCATCGGGCTTGCAGAGACATTCTCAAAACTGTGCTGCAGTCTGAGGCTCTTTCTCTTTCATCCTCCTTCCTTCTGCCCCTTTCATGGGTAACAAACTCTCTCTCTTTCTCCTCTTTATTTTTGTTGGCATTGCACCCAATAAAGCTCTTGTACTTATAACTCAGTCTTGGTATCTGCTTCCTAGGGAATCAAACTAAAGTAGAATTCTATTTCAAAAATCTAATTGATCCAAAATAAGGCAAAAAAGGAAGAGAGAGGAATAAAAAAGCAGATGGAACAACAACAATAAAAATAGCAAAATGGTAAACCTAAATCCAATCATATAAATAATTACATTAAATGCAAATGGACTAAACACTCTAATTAAAAACAGAAATTGTCAGAATGGATAAAAAAAGCAAAATTCATCTACATGTTCTCTATACCTTTTATATACAAAGAAACAGATAGAAAATAAAAGCTTGGAAAAATATACACCATGAAAAGAGAAAGCATTAGAAAGCCACAGTAGTTATATTAATATTCTATGAATTAGATTTGAAGGCAATAGAGTATCACCAGACAAAAAAGGTGAATTTTATAACGATAAAGAGTAATTCATCTAAAAGAAATAAAAATAATAAATGCATACATGCCTAATAACAAAATGTTATAAAGCAAAAAATTAAAAAAATTATTGAAGAAAAAGACAAATCTGCAATCATACTTGGAGATTCTAATACTATTCTCTCAATAATTGTTAGAATAAGACAAAAAAGTCAGTGGAGACATACAAGACCTGAACATCACTACCAACTAACTACATTGACCTAATTGACATTTAAAAAACACTACACCCAACAGCTGCAGAATGCACATTCTTTTCAAGTATGCATGATAGATTTACCAAGATAGGAATACCTTGGTAAATATAAAGGAATCTCAACAAGAAATATAAGTTATTAAAAGGTACTGAGCAAAAACCCTAGTGTGCTATAAATAAATCTAAACAAATTTCAAAAGACGGAAATCCTAAAAAATATGTTTTCTGACAATTTAATTAAACCAAAAATCAATACCAACAAGATATGTAGGAAACTCAAAAATATATGGAAACTGACAACAGAGTTCTAAAGAACCCATGGGCCAATGAAGAAATCATAGGGGAAATACACAGTATTTTGAACAGAATGATAATGAAAGTGCAACATACCAAAATCTGTAGAAAACAAAGCAATGCTTAGAGGAAATTTATAGCTTTAAATGTTTATAACAGAAAAGAAGAAAGGTATAAAAGCGATGACCCAAGTTTCCATCTATAGAAGCTAGAAAAAAAGAACAAATGAAACCCAAAGTAAAGAGAAGGAAGGAAGGAATTTTTTAAGTCAGAAATCAATGAAATAGAACACAGAAAGCCAACAGAAAAATTAAAAAAAAAAAAAAAGTTGGTTCTTTGAAAAGGAGGTATCTCTGCAAATTCTGATACACTGAAAAGATAATAACTATAATAAACAACTCTATGTCAATACATTTGAACACTTGGATTAAACAGACAAGTTCCTCCAAGAATATAAAATTTACCAAAATTGACACAAGATGAAATTAAAAATCTTTAATAGTGCCATATCTATTAAAGCAATTGAATGTGTTATCAAAATCCTCATAAAGAAAACTCCAGTACAAATGCTTTCATGGTATTCTATCAAATATTTATGGAAAAAAAATATCAATCCTACATGACTTCTTCAGAAAATGAAGGAAGATGGGACAATCCCCAACTCATTTTATGAAGCCAGCATAATCCTGATACCAAAATCTGATGAAAACATATTAGAAAAAAATTTCTATGAACATAGACACAAACATCCTTAACAATTATCAGCAAATATCAGCAAATCAAAGCTAGCAATATATATCAATAAAAAGGACAATCATTCTTTTTACATAATAGAGTTTTTACATAATAGGTAGAGTTTATTTCAGGAATGTAACACTGTTCTAATATTTAAAAATCAACCCATGTAATGCATCATATCACTAGAATAAAAGAGAACAAATATGTAGCTCTTACTAATATGTTCAGAAACAGCATTTGACAACATTTAATATCAATTTGTGATTTTTTTAAAAACTCTCATCAAATTAAAAATAAAAAGATATTTCCTTAATATACAGTTAAAAATAACATTTAATGATGAAATATTGAATGATTTTCCCCTAAGATCAATGACAGGGAAAGGATGTCCATTATTACCACTTCTGTTCACCCCTGTGCTGGTGGTCCTTGCCAGTGCGATAAGGCAGGAAAAATAAGTAAAAAGCATAAAGATTAGAAAGAAAGAAGTAAGACTCCCCTTATTTGCAGATAACATGATTGTTTATATAGAAGAATCACAAGGAAGTTGAAACCGGGTAACACTAGTAATACCTATCTCATATAGTTGTTAGAAGGATTAAATGAGTTTAAATTTGGTATGTTTAAAACTCTACCTGATACAAGTAAGCACTATATAAGGGTTAAGTAAAGTTAAACAAATCCAAATATAAAATCTGAGAAGGATTACATATCATATCAACTTATTGACAATTCATCAAAATAGCTAAAAGAAGCCTTAAGGAAGAAAACCTTAAAGAATAAGGAAGCTTATCTTCATTCTGGGGCTCACGTTATGAAAATGTTCAGGGAAAGTAACACTGGGATGCCTAGAATATGACCAGTCCTCACTGACATTCCTAAAATAGAAAGATGAAATGTGCTACAATGTGGTGACACTGTCTGCAGAGTTACTGCTTTCATATATGATCTAATATGTCTATACAGTTATACAAACAAATCCAGGCATTATTTTTAATGAGCATGTACTTTGCTGTGATCTATAAATATTCATGGAAAAATATCCATGAAAGACATTGAAGTAAAAAATCAGTTTGCATAATCATATTTACAGCATAATTCAATTTTTTAAAACTTTTTAGTTTCAGGGGTACATGTACAAGTTTGTTCCATAGATAAATTGCAAGTCTCGGGAGTTTGATGTATATATTATTTCATCACTCAGGTAATAAACATGGTACCCGACAGGTACTTTTTTAATCTTCACCCTCTTGCCACCCTCTACCCTCCACCTTTAAGTAGGCCCTGGTGTCTATTGTTCCCTTCTTTGTGTCCATGTGTTCCCATTGTTTAGCTCCCACTTATAAGTGAGAACATGGCAGTGTTTAGTTTTCTGTTCCTGTGTTAGTTCACCTAGGATAATGACTTCCAGTTCCAACTGTGTTGCTGCAAAGAACACTATCTCATTCTTTTTTATGGCTGTGTAGTATTCCATGGTGTATATGTACCACATTTTCTTTTTCTAGTCTATCATTGATGGGCATTTAAGTTGATTCCATGTCTTTGCTATTGTGAATAGTGCTGCGATGAACATACATGTCCACGTGTCTTTATAGTCACTCGATACTTGGCCAAATAGGCCTAACAGACAGCTACAGAACTCTCCACCCCAAAACAACAGAACATATATTCTTCTCATCGGCACATGGCATATAGTCTAAAATTGACCACACAATCAGTCATAAAACAATTCTCAGCAAACTCAAAAAAACAAATCATACCAACCACACTCTTAGACCACAGTGCAATAACAACAGAAATCAATACCAAGATCACTCAAAACCATACAATTACATGGAAATTAACCTGCTTCTGAATGAGTTTTGAGTAAACAATGAAATTAAAGCAGAAATCAAGAAATTCTTTGACACTATCGAGAACAAAGATACAGCATACCAAAATCTCTAAGACACAGCTAAAGCTGTGTAAAGAGGAAAGTTTATAGTGCTAAATATTCACGACAAAATGTTAAAAAGATCTCAAATTAACAACCTAACACCACACCTTAAAGAACTAGAAAAGCAAGAGTGAACCAACCCCAAAGCTGGCAGAAGACAAGAAATAACCAAAATCAGAGCTGAACTGAATGAAAATGAGATGCAAAAAAACCATACAAAAGATCATTGAAACCAGAACTTGGTTCTTTGAAAGAATTAATAAGATAGATAAGACTGCTAGTTAGACTAACAAGGAAAAAAGAGAGAAGATCCAAATAATTCAATTTTTAAAGCAAAAAAGGAGGTACATATATAATAATTACATTGATGTGTCCATAGAAAAATGTCTGGAAGTACACAGATAAAAGTGTTAATAGTAGATAGTTCTGGCTAGTGGGAGTGGAGAAAATTTTTCTTTACTTTATATCTTTTGCATATTGTTTGAATTTTAAATAATATTTGTTAATATTTTTACTTTTTAATTTAAAAATTTTAAAAACCTAACTAAAGCAAAAAACATTGACATTTAAAAGTCACGATTTTTTTCTGAGTCAAATAAGATGAAAAGAACTCTTCCTTTGTTTCCTTTAAACAAAGGTAAATTTTTATTTTGGGCATCAAGATCATATTCCAGATGCTTTTACCTTTAAGATTCTTCTCAGCATCCCCAACTCCCTCCTCTCCAAGTAGGAAATAGAATAAAACACGGGTCAGGTAAAACGAAAGGGTCAGTCTATCCTTAGCTACACAGGCTCATCAAAACTGAGAGCACGAAGAGGGCAAAGGTCTTGATTCCCCTGTCAGCCTGTCTGCTTACCTCTAATTCTTGCCTTCTGACTGCACCATGACTCCAGGAACTGGTTTCCCCAACTCCTATCTCTGGATCCATGGAGACCAGTACAGAGGCACATGGACCAAGGACAATCCATCACCACTGAAAGCACAGTGTTTTAGTAAGAATAACCTTAGATAATGCCTAATTCATCTACAGACAAGCAATTTTCAGGTAAGGAAACTGGGGTCCAGAAAAATGAAGCAACTTGCCCAAGGGCACACAGTCACTAAGAGATCTTAGTGGTCTAAGCAGGTCTCCTGAGCATCAAGATAGTGTCTTTTCCATTATGACCGAGAAAGGACAGAAAAGGGCATGTCCTATTAATGTTGGACCAGCGGTTGTGCTTTCATGTACAAAGATAGTACATTAGGATGCAGGCTCAACGAGGCACTGAAGAGAGCAATCTTCCTGACTTTATCATACTGCCCCAAATTGCAGTGCAAACATCAAAAACTGGCTCTGTTACTCTTTTACTTTCATTACCGATATTCCATATGATATACACTTTCTCTACAAACAATCCCGAGTATAAAAGAGAGAATTTTCCCTATTTGAGATATGCCTTCTGGCCATATCATTCAGAGATGTTTTTAGTATGTAACTAACACTAATAAAGGGCTCTTATTAGAATGTTTTCTGCATTTTATAGGCAATAGGAAAGCTGGAGATATTTAAACTAATGCAGTGTGTTCTATTATGTTCTGTCATACTGTTTTTTATAGTGAGAACTATAAATCAGTTTCTAAGGTTTAGGCGGTAAACCAACGATTAGGCTCTGCAATTACATAAAATCAATAAATCAGAGACTGACTGAATCAAGTTGTTTGGCAAACTTGTCCAGACCATAAAGAAATCCCTCATACCTCTCTGCTAAAAAAAAAAAAAGAAAAGCTCCCAGAGAACAGTCATTATTCTTACCTATTTATCAATATAAGTTTTCTAAAGCCCTCTGCTATAGATGGTTATTTATTAACACTGATTAGTGGTTATAATGTACTCAAAATTATAAAATAGTCACCTTTAGTCAACATCACCTTTTTTCACTAATTCAGCCTTCTAACTTATTGTAAGCTCCTCTGATGCATTAGAAATATGATTCAATTAAATACACCCTTGAGTGTGCAGGACGATATCTTGGTACCTGCATTCCTTACAAGAAGCTGAAGTGGGTGCTGAGGAGGCAGGCCCCTTGCTAGACTCAAAGGCTGCTCACACATGCTATATTCCCACCCCTCCCCGAGACACTTCCTTGCTAATGATTTTCCAACACTGAAGCTTTGCAAAACTTTGATCTTTTGTGAAAACTCTGTAAGATGATAAAAATCTTCCAGCTGAACAAACAGACTAGGGCGGAAAGACCATCCCCTTAGCAAAGACCATCCCCTTAGCATTTACCCTGACTCCACCCCAGTGTTTCATTAAAGTGGTATCTTTCAAAATATGCAGATGACACAGTAATACTTTGAACAAACAAACGAATTATGTGAGCCTCTATAGGCAATTTACTCAAGGTAATTAAGAATGCTAAACCAAACAAATTATCATTTTAAATGGCAAGTAAGTTTTAATTAAACTTGATTTCTATACTAAAAATGAAACTACCAGCTCAACAGAAAGGATCTAGTGTAAATTAACAGGCAAAGCATCAAGAAGGGGCTGGCAGGGGAAGAATGTATACCCTGACTTTTGATTTACAAGATTAGAACCAGGTGTCACTGCACTGTCACTGGACACTGGCTCAGGGAGAAGTGCCCTGTGCATGAGTTTAGAATTTATAGAACGTATTTGGGGTGTCTCAAGCATGAGGACATTTTAAATGGTAAAAATGCTAATCAATAACAGAATCAACTAAAACCCAAGGTAGTTTCTTTCCAACTAGACTCTCAATCTTTGTCTTCCATTATGCAAAGGAACCCAGCAAGCTACTGCCCACCCCAGAGATTAAGAGTCCTTCTGTAAGGGGTTGGGGGATGTGGAGATCCCTAGTAGAATGTCAACAGAGTATGATGACCACCACTCGTGAGATAATTGTGTATGATGGACCACGTCAATGGGCGCCAATCAATAACCATGAAAATAAACATGCCACAGAATAAGAAAGACCC
The DNA here is from genome assembly GCF_049350105.2 of Macaca mulatta. Lineage (NCBI taxonomy): Eukaryota > Metazoa > Chordata > Mammalia > Primates > Cercopithecidae > Macaca > Macaca mulatta. Next base: position 77,748,366 of record NC_133417.1, on the reverse strand, counting down.
CCAGAGTCGTCCCAAGAGGGACAAGGCTAACACATGGTCCTATTAAAGTAGATTACACCTTCAGAATAACATAATCTCAAAAATAATTATAGTCTCTTAAAAGTTTCACACAATCTCTGAAACTACACTATGTCCCTGCGCTTTTAAATGTTTTGTCCCAGTAAGGTAATGGGACTCTGATTAGACCCCAGCCACCAGTACTGGCCACCAATAAAGCCCTCAAAGAACCACCTGCTTTCTTCTCCACATGAAGCACCTTGCCTGCTTCAGCCTCCAGGGTCTTCCCACTTCCACCTTCAGCCCAGCGTCCCACAGGAACACACACGATGTGTCCTGCCCCTTCAGTCCTGGCTTTCTGGTCAGGCGAGATGTCCCAGGGCAGGAGCCGAGGAGGAGGCTGAGAGCATGAGCCAGGCGGTGGCAGGGTGGAACGGGAGGGGCCTGAGCACAGGCTGGGGAAGCCATGCTAAGTCACCACCTCTGGCATCTGGATACAGTCACTGCCACGCGAGACCATTTTCATATTGTTTCCCTAAATAGTATGCTCTCAGGGTGACCCTAGGAGCACTATTAAGATATTTGTGACGGTGTTAAGAAGTCTGTGTCAAGCTTGTGTTCCAGGAAGCAGTGAGAACTTCAGATGGCTGTATTTTCTCTTCTGTACCTGTGCCTGCAGTCTAAAGAGGCAACCCTGCAACCACTAACTCTGGAACTAGAGAAGGAAGAACACTGCCTCTAGAAACGAAGAGACCAGAACAGGCCCATATGTCCCCAATTCTCATATTTGCTCCTGATTCTTGCCAGAATGGGATTCAATCATCCATTAATTCATCAAACAACCACCGGGCAGCTTCTACATGCCAGGCACTGTACTAAGTTCCAGTCCATCCTCAAGTTGCTCACATTCCACAGGAAGGAGAGACATGCAAACAGGCAATTCCAAAAACATGTGCTGGAAACTCATAATGGCATGGCAGTGTCTGGGAGGAGCACAGAGCATCTGTGGAGTGGCATAGTCAGGGGAGCAGACTGAAAAAGCTGCCTGTGACCAAACATCAGTCCCATCAGAATGTGTCTGCTCCTGTGACCCACCAGCACAGGGGCTAGGCTGGGCCTGGTGTGAGAAGGGCCCCGTCTCCTACAGTAGAGCAGAAATCTCAAGAATGCAGGACCATATTCCCAGTGTCTAGCACAGAGCGTGGTTCACCATGAGGGCTATTCAACAAACATCTGTTGAGTAAATGTATGATCTAAGAACTCAGATCTGCCACTGGGACTTTTTTTTTTTTGGCCAGAATCTGGGAGAGGGAGGATCTTAGAAGTCATTTAATTAACTCAACCCTCTAGACTTCACAGACTAGAAACTTCTTTAAAAATGTTTGCAGGTGAATATATAAAATGTGGTATATCCAGTCAATGAAATACTATTCAGCAATTTTTAAAAAGAACTCCTGGCACATGCTTCATCATGGATGAATCCTCAAACCTTATGCTCAGGGAAAGGAGCCAGATGCAGAGGCCACATGTCATATGATTTCATTTCTATGAAATGTCCAGAAAAGGCTAATTGATAGAGACTGAAAGTAGGCCACTGTTTGCTTGGGACTAAGGGTAGAACAGGATTAACTATAAATAGGCATGAGAGATCTGATTGGAAGGATGAAACTGCTCTAAAACTAGATTATGACAGTGGTTGCACCATCTGGTAAAGATAGTAAAAATCACTGAATCACATTTGAAATGTATGAAGTTTATGGTATATAAAGTATACCTCAATAAGGTAGTTTAAAAAGATTTGCAAAGGGAGTCATAAGTTACAGGTTTGCCCTCCTGCTGCAGTGAGGAGGGTTTGCTATGTTGTTGAAAAAACTGAAGACAGGAACCTAGATTTGAAAAGACCCTCCATCTCCTAATTCCCAATCCCAGTGTCTTCCATTCCCCTGAGCTACTGTGCCATCCTGAAAAGCCTGCTTATAGACAGGAACCAGATGAATAGCTGGCAGGGGCTGGAGAAGTGAGAAAAAGGGAGTAACTGCTAACTGAATGTAAGGTTTCCTTAACGGGGTGAGGAAAAAGTTCTGAAACTAGACAGCAGTGATGGTTGCACCACACAGTGAATGGACTTAAGGCCACTGAATTGTATATCTAAAATGGTTAAAATGGTAAATGTCATGTTATGTGTACCTCAACCACAACTTTTTATGAGAAGTCTACTTGTAAATAGGCCATGCTTCAGGAACATTTTCACATTTCCTTTCCATCTGCCAATTCCATTCCCCAGTACCACAGAGGGGCCAGCTGCTGTCCCAGCTCTATCATGTCAGGATGTCTCAGTCCAGGTGACAGCACAGCTCTAAGCAATTTGTTTGCTGCCCTCTATCACCTTCCCCTTGGTTGGCAAACATCAGACATTAATTAAATACAAAAAAAAAAAAATCTGGGTTTGGTTTGCATTTTAATCCTGCCCACTTGAAACTAGCTGGCATCATTCAAAACAACACATGCAGGGCCGTTCCCTGAACTGTCAGGCATCTCATTAGGCGTTGCTTCCTGGCTCCCTGAAAGCATAAGAGGCGATGACTTCTCCTGTAATGCGGTTAGCCGTGGCATATTATGAAACACTTGCTGCTCAGGCAGAAATACTATAGGTCCATGAAGACGAAGGACACCCTGTCCCCACATAACTCAAAGAAGCTCCAGCTTGGCCTGAAATCACTTCCACATGATCCCTATTGCAAATGCCCTAGGTCACTACAGTCAGTGACACTTCCTGGACTACTTCTTTTCATCAATACCATTTGTATTACTATTCCCATCAGAAAATCTGTAATGTGGGCTAAAATTCTCTTTCCTTCGTTCCAATAAAAAGATAGATCCATTAGAACATAGTAAGTTGCCCAAGGATGCCAATTTATTTAGGGGCTGGAACCAGGGCCTGAACATGCTTTGCATTCATATACATACTTGCTTGATGTTATATGTAGAAAGTAAGGATTATCAGCTATAAAATATTTTCTACCTCATAGATGACATTAAACTGAAACTATCACTTTTGAGGGGCTTACAATATATCTGCTATTGAATGAACTAAAAACAAAAACAAAAACACAGCCCTTAGGTTTCCATTTGTGAAATAAAATTTGGAGGACAAGTACTAGGTGTCAAATATCTCAAAGAACTCCTCTGAGGAAATTCTTCTTTACTGCCAGCCAAAAATCACAGGGACACACTGTGACTGACTTTTTTAATTACGTTTTTTTAGTTGCTGGATAATTTTTTCTGACCATTAAAGACAATCACAGCCAAGTCTAACAATAAGAGTAATTGAATCTCATGCTTGAGAGTAAACAGCCCATTCACTGCAAGGAGAGGAAGGAGGCAAATGAGAGGATGTGAGAGGTCCAGAAGTCATTTTCTTTCCTGAAAAGCAGAGCATGCCTGCACAGGAGAAAAGCCCAAGATGGAAGTGCATCTTTATTTCCCGAGTGCCTCACTTTCCAGGGCCCATTCTCCCAAGTGGCACCTGAAAGCCACCAGAGGCCGAAGAGGCTTAACCCTGGCCTCTGCCCCAAGTCTCACAGGTCCAGTTCAGCACATCGAGATGAGCTTTCCAAGAGAGGGCAGGGTGAGGCCATAGCCATTCTGCCCTTGGGAGATTGTGCCTGTTCCGAGTCCCCAAGTCTGGACATGGACAGAGCACACAGACTTACCTGGCAGTGTATACTGATCAACCCATAAAATACAGCCTAATGTGGAGTACTTATATGTCAGTTGCAAATGCTGAATAAAGATTCAGCGTCTTCTTTATGTAAACTGCTTCTATGTAAAGCAAATAACACTGTCTCTGCCTTCAAAGGATTTGCAATTTAACGGCAAAAATACCAGCACCTGTCAGAGATAAGATAGCCAACCAGAAAAAGATCTGGTGTCAGAAAAAGATCTACCTCTGTGAACAATTCATATGTACAGCTTTCCAGATGGAGTTGGTGCTCATAGAGAAGGCCTTTACAGATTGGTCTTTACAGATAACAGATCCTAGTTTATGCCTTGGGTGAACTACTTAATTTTCCGAGTAACGCTATTCTCATCCACAAAATTATGATTCAGGTCTAGAATCTCAAAATCAAATACATAATATGTATGCAATGAAATACATGAATATTCACACTAAGTTGGATGAATAGAGACTATAAACAGCCTTATGTCTATTCAATACCTGTTCAGGTCAGGTTTTGCTGACAAAAGAGCTCACAAGAACTTTTCATCTTTCAAAACAGTTTAGGTTTCAAAGTGGTAGATAAGGGACTGTGAGGCTTGTGGTAATATCCCAAAGGACTACTCTAAAGGTAAAATAAAACAACTATATAATCACACTTTGAAGAAAATCTTAATTTTGTAAATGCACTTAAATCAATTATGTCCTTTATCTGTTCAGAACTCACTGTGGGAGCTCAGGAAACACTAATTATCCAAGTGTGCATGCTTTGACTTGCCCCTGGCAAATTCTGTTGGAAAACTACTGCCCATCTCTTTAAGGATAGAGCCTATATTTTTACTTAGCTCACAACAGTGACATTATCACTGTCTTATTTTCCCCCTCATTCCTCTTATCCAAGTATTTTGAACATCATATTATTCCTGGTAATGTCTCTCTCTCCTGTCACTTTTTTCCAGTCTCTATTTGTACTCTATGCAAGGCCTTATCTTGGCATATCTAGACTACTGCAATAAACTTCCAGTTAATGACACCACCTCCAACGATCCTGCACACTCCAACCAGATCATTCTAGTTCATGATCGCTGTGATTACATCAAAAACTTGAAAGCATCACCAGTGTCAGCAGGACTAAAACCAGATTCCTTAGCTTAGACTCCCTCCCGTTTTCCCAGCTCCACCCAACATAATTCTCCAGACACCTGTAACTGCACCATCTCTGCAATCTCATTCCTATCATTCCATGGGCTGTGGGGCAGACTGTGTTTTCCCCAATGGCCACAACAATATCTCCCATCCCACATACTCATCCTACAGTGTGACGTGAAGATGTTAAAAGCAAGGCCTATGTTCCCTCCCCATGCATCTGGGTGCACTTGTGACTATGACGAAAGTGGCTGTGAATGACTTCCAAGGCAGGTCACAAAATTGAAGAAGCTTCTGCCTGGTTGTCTTGGGACACTGGCTTTTGTCATCAAGCCTCTTACTGGGAAGAAGCCAGGCAGTCACATGGAACAGCCATATATAGGTGCTCTGGTCAACAGCCACAGCTTCTGTCAGCATCAACCAATACTGACAGAAGCAAGCCTTTGGGTGATGCCAGCCTCCTGTGTGTTGCCCCAGGTGATGCCCAGTGGAACATAAGTAAGCTGTTCTCCCTCTCATCCCCTAATCCGATCCAAATGGCAAATTCAGGAGAAAATTAAAGGGTATTGTTGTTTCAAGGCACTACATTTGGGATTGTCTGTTATATAACAATAGATAACTGGAATAGACTAAAATACCTTCCCCTTCTTTTTGGCCTTCCCCAATCCAATCCACCTTTCAAAGTCCAGTCTGTACAGACTTCACCTCCTTCATGAAGCTCACCTCAAAGTAATTTTTGTCTCTCTCTCTAGCTTGAAGCTTGAATAGCGCTCAATAAAGACCGACCATTGAATGCATATTAATATTATTGTGTCCTCCAAATTGAACCAAAATCTCCTTGAGAAAAAAGATCATGCTGTGTCTTCTTGAGAACCCTTTCCCCACATCTCTCAGAATATCTTACGCATAACAGATGGTCTATATACACTTGCTGGATGACTAATTTTCTAGCCTCCAGAGTAAAATGCACAGTAGGTCCCAAATAAAGGATACACACTATGGCAGGTGTTTACTAGAAAAGAAAATATAATAGGAGAATAAGGGACAATAAAAATAATTTTTCAATGGAAGATAAGGTAGTTGTGGGAAGTTCACACTTTTCAAGTCTTTTAACTGCCTTTTAACTGCATTTAAAATTAGGTTTATGTTCAAGTGTGTGTGTGTGTGTGTGTGTGTGTGTGTGTGTGTGTGTGTGTTATTCAACCAACATGTAGATTTGGATGTCTGTTCGGGGAATTGTTCACTCACTAATAAGTAAATCCTAAATGGCCATTTTGAGAAGTGGCAGTAACCATCCACATTCTATAATCTTGTAATTACTCAAGTGTAATTAGAATACAGGAGTATTTAGAAATAGGCAGAGTGTTTCTGGTAAATTCCGTCTGTATCAGTACTTCATAAAATGGGGGTCATGTACCCTAGACAGCTGTCATTGGATAAACTTCATGAAGTTCATGCCCAAAATTATATCCAAAATTGTAAGTGTGTGTGTGCATTGTCTCAATCTGTTTGCATTGCCATAAAGGAATACCTGAGGCTGGGTAGTTTACAAAGAAAGAGGTTTGTTTGGCTCATGGATATGTTGGCTGTACAAGAAGCATGGTACCAACATGTGCTTCCAGCGAGGGGGCTGCCTTCACTCATGGCGGAAGATAAACGGGAGCCTAAATGTGTAGAGATTACTCGGCAAGAAAGGAAGAAAGGGGGAAGAAGGAGGTGCTAGGCTCTTTTCAAGAACCAATTCTTGAGGAAAGTAAGAGTGAAAACTCACTCACTTACTGGAGTGGCACAAAGTCATTCATGAGGGATCTGCCCCCACCAGCCAAACACCTTCCACAGGCCCCACCTCCAACAGTGAGATCAAATTTCAACATGAGACTCTGTGGACCCCAACAAACTATATCCAAACCACAGCATGCATTTTTCTGGGGAGAGGGTCTATCACTTTCATCAGGATCTTAAAATAGTTTTGGACACTGCTAATTCAAGGCTTTCCCTTATCACATTAGTTTTTAAGTCCCATTCAGACATAGTGCTATGGCGTCAGCCCTGGGCCAGTAAGAGGAAAACCAAGGCTGGTCCCAGCTCTGCCAATGCCCAGGATGGTGGCCTTGGTGAAACAGTTGAAAGCTCTCTGGACCTGTTTCTGCTCTTCAGTTCACAGGCAATGAGTGATCTCTGAGACCCCTGGAGCTAACAAGACATCCCAAGACAATTTCCCTGAAAAAGGACCTGCTGAGGAAGAAGAGGGCAGCTTCACTTGATGCTTTTCCACTGGATCCTTTCCTATAAAAGAAGCATAATATGCATCTTAAATAAATCTATATCTAACTGCTAACAATTACTACCTTAATAAATATTAACTGGGTGCTCACAATGTGACAGTCAGCAATGATGAACTTTTCATGCGGTCCTCTAAGACGACCTTTACTGAGTAGCTCGCCCCCACACTGCATATAACTCTAGCAGGTAAAGTAGACAGTAAAAGTACCAACAACTAAGAGAATGGCACACAGGACCAAAGAACAAGTGGTTGATCACCAAATGAGTAGAATAGGTGTTGCGCAGATGTTGAAGTGGAAACATAGTACTCTGCTATGATAACCAGTTTCATCTGGCTAATCTGTCCTGTTGGGTCAGGGTCCACTTCTCCTTTGCCTTCCAGAATTGCGTGATCAGTTAAGAGAATAGTTTTCCTTCCTAGAGGAAAGTGTTTCTTTAAAGATTTGGAAGTAGCTGCACTCTGGCTCAGAACCTCTAAACCAGCTCTGACAGGAATAGAGAGCCATAAACAAACAAAAAGCAAGCGAACACAGATCCTTAATGGAAGAGAAGCCATATAATGAATAATTTGGACCCAGGGATGCTCTAACCATAATTCTTCACATGCTCAAAGGTTTCAATGGAGGAAGTAAGATTTTATAAAAGCTTTGAATTAGAGATGAAACACAAGACAAAGTACTAAAGAGAAAAGAGGCTTTTAGCACTTAAGAGAACAGAAAATATGATATTGATCATTTCATTTCTTGATCCATACATGTTCCTCTTAATGTTAGCATTAAAGTTAGTAACTTTTATATTGATACTCCGCCTATGTGGAGTATTGTATAGTATAAGCCATATGCATATGACTTACCTCTTGAATTAGTCATCTCCATACGCCCAAGGCCCAGGAATTTTTTTGCATCTCCTTTGTGTAATGATGTGCCACTACTAAATACTCAATAAATATACTATGAATGAATACATGTAGCTTCTCCCTAAAACTTAAGATGACGATAAAGCTGATAAACCAGAGCAACTCCATCTTAAATAGGAGCTGGGTAAAAAGAGGCTGAAACCTACTGGGCTGCATTCCCAGACGGTTAAGGCATTCTAACTCATAGGATGAGATAGGAGGTCAGCACAAGATACAGGTCATAAAGACCTTGTTGATAAAACAGGTTGCAGTTAAGGAGCTGGCCAAACCCACCAAAACCAAAATAGTGAGGAGAGTGACCTCTGGGCGTCCTCACTGTTACACTCCCACCAGAGCCATGACAGTTTACAAATGCCACAGCAATGTCAGGAAGTTACCTATATGGCCTAAAAAGGGAAGGCACGGATAATCAACCCCTTGTTTAGCATATCATCAAGAAATAACCATAAAAATGGGTAAACAGCAGCCCTTGGGGGCTGTCTATGGACTAGCCATTCTTTTGTTCCTTTACTTTCTTAATAACCTTGTTTTCACTTTGCACTGCAGACTCGCCCTGAATTCTTTCTCGTGCAAGATCCAAGAACACTCTCTTGGGGTTCTGGGACCCCCTTTCCTACAGGACCCCTTTCCTGTAACAAAGCCAATGACTTGTCTTTATAAGGAAGCTGAATATTTTCTTCTAACTCACCATAATTAATATCCATTATGTATCTATTTTATTAAAAGTAAAAATGTAAATGGAGGTCCTCAGTGTGTTGCTGATCTTTTAGGGGAGGGGGCATGGAGATCTACACCAGAAGAAAGCTGTTCCCTGTTTGGTGATGGGGATCAAGGGATGCGTGGGAAGAAGATCTTACTTATTGCCCACACTTAGAAACTGTAGCTAAATTAATTTGTGCTTCTTAAGAAAAACATAAGTGCAGTAAAAAACAACATATGGTTCAAATAAATAGGTTTTGGTTTTCTCTAACACATGTTTCATGCAAGTTTTCCTCCCATCCTTCCCTATGACCATGTTTGGTGTATCATGTATATGTAAGATCATGCTTTAGATAAATTTGCACGTGTGTCAACTAAATTCCTAGAGAAGAGAAAATATTTGGGGTATATAATATCTTTAAATTTTACCAAAAACATATATACAAAGTTTTCTGGAATCTCCTCCATACCAAGAGATCCTACAATAGTTTTTACAACCCATGTCTAAGTGGTAAAAGAGATCAAAATTGAACTAATCACCTGCATGCTTAGAAAGTCTTTAAATTTATTTGAGATATTCACTTTCTACCATGCATGAGATTTCCTCAAAGCTGCTTCTGGATTATTTCCTTTTGGTCATAAATCAAATATCCAAAAGCTGGCTTATATAATATTATCTTACTTCATTTTCTCTAAGTTAATCACTTTAGAACTAAAACAAATTGCAGGGATAACAAAGGGGGGTTTCCCAGTGTGTTCTGGTTTGTGTGATCATCGTGGTATAATGGTTCATTACCATGACTTTCATCTTTCTATGAAGTGTGCTGAAGTTGAAATGGGGAAGATATTTTTGAGGAGGATATTCTCTTATATCATGATATCCACAGAGAAATAAACATGTTTCATTTTTGAGGATATCCAAATGATATGTGACCCAACAGGTCACTTCTTGTAGGAAATGATATGTAACAATGTAAGAGACTAAAATGAGAACAGTAGCCTTAGCCTTCTGGTACTCTTTTGCCTTAGCCTTCTGGTATTCTTCTGGTATTCTAAGAGGGTGTTCTTTACTAAAGTATCTCTTGATTGTTTACCTCAGGGTCTCATAAGAAGCCAACACAGTAGGCACTTCATATTTGTTGGATTTAACTTAATGTTACAGATTTCCATTTTTTCCTAAGTGTTGGTGAGAACGGAATACTACACCATATTTGAGCTATTGTTCTCCAAGTGAATATAAGCATTTTTCTTGCCTGGGCTGAGTGGCTTACACCTGTGATCTCAGCACTTTGGGAGGCTGAGGTGGAAGGATCACTTGAGGATGGGAGTTTGAGACCAGCCTGAGCAACATAGTGAGACTCCATTACTACTAAAATAAATTTAGCCAGGCAAGGTGGTGCACACCTGTAGACCCAGCTAATCAGGAGACTGAGGAGGGATTGAACCCAGGAGTTCAAGACCACAGTGAGCTATGATTGCACCACTGCACTCCAGCCTGGGCAACAGAGTGAGATAATAGAAAAAAAGTATTTTTCTATTATAACATATACTCCATTAAAGAAGGTTGAAACTGGGTTTTTTTGTTTGTTTATTCACTCGTTTATTTGTTTGTTTGGTTTGTTGGTTGGCTGGTTCATCACTGATAATGCTTGATCATAGAATGGTAAGAGAAAAAAATGATGTGGTACAAATCACAGGTTTTGAAGTCAGACAGGGCAAGTTTAAATCCTAACTCCTCTACTTTACTAGCCATACAACCCTGGGAAAGCTCCTTAATCTCTCCAAGTCTCCGTTTTTCTTACTTATAAAATGGAATAATCACCCCCACTGGCCAATGTTGTTAGGAGGATTAAATAAGAGAATGTATATAAGATGGCTACTTAGCATAATGACAAGCCCATAGCAAGCATTAGTCATATAGCTATTTTTATGTTTATAATTGCCTCATAAGGCCATAGTTAGGATTCAGCAAAATTTATACACACACACACCCAACATGGTTCCTGACATATACAGTAAGTAATAAATGGTAATGCTCATGTTCTCTAAGAACACAATTTAATATGCAATATGAGCCATTCTCCTTACATTCCCCAGGGAGCTTTCTCACATGACTGTGCTCCTGGCCACATTTCTATGTACATAGCACATACCTAGGTCTATCTCAGGCACACATCAAACACTTCACAAATCCCTCACTCTGAATAAACTCTAACAATGTTTCTCAATTGCCAGAAATCAAAAAAATAGAAATAATCATCAGAATTCAGATCTGCAATGAGAATTCTGGTAAACATGACTACTTTGATATGGCACTTTGGGTTGTTGAAAGCACTAAATGACTAGTGTTGGGCATGCTAGCCACGAGCTATTTCCAGCCCTCGTTGTATTTCCTGGCTTTACCTGGATGGGATGTGTGCTTAAAGCAGATTTGTTACACATGCCATACAAATAATTATGGCCTGACTGGTCTCCTGTGTCACATCCTCAAGTCTCTTCTCATGAATCATCATTCAGCTGGAAAGCAGGAAGTGCTCCATTTGGGGGAGGAAGTCAAAAGGACGCCACACCTCAGGACAATACCCTTCTTACCTAAGCAGTGTTATTATTCTGCCAGGCAACACCCAAACAGAGCGTGTTTAATCACACGGACAGAATGGAAGATCAGGGCTATGAGGTTGCTCTAGGATATCACAACTGAGACGTCACACACCACAGAGCTACAACCAAGAGCCTGTTCCACCAACCCCCACACCCAATTGAGTTCAGGTGGTGCCAAAGGCATCACACCTTTAACCTCAAAGCACAGAGTCTTTGAGGCATTTGCTGCTTCTGGCATTTCACCTGGAAAATTGCCATAGACATGTGGAGGCAGAAGAGGGTGTGTTCTACATGTATTTATGCAGGCATATGTGTCCATACATGAGAGATTTTTGGTATTCAAAGGAAGCTACTCTGAAGATTTTGGCTGCCAAAATTGTTAACTATTGTTTTTTCACTAATTTGCACCTAAAAAAGTAAGCCTGAGATTATACCAAGATGTGACATCTTTTATGGAGTGGAAGGTATATTTCCTTTTCAACAAGTTAAGAGTTACCTTACCTTTCATTTCTATTTAGAAAGTCTGGAGTAATCACAACTATTACCCTCATTCAAAGTCAGGAACAAAAAGCCAGAAAGAGATTAGAAGAATGACACTCAATCTCACCCTCTTTCCAGCCCTAGACCCACATTCTAATTTAGAAGCCTCAGAGGAATGGAATGCTTGCTAGCCTTAGTTCTTTCTGGATCTCAATCTTCCCTTGCCGCTGAGAATTTAACTTCTGAATTGGAAATGTATAGTGGTTAAGAGATTGTTGTTATTTGAAAATTGTATATTTTTTAGCAAGTCATAATTATATATTTAAGGTATGTATCAATAAGGATAAATAATTTTATTATAAATATCGAGAATGTATTCTAATGATTTATATTCATAAAACATACTTAAGTTAATATCAGGTTATATATTTCTAAAATTGCTATCATTTAATGAAATTCTTTCACTCAGCATTTATTCATGTGCTAGGCATGCCACCACCACACAAGCTATATTTTATTATCTCACTTTACAGGTGAGAAAACTGAGGTACAAACTTCTGGTTCAGTATCACACTGCCAAAAAGCAATAAAATCTCATTTTGACACCAGGCCCACATGCTTTCCACTGTAGAAACTGTCTCTTCTATTTATTAATGAGCATGCATATTGTTGGATATGTTTGCAGCTTGGTCAACAGTTTAGAAATAATGTTTTATAAAGATTTAAATCACTAACAGTACATAAGTAATCCAATGGCCACTTATACACATCCTCTAATTGATCTGAACACAATTAGTACCTGCATATAAGCCCTCCAAGACACCAAAATGAATGTGGCATCTGTTTTGCATATCAAAGCTGGTAGGGGACACTGCTATAAGCATGCACAACTCACCTCTTCATGGTCTATTTACTCTTGCTTAGACGCATGTCATTTCCCAACCTTTAGCAGAGAAAAGGCACCAGGAGCAGAGGAAAGAAAGTAGTTTGATCTCAATGAGAAGGGAGGGCTGGCAACTTAGAGCAATTCTGTAACGTACTGGTGTCAGCTATTGGGGGGCAAAAACTCCTATATAGCTCAGAAGCCTCAGAGGGTGCCAGTCAACTGAAGCACAGAATAGGAGCATAAGCTGCTAAGGATGACATCACCATTATGGCACAGGAAAACAAAATGTAATATTTCACCTAAGAAAAAAATCAAAGAAAGAGAACAGAATTTATTTAAAAATTCTTTCGAGACTATTTCAACGTTTAAAGGAGAAAGAATATGTATAGAGAAGAGATTTCCCTTTATTGAAAATCAATATTTGTAGAGGTTCTCATTTTTCAAAGTGCTTAAAAGTCATTTGTTTGGTTCAGATTTCTGATTTTTCCAGACTTTGGAATATTTGCAGAATATTTACCCCTAATCTGAAAACCTGAAATCCCAAATGTTCCAATTAGAAAAAAAAAAGCAGTTGCTCGGGATTTTTTAAATAAAAAATAAATAAATTTATTTACAATGGGATTATTTCTTGTTGTGAGAGGTTTCAGAGCATGCAGAAAAGTAGCTTTATTTTCCTGTTTACCAGCACCAGTCACCACCATTGTAGCATTATCTCCAAATCAAGTTTTATGAAGAGTCGTTCTCTTCCTCTGCCTTTATAATGTGCTCCCCATCTTGGACACTCCTATCAATCTCTCTTCCCTGAGTTTTTTGAAGCTGCCTCTGCTATTTTCCACACAGGATTATATCCCATTTTACTAGAACCACTGAAAGACAATACATTGAGCACCTGGGATGATAAGATTGAGGCACAAAAGTGGAATTACTTCGTCTTTGCCTTCAGGGTTCCTTAGTTTCAACTCTACTAGAAACTCCCATTAAAAGTATCTGGTCTGTAAAGAGAAAGAGAGACCACACACCCAACGGCCAAGCCATTGATCTAGCCAAGAAAAACAGCATGTGATAGAATTTCAAAATGCCTTCTTCCTCTGAGTTTCCTCCAAATAGATAAGGATGAATAATCGCTGGGAATTGTGTCTTGGAGCCAACAGATCTAAGAACTAACTAATTTGGAATTAGCTTCCTGAAGCAGCATCTCCCCAGTAGAAAAAGGATAAAAACATTAAATGGATACATCAAAATAATTTCCAGGAGAAGTAGTAGACAATAAAATGATTTTTTAAAAGTTTTGCTTCAATAGCAATACCGTATGTCCTTAGGGATGTATAACTGGGACATAGTTCACAGGAAGAGATTACAGGGAAAAAAATTAAGGAATGAAATGTCTTGAGGAAAAAACTCATAAAGGAAATATTTCTCCGGTCCTAAGTTCCTGGTCACAAAATATATCTTGAACAAAACCCTGGAAAAGATACTTTAATGCATATGGCAAAAGGGGCATGTTTCTTTAATTTACAAAGTGTTCTTATAATCTTATGAACTGTAGATGCAACCCAATAGAGTACTGAACAAAAGATATGAACCAGCCATTCACAGACCGAAAACAGTACAACTGCCAAGAAATATTTTAAAAGATGCTTAACCTCACTCATGATTAGGGAAATACAAAGCAAAATAATAAAAATTTTCAAAGTTTGAAATTACTCAGGTTAAAGAACTGAAAAAACAAGTATACTCCTACACTGTTGTAGAGAGTGAAAATTGCTTCAGACTTTCTAGAGTGCAACTAGAAAATATTTATCAAATTTTAAATTTTGCACAACATCCATATAATGTATTCTTCCCCTTGGCTTCCCCAAACAGATACTATGTAAATAGTTACCATATCGTACTGTTTAGGGAATAACGACAGGAAAAAAAAAAAAAAAACCCAAACCTCTGTACATGTTCAGTGCCATACCTTTTTTGGATTTTTTTTTTTTTTTTTTTTTTTTTTGAGACGGAGTCTCACTCAGTCTCCCAGGCTAGAGTGCAGTGGCGCGATCTCAGCTCACTGCACCCTCCACCTCTCAGGTTCAAGTGATTCTCCTGCCTCAGCCTTCTGAGTAGCTGGGATTACAGGCATGTGCCACCACACCAAGCTAATTTTTGTGTTTTTAGTAGAGACAGGGTTTCACCACGTTGGCCAGGCTGGTCTCGAACTCCTGACCTCAGGTGATCTGCCCACCTTGGCTGGGATCACAGGCATGAACCACTGCGCCCAACTGGCATATTTTTTTGAAATCTGGGATTAGTTGAATCCATGGATGTGTAACCCATGGATACCAAGAGCCAATTCTATTAGCCAACCATTTAGTCTGAAAATAATGACATAAAAGTAAAGGAAAGATAGGGCAACCTATAGTTCTTTTTCCTTTTAGTCCTTCCTTACTGTCAGTAAGCTGAAGATAATGAATGTTGGTTAGAACATGTGTGCATCAAGAAGCAAAATAAAAACAGTTGAATCCGTTTTGTGCAAAGTTCCCATTGCCCTAGTAAGAATGAAATATATACATATGTCCGAGCTAGGAAGTTCAAATTATGTAATTTGGGTGATTCTGCATGTAAGTTAATTGGTGTTATATTTGCATTTCAAACTGGTATTACACTACAGATAAACAAATTTATGCTAATAATTTAAAATTTGGGTTTTCCTTTACTTAGAACATTAAATGGCAAAGAACAAAATGTGGAGTTGAGATAGAGAAAACAGAAAAAGTTAATATTTTTTCCTCTGAGGAGAACAAGAGATACCATATTTTTATTTTGCACTGGGTCCCACAAATTATGTAGTTAGCCTTATCTGTACTGTTTGAACTTTGTATATATATGCCCTATTTTTGTATATTAAAAAATAGGTTTCTTTTTGCCTGCCCCACTCACTCCTTTAGTTTATGAACTTTATGCTACCTCTTACTTCAAATGATCACAGGTCTGCTTATTAATTTCAAAAAACAATTCAAAAACTGATAAGATCCAGAGGGAACTGGCAACCAAAAGACAACAGGTGCCCAAATGAAGAAACACTTTTAATAAACAAAGGCAATATTTCATGCTATTATTCCTGCTCTCCTTTCCTTCTGTGGGTAAACACTGTCCCTGATTTATAGCTCTGGAACCACAGTCAGCAAAATGAAATTAAGCAAGAATAATATGCCAGATTAAAAAACCCAAACCCAATTTTATGAACTCAATATGTGGCAGCTGCACTGTCAACATAGATATTTATTCTCTCAAAGGCCATAGATGCAAGGTCATCTACCCCACAAGGGATGCTTGCCTTGATGAGTGCATACACATCAACACAGGAATTGTGGATCCGTAGAGGTTATTTACAGGGATAACGTCTTTATAAGTTAGTAGAAAAAGAATTTCTCTTGTGGCATTTACTACCATGGTACCAATTTGATATCCCATAGTCTTAATAGAGACTAACACCTCTATTAAAATTGAAGAAGGTAACATTTTATATTTACTTATTTTGCTTTTAATATTATTAACCATATGTATTACTTTGAATTTCCAACAAATGTATTAGTCCTTAGTAACTAAAAATTCAATATGATTATACTGCAATGACTCTTACATACTTAGTTTTCTATTGGGCTGGGCGCGGTGGCTCACACCTGTAATTCCAACACTTTTTGAGGCTGAGGTGGGTGGATCACCTGAGATCAGGAGTTCGAGACCAGCCTGGCCAACATGGGGAAATCCCATCTCTACTAAAAATACAAAAATTAGCCAGGCATGATGGCAGGCACCTGTAATCCCAGCTACTCAGAAGGCTGAGGCGGAACAATTGCTTGAAACTGGGAGGCGAAGGTTGCAGTGAGCCGAGATCGTACCACTGCACTTCAGACTGGGCAACAAGAGCAAAACTCCATCTCGGGGAAAAAAAAAAAAGTTTTCTATCTGAAACATAGTCACATTTTGTGAAAATATTCTCAGATTTAAAACATTGGACGGTGCTACTAGGGGTTCAAGGTGTTGGAGTTTAGTGAAATAATCAAGTAAATGGAACAAGTAAATGAAAACTCTGGCAGGTATGTTAGAGTCAATTTGTATGAAAATTTTGACTCAAAATGCCTTGACAGTTTCAGTAATTTTAAAAATTGATTTTTCTTTTTCAAGAGGTTGAGAAGAGCAGTCAAATATACATTTTGGAAGTCTTGCCCAACAACCTATTAAAGAGAATATTCTGCATAAAACATTCTACAGAGAAGCCCATAACAGTGGCTGCTTCTGGAGAAGAGATCTGGTGGTTGGGGCAGAGGAGGGTGAGAAGCATGCTTTTCGATATATACCCTGTTGTACTTTTGGAATTTTGTACCACATGTATGTATGACCTAGTTTCAATAAATTAAATAATTTCTTTAAAATACAAATAATAACAACAACAAATTAGCCAGGTGTGGTGGCACATGCCTATAGTCCTGGCTACATAGGAGGCTAAGGTGGGAGGATGTTTTGAACCCAGGAGGTCAAGGCTACAGCGAGGCACGATTGCACCACTGCACTCCAGCCTGGGTGACAGAGAGAGACTCTGTCTCAAATAAATAAATAAATAAACAAACAAACACAATTCTTGTTTTGCGTGATGGGTTGCGTTATGACTAATTTTTAAAAGTATCACTGTCTGAAGTTGTCCAGTTAGCTTTATAGGCCTTTTTCAATGTGGACAGTTTTGGGGAGAAATGCAACTGAGGATACAAAACCACACATCTGTGAAAAACTCCTGCGGTAGCTCAATCAGTTTGGAACTAGGTACAAAATGTCCAAATGATGTCAGCTATTTAAAAGGTCAATGAATCAACAAATTAGAAACATTTATTTTGAAATGGGCTTTGGTAGAACCTCTTTTGGTAAAGCATTTCTGTTTTGATCTCTGGAACTTAGCATTTTTCCCTAATAATTTCTTCTTCACTACAAAAAGAGTCAAAGCCTTAAAGCTTGATGACCAGTACTTTTCTATTTCCACTCTCACCAGCACAAATTCTACAAAGATATGTTACTCTGGGAATAAATGTTCTCCCACATAAAGAAGAAATAAGCTACATAATCTGGTCCATATTCTTTTAATTCCACAGAAAATGATTCTTCATCTTTTGGTAGATAACAGACCCCTATCCAATTAGAATGAAAGCTAACAATATATTAATCATAATTTATATGTGTGCGTCCATTAATACATGGATTATATATGGAATATATATGGTTAATATATGGAATATAAAAGTGCACACACATATAAAAATTTCAAAAATGTCAAAGCTCGTCCTTGAACTCCTCAAGGCTCAAGAATCCCAGGTGAAAAGCATGGTTGTGAATCATCCCTCTTTGCTGAGGCTCCACACGCAGACATACCTGCCAGTGGACTAAATGAGTTATTACATTACTAACAGGCAAAAGGCTCACATTCGGCCTAAATGAGGGTACAAAGGGTCTTCAAGTGTAGTTGTACAATTATTTTTTAATTTTTATTTTTTGAGACAGAGTCTTGCTCTGTCACCCAGGCTGGAGTGCAGTGGCATGATCATGGCTCACTGCAGCCTCGACCTCCCAGGGCTTACGTGATCCTCCCAACCTCAGCCTCCCACAGCTACAAGCACATGCTACCATGCTGGGCTAATCTTTTGTGTGTGTTTCTTGTAGAGACGGGGTTTCACCATGTTGTCCAGGCTGATCTCAAACTCCTAGGCTCAAGAAATCTGCTCGCATCGCCCTCCCAAGGTGCTGGGATTACAGGAATGAGTCACCAAGCCTGGCTTTATACCTTTTTAAATAAGTGAATGCCTTTCAAGATGTTGTTCACAAAGTGGTGTACATCCCTGAGAACAGGTGTATCTCTTACTAAATCCAATATCGGATCATTTTACTACATTATCCCATTTTTAAGTTCTGTGTGCTTTTAATGGGAATTGTATATAGTGAAAGTTATTATAGAGCTTTTTTTCCTTTTTTAGAATATTTGCATTTGGCAATTCTATAAACTTTAAACAAAGCTAAGCATAGGCAAAAAACACCCTCCAAACAGATAAACTAAAACTCACAACAAATAGCGAAGGCTTAAAAATGAAAACCCGTTTCATTAAAACTTATTGGTAAGAGCTTCAGTACTTACTCCACAACTTTTAAAGAGATAGACACAGTATTGGACAGTGGAAAAGAGAAGGCAGTTATGGATGCACACACAAAAAAGAGAACTCGCTTCTCTAACTTCAGAAAAGATCACAATTCCACTGGATGGTTTCACTCAGACCAAAGCTTAAAGCATGTTCGGGGGAGGGCATGGCATAGAGGCAAAGGAAAGCAAAGGAGCAGAGCCTTCCACAATCAAATCTCTGGGATCTTCACAGACACCCAACAGCCAGAGGAGTGGAAGATTGACCATAGATCATGATGCAAATATCCACAAAAGAAATCTTCACAAAATTTTGTTACAGATCATAAAATAAGGTTTACATAGACGTTATAGGAAACAATTAGAGGCAAGATATGGATCTGTAAGAATATTTAATAAATTTCTGAAGCAAATGAGAGAAGCAACAAAAAAAATTTTTTTTTTTTTTTTTTTGGAGACGGAGTCTCGCTCTGTCGCCCAGGCTGGAGTGCTATGGCCGGATCTCAGCTCACTGCAAGCTCCGCCTCCCGGGTCTACGCCATTCTCCTGCCTCAGCCCCCCGAGTAGCTGGGACTACAGGCGCCCGCCACCTCGCCCAGCTAGTTTTTTGTATTTTTTAGTAGAGATGGGGTTTCACTGTGTTAGCCAGGATGGTCTCGATCTCCTGACCTCGTGATCCGCCCGTCTCGGCCTCCCAAAGTGCTGGGATTACAGGCTTGAGCCACCGCGCCCGGCCCGCAACAAAAAATTTTTACAATGCCAATCAATTCATGCAGCCAACACCATTGGGTAAAACACATTATTACTTACATCATGTTATTTCCCAAATCCACTATAAATGAAGGTAAGATAATACCTTTATAAAACTAATTTTAATTTTTTAAATCATGAAATAGCCAGGTTGCTGGTGGATTTAATGAATTTTAAATGTATGTACATTAAATATTATGAAACATGAAAAGTAAACAGACCAAGATTAAATATGTGCAGAAATTCTAACAGAGGGTTAATGTCTCAATCATATAAAGCATTCACATAAATTGGTCAATAAATGCCAATGTATTTAATTCATAAGAATAACATGTCCCAAAAGAGGACATGTTACATTGGGTATTTATAATCAGTTTAAAAAAAAATAGATAAGAAAACCTCAAGCATCCCAGTAATCAAAGAAACACACTTGCAGTAGCAATGCCTATTATATTGGACACACACAGAGCCAGTCACTAACCTATGATGGGTCAACTTAAAATTGTTCAAATTGACAATGGTGTGAAAGCAATAAGTATTCAGTAGAAACTATACTTCAAGTAGCCATACAACCATTCTGGTTTTCATTTTTAGTACAGTATTCAATGAATTTTATGAGATGTTCAACACTTTATTATAAAATAGGCTTTGTGTTAGATGATTTGGCCAAGTGTAGGCTAATGTAGGTGTTCTGAGTACATTCAAGGTGGGATAGGCTAAACTATGGTGTTCAGTAGGTTAGGTGTATTAAATGCATTACTGACATGATATTTTCAACTTACAATGGGTTTATCTCGATGCATACCCATCATAAGTTGAGGAGCATCTGTATATATAATGGTCACACTGGCCAAGGCCAGAAGCAATAAGCATGCTCAAATACTGTTGGTGGCAGAATAACAGCTACTGAAAATAAATGTGATCATATTTATCAAGAGTCATAAAAGTTCTTATGTACTTCAAACTAGTGATTCTTCTCCCAGGAATTTATTGTAGGTAAGTAATTCTTACAGTATAGTCTGGGGATAGTTGAGAGCTCCCACGATTCCTAGAGGATCCATGAATTCAGAACTTCATTCATAGTAACAGTAAAATTATTACCTGTCTTCTTTACTCTCATTCTCTCATAGGCATACAGTGAAATTTCCCAGGAGCTACAAATTGTGAAAGACACCGTTGCTCAGACTGTTAAGAGATGGTGGAATTTGGGGATGATCTTGCACTTTATTCTCACTCTTTCAATAACCATTCCACACAGGCAGCCTCTAATTAATAAAGTCTTGAACAAACCCCACAGATTCTGACTCTAAAGTACTGACTTCCATTATTACATAAATCTACCAGAAACTCTAATTTGGAAGTAGAATGTCTGTAGGAGAGAAGGACAAATTACACTAGGAAATTCAACACAGACTTGTAAGGAACAAACATATTATTCAATCATAACATCTTAGCACAGGGCAAGGACGCCAGCCAGGTGTATGCAGAAGTAAGCACAAAGGGGAATGGTGAATTATCAAAACCCACTGCTGAAGGGGTTCTCAGCTCTGGCTGTCCAGAGACTCATCTGAGGAGCTTTCAGAAGCTACTGATGAGGCTCCCTCTTCTAGAGATTTTGGCTTCAACAGTCTGTCAAAAGCCCTGGCATGGAAATCTTTTAAAAAGCTTCCCAGATACTTCTAATGTGAAACCAGTTTTAAGAACTACAACTATAAATTATGAAAGATACCAAAGAGTTCTTCTCCCCTTCCAAATAATATATTTTGATACAACATGAACTACTGCCCTATATTTTATTCTTTCCATTCACAGAATTTGTGGCTCACTCTTCTTTAATTTGCAAACCAAAAAGGGAGGAGGGGGACACTAGATTTTTCAATTCATAAGGCACATAAGAATCAATCAACATGAACTTTGACCACTTCTGTCAGCAAGGCAGGATTTAGGTAAAGGTATCTCTATTTTACAATAAGTGTCCTAGGAAGCTGGAGAGCTTTGCAAAATGTCATGCAGCAAAGTTGGGTTAAACCAAGAATAGACCAGAATCTCAGGCCAGACCATTCAACCACATCAACAACCTTTGGATGGTTTGTCTTGCGTTTATTGGTTTGGGCTAGACAGCTCAAAACATTGAGGTCAGTGAGATCAAATAGGGGCAAGACTAGGAATTCGGAGAAGCCAACTTAGTGACAGGATTTCCTGCTGCTTCATCCTCCGTGTCAGACCCTCTGCCCCAGTGACTGTGCCCTAACCTCTCACAGCAGCCCAGAGACGACTCAGGAGTGGAATTTGGCCCCATGAGAGCAGGAAAGTCCCATGACCACAGGGTTTTCTACACATAAAGAGCTTAACAGTATCCCCCAGTCCACACCACGAGTTCCTTCTGAAAGTCTCAAGTTCTTAAAGCTTTCCCAGCTAGAACTGCCTTTGCCTGGGGGAACCCGTTAAACCCCAGAGCGGATTTCTCCAGATGATGGCTGAACAACAAAAAACAAACCCAGACATTTGGAAACACAACATATGACAGGCTGAGTTCTCACCACGTCTGCCCAGGGGCCCAGCAAAGGAGAAGAACCCAGAGTGCCACACAACACAACCACAGAGTGAAGAAGCCCAGCCCCTTTTCTGTGGGCTCACTCCCTCGGGACAAGCCTGCCTCAAATGCTATCATTTGGTTAACTGTCCCCAATCCTTTAGGGATGCTGAAAAACAGCCTTGCTTCCCACATAAGAATTCAGAAGCAGATCTCTTTGTCCTTGGATGAAATGAGGCCCTTGGTGGAAATGGATCTCTTCTTGCTCTGCCCCTGTCCTCTAGCACGCTGGATCTTTCTTAGAGTATTTTTCAGTTTGTCTCGTATTTGTGTCTATGATTGTCTTCTCCACTAGATTGTAAACCACAGAAAGGCAAACATGGTGCATTTTGCACCTCCACCTGGTGGAAACAAGTATGTTTGCTGAATATGACAGAAGCTTCTTAGAGATTAAATGTTTAATGTGGCATCAATTACTGTTGAGGTGAGCGGCTACTGAGAAGGGCAGGCTGCTCAGTAGCTTAGCTGAGTGAGTGAGGGGGCCCAGTGTAAGAGAACAGTGCAGGGGAGAGAGTAGGGGTGAGGTGTCAACAGAGTCCTGGCTGGTGCACAGCCAAGGGAAACATTTCAGAAACTTTTAACAGCAGCTCCTCAAAGATGTGAGTGTTCACTCTACACTCCTGAAATGAACACCCAAAGTAGCGCCAGCTCAGAGAAAGCAGCTACTGGTTATAGCACTCTGCCAGCAGGCCCACCGTACAGCACATGGGCATTCCTAGCATTTGCCAGCCAAGCCTTGATCTGCTCAGACCCCCTGATCATCTTCTGAGAAATAGTGAAATCATTGTTTGGGGAGCAGGTAGAACTCTCAGTTATCAATAATGTAACAGAATGCCCATAAACACCAAGGACTTCATTGAGTCTGAGAGCTACAGGCAAAATACCTTCCAGGGGCCTGGAGGGTGAAACACCACCACCCACAATCTGTTTCCTTGAACAAAATTCATTTTTAATATGTGTCATTCAAATATGTCACTAGACAAATACATGTATGTAATTTTGCTGTGATAAATGTTACTCTGCCTAGTTATGAACAACTACCTTTATTTATCTTCTAGAAACATATTTAAGATCATCAGGCTAAATAAACACGCTTCACTAACAGAAAGATGAGCCACCACTCACCCCCTGGCCCCACACACACCACAAACAAAGATAAAATCAAATTATGTCCCTGCCATGGTACATATTTGGGTCTGGTGGAACATAATTAGAAAAGCCAGAGATGTTTTTGAGCATAATTCCAAAATGCAAACAGTAACATGTAGTATTTCCCCACTCTCCCACCCTTCACTAAAAAATAAAAAGATCCATTCTGACCTTGTAGAGCATACGTCCTTCTTTTTCTGTCTCTCAAAGGTCTCAGACATCCAGTGAATATCTATCCTTTATTTGATCAGCAAAATGTACCTTCATTGCCGTTCATTCCCTGTTCGTGTCTACCACTGAGTGGATCTCAGTCCACAGAGAGGAAACCGGTGCTGATGGTTCTCCAGGAAAGCTCAGGCAGTCTAAGGCAATAAGAAAACACTTCCTTTTTTTTTTTTTTTTTTTAACTTTAGTTAGCTCCTAATAACTTCACTCCCTTCCTTTCTGGATTTGAATCATTTTGCCACTCCATGGAAAAGCTTGAAGACACAGGAATGAGACCCTGGTGCAGACATAAGTCCAAGTCATCGGAGCAGGCTTCCGCTTGGTTTAAAAGAATCAGAACTGTGAGGAGAAAGACTAGAGAACCAGCCAACAGGATGTGTGTGGCTGGAGTTCCTGGCATGAAGTCTTGGCTTTCATGTTTATTTTTAGATATATTTTTCTTAGTCCTTTGATGCAAATTTCTGGCCTGAGAAGTAACCCTACAGTACAAGCTCCAAAGTTGCCAAAAGTAAGCTCGGGCTCCTGACTTGGGAGAATACAGGCCCCTTGGCTTTGAGGCTCTGGTTACTCCCGATGAGGGTATGGGTCTCAGTCCCTGTGCATTATCAGGCAGGCAAGGGGCTGCCTTGTCTGCAGGTGGGCCACGCAGTCCTAACTCAATACCCAAGCCCATTAAATATAAACCTGGAAAGCCTACCATTAATGCAAAAGTGAAACAACCTGAAATTGTTGGTATGGTGGATAAAGCCATACAATTTACCTGAGAACTTCTGGGATATCTGTGTTCTGAGATATTAATTTTTAAGTATTTGCTTTCATTTTTCTGACAGCTACAGACAGAAACATCAAGCCTATTTGAACAAGAGCAGGTGCCTCTGGAAGGTATATTATTCTAACAGCATTTTTAAAGCACCTTAGCAAAGGCTAAGCTGCTGTTGCTTCAAACAATCCTTATTCTCACTGTGGCTTGAAAGATTATTAATGGAAAAGGGATTTTCCCCTATTTACTCTAAAAAAAGTCAGTAAATAGAAGTAACTAAAAAGCTTTTTGGTTCCACAACTGTCAACATATCTGATAGAATCTTACAGAAAAATAAACATTCTGAAAATTAGGGAATAGAGACAGTCATAAACATATTTCTTCAACAGCATTCATTATTCTGATTAATATCCCTATTTACTAATGGCTTTTCTTAAGACAGAAATGTTAACTTTCTTATTTTTACCACTCAGTTTTGTATCTCATAAAGCATGAAATACATTTTCAGTCAGTTAACAATGTTTACTGAGGCCACAGACACATTTGAGGAGTAAATCTAATGTACCAATCATTATATCCAAGCAACAGCTCTCCATGACACGTTTTGCCCTGGTTGGAATAAAATCACAATAGTATGTCAAGAGGCTTCCAAATAACAATCACAGCTAAGAAATCACTTTTATTGTGACAAGAGTCAGACTACAAATTTAAAACATTGCCTTTATTTTTAATGGCTCTGTAATTTCATTATTGTCTTTAATTTTTAAGAACATACTTATAAATATGTGTTATTATTTTGAATATGCTCAAACATGGCTCACGGTAACAGGGAAATTTTTCCAGAATGGTGTTCATGCAATTGAACTACAGGTAAACAGGTGGTAAACGCAAGTTCAAGGGCCTCTCAGAAACATTTTTTATGGATTTAACCAAGAGCACCTCTCTAATCTACTTTCCTGAACACAGTGGACTTATCACCTCATTCAATTTCATGTATTTGAAATGTTCCATGTAAAGGTATCAAAACATGCCACAAACCTGAAATCATCCTCATACAAACACAACATCAGACAGAAAGCCAAGAAGAAAACCCAACAAAACCCTCACTGGTTTGTTCTAGCCATTGGAAACCCTCTTATACTCTCTGCGCTGAACAGAAATTCATGGACTTGGATAATAGATCAGTTTTGTATTTATTCTAAGAGCTACTATCAATCATAAAATACCTATAATCTTAGATCAACTATTAATATAATAACTGCTCTAAGCTCCCAAACTTACAGTTAACTGCTTTGCCATTTAACTTCCTTACTGAGGGTAGAAAATGCCACTAGTGTCAAAGAGTTTAAATGTAAATTATAATTGTCTTAAGAACTAAAAATGGTATTCTAAGACTTTTAAATCCATTTTCTTCTGTATGTAATTCGGAAACATACTGTCTCCAATATTTATCTCTCTCCATCTCTGCCTCCTTCCTGAAATGTTACTGGAAAATGAGATATTTTATACCCTGGTTAATATTTTTTATTAAGTTCTAACATTAAAGCAGTGTAAATGGAGAGAGGCATTATTTACCAAATCTGAATAAACTTAACATAATTCATTCAAGCTAAGAAAATATGACCTGGCTTTAAGATAGAGCAACCCAGCACCCTCAGATCTGACCAAAATTGGCAACTGAAACAGGGAAAGGGAGAAGGAAACCAGGTCATTTTCATTAGGAAAGATGTAGGGTACAAAAGAAAAAAAAGTGCCAAGCTGCTACCTCAGTTATATCTTAGGGAATATTTATTTTATTTGATAGATTTATAGAGACCATTGAGGAAATGCTTCTGATCACATTTATGATGATGATTTTTAAAAAATACTCTGAGTGTTGCCTATTTGACTTACAGCAGAATAGACAATATAAAGCAAGAGGTATTGGGGATGGAATTAAACAGGACTTCAAAACCTTACGTGTGGTTCTCTGAGGGCGCACCTGAGGAAGCCTAGGAAACTTGCCCTTGACCTGGAAAAGAAAAGGAATTCCCTAGCTTTGTGCTACCATTAAAGTCCCAAGTGCAAGATATAAAGTAGAGTATTTGCTCAGTCTATTAAAGGACTACTTTTTGACTGTGCTACCTGTTAGTGATTAGGGACCATAATTTTCAGTTAGAAGCAACTCAGAATCCTGATGGGAGTGTTCTAGCCTGCAGCCCCTATAAGTGACAGTAAGAGTACCTACAAGGAAACAAAGCCCAACATAAGAATGCCTGCCATGAAATGAGCCCACCAGGACATTCCTCAAAAGCAAACACTCAACTGAGATGAACATGCAAATTTAGACACAGGGCCTCTGATTCAGAGGCCTCTGATTCTCTAATTTTTACTATTTGGAACCTGTCACCGAACACTGAACTCTGAGCACCTTACCTACCTGATGGTGGAGGCCTTATCCAGTTGACCTTGCTGCTGTTTTCTTTTTATGTTTGCATGATATACATTTTAGTGGGGTTTTTTTTCTCTTTTTAAAAAAATTTCAATAGGCTTTTGGGGAATGGGTGGCATTTGGTTACATGAATAAGTTTTTTAGTGGTGACTTCTGAGATTTTCGTGCATCCATCACCTGAGCAGTGTACTCTGTACCCAGTGGTGGTCTTTTATCCCTCACCCTTCTCTCCCCTTTCCCCCAAGTCCCCAAAGTCTACTGTGTCATTCTTATGCCTTTGCATCCTCATAGCTTAGCTCCCATGTATGAGTGAGAACGTACGATGTTTGGTATCCTATTCCTGAGTTACTTCACTTAGGATAATGGTCTCCATTTCCACCCAGATTGCTACGAATGCCATGATTTTGTTACTTTTTATGGCTGAGTAGTATTCCATTATATATATATATATATATATATATATATATATATATATATCTCACAATTTCTTTATCCACTCATTGACTGATGGGCATTTGAGCTGGTTCCATATTTTTGGAATTGTAAATTGTGCTGCTGCAAACATGCATGTGCAAGTATCTTTTTTGTAAAATGACTTCTTTTCCTCTGGGTAGATACCCAGAGTTGGGATCGCTGGATCACATTTCTATTTTTGTTTGTTAAGGAATCTCCACACTGTTTTCCATAGTGGTTGTACTAGTTTACATTCCCACCATCTGATGCCTTCTGTCTGTGCTCTTACATTTCAGTGATGACTCAGGAGTCGGCCTGAATCCTGAATACGTAATTCTTCCCTGTATGGTTCTTTCCCTTTGATATTCGGGTGATCTAGATGACTTAGGCTTCTGCTGACAGTATGAGCTTGGGTTTAAATTTTGCTAACAGATACCAGCACAGGATGGATTTTACCAGAACAAGGATGGATTAATTTTACTAACCCTATTATCTGACATATCAAAGAACAGGCGTTCCAGTTATCAAATATTTTGCAAGCATATTAGCGCTATATATGCCATGTATAGATCACCGATATTCCAGTCATGCACCTAAAGTTATTTAATGATATATTATGCTCTGAGATTCTATGATTTTTATTTTCTGTCTGCTCTAAATGGAACAGAAGCCCCTACCCTGAGAGCAGAAGCATACAAATTTGTATGTATGTATAAACATACAAACATCTGAGTATACCCACATACATACATATACATGTACCTAACACATGGGAGATACTCTGTATATTATGAATAAACGAATAGACAATAAACAGAATTCAATCTTTTTTATTCAGAAGGTACTTTAGAGTTGTATAATTTTTTAGGATTATCATGTACTGTATGTGCACAAGTGTGCCCGTTAATGAAGTCCTGATTAACAGATTGCTAGATAATGGGGTTTACTGCATTTTCACTTTAGACAATTAAAACATTGATTGAGCATCTAATTCACACTCTACACTTAGTTGCATGAATAGGCAAATAAAATGAAACATCTGACTAATCTCTTACTTACTATGCGATTTCTGTCCCCACCCCGTAAAAGAGGTTAGACTAAAACCTATCCGCTCTTATCAACTCCAAATGTCTCTCTGAATGTTGTCCCCAGTACACTTAAGCCAATGGCAAGGGAGATCACAAATCATGCTCTGAGGTTACAGGTGAAGAGGTGGACCCACTGAACTGCAAAACAGGTGGCAAGGTTTTAGATAGCAAGGACAGCCCTCCATATCAATGTCCCTATTAAATATTTTTCCTCTAAGGGAAAGATCTGTAGAAAACAGTCCTAAAATGTACTCTGATACAACCTAACCAAGGGATCAAACTTAGCATCAACAGAGAAACCAGACATTATAATCCTCCTGATGTCCTTAGCATCACTTTTCACATTTTCTTGCCCAAAACGTTTGACTTGATCTAATCAAACCTTTAGCCTAATTTCCATTTATAGGAAACTCTGGGATAGAACTGCAAAAAAAGATACCATGAGAAAAACAAGCAGACAGATCTTGAATTTGGGAGAAACTGACCTGGCCTTTTTAACAAGTCAATGCCATGATGGGGCAGGGGGAAAGTAAGCGAGAAAAGGAGAGGCGGGGGAGAGAGAGAGAGAGAGAGACTTAGATATAACAATCAAATGTAAGACATGGCTCTTTATTGGAGACTGGTTTGAAACAAAGCTATAAAAGATATTTGTGAGATGATTAAGGACATTTGAAATACAGACTGCGTATTAGATAATATTAGGATATTATTAGTTTTATAGGTGAGATAATGGCATTAGGGTATGTAACAGGATATTCTAAGTTTTTTGAGATATATGCTGAATATTTAGGGAGAAATGTTATATGTCTATCATTTACAATAAAGTAGTTTACCAAACAAACAAACAAACAAAAAAAAAAAAAACAAGCAAAGCCGAAGCCAATATGGCTCTGCATTAACAACTGCTGAATTCGGTGGGGGTGAATGGGTGTTCATTGTACTATTCTTTTTGATTTTCTGTCTGTTTGAAATTTTTTTTAATAATAAGTTTGTTTTAATGTTCACAGGTAGCAACCTCTTAGAAGCTTCCTTCTCAGCACTAAGGGCTCCTAATTAAAATAAATTTTTAAAATATTTCCGCAAACCATCCTCTCTCAGCAATTTGAGTAAGTCATCACAGACAAAAGTGGTTATAATGACACACATCACAGTTAGAAATCATTTTTGTTCTGAAAACCAGTTTTCCAAACTCCCCTTTTGAAAAAGATTTTTCAGTTTACCTTTTAAAACGAAAGATCCAAAAAGTGGCTTATTTGCCTCAAGCTTCGTCCCTTTTAATTGACAGAAAATCTCTCCACATACACCTCATGCAAACCTACTTTCGATTTTCCTTCCTAAAACTAGCTTTTGTCTCTGAACTTTACAGAACGGTTGGAGCTCTTTAATATTTTCTAAGAGAAATATTTCAAACAAGTAACCTCACAATTTATTCACTACTGCCAAGAATAAAAGTAACAGGTTTCACCACCAAGGCCTTCCAAGGCTTTGCATGACTTTTAAGGCAAAGCATCACTCATTCACCTGCAGGTTGGCTCCCTTAATGCATCTGCCATTTGTTTGGCTCTGGAGGAAACTATTTGATTACACAAAATTCTTTTTAGATCAGGTTTAAAATCTTAGCCACACTGGGACCAGTGGCGAAGCCTGCAGCTTGATGGGTTAACACTTGGACATACTGAGCTAAGGACAAAGACAAGGAGCAGGTTAAAATCAGAAGCTTAAAGAACTGAAAAGAACGAGTCTAAAAGATGCAAGGCTTAGCTGGGCCTTTATAAGTGCTCTATTTGCCATGACTGCATATAAGATGATTTATTCCTCATACTTCTTGTAAATTAGTGCAATACTTTAAGGGGGTCTGGTAAGCATCGGTAAATGCAAAAGCTACTAGGACCAGTTGCATCCATCCACTGCTGTGCCACCTATGCATTTTGAAGTTGGCAAGTAACCAGACATCTTTATGTACCTCCATTTTTCATATCTTATTATAGGGCACATCATTTTTAAAAGCATTTAAATGAAGCAGATGTTAACCCCATTCATTCCACTTTCCCAGGGAACATGTCAATGATGATTTTTAAAATGCAAAAGAAAATGTCAAAGTATTTTGTTCCCTGGTTAAGAATACATCTGTGGAAAAGGAGGGAGAAAATACATAAAACACTCTATGGTCATTCAAGAAATAATTATAAGGTATGTCAAACTACAGAAAATTGAGCAAGCACTAAATTAAACAACAAAAAAAAGGATGTCTTGTGTCAAAATGGCTTTTTCACTCACTCATTTCAAAAACAAGTTTTGAAAATTAAATTCCATCTACCAGCTCAGAACAGAACACATTAAGGCTTGACTGTAATGCCATTATCCATGTGGCAGCTCCCTTTCTTTTCTGAAACTGCATTAATTGACAAAGAAGCCTTAGGGCTCACCTCCCATAGTGCCTTGAAGTCCTTCTGCTCAATGCGGAGCAGTTCACTGCTCTCCCTGGTAACGATGGTTGCATGGCGGGGTGTGTTGTCCAGAATGGACTCTCCAAAGGCCGTCCCAATTCCCAGGGTACAGATGGTCACGGCATCCTAAGGATCCCAAAAAACTAGTCATTAGAAAATTAAACATGTAATGGATAGGTGTTTTCTTTCCTTTAACTGAAGTATAATTTGTCCAAAGTAAAGCATCCAATTTAATCGTATAGTCCAACAAGTCTTGACAAATATATATACCGGTGTAATTACCACACAGATCAAGACAGAATATTTCTATCAACCCCAAAAGTCCCCTCGTGCCCCTTTCCAGGCAAGACCCTCAGACCACTTGTTCTGATTTCTGCCATGAAAAGATTTTGCCTGTTTTAGAACTTCATGGAAAAGAAGTCAGACGATATTCTCCTGTTTGTGCCTGGTTTCTTTTTCGCTCAACATAATGTCTGTAAGATTCATCCATGTTGGTGCATGGATCCATAAGTTCTTCCTTTTATTCATGAGTAGTTTCCCATAACGTAGGTGTGCTTCAATTTGCTTATCATCCTCCTACTGGTGGACATTTGGGTTGTTTCTACTTTGAGGATATTATGAATAAAGCTGCCAGCAGGAATCTTACCCTTTTATACAACTACTATCTGTTTTCAGAAAAGAGGAGAAATCTATTGAAGCTGAGCTCGGTGGTTGTTTTTTTTTAAGTTAGAGAGTGCAGTTACAATATTTCAATATGAAACTGGCACTGTCTGTCTTGACAAGATGAGGAAGCTGAGGGTCACAGTGCTGGATCTACACAGCCCCAGTTCACACAGTTGATAAGCAGTGGCCGGATTCTAACCAAATCTGACGATAAGATTACAAGATTTTTGTATCATGCTGCCTCCTGCAGCCACAGCAGAGTAAAAACAGCATCCGATGAAGTACAGTGTGACTAGTTTATAAAATGTCATGAATTGATGATTAAAAAGTTTCTTAAGGTGTACCAAAAAAAGTAATTTCCTCTCTGCATGCAACACTGGTGATAACGTTTGGATTTAATCCTAACTAGTTTCAAATAATGCAAATAGCCACTAAAATCACCTGGACATTAATTTTGTAAGGCATTATAAACTAAGGGAGACACACAAGGGTAATCCTCTGAGTTAGAAAGCCCAGTTTTCCTTTCATGCATCTAATATACGACAATAGGCAAATGTTATTAAGATCAAGTTAGTGACTCTGTAACCACATTACTAAGACAAATGCCCGTAAGAATTCAGTTCCTTCAACCATAGCAAATTGCTTCTGAACAGATATTACCATATAAAATTACGTTTGGGAAAATAAAATCAATAATATCTCAGAAAAGAACAAAAGATCAGGGAAGAAGTTAAGAAAAGCCTGCTAATAAATTTTCCAGAAAGGCAACTGCAAACAAATTCACTCAGGAAAATATCCCCAGAACTGAAATATCAGTAGTCAATGAGTTAGGTTTTTCTGAGCAATTTTTAAATGCTAGTAAACACATAAGATAGCTTATGATAAATCACAGACTTTCACAATTCTCTGGAATAGCAGGTTCCCTGACGTTCCCACTAGCCTATTTCATTTTTCTATTACCTGAACCCTTCGGAAAGAATTATTTTGCCTACTTTGTACTTTCCAGCATGTCTTAAAAACTTGAAATGGACCCTAAGTAATACCACTAACATCATCCACATATTTTACATACATATGGTTATTTGTGAAGTATAATGCAAAAGAACTAGGAATCTCTCAGTTATTCCTGAACTAGTTGTACAGTTTATGGATTAATCAGTCTTCTTTCTCACCTCCCATCCCCAACACGAGTAGTTTGTCACCAAACAGTACACAAAGAAATACAGAGGCTGGGAGACACAGGTGAGCCTGTCTTTCGCCAATAATCAACTCTTGTAATAAAGACGTAAGATTGGATTTGTTCTTGGATTTTCCCAGGAGATTTCGATCTGACTCATGCTTTATCACATACAACAAAATTTCATCACGGCAGTTCTGCCAACTGTACTCCTCATTGTATTTCTGTGTCAGGACCGCCTCTGTAAGCGGAAAACCACGCCAGGGAGTACCCAGCTGTAGTCATCAGCTCAAGCACTCTGGGCTCGTTTCAGGAATCAATTCTTCCACCAGAATTAAGTGTGGAATCAGCCCTTTCTAGATCTTCTCTTTCACAGTGGGTCCACTCAAATTTAAGGACAAGGAGTCACAAATTATAAGATATGATCTTAAAAGTATGCCTGGAAAACCTCACCTGAAAGGAGTATACTTCACAAGTTCAAACTTTACTTTCAGCAGATTTGGAGTATTTTTTAGGACAAATTTACTTAGAAATCTGAATGAATTTGGGAGGTATGGTTGGGCACTGGGATAATTGGGCACAGAGAAATAGAAGGTGCCAAGAAGAACATTTTCACCCTAAAGACTATTCACTATCTTTACAGTCTATGGGTGCTAGCCCTTATTTACATTTAAATCACGGGCAGGGCCTTGCAATGTGCTGAGACAGTAATTTTCAAATAAAGAAATTGACATCCAAATGTTCTCTCACTTAGCAGTACCAATATATGTTGCTCAGCATGTATGCTGAAAGGCAGGGTAAGAGTGGACAGAATGAATGTGAGTGGGTATAGAAGCAGCACTCTTAGATGTCAACACTAACATCTGACCAGATCTCCATGGGTCAGGATTCCAAGTCTGAAACCCTATAGATGGGCTTAATGCCTGCCTTTGCCTGCTGCTGAAAGTGTCTGTTTCTGGATGTAACATAACCATTTCTTTTATGCTTACACATACTGCTCATGTCTCAACACTTATTTAATAGGGACTATTCAAAAGAACACTTTTATTAATTTTCTGCTCATTTGCAGATTAATATTCAGTGATGCCATCTGAAAGAAGATGTTTACAGTAACACAGAGACTGAAGAAAGCAATCAGCACCTATGCAGGGAACATGAAATGATAACAGTGAAAGAATGTCCTATTTTGTGGTAAGATGGCAATTTGTTTTGAGAACTTTCAAAAGGGAAGTGAAGATTTAAAAACCTGACTTCAGTATGCGATGGTGGTTTAGCAGATGCTGCTGGAGCCCTGCCAGATTCCCCACTCACCCCTGAGGTCATCTGTAGCTTTCTGGATGGCTCTGTGCAGTGTGCCACTTCGAGCATCTGCACCCTCGCTCTGCCTGAGGGCAGAGTGCTGGGCAGTTAATGCCTTTAAGGGGCAATCATTGCCATGAGAGTGGTAGGACATGAGAGTGGGAAGATAAACACCCCAGCTTCCTTGCCCTTCACAGTTTCTCAGCGGGCCTCCTGAAGGAGTGAGCCCAGTTGCCTAGAGTGGAAACGCTCTTATTAGAACACTTTGATTGGCTTTCCTTTCTTCTTTGTCTCACTTTCCCACTCTGTTATCATACTTCCCAAGATCATCTCCAAAAAACCACTAGTAGCCAAATCCTTTTCTCCAGGTCTGCTTCTGGGGAAACCCAAAACACAGGGGTGGGTGAGCCAAGATGGCTGTGGGTCCTAAATTGCACTGAGACCTCTGGGGAGGTACCGGACCAAACCAGCATTCCCAAAGAGACTTCTGTAATAAGGACAGAGGCCAAAGTGTCACTTACCACTTGCATCAGACACACCGTAAGTGCAGTATGTTTTGGGTGACATATGGGAAGACTTCATTCTGTTAGGAAAACATACTGGGTTACCTGAGATCAATTCTACTAGATAACAAGGGCTGATGGGAACACACACACAAAATTGCCTCTGGCATATCACCGACATGCCATCTGGCTTTTTCCTCCAATCTGATCCAGCTATCTCATCTCTCAGTCCACTGGATCACTCCTTTTCCTCCTTCTAAAACACAGACATCCTTACTTAATCATCCACCCACTCTTAGTCCCACTGTGCAGCACCGAGCATGCTGATCTGTATGTGTGTGAGCGAGGACTGGGCCACACACTGGCCAAGTGTCTCAATGACGATGTCTCATTTGTTCCTCACAACAGGTGAATGAGATAATGTATTTAAACTGCTTTGCATAGTGCCTGACTCAAAACACATGCTTAATAAATTGTGGACACTCATACTAACACAATCCAACAATATCAATAGTACTATTGCTATTTTATAAGTTAAGCAAATCAGGCTCAAGGATATTCAGTGACTTGCCCAAGATGATGGCTAGTAAGTAGAAGAGCTGAGACTAGAACCTAGTCCGTCTAATGATCTACCCACATTCTTCTTAGATTGTCCTAGGAAGTATAAGTACCTCTTGGCCAAGGTTCAGTTAAGGTACCAATTTAATTCATATTGATTCTTACTTCAGTCAGCCAATCTGCATATTTATTGAATACCAAATAAGTCCAAATCATTAGGAAAATATAAAACATTTGGCATTGCTCCTCCTCTAATCCTCCAATTCCAATATTGAGGTCCACTTGATCCTCCTTAGAGGATCAAATCCATCCCAGGCAATCCTCTTATTCATTAGGGGAAATTTAAACAATCACAAATGGGTAATTAAGAACTGAATTGAATCACTCATGCCTGTTATCCCAGCACCTGCTGGAGGGGAGGTGAGAGACTTGCTTGAAGCCAGGAATTTAAGACCAGCCTGGGCAACATAGCAAGACCCCCATCTCTAAAAAAAATAAAAAATTAGCCAGGCCTGGTGGTGTTTGCCTATGGTCCCAGCTACTCATGAGGGTGAGGCAGGAGGATCCCTTAATTCCAGGAGCTCAAAGTTACAATGGGCTATGATCCCACCATTGCATTCCAGCCTGGGAGTCACAGCAAGACTCTGTCTCTAAAAAAATAAAATAAAATCAGCATTTCTGCTTTTCCCACTCTGATCCTGTGCCCCAGTTCTAATAACCGAGTTCTGACCCTGGTTGGAGAAACTGAGTTTCTGTCTTTCAGAGTCTCTGCCTCGCTAACCTGCCAGGTACCCTAATTCTTATCAAAGTCACAGTATCTTGTCCTGACAGCCCTTCCTGGGTCCCAGTTCCTCTCTGGCAGTCCTTCTGTGGCCAGACCTCTTAGGCAGCCTGCCCGCTGCCCATCTCCACCGCTGGGCCTGCTTTTGACTGCCGCCCATCAGCAGGCCAAGCCTTATCATGCTACCCCTGGTTAGACCAGCCTCGGCCCTCCCCACACTAACCTGGGGGCTGTGTTACACCACCTTCCTGCTTCCTCTGCCCCTCCTGCCCAGCACTGCCTGAACATGCCTTGGAGACATTTCCCACCTCCATCATGGATGCCCCCCAGATTCCAGGTTCTCCTCCTTTACCCAGCCGGGCACCAGCTGAAGTAAGTCATGAGCACTGTCTTGGCACAGTGTTTTCAGTGGGATATGCAGGGCCCAGTTAACTTCACTCATAAAAGCTTGCATTAGGTAAGTTAATAAAGATGGCGATGAAGCCGCCCATGCTGGAAGGCAGGGCATCAGGCAAAGGACTCCCACGTGGAGGCTAACCACGGTCAGAACACACAATGCTCAGCAGGGAAAATCCCCCAGAAGCAGCACAGTAGAACAGCCAGGGGCCTTGGTAGACTTAATTCAAAACTTATCTCTGCCAATGACCGACCTGTGGACTTTGGCAAATGTTCCCCAGAGCCTCAGTATCCTCATTTGTAAAATGGGCACAAGTTTTCTTGTAAGATCATTAGCAGTATTAAATAGAAATAAAGTAGTATACAGAATCCATATAGTGCTGTTTAGTTTCTGGCACATAATAGGTGCTCCATAAACAATGGAAATTATTATTTCTAACTTAGTCACATACATGTATGGGTTATCCATATTTCTAAAAAGCAAAGCGGTTTTTTTCTATCATTTAAATAATAGAGAATCTCTATATTCATTTCGTTAATCTTCAACTAATGATGGCTTTCAACACTTAAATTCCAAGTTTCTCTGTCCCCTAGTCTGGATGTCAAGTGGATTGAATGATCTGCAAAACACTTCAGCTCTCTGGGGGAGCTTGTATTCAAAGGAGCCCTTCTGACAAACCCTGCTGTAAATCAAAGAATCCTTTTGTACTGCAACTAATCACCCCTTAATTTATCCGCTTTGTGTGTCTGAGTTATGGTACACTGGGTTTTTTAAAGCAGGCATTCTCATATGAGGCATTTTATTTGTTTCATTATAAATATAGTAAACAGTATGGAAATGGGAATGGTGTTAAGAAAGCCAATGGTTATGTGTCACTGATAACTAAGATTGGTAGCCAAGCTAAGGTACTTGTGCCTTGCAAATAAATAATGTCTATAAGCATCAGCTGAAATCCAACTTACACAAGTTATAGGTATTCTGATGGAATTTAAAATAGCTAACAATCAATTAAACAGACATAAGAATTCTCTGTGGTAAGTACATCAAGATTTTCTAAAAATTGTACTGTAACTTCAAGGG
The DNA here is from genome assembly GCF_049350105.2 of Macaca mulatta. NCBI lineage: Eukaryota > Metazoa > Chordata > Mammalia > Primates > Cercopithecidae > Macaca > Macaca mulatta. The sequence continues at coordinate 77,711,126 of NC_133417.1, read as the reverse complement.
CTATCAGATCATCTTATTATGCACATTTAACTCACTTCCATATTCATGGATCAAGAAGAGTTCATTGTCTCATGGCAAATTTATTGTTTTGGACATATACTGAGTTAACACCAAGGGAAAAATAATTGGTCCTTTAAATGTGTGGAGACAGAAACATATTTTTTTCTTTCTTAGAGACGAGGTCTTGTGTTGCCCAGGCTGGACTGCAGTGGCTATTCACAGGTGTGAACATAAATTCTTACAAGGCAAATGTTTTTATAAGTTTTATTTTAGGCCTATAGGCAACGCTTGCCATTAAGTTTCACAGCACCTGGGATTATTTCACGAACTTGAATTTAGTCCTGGAATTTACTGAGTGCTCCAAGTCATCTAAAGTAATAAAATTAAATGGAACCCAATCTCTTAATTTTTCAAGATGTTAGATTGTATGTGCTGTCAGAAGCATTTCCTGCCAAAGCAAGAGGGCAAAATACTTCTCAGGCAAATGTGTTTTCTAACAAACAGCAAAGACAAGAGTTGTTGCATTTAGAACACTTCCCTGGAATCAGTACGTTCAACAGAGCTTAACAAGACCGGGCAAGCCCGCCGCAGGAAGATTTGATGAGAATGGACTAGCATTAGCATTCTGGTAACTGAATCAGGGAGGCCAGCCTCATTTCAGTGGAGAGCCAGTCTGTCCAGCATTGTGACGCAGTTTTGCATCCAACCACCCAAACAAAGAATTACATGGCAACAAAACTAAATACAGGATGCAGGATGCTCAATAAACTCCCAATCAGCTCCTAACAAATAGCCTGACCTGAGCATAGACAAGTAGGAAGAGATTACAAACAACTGCTGTGGACTTGGCACTTTTCACGTTTTATGGGCTCAATAAATGTGCTCAGAAAAAAATGTTTCCAATGATGGCAGTGTTCTCTGTTTGAAAATAATGGAGTGAAATGAGCGAATAGAAGAATCAGAGAGGCAAAGAGAGAAAGACAGACAAAGGTAGAGAGATCCACATTACAGTGAAACACACGTGTTCTTCAAAATTTGTAAACAAAAATGCAATGCTTAAAAACATATTTGTTACTGTAGAAGGAAAAAAGAGAAGGCAAATAAAAGCATATTATTTTACTTTATGGAGAAAACTAGTATGAGATTTTTTTCTGAAATTGAGCTAAAATGTGCCAGATAATTTCACAGTGACAGATGAAGGGATGAAATTAAGTGATGACCAAGGCCAAGTGCAGCCCGGATTCTCTGATCCATGAAATGGCTGAACAATATTGTTAAACTTCTACTGTTTCAAATCCCAAGTACATTTCCTGCATTTTCTATTCTGGCACTGCCCTCTTGTGATAAAACAACAGCATTGCAGTCATTGTAACCAACTTTTCCTGAAATGGTAATTTCAAAAAGCACAGACCCTCTGGCTCTATCCCAGGCTTTGTACTAAGTGCTTTGCATACATCGGCTCATTTCAGATAACAGCTATTATCCCCAATTTACAGGTAATCTAACTGTGAATACCCACAGCCAATTAAGTGGCAATAGAATTTCAAAGGAGTTCTGAATTTAACCACCGTGGGTTGCATTAGGCAAATACTAAAGCTTTAAATAAGCATCTGTGATAGAAATGTAAAAGTTTTAAAGAATTAATAAACCATCCATTTTCTATCTTGCAATATAAACTTTATTCTGTCAGCAGTCATCAGAAATTCTTCTTTCCTATGACTGGAAAAGGCTTTTTACTTTTTGGGATGTAAAGATTAATTTAAAATCTTATATATATCTAGGATTTTGATACTTACTATGCCAAAAAAGCTCCTCACTTATAAAATCTGCAGGAAAAAACAGGACCTTCTCTCTCCCTTTCTTTCTGTCTCTGAAGTAAACACACACACACACACACACATACACACACACACACACACACACATACACACACACACACAGAGCTGGATAATATCTGATACAGTGAGATTTATAACTATTTATTGTTTTTAAGCTTGTTATTTATTGCTTATAACTTGTCCCAATGTTCATCTCTAATTCTAAATCGATTAAAATATTACTGAGAAAAAATACACCCATAGTATTATTCATTCTAGTGGGAATGTAAAATATCTGACTTTTAGCCCTATGTAACTTTCAGGTTACATAGGCGCCAAGACAGGAGAGGATCTTGTGCAGGTGAGTGCAGCAGTGGGGATCTGGAGGTAGATGGGTCCTGGTTAGGCTCAGGTAAGAGACTGTAGGTGCGGACAGATATTATTGGTGAAATGGAAGGATTAATCCCTGATGGAAGCCAAGTGGATGCTCCCAGTGGAAATCTATGTGAACGTGTCAGCCAGGTTGGGACACCTTAGAAGGATGAAGTGGTCTGTGGGCAGTCCCCTTCTGGGTGCTCTTTTTCTTGGGTTAAGATGAAGAATGGCCAAGGTAGGAAGGGTGTCTGAGCAAATGGGAGAGATGCCTCTGACAATTACACATAGTGGTAAGAGTGTTGCAGTAGGTTTCATTTTATATAGAGTAGTGGAATAAATATAATTTATAGAAAGATAATTACAAGGATTTGTCAGCCTCTAAAAGTTTCTGAAAGTAATAGGGACAGAATAATCTATGCATTTCCTAGAATTCTTAGGACAAACATGTTTTCAAGGCAGTAACAAAAGAAATGAAAGCAACGCAGCCCCAGCTCCCCAGAAGGCAGAGCCCACCGTTCCTCCCATCCAGGCACTATTGTCTCCCCTCCAGTCGCTTGAAACCTTAAATTAGGGAAACTTGACTGAGAGGAAAACAGAAAGGAGAAGCAGCATGTGGCTGTGGCCTGCCTGGAAAGGGCTGACTATGAGAGGGGAAAGGAGTGGGTTTCCCTGCTCAGCAGGAATCCATGCCACTATCTGATGCTTCCTGAGCCCAGAGAAGACCCGCAGGGAAAGGCCCAGTCAGCCTGCAGCTCACGCCTCCTGCAATGGCCAACTTCTGGCCATTCTGGTGGGTGGGCTGACCAGGGGTGACCCTGGAAGGTGAGTCATTTCAGTCCTACAGCCGGATAGCTTTTTTCTCCATCCTCCCTTCATAAGAGAGGGCCTGAAGTATACATCAGCACTCATCGAAAAGTCTGTAGTTAATACTTCTCTCAAATATAGAATCATGACTTTTTAAAAAATAATTTTAGGCTTCAGCGATCTGGGGGCAGAAGAGGATCTCCGTTACCCCTCTCCACCCCGCCACGGACACTGGAGGAGCTTGCGAGCAGGTGCCCTTTGGGAGCAGATGCCTTGCAGGCTTTGCAGATTCTCCAGGAAATGACTGCACGCACTGCCTAAAGCACAGGAGAGCAGGGGCGGAATGCTGGATGGGCTCAGGAGGCCACAGGTACTCCCCGTTCCCAGGCTCACCACTGCATCATCCTGAGCAGACACTTGGGCATCAGGCACTGAGCAAGAAACAGCACAGCTATTTCCTAAACAGGGTGGGCTCACACCAAAGAAAGTTCCTGAAATGCTCTGTAAATGAACAGTTTCTACTACATGCTCTGGGGATATCGCTGATGAAAAATAAGTAGGACCCTCAACCCGGCATTCAAAAACTCAGGAAGAATCTGCTAAACCAATCACATAGAAGAAGCTGTGTGTTTTTTAACCTAGTCAGCAAAAAATATAAGGGAATGACAAGAAGGGAGAATAAGTAATATTAACTTGAAACAGGAAGGCAATATGAATTTGAGTCAAATAGAATAGTTACACCCTATGTATTCTTGAAATTTATATACAGATATATCTTTCTACCACCATATAAAAGAAAGAGGTTGATTTTTTTTTTCAGAAAAAATTCCATCAAATCATTCATACTGATACAGTTTGGCTGTGTCCCCACCCAAATCTCACCTTGAATTGTAACTCCCACAATTCCCACATGTCATGGGAGGAACCAGTGGAAAGAAATTGAATTATAGGGGTGGGTCTTTTCTGCATTGTTCTCATGATAGTGAATGAGTCTCATGAGATGTGATGGTTTTAAAAATAGGAGTTTTCCTGCATAAACTCTTTGTCTGCTGCCATCCACATAAGATGTGACTTGCTCCTCCTTGCCTTCCACCATGATTGTGAGGTCTCCCTAGCCACATGGAACTGTAAGTCCAGTAAACCTCTTTCTTTTGTAAATTGCCCAGTCTCAGGTATGTCTTTATCAGCAGCATGAGAATGAACTAATAGAGTACATTGGTACCACTGGAGTGGGGTGCTGCTAAAAAGATACCTGAAAATGTGGAAGCGACTTTGGAACTAGGTAACAGGCAGAGGATGGAACAGTTTGGAGGGCTCAGAAAAAGACACAAAAATGTGGGAAAGTTTGGAACTCCCTAGAGACTTGTTGAATGGCTTTGACCAAAATGCTGATTAATGATATGGACAAATCCAGGCTGAGGTGGTCTCAGATGGAGATGAGGAACTTGTTGGGAACTGGAGCAAAGGTGGCTCTTACTATGTTTTAGCAAAGACACTGGTGGCATCTGCCAGATTTAGGGTATCTGGCAGAAGAAATTTCTACACAGCAAAGCATTCAAGAGTTGACTTGGGTGCTGTTAAAGGCATTCAGTTTTATAAGGGAAGCAGAGCATAAAAGTTTGGAAAATTTGCAGCCTGACAATGTGATAGAAAATAAAATCCCATTTTCTGAGAAGAAATTCAAGCCAGCTACAGAAATTTGCATAAGCAACAAGGAGCCAAATGTTACTCCCCAAGACAATGGGGAAAATGTCTCCAGGGCATGTCAGAAGTCTTCATGGCAGCCCCTCCCATCACAGGCTCAGAGGCCTAGGAGGAAAAAATGGTTTAATGGGCCAAGCTCAGGGTACTGGTGCTATGTGCAGCCTAGGAACTTGGTGCCCTGCAGCCTAGCCACTCCAGCTATGACTAAAAGGGGCCAAGGTACAGTTCAGGCCATGGCTTCAGAGGGTGCAAGCCCCAAGCCTTGGCAGCTTCCATGTGGTGTTGAACCTGCAGGTGTACAGAAGTCAAGAATTGAGGTTTGGGAACCTCTACCTAGATTTCAGAGAATGTATGGAAATACCTGGAAGTCCAGGCAGAAGTTTGCTGCAGGGGCGAGGCTTTCATGGAGAACCTCTGCTAGGGCAGTGCAGAAGGGAAATGTGGGGTTGGAGCCCCACACAGAGTCCCTACTGGGGCACCACCTAGTGGAGCTGTGAAAAAAGGTCCATCATCCTCCAGATCCCAGAATGGTAGATCCACTGACAGCTTGCACTTTGCACCTGGAAAAGCCGCATACACTCAATGCCAGCCCATGAAAGCAACCAGAAGGGAGGCTATACTCTGCAAAGTCACAGGGACCGAGCTGCCCAAGACGATGGGAACCCGCCTCCCACCTCTTGCATCAGCGTGACGTGAATGTGAGACATGGAGTCCAAGGAGATCATTTTGGAGCTTTAAGATTTGACTGCCCTGCTGGATTTCGGACTGGGACCTGTAGCCTTTTTTTGGCCAATTTCTCCCATTTGGAATGGCTGTATTTAACCAATGCCTGTACCCCCATTGTATTTAGGAAGTAACTAAGTTGCTTTTAATTTTACACACGCGTAGGCGGAAAGGACTTGCCTTGTCTCAGATAAGACATTGGACTGTGGACTTTTGAGTTAATGCTGAAATGAATTAAGACTTTGGGGGACTGTTGAGAAGGCATGATTGGTTTTGAAATGTGAGGACATGAGATTTGGCAGTGGTCAGGGATGGAATGATATGGTTTGGCTGTGTCCTCACCTAAATCTCATCTTGAATTATAACTCCCACAATTCCCATGTGTTGCAGGAGGAACCCAGTGGAAGGTAATTGAATTATGGGTGTGGGTCTTTCCTGCGCTGTTCTCTGACAGTGAATAAATCTCACAAAGATCTGATGGTTTTAAAAATGGGAGTTTCCCTGCACAAGTTCTCTTTGCCTGCTGCCATCCATGTAAGATGTGACTTGCTCGTCCTTGCCTTCTGCCATGATTGGGAGGTCTCTCCAGCCATGTGAAACTATAAGTCTAATAAACTTATTTCTTTTGTAAATTGCCCCAGTCTCAGGTATGCCTTTCTCAGCAGCATGAAAAGGGACTAATATACATACCTAATAAACATATAGCATAAAATACTATTGCAGAATCTGGGAAAGGTGGTCTCCCTCATGTATTCCCATTTCCATTAGTAGCATCACTGTCCACCTCTTCACCCAAGTCAGGAGACTCCCTTTCTCTCTACACCTCCACATCCCATCACCGTCAGTTCTAACCATTTTGCCTCCATCTTGTGCACTGTGTACCTCACTTTCCCTCCCTATCAACTACACTTATCTATCCTACCCTCTAATCCGGAAGCCCTTTGGAGGGAGGGCCTCACCCCTTTCAATGTGCATCACCAGATCAAAGAGAGGGTGGGAGGAGGAATGCCCCCAATAGCACCTGGGCAGTGGGCTTAGAGGGAAGGGCTGTGGAGCTGAGAGCTGCATCAGACACCCAGGTGCAAGTTGGAGAAGCTGCAAGGCAAAAGCTCCTCCCTGCATTCCTTATTCCTTAACAGCTGGCTCGGCCCCCACCTCTCTTCCTTCCCCTTCTGGTCCTTCTGGGTGGCACCTATACAACCATGATGGGCAAGCATTGAGCCCCAGAATCACAAAGAACTGGCCCAGACATCCAGCAGCTTTGTGACCTTGGGCAAGCTGTTGAATATCTGGCCTCTAAAATGAGACAAACCACAGCACTAAGGGGAGGGGAGTGTGGTGAGTGCCTGTGGGATAACGCTTGTGACACACTGGGCACAGAGCTTCCTGTCATAGGCGCCCCATTGCCAGCAGCCACTCCCACTCTTCTTCCATCATCCTGGCTCACACCCCACTAAGGGGCTAAAACCTAGTGCTAAGTTTGGGAATTTGTCACTACATCCCTCTGGCTCTCAGGTGAGAAGGCAGACGTGCAGGGCAGCAAGGGGCAGGCTGGCAAGAAACTCTGCTCTGTCCTCCCTGAAAGACTTGACTCTGTGCCATCACCTCTTTTCTCTTTCCTCAGTTTTCTCTTAGACTCTCATAACTTTTCTTCCTTCACTTTTACCATCCTCCTCACACCTCTGTTCACATGTGTGCGCCCAGCAGAAGAACATGCAATTTGGAGGACGTCAGACCTGAATTCAAATCTCAGTTTGCCCACGTACACATGTGTGGCCCTGGGAAACCTGCACCTAAGTCACTGAGCCTTGTTTTCAAGCCTTTGGTAAAACAGGACACAAATGCCTAAAGATTAGTTCAGTTAATGTCCATGGAACCCCTCACACGAGCCACACAAGGAGGGCACTCAGCAATGATTGTTTCTGGTCTCTAGGGGTAGGAATGGTCTCTCCTTGCTCCTCACCCATGGCCTTCACCCAACCCCATTTCCCCCCTCATTGGGGTCTATTATGGTTAATTGTATGTGTCAACTTAGCTAGACAATAATGGCCAGTAGTTTGGTTAAATACTAACCTAGATGTTGCTGTAAAGATACTTTTTAGATGTGATTAACGTTTACAATCAGTAGACCTTAAAGTAGATCACCCTCCATGATGTGCGTGTGCCTCATCTACTCACTGAAAGCCTAAGAGCAAACAGGTTTTCCTTGAGGTTTCCCAAAGAAGAAGGAATTCTGCTTCTGCCAATAACTCTTACCTGAATCTCCAGCCTGCCAGCTCTAGACTTCAGACCTGCCAGCCCCCGAAATCATGTGAGTCAGTTCCTAAAAAAAAACCTGTCTCTCTCTCTCCATCTCTATCTCTTAGTGCTTCTGTTCCTCCAAAGAACCCTGACTTGTATGGGGCACTACTCGGCCATGTTAAACAATCCCCCTGATTTACCACATTGCTAGTGGGCAGACACCCAGAGCCATCAAAAGGCCAGCATGGGTAGATATGGCAGTTTTGTTTCTCCCTTGCAAGCATCTTGGCATGGAAGGGGACTCTGCCATCTTGGTCATTCTCCTTAGCTTCTTTCTCCCATGTGGCTGGACCATGTCCAGCCCTCAGAACTGGCTGGAAGGCTGGGCCCTGTTTATCTCAGGCTGTACTCTAGAGGGCTAGAGGGTATAGGGGTCAATGAGCTTTCTCTTCCTTTTATTTTAGTGACACAAATCCATCCAGAAAACTCTGGTTGAACATTGTGGGATGAAATACATAAAGGAAGTAGTAAGCCGGCTTTGGTATTAAATTAAATATTCCTAACAACTAAAAGAAGACCAAGCCCAGCTTAGGAAAGTTCTCTGCATTGGTTTTACAGAGTTCTCTGCATTACAGATAAATCTAAAATTAAAACTTTAGTTAAAATTGTTAAATCTGTAGCTAATAACCCTGCTAGGATGCCATGGTGAGAGATAACTGGTCAAGGGCAATATTCCTGAAACCCCTGGCCAGATACTATTTTAATACCATCAAAATATCAGCCAGCTTTCACATCTGGTGTGTCAGCACATAAGAGCTGGTGTTATTTATCATCCCCTTAGGCACATCTGCTCTTCCTTTTCTGATTCGGCTTCTCTCTCCTTCCTGAGATTTCCTCTTCTTTCTTTTCTCCTCCTTAAGTCTCATCTTACTTCCCATTCTTCTCTTTTGTCACATTTCTCTTTTTAGCTTCTCCACTCTCTCCATTATCACTCATTCAGGACCCACTCTAGCTGCAGGAGGAACTGAGCAGAATGATCCCTGTCCCCAGGGCACATCTATGCAGGTGAAACCTGGGGAAGGGAAGTACCAGGAGCGGCTCTGAGTAAAAAGGCCCAGAGAGTTCCCACCAGAACAGCACCCACAAGGTAGGAGATATGCAGAGAGGAAGGACACGGGGTAATCTGAAAGGATGACAAAAGGCAGGGAGAGAGGGAAGTTGCATGTTGCATCATGTTTCTTAAGAGTCAAATGGTGGAGAGCAGTGGCGAAGAGCATCTGTTCAGGTGCCTGACTACTTGGGTTTTAATCTTGGTTTCTCTAATTTCTAGATATAATACTTGAGGTAAGTTATTTAACCACTTGGGGACTTCGTTTTCTCATCTGCAAAATGAGAACAGTAATACGACCTACCTCATGGTTGACTTGAGGATTAAAGAAGTAAATAAATACCTGTTAAGTGCTTGGAACACTGCCAAGTAAACATCCACGAAGGATTGGATAAATTATATATGGATAAATATCTTGGTTATACTGGATACGGCAAATATCCAAGAAATGCTAGCTGTTCTCCTTCCCATTCGAAACCGAGGCAGCTTACCAGAATCAAAACCCACCTCTCACCTTGACTCTCTCTGAAATCCAAGAGAAAGCCAACCTCGTGAGAGACAGGAAGAGGAAAAGTACCATCAAAGTTGGGAAGCACAGGTTCCACGCTGTGTCTAATGGAATTTTCATGCACTGATGCACAGAAAGAGTATACTATGGATTACACAGGATTTGGACACTGGCCTGAGAATTTAACCATCCATTACAATGGGTATCACCCAGGAAACTACATTGCAAATTGCAAATGCCCACCTTACCAGCAATCTTTTGGGACACCACTCCATTTTTAAGATAGGGACTGCCCACAACTTCAATACGCATACAAGTTCCTAAAAAATTTAAACTTCAAATTTGGTGTGTCATGAATTTTTCTCACATTTGAAGTGTGCTACCTATGAAAAAGGCTCCAAAACATTGTCTTAAATATGATACTTGGCAGAAAGTTACTTGTCCCTTTAACTAATTCTTTAATTTTTTTCAGTAATTCTTTCAGATTTTACAATGAACTAATTCTCTTCAGTTTTTGTTTTTTCTGAATTCTGAATATGTGGAAATAACACTTGGAACATTTTCATAGTGACACCTGATGGTGGCCTTTTATGGGTCATACTTTTCAGACTCGAGATTCTTGGCTCTAAACAGTGAGGTTGTGTACATTTTGGCCACATGTCTTAATGATAGAGCAAGAGTCACTGCAGATGTGAAAGAAGGCCCTGGGTTTGACTTTAAATATTCATATATTTTTTCTTTTTTTAATATTTTTCTTTCTTTTTTAATTTTGTTTTTGTTTTTTAAATATTCATACATTTTGTGAACAGAAAAAAGAATGAGTTTCATCTACTAGGATGCCAAACTCCTCAGAGGTGACTAATGAAAATAAAGCCAGCGCTGTACTTTAGAAGGAAAACAATATTATTAGCCTTCCACATTTGCAAAGACAAGGCAGAGAAATAGAGATTTTAGGGGGACTGCATCAACCGTATTTCCCTTGCATCACCAGAGCTCCTACAAGGCCGATGAGGGGATCACTTCTAGGCCAAAGAAAATTCAAGATACAATGATGGAGAAAGGATCCAAGAGGAAACATAGGAAGACTTCTTCTCCTTCCCCTTCACTCACATTTCACCCTACACAGCAATTTGTGTCACATTGCAATTCCTTGCATTTCCAAATAGACTATAAGCTCCTAGAAAGCATCCAATGTGTTCTTGCATTTCATGTTTTGACACCTGGCATCATACTCAAATCAGAGAAGACATTCAATAGGTGTTTGTTGAGTAACTTAATAAAGGAATCAAACAAACACTGCCAAACCCCTTATTGTAGGAAAGAAGAAATGGACTTGAAAATGTAATTGTAATGGCATAAAAGACACAGGGATAATATGTCTTCAAAAAAAATAAATCCTTTCAAAAAAATAGAGCATATTACCTGGTGACTGCTGGTCTCAGATACTTTAACATCCAAAGACCCTGCCAAGACAGCATACCAGTTTGTTCCAATATCACCCTGGCGAAATACTGGGGAAAAAAACAGTGATATAAATATAACAGATACAACTTGGTTTTACTGTAGGATCTGATAGTTTTTCACTGGTCCAAGCATGTCTTGGACCTAACTGAGCTTACCACCCTTCCTCTAACTCTTGCCCACAGGAACATGGCATGTTTTTCTTCACCTCATCTGTCAACAAAGCTATATCCTATTTATTCAATATTCTGTGAAGTGGAACCTTGTTAAAGAGAATCTATCATACTTACAGAGCTGTAATAAAGATGATAGCTTTAAATGTTATAAGATCCTTTGAATTTAAGAAGAATTGGCTGATATTTCCCAAGACTATATTAAAAGCAATGTGTTTTCTAGACTAGCACCTCTCCTTTTAAGGTGACCAATGATTGATTTAAAAAACCAAAATCTGCTTTGTTTAAAAATTTTAACTACTATATTATCATTGTTCGTTTTCTTATTCTTTTTATAAATTCACTGCTTTTAAGCATTTGAATGACCCTCATCAGAAATTTTTGAACCTGATCTTGCTCCAAGTTTGTCCTCTCAGAGAGAAAATATTTAGGTATTTAGATAGAACCATAGTTCCCATATCATATTAAGACCAGGTCTGGGAAAGTAATTCCAAAACACTGGTTCAAAAATTTCATGCAAACCAACTGTCCTTTTAAATATCCTAACTAAATAACTAGATGGAGTGATTTGATATTTTAAAATCCTCTTCACAGTTAAAGTCAGAGGTCAAGTAACTCAATGAAAAATCACATGACATCTAGTGGGACAACCGAGTCCTGGCAAGGCTAGTGCTCACTGGAGACGAGCAAGCTTCTGGGAACCACAATTAATGATGACAAGCTGCTCTGAACTTCCTGACTAGGACATGCTGTGGAAAGGCAAAAAACAACAATAACATCCTACCAAGTGCAATGACAAGCTTAAGATGGAGTTTATCAGTTTATAGCTGGTCTCTCCAGTAACTCTGCTATTTCAAATCTTTGTGACTCATTTTAGAGTTAGGGTTTTGTCTTTTATGAAATTCTTGGCCCCAAAAGACATTATTATTTGTCAATCAAATTCATGTTACACATGTTAGGAGATTCATTTTGAAAATGGCTTTTAGAAACATAAAATAGTTTTATTGCCAAAAGAATAAAGTTTCTGATATCAGTTTTAAAAGACTGGTTGAAAATGATATGTATGGATGATTTTTTTCTTAACAGAAATGTAACTATGAGTTGGGTGCGGGGGTCACGCCTATAATCCCAACACTTTGGGAAGCCACGGCAGGAGGATTGCTTGAGACCAGGAGTTCAAGACCAGCCTGGGCAACATAGCTGACCTGGTCTTTACCAAAATTAAAGAAAGTAGCTGGGCATGGTGGCATATGCCTGTAGTCCTAGCAACTCAGGAGGCTGAGGTGGTCAGATGGCTTGAGCCTAGGAGTTCAAGGTTGTAGTGAGCCATGATGGCACTACTGCACTCTAGCCTAGATGACAGAGCAAGAACTCATCTCAAAAAAAAAAGAAAAAGAAATGTAACTATGCTTCTATGTGTACACATAGGAGAACATTTTGAAGAATATACTCCAATTTTTTTTTTTTAGACAGAGTCTTGTTCTGTCACCCAGGCTGGAGTGCAGAATGCAATGATGCAATCTCAGCTCACTGCAACCTCCACCTCCTGGGTTCAAGCAATTCTCCTGCCTCAGCCTCCCGAGTAGCTGGGATTACAGGTGCCCGCCACCACGGCCGGCTAATTGTTAGTATTTTTAATAGAGACAGGGTTTCACCGTGTTAGCCAGGATGGTCTTAATCTCCTGACCTCATGATCTGCCCACCTTGGCCTCCCAAAATGCCAGGATTACAAGCATGAGCCACTGCGCCTGGCCCACAAAATGTTAATGGTAGAAATTGTAGGTGATTTTTATTTTGTTGACTTTCTAAATTTTCTACAATAATGTTGTGACTCACCCTGTTGCTTTCCCACCCAGAACCACTCGTGCCCTGTTGTCTAACTGAACCCAGGTTTTAGACAAGTTTCCACCCTCATCCATAGGGCTAGGTGTTAGCTCCACTAGGGCAATCATGATTGGTATAAATCAGTCCTGGTGATCCCATTATTTTTGCAAGTGATTGGTTTAGACTTAGGCATGCGATGCATTTCTGGCCAATGAGTCAATACAAGAAGTCTGCTGGGGGACTTCTAAAACAGAGACCCAAAAAGAAATAGTCCTTCAGCAGGACGTTTTTGTATCAATACATAATGCATCCAACAGCTGTAGCTGTCAGAATAATTTGGGACAAGTCTGAGGACAAAACTCAACACCTCAGAATGCGTACAAAAACAAAAAAATACAAGAAGGACCTGAAGCCTTAATAATTTCACTGAGTCACTTCACTAACCAACCCTGAAGTCATTCTACCCATTCTACCTCAGGATTTCTTCTATATGAGTAATTGATTTTTTTTTTCTTGTTGTATAAGTCATTAAATATTCAAATCAGTTGAAAGGGAGTTTTCTGTGAGTGCAGCATAAAGTGTTCCAACAGAAGAACTATTACTTCTTTAATGAAAAAATACTTTTAAAAAAATCCAACTGTTACTCTATCTCCCTGCCCCTTATTCACATCTGGAATAGATGATATAACTGGCATTAATTCAAAACATTACTATCAGCACTAGTTAAGAGAACTTTTACCTTAATATACTATTGGCCACACATTTCTTGGATTAGAGAAGACAATTATTTGAATTTCTAAAGATATAGCTAAATGTGTGAATCATTACATCCCTCCAGCTCCATCTAGAAAGTCGGTTGCCCTGGAAGAACCATTTATGTTCTGTGAACAAAGGAGTTAGGGAAACACCTACATGGAACTGAATAAACAGACTAGAGGGAAATGTCAACTTAATACCTTTGGTTGAAGCTCAAATATTTAGCACATAAATACTCTATTTGCTATTTATTTCCATAAAGTAACCACAAATGAGCATAAACCATACGTGGAAATATACTACTAGAGTTGCATTCCTTACATGTTATTCCCTTTTCCAGATTCTCATAATAACCACATAAGCAAATCTGATGAAGGAGATTTGGGTGAAATTTCTCAAAAGCTTTAACTTCTTTCAGTCGAGTGAAGATTATATCCACATCTTCGCTGGAACGCTCCAATGGTCTGTATAGGGAGAAAAGGCACAAAAGCTATATCAGTAAAGATTTACCTCAAAGTGAGTCAATAGGCCTCATTTTAATTATCCTCAAATTTACCCAAATATCCCAATTGTTAATATTTCATTGCAAACATTTATCCACCCCCCTATAGGTATTTCTGGGCTGATAAAGACATTTCTGGAGCTTTACCAACTGTTTGCCTTAAATCACTACTATTGCAGATGCTACAGCAGGAGTCAACCTCAGAGTGCTAAGTTCAAGGTCATACTATGGTATAGTGCTTAATCCCTTAGAAGCACAAGATACATGAAAATGCAGATTTTACTAAAAATTGAAGTCTCAAACACAAATGCCTGCAGGGGCCAGTGAGGTAAAGGAAGTGAGTAGAAAGAGCAAGATATAAGGGGAAAAAATCTCTACTCTAAGAAAACAACAGTGAAATCACAAAGACAAATAAGAAGTGACAGCCTCAGTGTTGGTGATTCTCCAGTGAATGGTGGGCATGAGGGTGAACTGCAAACATGGGACTGTCCACAGGGAGCAGCTCTTATTTGGCTGTTTTCCTCCTTCTTAGTTTTCTGTGTAAATGTGAGCCCAGTTGTTGTCAAATCTTCCCATTGTTCAAGGTAAATCTAGTTGTGTAGACATTTGTTTTCTTTTTTTTTTTTTTTTTTTTTTTTTTGAGACAGAGTTTTGCTTTTGTTGCCCAGGCTGGAGTGTAATGGCATGATCTTGGCTCACTGCAACCTCTGCCTCCTGAGTTCAAGCGAATACAGGAGCCCGCTACCACACCCAACTAATTTTTTGTATTTTTAGTAGAGATGGGGTTTCACTATGCTGGCCAGGCTGCTCTCGAACTCCTGACCTCAGGTGATCCACCCACCTCAGCCTTCCAAAGTATTGGGATTATAGGCTCACTTTGTTGCCCAGGCTGAGTGCAGTGACACAATCTTGGCTCACTGCAGCCTTGATCTCCAGGGCTTAAGTGATCCTGCCACTTCAGCCTCCCAAGTAGCTGGGATTACAGGTGCACTCCACCACATCCAGCTAATTTTTTGTACTGGCAGGGTTTCATCATATTGCCCAGGCTGGTCTCAAACTCCTGGGCTCAAGCAATCCTCCCGCCTCAGCCTCCCAAAGTGCTAGGATTACAGGCATGAGCCACCATGCCCAGTCTGTTCATATTTCTTGAACACTGTGTGGGCCACACACACACACACACAAATCTGTGGAATAGATCCAACCTGCTGACTGCTATTTCGTAACCTCTGGATTAAGATAAATCAAAGAACCAAACAAAAATAAGATAGTTTTACGAACTATATAAACTATTTGTTTCTTTTCTTTGAGCAATTTTCCAAGTCTGTTCCTTCCATGTGCTTTGCAGGAACCCACTGCTATTCTTGACAGATATTTCACATTACATAGAAACTATCATGTGTGCCCCAGAGCATTCTGGGATCAGAAGAAACAAACTGGACGAGGATGTGACAGAGACAAGTAATGTTCACCAAATAGCCATGTGCTCCCCTGAATGTATTAGCCTCCCTTGTAGTTACGTTGGGGCTGGACTGCGAACAAAACTAGCATACATCTCTTCTGAGGTGAGACTGGTAAGAGCCGGGGGCCTCTCTTCTGCCTCTCTTCTTCAGAACAACTTTGAAGGGTGTTATGGTTGAACTGTGTCTCCTCAAAAAATATATCAGGGACCTGGTACTCAGCACCTGTTCATGTAATCTTCTTTGGAAATAGGGTCTTATAGATGCAATCAAATTAAGATGAGGTCACATTGGATTATGGTTGGCCCTAATCTAATAACTAGCACCATTAGAAAAAGAAGGGAAATTGGACAGAGAGACACAGGGAAAATAGCCACGTGGAGGTGGTGACAGAGATTGGAGTGATGCATCTACCAGCAAGGAATGCCGAAGATTGCTGGCAACCTTCAAAAGCTAGAAAGGGACAAGAAGGATTGTTCCCTAGAGCCTTCAGAGGAGACACGGGCCTCCCACACCTTGATTCTGGACTTCTAGCCTTCAGAACCCTGAGAGAAAAAAGTGTTTGTTGTTTTAAACCACTCAGTTTGTGGTATCTTGTTCCGGCAGCCCTAGGAAACTAAGGCAGGAGGCATGTGTTTTACATGTTATAGCCACAAGATAGAGAAGACTGTACAACCCACAAAAGATTCTGTATAGTGGCAAATATGAAGCTACTGAGATGGGGCAGGGACGTTATCACAGCATCACCCAGTATTACTCAGACTAATACAGAAGTCAAGACTAGCTAAGCCAGAGTTCAAGGGACTTGGGACATTGTCAGAAGAAGACAGATCCCATCATGAGAGATGAACAGTTTCAGAGGACATGAGTAGATGACCTGTTACTAAGTGGAAGACCTAAGATACAGGCTTTCCTGAGCTTCATTTAAAGGCTCTTCACCATGTTCAATTTTCATCCCATCACACTTTTAGGGCCAAGAAAACTAGATTCAAAGAATATGCCCACAACTCCCTGGCCTCCCAGCAAACCCCTACTGGAAGGGTTTGGATTCTGCTTCTTGGGGAAGAGGAAGGGAAATCCTGATGTGTGTGTGCCCAGTCTCTGAGATGACAGCGTGCCTGAAAGCACTGAGAGATGTGTAGGCTTGACTTGGGAAAATACAACACATCAGATTCAGTGCCTCTTCCTCCAATTACCCCTTCAGAAGGGCTTTCTAAACTCCTTACCAGAAGCTATGTCCTCAAAGTTAAGGGGCTTTGGAACAGAGACCAGGGCTTCAGCAGTTAATAAGGTGGTATGGACAGTGGTGCAGACAACTTTCAGTCTTTGTGTGTCTCGGGGGCAGCAAGGACAGCAGCAGCTGGCGGAGGCACCCCTAGCGGGGGATCCCAGACAGTAAAGCACGCTTCTCAGGGGGCAGAGCTGGTGCTGGTGCCAGTAGGAAGTCGGGTTGCTGCTATAGAAGCACTAGCAGCAGCCACAGGCCCAAAGCAATGGCAGCATGCAAGTGACCGTGGGAGGAATCATAAGGACTAGATGAGCTAGAAACTGACTGGACATTAATATGGCAGATTCTACTTAGCTACACAGGAAAAGAGACAGAGATTAGAATCCATCTTCCACAAAGAAGGAAAGAGCATCCCTTTTTGTTTATACTCACCAGACCATCTCCCACATTAGGAATGCAGACTAGGGCAGCTAAAAAGATTTTTAGCCTGACACTCACCAGAAAACAGTAGAAGAAAAACGTACGTACTTCTATACAGTCCAAAACAAGCACAGAAGAACTTCAAGCTTCATAACCAGATTGTTAAATGACAAAAGACACTTGGAAAGACAAAATTGATTTGAGATAACTGGGAGAAGAGTGAAACCTCTTCTCCTGATATTTTTGTGTACCCCCAAATTAGGCCCTAACGATGTCATTCTTGTTTAATAGTCAAGCCTCAGAAACAATGAAAAGCAACCTTCTATCTGTCATTAACTTTATTGGGTACTTCATGGAGTGGGGAAAATTTCATTTGGCTATTAACAGACACCGTTATCATTCGATCTCTGGAATCTACCACCAGTGATAATCCTTTTGTGAATCTCTAATTTCCTAATGCAATGCATATTCTCCCCTCTCTAGGCGTCATGTCTGGGACCTCCTTTATAGATCCTACAGTGCCCGAAACAGGGCCAACCATACAAAAAGCCCTTGAGTGTAATGTCCTACAGCAACCTTAAACTGAACTTATCTTCTCTCCTACATCTGCTACTGCACCTGCCCTCCTTACTTCCATGCATGGAGTAGACTCACCCTCTGCTATGGTCTAAATAACATAGAGGTGAGCCTACTCCCTCTGCTATTTGGTCCCTCAAAATTCATGGGTTGGAAATTTAATCACCAGTGCAACAACGTTGGGAAGTGTTTAATGAAAAGTGCTTAGGTCATGAGCGCTCTGCCTTCATGCAGTATTTGTGGATTAATGAGTGGATTAATGCTGCTATAAAAAAGGCTTGCAGGAGTGGGCTCAGCCCTTTCTACCTTCCACCATGTCAGGACACAGCAAGAAGACTCTGACCAGATGCTGGCACCTTAATACTGGACTTCCCAGCCTCCAGAACTGTGAGAAATAAATTTCTGTTCTTTTTGAATTACCCAGTCACCAGTATTCTGTGATAGCAGCACAAAACAGACCAAGACACTCTCCCTCACCACATCCCAGTAAGTTTACCTGCGAATGTCTCTCAAATTCATCCCTCCATTAATCCTTATGCCACTGTCTCATTGAGCGTGGATAAAGGACATGTGAAGCACAAAGCACATGTTGAGACATGAATCTGAACAGCATGGCAGTCCTATCCTAGGAGGGTTCTGTCTAATAATCAGCAGAAGCATTTTAAGCAGGGTAGTGGCATGATTGGATAACCATTTTGGAAAGATCACCTTGACTGTGACTAGAGGCAGATGGGAGACAGTCAAGATCAACAGCCAAGAGGAAGTTAGGAAGTTCTTGCAGTATATCAAAATGATGATGTGGTTTCTCTAATTATAGCTCACTCTAGGCTCCTTTCTTCTCCCATCATAACGATGAACAGCTGGTCCCCAAGCAAAAGCTCCAAGTACAGAGAATTGATTTTCCTTAGCCTGGCATCTAATATCCAGGGCCTTTTTAAAAAATGACTTTTTAAAAACTTTCACTTTTAAAACACGTTCAAACAACAAAAGAATCATTTACAGCCCCTACAACTTGGTATTTTAAAAAATTAACATCCTAATTAAGAAATAGGCTAAGGACTTGAACAGACATTTCTCCAAAGAAGACACAGGTATGAAAAGGTGCTCATTGTCACTAATAATCAGGGAAATGCAAATCAAAGCCATAATGAGATATTACCTTACCTCTGTCAAGATGGCTATTATCAAAAAAAAAAAAATGTTGGTGAGGATGTGAGGAAACTGGAACCTTTGCACACTGTTGGTCAGTATCTAAAATGGTGTGGCTGCTATGAAAAACAGTTTAGAGGTTCCTCAAAAAATTAAAAATAGAACTACCATTCATCCAGATATCCCACTTCTGGGCATTTATCTGAAAGAATTGAAATCAGGATCTTGAAGAGATATTCACATTTCCATGTTCATTTCAGCATTATTCACAGTAGCCAAGATAAGGAAACAACCTAAATGCCTATCAACAGATAAACGGATAAAGAAAATAATACATATATACATACAATGGAGTTTTATCCTTGAAAATGAAGGACATTCTGCAATCTGTGACAACATGCATGAACCTTGAAGACACTCTGCTAAGTGCAATAAACCAGTCTTAGACAAATACTGCATGTTTCCACTTATATGAGGTTTCTAAAATAGTCAAATTCACAGAAAAAAAGAGTGGAATGGTGGCTACCAGGGACTAGAGTGAAAGGGAAATGAGTTATTAATCAGCTGACCTAGAGTTTCAGTCAAGAAAGATGAATAAGCTCTAGAGATCTGCTGTACAACACTGTGCTTACACCCAACAAAATACATCATACACTTAAAAATTGGTTCAGAGGGTAGATCTCATAGTAAGTGTTCTTAACACAATAAAATAAAAAATTTTTAAAGAATTATTGGTAAACAAAGACACTGTAGAAGGCAGGATTATGAAGTGGCCTCCTACGACCCACGCCTTGTATAATTCTTTTGAGGCTGGGTGGGAGCTGCAATTTGCTTTTAGCCAATAGAATACGGCAAAGTGAAGAGAGAGCACTCCCACGATTATGTTATGCTGTATGGCAAAGGTGAAGAGACTTTGCAGATGTAATTAGGGCCCAGAATTAGTTGACTTTGTTAATCGAAAGTGTGGTTTTCCTGGTTGGGCCTGGCCTGATCAAGTGAGACCTTTAAACTAGGATGGAAGGAGTGAGAGGCTCTTTTGCTGGCACTGAAGAAGATAGCTGCCCTGGTTGCCTGAGAGGGCCTCTGAGAGGGCCATGTCACAAGAAATGTGGGCAGTTACTGACTGACAGCCAGCAAGAAAACAAGGACCTCAGGCTTACCACTGTGAGAACTGAATTCTGCCAAAAATGATGTGAGCTTCGAAGAGGTCAACTGAGCTCCAGAAAGAAGCACCTCTTATTTATTTATTTATTTGTTTGTTTATTTATTTATTTATTTTCTTTTTTAGACAGGGTCTCACTCTGTCACCCAGGCTGGATTGCAGTGGCATGATTATGGCTCACTGAAGCCTCAATCCCCTGGGTTCAAGTGATCCTTCCACCTCAGCATCCCAAGTAGCTGGGACTACAAGTGTGCATCACCATGCTCTTCTAATTTTTTTTTTTTTTTTTTTGTAGAGACAGGGTCTCGCCATGTTGCCCAAGGTAGTCTTGAACTCCTAGGCTCAACCAATCCTCCTGCCTCGGTCTCCCGAAGTGCTGCAATTACAGGTGAGCCACCACACTTGGCCAGGAGCACCTTGATTTCAGCCTTTAAGACTCTGAACAGAGGATCCAGACAAGCTGTGCCTAGACTCCTGCCACGTGAAAACAGACAGATGATACATGTATACTTTTTTAAGCAGCTAAGTTTATCATAATTTGTTACACAGCAACAGAAAACTAACACAAAGTTATTTTCTCACACTGACTAATTTCCTTATGTCCTAGCTTAGATTTCACTCCCTTCTTGGAGATTTTCCTTACAACGTTTTCTCCTCTCTGAAATCCAATTGATAACATTTATTTTTGGCATCTAACCCCATTATTTATTATTTCATGTTTCATGCATGTAAATTTTTTCTTGGAGAGACCTTCTGCTATGGTCTAAATGTTTGTGTCCTACATCCCCCAAATTTATATGTTAAAATCCTAACCCTTAAAGTGATGGTATTAGGGGGTGGAGCCTTTGGGAGGTGATTCGATCGTAATGGCAGAGCCCTCATGAATGAGATTAGTGCCACTATAAAAGAGACCCCAGTGACTAGCCCTCCATTCTGTCATGTGAAGACACAGAAAAAGGTGCTGTTTGTGAGTCAGAGAGCAGCCCTCACCAGACACCAAATCTACCAGCACCTTGATCTTGGACTTCCTAGCTTCTAGAACTATGAGAAATAAATTCCTGTTGCTATAAGCCACCTAGTCTAAAGTACTTTGTTAGGCAGGGCATGGTGGCTCACACCTGTAATTCCAGCATTTTGGGAGACCAAGGTGGGAGGATTGCTTGAGCCCAGGAGTTCAAGACCACCCTGGACAATATGGTAAAACTACATTTCTACAAAAAATGTAAAAATGAGCCAAGCATTTTGGTGCATGCCTGTGGTCTCAGCTACTCAGGAGGCTGCGACAGGAGAACTGCTTGAGCCCAGGAGGTTGAGGCTGCAATGAGCATGATCACGCCACTGCACTCCAACCTGGGTGATAGAGTGAAGCCCTGTCTCAATAAATAAATAAATAAATAAAGTACTTTGTTTTAGCAGCCCAAACAGTCACCTTCACTTATCTATTCATTCATCCAATAAATGCTAGTTGGGTCTTATTTCTTATTAACCCTAAAATCACTATGCATTCCTGTTTTGTTTTGTTTTGTTTTCTTCTTCTCATGGTTCCTCAGCTCTTCCAAGATGAATTTCACAGTCATCAAAAACTTTCTGACAGCAAGTTAGACAGAGGACAATCCATCTAAATTAGCAAAAGGCTAAAACTAAAAATATCTCTGATGACATAAAATTATTTTAAGTTCTATATAAATCATAATGCTAATAATGCCTATTAGCAGTATCAAAAAAGATCATTTTATTAGAATGCTTTGATAATCTTAAAAGAAATAGGGTTTTTTTGGTTTTTTTTTTTAATGTTTTGAGACAGAGTCTCACTCTGTCCCCCAGGCTGCAGCGCGATAGCACAATCTTGGCTCACTGCAACCTCTACCTCCCAGGTTCAAGCAATTCTCCTGCCCCAGCCTCCCTAGTGCTGGGATTACAGGCGCCTGCCACCACACCTGGCTAATTTTTTGTATTTTTAGTAGAAATGGGGTTTCACCATGTTGGCCAGGCTGGTCTCGAACTCCTGACCTCACCGGTGATCCACCCGTCTTGGTCTCCCAAAGTGCTGGGATTACAGACATGGGCCACTGTGCCCAGCCATGAATAGGGTTTTAAAGTTAAGTTTATTTTACTTTTTTAGAGATGCTATGTTGTCCGAGCTACAGGACAGTGGCCATACACAGGCATGATTATAGTGAACCAAAGCCTCAAACTCCTGACCTCAAGCAATCCTCCTGCATCAGACTCTCACGAAGCTGGAAGTACATGTACATGCCACCACATCCAGCTAATTTTGAAAATTTTTTGTAGAGATAAGGTCTCTCTATACGTCCCAGGCTGATCTGGAACTTCTGGCCTCAAGCAGTCTTCCCACTTTGGCCTCCCAAACCTCAGGTATTACAGGCATGATGAGTCAATTCTTAATTACCACCTGGACTATAAATAAGTGTTAAAACCATTCTTTTTTTCTTTCAGGAGACATAGACACGAGAGAAATTTATGAAATCTAGACATTTTAAATGACTCCATTCACCAAACACATCCTTTCATGAATGCTCATTCATTTTATTTATTCACTCAGTAAACTATACTGCTTTACTACTGTACATTAGGCACCTTAATCTGAAGTACAAAGATTAGCAAAATGCCAACACCCTCCACAAGGAGCTCACAATCTAGTGGCAAACGGAGTCAACCAAAATTAGAACATAGTATAATAAGGACTATATTACGAGTACCAACAACGTTCAGGGCCGGATCTTGTTTTACTACAGAAGGTAGTTGAATATGGAAACTATCAAAGTCAGGCATCCGAGGGAAAGCAAAGGTTCTGGATTCCGGGTGTTACCCACATGCATTATGCAATGTGGAAATCTACTGTGCTCTTAAATTTTAATTCAGTGAACTCTGGATTATCTAGGGACTAATTAACCAGTTTTTAAGTTAGCTGCAGCACAAAATAAGAAGACAAAGGCATTTGTGGGACAGAACACACAATAACCATAAATCAGTAAGAAACATTGTCCCCTTGATGACTTCCGTTGCTTGGCTATCTGACAGTCAATATTTGCAAACCCTTTACCGTGGAGAGTGTCCACTCCCCTCATCGATCAGCTGAGTAGACCCCTTAGTGGCGACTCCTGCCACAGCTCCTGGGGACCTCTTGGGACAGTAGATTCCAACACCCAACAGTCAGACCTGAGGGGTGCAGGAAGAAGAAGTGAAGAGAAAGGGGGAGGGAGGCAGAACTACTGTCTGCCCAGTGCCTTCCCATAATCATAAATAAAAAGCTTGGCCAAGAAATGGACCACATTAGCAGACTATGGTGACACTGTCCTCTTACAGGAATATATATAATGCACAACTACCTCGATATGTTTTTTTAATTTTCAGATGTCTTTGGAAAATCAGTAAATGTATTTCAAAACATTGAGTGTAATGTTCACTTAATATATATGCATTAAAACGACTTTGCAGTTCAGTTTGACTCTTTTTAACAGTAATTTAGCATTGTAAAGAGCTACTCATCTTCTCCAGTGAAGAACTGTCAAATCTGAGATAATGCATGTGAGCTTTATCAATTATAAAAGGCTACAGAAGCTATTTCTAGTACCACCATCATCATCATCATTATTAGCCACCAAGACCTTTTTTTAAAAGTATCTCAGGAAAGCAATAAATAAAGTGCTTAAAAACATATACTAGAATTCTTCCATGCCTTTTAGAGATTTTATGGATAGGTGTGCACTGTGCTTTTTTTCTATAACAATAGTTAAGATCTTAAATACTATGTACTCTACAATTTCAATTTTTTATAACACTATTAGCTTTTCAAAGGGCCTTGACACTTACTGAAAAATTTGATTATCGCAGCCCTGTTAGATAAAACAGGTATTAAGAATTCCATTTTGGCCGGGCACGGTGGCTCATGCCTGTAATTCCAGCACTTTGGGAGGCCAAGGCGGGCAGATCACCTGAGGTCAAGAGTTCAAGACCAGCCTGATCAACATGGCAAAACTCCAGCTCTACTAAAAGTACGAAATTAGTCAGGCGTGGTGGCGCATGCCTGTAATCCCAGCTACTCGGGAGGCTGAGGTAGGAGAATCGCTTGAACCCAGGAGGTGGAGGTTGTGGTGAGCTGAGGTTGTGCCGTTTTCCTCCAGCCTGGGCAGCAAGAGCAAAACTCCATCACAAAAAAAAAAAAAAAAAAAAAAATACCATTTTACACACATTTAGACACAGAAGTTAGGTGACTATTAGTATGCTAAAATTGTGTGTATTTATAATGTCAGTGATGACATGGATACAGCAAAAGTCTTTGAAACTCAAGATGTTTACCACTTATGTTATTATTTTAATTATATGTTTATTAACCACTTAGAATACTGAAATGTTTGCTCTTTCCTAATTACAAGTTTTTCCAACAATGTCAACAAAATTCAGAAAGGTGTTGAAAATACATTTAATCTGCAAGTATTTAATGAGTATGAAGCCTATACTTTCAGGAATCTTTTTTTTTTTTTTGAGACGGAGTCTCGTTCTGTCACCCAGGCTAGAATGCAGTGGCGCCATCTCAGCTCACTGCAAGCTCTGCCTCACCAGTTCACGCCATTCTCCTGCCTCAGCCTCCTGAGTAGCTGGGACTACAGGCGCTCGCCACCACACCCAGCTGATTTTTTTGTATTTTTAGTAGAGATGGGGTTTCACCACATTAGCCAAGATGGTCTGGATCTCCTGACCTCGTGATCTGCCCACTTCAGCCTCCCAAAGTGCTGGGATTACAGGCGTGAGCCACCGCGCCTGGCTCAGGGATCATTTCTATAGTTCGTTACTGAGTATCATCTATATGACAGGCGAATAAAGTACTTAGGTGATACAAAGTCATGGTTCCTGCACACGGAAAGTTAAAAATGGGTAAGAGAGATATGTACATCTACAGCAAGTATCAAGGTGAAATGTGGTAAGTAGCACAATGGAAATGGGAAAGAAGAGAATGGGAATCCAGGAGAGAAAGAGACTTCAATTATGGATGAAATTTCTAAAAAGACTTCATGAAGGCATTACTGTAAAATCTCCTTAAACTCAGTTTCTTCTCATTTCTTTTTTTATGACTACAGCACCAACATTGTTTGGTTATTTCATCCAAAAACTTTCGTGCATCGCTGTGGCAACTCTCCCTAGAGATCTGCTCTCCTAACTCCTCCCCCTGTGAGTTTCCTACCCACACAGCCACTCCGACCACACACACACACACACACACACACACACACACACACACACACAGATACCCATATACATACCCACATAAACACACCTACAGAGATACATACATACACACAAGCAAGCACCTCCTCAAGGCAATCAACCACCCAAGTTCTCTCTCGGCTGAGGCTCTTGACTCTGCCAGTATTCAGGGTGACTCTCAGAAAAAAATCCCTTTGAAGGAGTCTGAGATCCCAGGGGCCATTGCAGTTTTTCACTCACAGCTGAGATTGATCATCAGTCAGACAGGGCACACCAAGACTCCTGTGACCCTTCGGAAACACGGCCTGCACAGCCACCACTAGGGAGCACAGCACGTTAAGTCAGTGAATTCCTGGCATACCTCCTTGCTTAGCAGTCATACCCTCTTGCTTTTATGTCTCTATGAAAGAATGAAGAGGAAACTGCTCCCTCAAGATCCCAAATGAGATAAGAGAGTTGTGATTGACGCTCACTGCAGACCACAATTTTGCCCTTAAGCAAAGCAATAAAAAGGTCCAAATACCTCCCCCTCCCCCACCACTCTGTCCTCGACCACTCTGTCCTCGGCCCATAGATGAATAAGATGCTAGATCTGAGGCTCAGGGCTATTCTGAGAGTTGAAAAACCCCATCATTAGGCAGAGGGCCGGACCAGGTCTGCTAATGTCTAAAGAATGTTTAGCCCTGCATTTGTAAGTGAAGAGAGAGGGGAAAACTTTTGGAACAGGTCTAGGGTGCTGCAAATTGTCTTGTTACAATTAAAATGCAATGTGAAATCAAAGTACAGCCTTGTTCAATTTTAACAGACTCTTTTCAAAAACCTCTGACTGTTTCTGAGCATCTAACCTCAGTAGAGGATCACCAGGCTTGGCAAAGGCTCTCCACCACACACCCTCAGCCTTAGGTCACCAGACCCCAGCCAAACAGGGATGCTTATTGAATCCCAAACAGCACTTAAAATAGAACTCTACCATAATTGTCCCTCTGAAATACACTTGCTCTACTAGCATTAAGTTAAAAAATAATTTCGTGTGGCTCTTTAAAATTTAGAACAACTTCTGGGATGACTCAGATAACCAAAGACTTCTTTAAAATGCTTTCCGGATGGGTTTCAACTGATGGCTTTTCTTCCTCTATGTAATTTTCCATAGTAAGCAAATGCTCTCAAAAATCGTTTCATAGTACTTAGTGCTACACTCAAATTTGAGATGAGTCTGTTCAAAAAATTGCCACTGTTGCCCCTAAATAGTAGGAGAGCCCACGGAGGGCCTTGGGTTGAAAGAGGTAGAGAAGGGGACTCTCTTGAGTCAGGTCCTTCTGACAGCCTTCTCTTAGCTCTCTCTATTCCTGGGTAACGAGAGGGAGACCCTTGGAACAGAAAGAACATGGTAAAAAGGAAGCATACTGAGCATGGCGGGAGAGGAGGAGACAAAGAACTCAGAATGTAACCTTATTTGGAAAGAGGGTCTTTGCAAATGTAATTCATTCAGAAGAGGTCATATGGAACTAGGGTTGTCCCTAAATCCAATATGACTGGTGTCCTACTGAGAAAAGGAGAAGACATACAGAAACAGACACAGAGGCAAGACAACCATGTTATGATGGAGGCAGCAATTGGAGTGATGCATCTACAAGCCAAGGAATGCCAAGCAACCATCAGAGGCTAGGAAAAGGCAAGAAAGGCTTCTTCTCTAGAGTCTCCAGAAGAAACACGGTCCACACACACAACACCTTCATTTCAAACTTCTAGCCTCCAGAACTGTTCCACAATACATTCCTGTTTTTTAAGCCACCCAGTTTGTGGTACTTCATTTTGGCAGCTGTAGGAAACTAATAATACATGATCCCATAGAAATTCACCTTCCCAGGGAAAATTCTCAGACTCATGTTCAGTGCTGGCTCCAACTCTGATAAGGCTGCCCAAATTGCCCAGTGCTTCTCCCATAAAACTGAAAAGCACTCTGGACAGACAAAAAGTCTTTTGTCAATCTCCATCACTAAGAAGGCAGGCACCTTAGACACTGTGTAGACATGTCATAAGGGTATGGCTCCCAAAGCAGTTCCCACAAAAGGGGCAAGTCATTGCCTTCCAGAGTTCAGGCATGGATGCTCTTTAATGAAGATTCTCTCCACAGGCATCCAAACTGAAGAGTCCCAGCTGTATCTCAGGGGATCTGGACTCACTGCTACCCTTTTATTGGGACAAGTGAGATCATATCTTCCACCCACATCCTGCCAAGCCCATCTCACCTACACTCCTTTGACTACATTTCCATTGAAAAGTCAAACAAAATAAAAGCAGGAAATGCACCCACCTGTGGTAGGACTCTAGGATTTGGGGATGGTACCTCTGCAAGTTCCATGTTAAACAATTATAAACTTGAACAAAATAGAGGAAGTGACTGCTTTCAGACACTGGACAACAAATACACAGTAGTTTGATCCCAGGAAGAAGGGAAACACACAAAAAATATCTATCTACACAATAGCCTTGATATTTTGACTGGAAACACATTCCGGAACACAGACAGAAACGGAGAACTCAAACAGAGCACGGCAGACTCACAGGGTTGGGGAGGCAGCAATCAGAATTCAGGGATGCTGAAGTAGCTGGAATGTGCAGTGAAGTGAGCCAGAGAGAAAGAAGTTGCCCATAGAAAGAGATCCAAAGTTTAGCATAGGGGGTCTCTTAAGTCATTAGCTGCACATGTGTAGACCAATACTCATGGAGAGATGTGGCAGACAATAGGTCCTGGACAGTGTGAGCTGAGTGGACATTCCAGAGGTCACACAGTGCTGAGAGATACAGCACTTCTGACCAGTCAGAGTACACAGGCTGATTTATATTGCTTATTGTCTCCACTAGAACATAAGCTCCATAAAAGCAGGGATTTTTTTTAATAACTCTTGTTTCTCCAGTACCGAGAACATTGTCTGGATTAGAGTAGATACCCAATAAACATTGTTGAAACAATAAATATACTTTTTATACCATTTTTATTTGTTGTTTTGCCTGGAAACACTTTCTGGAATGGAGGCAGGGAGGGAGGCTGCCTGGATCACCCTGGACATTCAGCTGAGTCTCCAAAAACGCTACTGTAGACCAGGAGCTAGACCTACTATAATAAAGCTTACAAACAAGCCAAACAGAATCAAGTTGATTGGCCAGGACATTAACTGCCTAGGAAAATGGAAGCTGATCTTTTCTAAAAAAAGAAACACAATCCAGACTCTCAATAACATAGCATACACAGTATCTAGCATACAAATATAAATTACTATAGATGCAAAGAAATAGGAAGATGTGACCCATAACCAGAAAAATAATCAGTAAAAACAGATTCAGAAATTACAGAGATGCTGAAATAGCAAACCAGAACTTTAAAATAACTATAATAAATATGTTTAAAGATTGAAAAGAAAAGATTATCATAATGCATGAACAGATAGGGAATATCACTAGTGAAATAAACATATTTTTAAAAAGCAAATGGAAATTCTAAAACTTAAAAATACAAAATGTATGGACTTAATAGTAGATTGGGCACTGCAGAAAAAAAGGATAACTGAACCTCAAGGCAGGTAATAGAAATCATCTGAACTAAAGCACAGAGAAAAGGATTAAAAATAGTAATAATAATTAGAGACTCAATAGCCTCAGAGACAATACTGAGAGTTTAATCCACATATGATGAAAGTCCAAGAAGAAGAGAGACAAAATGGAGGGAAAAAAATTTAAATAATGGATGAAAATTTTCCAGTTAAAAAGCTAGTAAACACCCCCAAAAGTCTAAAATATTATAAAGTAAAATTTAAGCTTTAAAAGTATGGCAGATTAAAGATGGCCACAAATGCTTTGTCATCATCTCCATTAAGAGGTGGGATTTATTTCCCCTCCTTGTTAATCTAGGCTGGCTCTGTGACCAACAGAAAGTGATGGAAGTGATACTATGTATCTTGTGTTTAGCACTACCACTATCAAGCCTACTACCCTGAACAAGTTGCTTAACTTTCCTGAGTCTTGACTTTCTCATATCCAATAGAGTGATGTGGGACTAAATTTTCTGACATTCTGTCCAGATTTAGAAAAATCTATATTCTAAGAGGAGTTACATATCAAACCAATAAATAAAAATAAATCAGGATGACATGTCAAAGGGTAAATCTGTAAGTACTTGGCTGCTAAGAATATGAATATCTTAGTCAAAATGTATTTGAACCTTCTAGATCTATTGCTAAGTCAAAATATACTTAGGATTCTGGCTAGAATAATGTACTCTTTATGGATCTGACTTATAAACTAAAGACGATATAGTAGTAATAGGGTCCTATGGTTAAAGAGTATTAGTAAACTAAAGATGATCTAAGGCACATTAGGATATAGTCAAATCCCTTTCCTTTCACAGTGCTTAGGCTTTCCCCCCAACAACCCTCAGTCTTTAAGAGTGAATAGACTTAAATAAATCTGAGGTAGCTAGTAGAAAAAATATCTGTAATTGCTTATAAACTTTTGTTAGGAAAAAACCTTTTGTCATACCCACTGAGTCTAATATGC
Organism: Macaca mulatta; assembly: GCF_049350105.2. Taxonomy (NCBI): domain Eukaryota; kingdom Metazoa; phylum Chordata; class Mammalia; order Primates; family Cercopithecidae; genus Macaca; species Macaca mulatta. The sequence continues at coordinate 77,681,358 of NC_133417.1, read as the reverse complement.
CTCATTTTCATAGTTCTAAAACTACAAATGCCAATTAAAAAAAAAAATAGATGCCTTGAACTTCATTCTTTTTGGAAACAGCTTCCGGTACACCCTTCGGTGTGTAAAATGGCAAGAGCAGTCCTCACCATCACAAATTTCCTGTATGCCTCACTGCATAGAATGAAAAGCCCCAGGCAGCATGATTTGTGCCAAGGACATATGGCAGGGATTATGATTAGTTAGGGATGAAGATTCAATTTGACAGTCTTTCTTTTTAGTGTTAGTCATTCCAGTTTTCATAGAGATCAGAATTAACAGTTCAGTCCAGGTAGGCAACTGTACAGAATACTGATTTAATAAAAAGAAAGCCATCCATACATATAATTTCAGGAAAGGTTTGAATGATTGCATTTAATTATAACTGCCAGTAATTGTGACTACCTAGGCAATAAGAAACCTGGAGACAGGGCTCCCAAAGGGCCAGCAAATGGCAGAATGGAGTCTTGTTATAGTCACATATGGTCCATTTAGCAATAGGATACTATAACTATCCACCCATGCCAAAGATATAGTTCTGGCCTGGGAGATTATAACACGCTTCTTAAACACCAAAAGCTGGTCCATCTTTTCTATCCCTCCTATGAAGGAAAGGAAGCCACTCCTCAGAACCAATAAGAATCGAATGGCCACACTTATCCCAGTCCCAAGTCTCTGAGCAAGCAAAACAGGAAGCATCTTCATCCCCCAGCTTTTCTTCACCAAAGCAGAGATAAACAGCACCGGAATTTTGAATTGCAGTCTCTAATTTCTTTCATTCACAGCATCAGAATTTTGAATTGCAGTCTTTAATTTCTTTCATTCAACAAGACTGGTACATGTCTACATGTACAAGCACAATGAAAAGTTATTTGAGAATTACAAGGGAGAACCAGACCTTGAATCTGCCCTAAAACAGCTTCTGATCTATTAGGGGATCTAAGACATATATCTAAATGATGGCAATGCAAGGATAAAAGCAGTCATATGGGTCTATAAAAGGTACACAGAGGTCTGTAGAAAAACTCCTAGAAGTTCAGAGCTATATGAGATAAGAGTGAGTAGAGAAGGCTTCACAGAGAGCCCCTTTCTTCCAATGCTCAGCTTTCCACAGCATTTTAACTGATATTTTAACTAGGTCATGGAGAATGGACAGAAATTGCAAAAGTACAAACAGAGGTTAAAATGTTTCCGGACAGCAAAATAATAAAGCTTGAGTAAAGGCATGGAGGTAGGAAATGACAGGCCAGGAACAGCCAGTAGCTCCAATGATTTGGAGTTCTACTGGTTCTGAGAAACAAGGTTGGGACCCAATTGGAGCAGCATTTGAATGCCAGCCAGTCAGGCACAGACTTCATTCTGCTAACCACGGGCAGGCCAGCAGAGATATTTAAAAATCAGAAAATCAGAAAAAATCAGAGCCATGATTTTCAAAAATTAGTCTTCTAGCAGGGAATGAACTGGAGAAGAAAGGGGCAAAAGTATAGAGGGTAATTAGGACAGAGCTTTTAGGGCTCCATATGTCATGCTTTTCACAGTAACACGCAGAATCCACATGCTCATTTAGGTGTGACAATATCATTACTCTCTTCTCTCTCCAATGTCTACTTAGAAGTAGTGCAACAGTAAGTCTTTTTTTCTGGAGATGGTCATGGTTTAAACCTGTAGTCCCAGTGAAATTATTAATAGTGCCCCCATTCACTCTCAAAAGTATTCGGGTTTGGATAATAAATTATGTATGCACCTTACTTAGAAATAATCCTTCTCCTTCCACTTCTCTGCAGATCCTCTCCTAGATATCAGGGATTCAGAGCCAGTTCACACCATTTGCAGCCCCCTCCCTTCATTCACTATAGGACGATTATGTGATCAGTTTCTCTCCCTCCCCAGGATATCAGGTGATCACTTTTTTTTTTTTTTTTTTTTTTTGGCTTTAGAGCTTCTGTTGCCTTTTTTCTCTAGCTCCAAGTCAGTGGGTCAGAGCAGGATGAAATTCTGATTGAAAAGGTTTAGGTTGTTGGGTAGGATGGTGGTGGGGGGTGCTGTGAGGGGCAGGGATGGAAGTCTGGAATAGGAGATAGAGGCTCTCAAGTCTGAGAAGAGGGAGGAGGACAAGGTTTCTCCAGAGAGCCATGGATGAGTAAGATTCCAGACCTTTGTCTTTTCCCGTCTGCAAATACCAGTGGGTGTGTGAAGATGATGATGAAAGGGTACATGTTAGCAGAAAAATGAAAAATGTGACTTGACTGCATGAAAGTAGCACTAATTATAGTCATTTATTTGAACATCATATGAACCATTTGTCCCTAATTACAATGCTGTCCAAGAACAAATATATAAATCATAAAAGATGCCAGATCATTTTTATTGTGGCTATATTTGATTGTAATAGTAAACTCTTTATACGTGTTCATAATTATAGTTTGTTACTCATGTGGCATGATTATTTGTTTACAACACTAACTCCTTCTATTATTAATAAACAAATCATATTATCCATTAAAAGATCTGGATTTTTCAGATACTTACGAACTTATATAAGAAGGAAAATGCCCAGCCAACAGGAATAATCTTTAAAAGCCAATGTCAATGTACAAAAAGTGGCACTGCATTTCTGCGTGGGCCAAGATTAGTTAATGAAAGAGAATAATCCAGTCATTCACGTGGAAGTCGACCTAATGAGTTTTAATCAAAGAAAGGGATCAAAGAGTGATTACTGACATCTCCTGGAAGACCTGTGTGCTAAGTAGATTCAGAAAGCACATGCTTGTGATTCACTATTAGTAACCTGGGTTTAGAACATAACTAGTACAAGTAAATAAAGAGCACAAAAGTTTGATGAGGAAATAAACTTCTGTCTTCCCCCAAACTGTTAGCAGCCTTAGCACAGCAACCACATCTGACGCACAGCACCTGGCACCAAACCACATGCTTGGTTATTCACATATTCGTTCAACAAACATACTGAGTATTTCATGAATCATCGGTCCTCAAACAAACTCATTTCATTTAAAAATAATGTTTTAGCCAGGCACAGTGGCTCATGCCTATAATTCCAGCACTTTGGGAGGCTGAGGCAAGAGGATCACTTGAGGCCAGGAGTTTGAGACCAGCCTGGCCAACATGATGAAGCCCCGTTTCTACTGAAAATACAAAAATTAGCCAGGCATGATGGCAGGAGCCTGTAATCCCAGCTATTCGGGAGGCTGAGCCGGGAGAATTGCTTGAACCAGGGAGGCAGAGGCTGCAGTGAGCCAAGATTGCGCCACTGCACTCCAGCCTGGGATAACAGAGCGAGACTCCATCTCAAAAATAAAATAATATAAAAAAATAAAATAACATTTTATTCTGTTTTAACTACATTCATTTTATTCTCTGAGTTCAAAAATATCTTTGAGACAGAGTCTTACTTTGTTGCCAGGCTGGAGTACAGTGGCCAGATCATGGCTCACTACAGTGTCCATCTCCTGGGCTCAAGTGATCCTCCCACCTCAGCCTCCCGAGTAGCTGAGACTACAGGCGTATGCCACCACACCCAGCTAATTTTCGTTCTTTTTGTAGAGATGGGGTTTCACCATGTTTCCCAAGCTAGTCACAAATTATTTGGGCTCAAGTGATCATCCTGCCTCAGCCTCCCAAAGTGTTGGGATTACAGGCATGTTGCCACTGTACCCAGCCAACAGTTATTACTTTCTACTGGATGGAAAACTTTTTATTTTTCCTTGAGCAACAGACATTTTTCTTTATAGAGCAAATGTGGGCTTTTTTTTTTAGCCCTATTGAAGGCCGGTTTATTGTTCACAATATAACCACTTCATATCATTATTTAGAGTTTACTTACTTGTAGATGCACATAAACATTTCTAATATAATATTTAATATAATGTTAAAGCCAGGCACGGTGGTGCACATCTGTAATACCAGCTACTTAGGACTGCTTGCGCCCAGGAGTTTGTGACAAGCCTGGGCAATATAGTGAGACCTTTTTCTCATACCAAAAAAATAAAAATAAAAAGAACTTTAAAATGTTTTTCACGTTTTAAAAATAACACTTATGAGGGTTTGTCTTTTCCTAATTACAGAAATGCATTTGGGGGAAAATATTAGGGGAAAATCACAATTCTAATCTCTCAAATAACCTCAATATACTATATATTTTTTCCATCCTTTTCTAGCAAGCTAGCTAGCTAAAAATCTAAAACTCGCTTTATAAAAAAAAAAAAAAAAAAACAGTACTGCTTTGGTCCAAGTGTTTGTATCCCCGCCCCCAAATTCATATGTTGAAATCCTAACCCCCAAGGTGATGGTATTAGGAGGTGGGGCTTTGGGAGGAGTCCTCATGAATGGGACTACTGTTCTTACAAAAGATGCCCAAGGGGGCTTGTTCTCCCCTTCCACAGCAAGAGAGCACTACCTATGAATCAGAGACCAGGCCCTGACCAATTCTGCTGGCACCTTGAGCTTGGACTTCCCAGCCTCCAGAACTGTGGGCAATAAATTTATTTTCTTTATAAATGACCAGCCTATGTATTTTGTTATAACAACCTGAACAGACTAAGACAGGTACCAAGCTATATTCTGTAACACCTGAAAGTATTACATTACAGCCTAGAACAGTGCCTCCCATCCTTTTTTTAAGTCATGATGGACTCACAGAAAATTACATTTGCATGGCACACCAGGGTAAACTGATCCATGTCCCCAAGCCACCTTTTGAAGCTCAGGCCATCCAAAGGCTGCAGAATCAGTCCCTTAGGTATACCAATACTGCATATTAGTTGGGAAGTTCTGGCCTAGAGAACCAATTCTGTAAGTGTGTCTGTTCAGGAACCAACCGGGGAAGATTATTTCCTAATCCATGGGGACAACAGATGTCAATTCTTTTCATTTAACAAACACTCATCTAGTGACTACTGCATGCCACAATAATATATGCTGTGGGTGCAATATGAACAGGATTTACTCCCTCTCCTCAAGGTATGTACATTTGAATAAGAAAGATATTAGGTAAACAACTAGATCACAACCTAGCAAGCACTATGTTTTGGGAAATAAAAGTAAAATAGCAGATGGCATGTATTGTGTTTTCATTAGGGCCCATCAATGTACTCACTTTACACATGTGAACTCATTTAATCCTCACAATAGCCTTAAAAGGTAGGTATTATATTATCACCCTGCTGATGGAGAAACTGAGCATGGGGTGTTGGGAACTTCCCCTAAATCTCATAGGCAGTGAGGTAGCCCAGCCTGGAACTCAGAGCATTTGACTGCTCTCTTAACCACATTTTTGGTCAGGGCCACCCACAGATGTGTGACTGCCCCAGGCAGGCAGATAAGCGGGTCGCTTCAAACATTCTCTGACTGTTGGCTCAATATTTATTTAGCCAAGTAGCTGAGCAGAGGAGGAGGACCAGCCAGTGGCAGCTCTCAGGTATTGTACTTCCTCAAGCAGTTTAGCATATTGTGGCAACAAACAAAAGTGGGTATGCACGCATACAGCACCAAATACATCAGCAAAACCTAATCCTGCATTTAATTAGTCTCATCCTCTTTAGAAAGGTGTTAGATGCAGTTCATCCTGATCACCTTATTATCCAACCTTGGATCCCTTCAAGGGATACTCCATCCCTAAACAGTATTTTTGTGTGAAGAGTTCTGGTAAGCCTAGGGTTACCAGATTTTGCAAATACAAATATTGGACACCCACTTATATTTGAATTTCAGAAAAATGAGTAGTTTTTTTTAATATAAGTATGTCCCATTGTAATAATTGGAATTGGAACATACTTATATTTTTAAATTATTTGTCATTTATCCAAAATTCAAACTCAGTTGTACATCTTATATTTTATCTAGGAACCTAGATAAGCTCAATTTTCTCCACATCTTACTTCTGTTGGTGTTGTTGGGGTTCAGAAAACAATACCCCAAAATGTGCTGCTTTGAACTTCAAACTGAGAGCACCTGGGGAGCAGCAAATGCAGGGAAGAGCTTTCCCTGAACTCCCCCTATCTACTTAAAGGCCAGATCCTCCAGAAGATATTCAACTGTGTGAATCTCTTCCCCAGATATCTTGTCAACCAGGGGAAATTGATGCATATCCCAGGAAGGAAGATGGGGTGGATATCACACCCAGAGCTCAGGCAGGCTTTGTCTCAGGCTACTGTCTGTTCTTCAGGCCCATTCATTTCCCCAAGAATCTTTTAATCTTCCTCCAAAATTGTCTACATCCCCCACTTGCCTCACCCCTATAAAGAGGGTGTCTAAGCTTCAACCATCTGGCCCTTCTTTGAGTTTCATTCTTTTCGTGACTCCCATGCATACAAACGTAATAAATGTGTATGCCTCTTATGCTGTCTACTGTCAAGTTTATTCCAGAGATCAAACCTTCAAGAAAGGAAAATTCCTTTTACCCTGACAATGATTTAGAACCTCTGTAAGACTGATGCCCCAAGACGACTGCCCTGAAGTCTCACAGCTTAACCTAGGTCTAGTTCTCCCCATTCCAACATATCATGATTTGTTCCACATTCACACATAAGGAAAGGGAAATGGTGATCCCACGCCCATGCTCCTCACTACCATGTTGGTGCTTCTGTGGGTGGCATGCTCGTCATCTCACGATGGTATTCAGTTCTCTGTGAGAGTACAAGGAGAGCTGTGCAATGCAGAGGGAACATCTACCTGAAGCAACAATTTTACTGAAATAGTTTGAGATGAAAAATTTGGCATTCTTGAGTTTCTAAAAGAATTTGTCACGTCAATATGCAGCAGTCTTTTGGTTTTCCATCTTGGCCAATGTCGAGCTTTTCATGGAATCCAGTAGGCCACAGATATTTTAATGTGTAATAAGGGACTGTAATCTTTGGTACTTTGGAGTTATATGGGAATCCCCAGAATCAGCACCACGGTGCAGAAACAGTGAGCAATGTCTTTGGCAGAACTGATTATGCTAATGATGTCACTGGCACCTACAACTGGCACTCTTCCGCCTGAGTATTCACGCCAGGAAGTGTGATTTCTTGATGAATCCACAGCTTTTTTTCTTTTCTTTTCTTTCTTTCTTTTCTTTTCTTTCTTTTTTTTTTTTTTTTTTTTTGTTGTTGTTGTTGTTGTTACTTTTGGCTGCAAAAATTCTACTGACTCCCATAAACTAGTGCAGCTTCCTACTGGAACTGTTCAAAAACGTGATAAATCAAATGTTGGTTTACAAACACAGGACTATAAATAGCTTCATTTTCTGTTTTACGGAATGTCCCTATAACATAAAACCAAGCAAAATTAAGGGTTTTTTTAATGGTAGATATATTTTTCCTCTTCACATTTTAAAACAGCAATACGTTTCTCGCATGAATGACTGTCTGCTAGTCCATACCTCCTTTCAATGGCCTTGAGCTCCCTCCCTGACTTTAATAACTCTCAAGATTTCACCTGGTAGAGATGGGGAACTGTCTGCACAAGCAGTGCATACATTTTGTCCCAGTCAATAAAAAGTCACGCATCAAAACATGAATCAGACAGGGCACAGTGGTTCATGCCTGTAATCCCAGCACTTTGGGAGGCTGAGGCGGGCAGATCACTCGAGTTCAGGAGTTCGAGACCAGCCTGGCCAACATGGCAAAACCCCATCTCTACTGAAAATAAAAAAAAATTAGCTGGGCACGGTGGCAGGCGCCTGTAATCCCAGTTACTCAGGAGGCTGAGATTGCAGTGAGCCAAGATTGTGCCACTGCACTCCAGCCTGGGCAACATGAGGAGACTGTGCCTCAAAAAAACAGAAACAAACAAACAAAAAAAACATGAATCACTATAGACTCTGGAACCTAGTGTCATCTTTTAAGCTTTCCACAATAAACTCAAGAGAAGATGCTGGCAGGGCCATTTCCCAGACAGTTATTTGGAGGTACACACAAAGGTAGCTCTAAAAAGCATATGGATCCTTATTTCTAAAGTTTTAAAAATAAAAAAAGAAACATAACCACTTGGTGTCTTTGTTTTCCAAGAAAGCAGAAAGAAAAAAGCATTTCTTAGGCTTCCTTCTTCAGCTTATTTTTCTTTAGTGGGCTATGTTCAATCTCAGCACAATCTCATCTTCCTCATAGATTCAACTGTCCATGCATATGTTTATATGTTTCTTTAAAACAGAGTGTTTAGGCCAGGTGCGGTGCCTCACGCCTGTAATCCTAGCACTTTGGGAGGCCAAGGCAGGCGGATCATTTGAGGTCGAGAGTTCGAGACCAGTCTGACCAATATGGAGAAATCCTGTCTATACTAAAACTACAAAAATTAGCCGGGCATGGTGGTGCATGCCTGTCATAGCAGCTACTTGGGAGGCTGAGGCAGAAGAATCACCTGAACCCAGGAGGCAGAGGTTGTGATGAGCTGAGATCATGCCATTGCACTCCAGCCTGGGCAACAAGAGCAAAACTCTGTCTCAAAAAAAAAAAAAAAAAAAAAAAATAGCGTGTTTTATCTTTGTTTATATGTTTATTTAAAACAGAGAGTTTATCTTCAAAACCCAAACCTTATTATATCTTGCATTACCTATGACCATATGTAAAAAACTATGACTTTTACAACACATCAAAAAGCCAATTAGGTACATTTTAAAAGAAACTTCTGAGAATTTGTTGAGCTGAAGGCAGCCAACTTGACTAGAAGCGAGACAATCAAAAACAAAACCAAACAAGAAAATGCTGCAATTGCTTGTAGCTCTCCTTGCACACAGTTTCAGAATCGTCTTGGATAAATGAATTGTGTATATCCACGCAATGGAATACTACTTAGAAATGAAAAGGTATGAGCTGTTGACACATTCGACAACATCAATAGATCTCAAAACAATTACAGAAGAGAAGAGTATCTATTGAATGATTCCATTTATATTAAACTCTAGAAAATGCAAGCTAATCTATAGCAACAAAAGCACATCCACTGTTGGTTTTGATGAAGAAAGGCGATGGGGAGGGGCTGGAGGCAGGGAACATAACAAGGCCCCAGGGGACTTAGGGGTGATGGGTAAGGGTGCTATCGCGATTGTGGTGATGGCTTCACAAGTGTACACATCAGTCAAAATGTGCCAAATTGTATAATTTTTTTTTTTTTGAGACAGAGTCTCATTCCGTCACCCAGGTTGGAGTACAGTGGCTCACTGCAACCTCCACCTCCCGAGTTCAAGCAATTCTCATGCCCCAGTATGGGCACGTGTAGCTGGGACTATGGGCACGTGCCACCATGCCTGGCTAATTTTTGTATTTTTAGTAGAGACAGGGTTTTGCTATGTTGGCTAGGCTGGTCTCGAACTCCCGGCCTCAAGGGATCTGCCCATCTTGGCCTCCCAAAGTGCTGGCATTACAGGTGTGAGCCACCATGCCCAGCTCCAAACTGTATAATTTAAAATGTAAAATTGTATAATCTAGATATGTGTACTTTATTGTATCATGGTCTACCTCAATAAAGCTATGTTTGATAAATACATAAATAAAAGTAAGAATTCAGTGCCTCAACTAAACTTAAAAAAATATAATAGGATATCATAAATTTGCAAGATATCTTGTTTAATTAGGTATGATAAGCCCATTATTAAGGGACAAGAACTCTAATTCACATGTGACACTGAAACATAAAATGGCTTTCAACACCACAGTCCAGGAAAAACCCCACCTTCTGCAAATCGGGCTTCACACAGAGAACAGCCCAGGGTTCAGAAGAACCCTGGACATGAAGTGATAGCTACTTCATATCCTCCCCTGAGCCCACAATCCAGAACCCAAAGTCTAAAGATATAGGGAAAGTTCCTTTGCAATATGCAGATTCTCTGCACACACCCAGAGCCCATTCAGCTGGGCCTCCCACTTCCACCTCCCAACAGTGGCCACCAGAACGGATGAGAGGGGAACCCAGCACCAGCAGTAGGGATGAATATCTCCATGTTCTCTGGTTGGTTTTGCTGGATGTACCCATATCTGATGCTCCTCAGGTCACAGGAAAATATGAGGAAATCATTGGCCATGGCTGGATCCAGGCTCACATATACATAAATCTTCAGCCTCCCACAGTACACACTCAGCACAGGCATAGTCATGATCTCAGACACCAGCCTCCCCAGGACCATGTTGATGTTGATCTGGATTCTCTGTGCCTAAGAGATGGCAAGACACTAGGGACAAGTAAAAAGACTATCCTAGCTCTTTCTCTCTTGGGATAGATGAAGCAGAAGTTGGGTTCATAGAATATTAGACAGAGGCCTTTAAAATAGTTTAGGAAAATGAAAGAGGTCGATTCTTTTCTGAGTTTTCCTGTTACTGTCTGTACTGGGTTGAACAGTGTCACCCCCATCCTCCAAAGTCATGCCACCTGGAACTCAGAATGTAACCTTATTTGGAAAGAGGGTCTTTGCAGATGTAATTCGTTAAGAAGAGGTCATATGGAACTAGGGTTGTCCCTAAATCCAATATGACCGGTGTCCTTCTGAGAAAAGGAGAGGACACACAGAAACAAACACCAGAGGCAACACAACCACGTTATGATGGAGGCAGCAATTGGAGTGATGCATCTACAAGTCAAGGAATGCCAAGCAACTGTCAGAGGCTAGGAAGAGGGAAGAAAGGCTTCTTCTCTAGAGTCTCCAGAAGAAACACGGTCCACACACACAACACCTTCATCTCAGACTTCTAGCTTCCAGAACTGTTCCACAATACATTCCTGTTCTTTAAGCCACCCAGTTTGTGGTACTTTGTTTTGGCAGTTGTAGGAAACTAATAATACATGGTCCCATAGAAATTCACCTTCCCAGGGAAAATTCTCAGACTCATGTTCAGTGCTGGCTCCAACTCTGATAAGGCTGCCCAAATTGCCCAGTGCTTCTCCCATAAAACTGAAAAGCACTCTGGACAGACAAAAAGTCTTTTGTCAATCTCCATCACTAAGAAGGCAGGCACCTTAGACACTGTGTAGACATGTCATAAGGGTATGGCTCCCAAAGCAGTTCCCACAAAAGGGGCAAGTCATTGCCTTCCAGAGTTCAGGCATGGATGCTCTTTAATGAAGATTCTCTCCACAGGCATCCAAACTGAAGAGTCCCAGCTGTATCTCAGGGGATCTGGACTCACTGCTACCCTTTTATTGGGACAAGTGAGATCATATCTTCCACTCACATCCTGCCAAGCCCATCTCACCTACACTCCTTTGACTACATTTCCATTGAAAAGTCAAACAAAATAAAAGCAGGAAATGCACTCACCTATGGTAGGACTCCAGGATTTGGGGATGGTACCTCTGCAAGTTCCATGTTAATTCCAACAGCAAATGCAATTTTAACTTGCACATACTTTGTGTAGGAATCATGTAAGGAGATAAGGCATGTTTAATGGTGAATAAGAAAGACTTGAATCATGAAATGATAGTACTACTTTCTTTTTTTTTTCTTTTTTTGAGACAGGGTCTTGTTTTGTCACCCAGGCTGGAGTGCAGCACGTGATCATGGCTCAATGCAACCTCAATCTCCTGAGCTCAAGCGATCCTACCACTTCAGTCTCCCAAGTAGCTGGAACCACAGGCATGCACCACCATACCTGGCTAATTTATTTTTTATTTTTTGTAGAGACAAGGGTCTCCCTGTGTTTGCCCAAGTTGGTTCCAAACTCCTGGGTTCAAATGATACTCCCGTCTCAGTCTCCCAAAGTGTTGTGATTACAGGTGTGAGCCATGGTGTCTGACTGATAGTATTACTTTTTATAGGTTAAGTAGTATTTCCTTTCACTTGTATACAGAGTCCTTTTCTTAGCATTATCAGAAAATACCAAAAAAAGGAAATATGAATATGTACACATTTACAATTTTGTAACATATACCAACATACAAATATTTCAAAAATGGACAAACTAGATAATATTTTCATTGCATTAAACTGGAAAAGTCAACATTTATTTATAAAAAATTCCTTCAAAATTTTGCCTATACTATCTAGCCAGAGAAATCTGCAGGTCATTTTTTCCTAATCCATATATCACTAAGTCAAAATGATTAATTCACAATTCATGTACACGTTCCTGGCTACATGGGCGCTTCTTGAAACTAGGAAATAAATCATCTGGATGAGATGATAATCAAAAGGTACTCTGTACATAAGACCCTCTGATGTTCTCTCACCTATTCCTGTTTATTGCTTTCACGCCACCTCCTCTGGGGAAATCTGGTCTGATCTCCCCCTGTGTATGTTCTCATAGCCTCACCTGATTTCTCATAGCACATATGAAAATTACATTAAATACCCCTCTGTTCAGTGTCCATGTCCCAGGTACTTTCTATAATGGCATGGACGGTTCCCTTCTAAGGACTGAGCCCCAGTATCAGGGTCACATGTAGCACATTGTTTAATATATGACTAACAGGCAATACACAAAGGCTTTATAAAATTCTTTTGAATGTTATCTCCTTATTCCTGTGTAAGTCAAGACAAGGAATGAGACTGTATGATAAAATGATGGTGAGGAAGAGGGTGTACTTAGATTGAGGAAGGCATCAGAGGAAAGTAGGTTCTGGGATTTGAGAGCTTCATGTTCTGCCAGAATTTCTTCAACAGACTGGCTCATCAAGTCAGAAAAAGATTTACTGTGCCATCCACACAATCATACCAGGCTCTCATCTTGGAGATCTTAGTTTCAAAAAATAAGTTAAATAAGCCTTTCCTTCTTTAATAACTGGAAGGCATCACTGACATTCACCACTCAATTCTCATAACAGCATACTGGCCTTCATGGTCACACAGGTTTATTATTATCTCATTGTGTATCCCACAGTCACTCAGAGCAGAGGTCTTGCAGGTCCACAGTCAGTATTTTACCATTGGCCCCACTCCCCACTTCCCTATGTGTTTATCAGCTAAGATAGCAGGTCCATGTAAATGCAAAGATGTTCACTCCCAAGGTTATACCACGTGATTCCTATCTGTGACCTTGTATTAGGCAGTGACATGGTCCAAATACAAGGCTGGGATATAGGAAGGCCGAAGCCAGGGAGATAAAAGTTGTTGCTCAACCGCCAGGTGTGTCCACTGTTGGCCACCTCTTCTTCTGTCCTCTGTCTCTAACTGGCGACAAAAGCAGCCCCAATCCCAGACAGAAGGCCTCATATAGACAAGCTCAGCCTTTGGGGTTCCAAAAAATTAATAATTACCAGGTGAAGAGGCAGAGTGAGAATAAGGACTGAGTAGAAGTGATGCCCTTGATCAAAGAAATTTTTTTCCAACCACTTTTGGGACTCCATAAGGAGCATAGATCTCAGTGATATATATGTGATTCTCTTCTCAGTCTGGCAAAAGAAACAGTGGAGGCCAGGGTGGGGCAGTCTATATCTCAGGAAGGGATCTTGCATGTGGAGTAGCTGGATTACTGGAGAGGGAAGGTTGCTGGATAGGAGTCAGGAAGCAGAAGGAGCTGTACCTGCTCATCAACTAACATCCTTCTTGTATACCAAGTGGGTAATTTAAGAGTATTATTGAGGGGCTTTTAAAAAGATGGAATTCTGGTGCATAGTGGAAAGTAGCATGTTTGTTTTTTGTTTGTTTGTTTGAGATGGAGTCTCACTCTATTGCCCAGGCTGGAGTGCCATGGCACGATTTCAGCTCACTGCAACCTCTGCCTCTTGGGTTCAAGTAATTCTCCTGCCTCAGCCTCCTGAGTAGCTGGGATTACAGGCACTCATTACCATGCTTGGCTAATTTTTATATTTTAGTAAAGACGGGTTTTACCATGTTGGCCAGGCTGGTCTTGAACTCCTGACCTCATGATCCACCCACCTCAGCCTCCCAAAGTGCTGGGATTACAGGCGTGAGCCACCACGCCCAGCCAAAAGCAGCACTTTTTTTAAGGATAGTGGAAACGGGAGGGCGCTTGCATTGAGAGTTACCCATTCTAGCACCCACTGATCTCCTCGTGCATTTCTGTTTTGCAAGTTATGCAACTTTAATTCAATCTCCTTTCTTCTGTGCTTCATATGTTTACTCTTTCCATGTTCCTTCTTTCTCCCTGATATTCCAAGATTCCTTCTTTTCTCATTTCCTTTCTGTTTCAGGAACTTCTTTTAGTAATTCTTCTTGGCTAGGACTACTAGTCACAACTCCTCTTAGTTTTTCTTCATCTGGAGACAACTTGGTTTCCCCTTCATTCCTGAAGGATATTTTCACTGGGTATAGAATTCTGGGCTGACAATTCTTTTTTTTCCACACTTGAAAAATGTTCCACTTCAGGCCAGGCACAGTGGCTCATGCCTGTAATTCCAGCATTTTGGGAGGCCGAGGCAGGCAGATCATCTGAGGTCAGGAGTTTGAGACCAACCTGACCAACATGGAGAAACTCTGTCTCTACTACAAATACAAAATTAGCCGGGCATGGTGACACGCACCTGTAATCCCATCTACTCAGGAGGCTGAGCCAGGAGAATCACTTGAACCCAGGGAACAGAGGTTGCGGTGAGCTGAGATCAGGCCATTGCACTCCAACCTGGGCAACAAGAGCAAAACTCTGTCTCAAAAAAAAGAAAGAAGCATGTTCTACTTCATTCTGGGCTCCATGGATTATGATGAGAAAAGCCACTGTCATTCTCATGGTTTTTTCCCTATAGGTAAGGTGTCATTTCTCTCTTGCTGCTTTTAAGTATGTTTTCTTTATGTTTAGTTTTCAGTAGTTTGATTATGTGTCTTGGTGTGGATTTATTCGGGTTTTCATATTTAGGATTCTCTCCCTCTAGGATTCCAAAGATAATGAATGTTAGATCTCACCACTGTTATTTTTTATTCAGTCCATCTTCTCTCTGTTGTTCAAATTGGGTAACTTATATTGTTCTATCTTCAAGTTCACTATTTCTTTCCTCTGTCTTCTCCACTCTGTTGTCAAACCATCCGTTCACTTTTTTTTTTTTTTTTTTTTGAGATGGAGTCTCACTCTGTTGCCCAGGCTGGAGTGCACTGGCATGATCTTGGCTCACTGCAAGCTCCGCCTCCCGGGTTCATGCCATTCTCCTGCCTCAGCCTACCAAGTAGCTGGGACTACAGGTGCCCACCACCACGCTCAGCTAATTTTTTGTATTTTTAGTAGAGACGGGGTTTCACCATGTTAGCCAAGATGGTCTCGATCTCCTGACTTCGTGATCTGCCCACCTCGGCTTCCCAAAGTGCTGGGATTACAGTCATGAGCCACCGCGCCTGGCCTCCATTCACTTTTAAATTTCAGTTATTGTATTTTTCAGTTCTAAAATTTCCATTTCTTTCGTCTT
This sequence comes from Macaca mulatta, assembly GCF_049350105.2. NCBI lineage: Eukaryota > Metazoa > Chordata > Mammalia > Primates > Cercopithecidae > Macaca > Macaca mulatta. Next base: position 77,666,064 of record NC_133417.1, on the reverse strand, counting down.
TATTTCTTGTATTTTTTTACTAAGGCTTTCTATTCTTTGCTTAAACATTCTGTTTTTTCATATGCTCTAAGCGTGTTCATAATTGCTCGGTGGAGTATTTTTATGATGATGCCTTTAAAATCTAGGAGTAAAGAGCTGCTTCATCACAACCAAGCAAGGATGGATGATTAGGCTCCTCATTTGGTCTTTGCTGATGGGGGTGGAGGTAAGCCTGTGGTTTCTTCTGTCGTGTTTGCATAGTAGAGCAGTTATCTGAAAGTTTTCTATTTCTCTAGGCTTCTATTTTCCTTGTTTAATGGCTACAAAGAGTAGGCTTTTCTTGGGGCATTTTTTTGCCTGTGCCCATTGGTGTTTCTGGGTAGCTGTCAACACCCAGCCTGGGATATATGAGGCAAAAAGAAAACTCAAGGAACTCACCACTGTGTCCTTCAGATAGAGAGGCCCCTAGCCAGTCTGCCTTTTCTCTCTGCCTTTTAGAGTCTCTTTTGTTTGTTTGTTTGTTTGTTTGTTTGTTTGTTTATATATAATGTCCAGGGTTTAGAACTGTACTTAGTAGGAAGAACAGGGAGAACTAGTCCACTCCATCTTGTCCAGAATGAGAAATCTATAGTTGTCTTTTTGGCAGCAGTTTTGCTTAGGTAAACTGTGTACTTACAATGTCACAACTACCATATGTACCAAAAGCAAGTATGCACAAACCAGAAACTCATTTACAGAAGCATACTATCTCCTAAGAGGATATGTTTCCAGGGACATGGCAACCAATGAGCCATATGTTGTTTATTTGGTAATCACTTGACAACTCAACTCTGGCTTTATTGATAATATCACTTCTGAGTTTCACAGCAGCTCGCATGCCTCAGCTGTGATCGTTTGCTTCCTTGCTGTTCAGTATTCATCATAGTGATGTTGACTCTCTGTTCTTTTCCCGTCTGTTATGGAGAAATAACATCCTAATTTCATAATTGCGTCCATGTCATCCACCCCCATGCCCTCTGCATCTCCATCTTGATTTTTCATCTTCCCTTACCTGGACTTTCCCACTTAGCTGCATTCCCATTAAATGATCTCACTCTAACCTAGGTCACAGGCTATGCATTTGCCCTGCACCTTGTATGCAAGATCTTTTATTTTTGTTTTTAGTACTTCCAGCTTCTTTACAACACCATTTGAAGACCTGGCACAGAGTCTGCAATCAGTCCAACTGACAACCACATTGGAGAAATAGACCTACTAGCCATATCACCTGTAAGAAATAAAACTTCAAATGCAACCCCAGATTGTGGTCTTTCTTCTTCCTGATGTTTTGTCAACATGACACAATCTGTCTGAATATTTGAAAACATCTTCACTTGCCTTTCAAAACACGGTCGACATTCCCTTTATCTTCTTCCTACTTCACTGGTCATTCCCATGCAGCTTCTTTTGCTAGTTACTCCCTTTCCTTCTGAACTCCTCTCTTTCAATGCTCACTTTTTTGGTATTCTCCCATCTCATGGCTTTAAATGTCATCTATGTATTAATGATCCCCAAATGTGTATCTTTAGCTCAGACCTCTCTCCCAAACTCCAGAGGCATATATCCAATTTCACACCTAACATCTCCAATTGAATGTCTAATAGGTATCTCAAACCCAATATGTCCAAATTTGAACTCTCCCTCTTATCTACAGCCTTCCCCATCATAACAGATGACCCACAATCCTCCTAACGACCCAGCCCAAAACCCTTAGAATTATCCTTGACTCTTCTTTCCCATACACTTCCACATTCAATTCATAAGCACATCCTATTGGTTCTACCTCCAGAAAGCATCCTACTGCTTCTCATTATCTTCACTGCTGTTCCCCTGATCCAAGCCACCATCAGCTTTCACCTAGATTATTGAAATAGCTTCCTCATAGCTCTCCCTTCTTCCACCATTGTCCCCCTTCCCCTAGCATCTTCTCAACGTTGCAGTCATAGTGATCTTTTGAAAATGTAAGCCAGATTATATCATTCCTCAGTTCAAAAACCTTCATGGCTGCCTATTTCACTCAGAGTAAAACCCAAGATCTTTACAACAGCTGTCAAGTCCCTACGTGATCTGCCCTCATTCTCTGTCTCACTTCCTCTCCTACCCTTTCCCTTGTTCACTTCACCCTGGCCACAGTGGCCTCCTTACCATCCCTCAAACAACCTACACACGTACCCACACCAGGGCCTTTGCACTGGTTGTTCCCATTGCCAGGAATTCTTATCCTAAACATATGCTTGGTTGAACTCCTCCGCCTCTTTGCTCAAATCACTGTCCCAGTGAACGCTATTCTGCTTACCCTATTTAATATTACAGTCTCCACCCACTGGCACTCCTGATTTTTTACTGGACTCTATTTGTTTTGGGGGTTTCTTTTTTTTCCAAAATGTATATTGCCTTCAAACATAAGATATAATTTATTTATTATGTTTATGATTTATTATCTATTTCCTTTGTTAGAATGTAAGCTCCATGACAGCAAGAGTCTTTTGGTTTGTTCAATTATAAATTCTAAGCACCTAGAACATGTTTCTTTGGCACTCAATAAATATTTGTTAAATGCAGGAATTAATCTCATTACAGTAATGCCTCAACTATTCAGAGGATATTTGTCTGGAAATCTCAGTTATTAAAGCAATCACTGGAGTGAGATCATGTAGCAAGTAAGTTTACAAAGGATTTGTGAAACCAAAATCAAGGCCCCAAATACCAAAAACTCTGACATTCATACACGTAACTCACAGGAGAACTACCCAGAGGGCAAATACATGCGCTTGTATTATACATACAGCTCCAATAAATTTAGTTACCTGGATTTGAAATTCAAAGGATTAGAAGCAATATATTATGTTTGTGCAAGGGAAGAAGATAGGATGAAAACCTAAAGGGCAGGCAAGGAGTGACAGCTTCTCGGTAGTACGGAAGAGACAGATGAATAAAACAAAAGCAGGCAGAACTTTAAAAACAGCACTGGAGACATCTGGTATTAAAACAGATAATCCACATACTTCAAAATCATAAATCACAGAGGTACAGGATGCTAATTTATGTTCAATATACTGAGCCTTAATCATCAAATAAAAGAAAAATTATACTCAGTATGCTTTAGAAAAGCAGTCATATTAAATATTCTGACAGAATTACTAAATAATGGCAAGTTTAAAGGATTAATTGGGATAAACTTGTATGAAATTAATTTCTCTATGATGCTAGATTACTGAAGACTCACTGAAAATAGCTACACTATTTGGCTTTCAGCCATTTGTTTATTGCTGCAAATCCACAAACTAATCTTGTATTCCAAAATAGAGCACATTCCAATCAACTCTAAAATCTCAGCAGGTTTCTGAACTCTGGGTAAATTGAGGTTCTTATAATTTCAAAACCATATATAGAAAATTCTCAATTGGCCAAAATGCTTGGGAAATGGTCCATCCCAGGTAAGTGCGTTAGGATTAGGGTTAGGTTAGAAGGCACACATCTGGACAATACGACTTCAAAGAGTCACCAGGCAGATATACAACTCTGTGAGTTTCACTCTGATTTCCTTTGAGTTAAGGCTTTTACTTCACTAGGAATTCTTTATTTGAACTACAGTCATTTCTGCAAGGGATAGCACATTAAATTATTTAACACATTAGCTCAGATTACTTTATTAAAGGTTAGGAAATTTGGGACTGCAAGGTCCTGAACAAATAGATGCAAGGTGTAGTGCCCTACCATCCTGTGACTACCTCCAGGTGTGGGAAGCAAGGTGTCTGTCCTACTTCTTTTATTTAAGACATTAGCCTACAAGAGAAGTACAAGACAGGGCTGAGGAAGAAGTCAAGAGGACTCCTGTCCAAGGAGTCTAGACACAAAAGGGAGACTAGATACAGTCAACTAGGGATATGACAGGTATGGCAGAATAGGTATGGAAGATTAAGTGGGTTGAAAATGGCTCCTGGAGGCTCACCCACAGTGGTGAGGGCTGTGTGAAAGCTAAGAGTGGGAGCTGACTGTTATCCTATCAGCCCCAGGGCATTCGAGGTCTCCAAAGTGGGTGTGCAAAGGCTAGGCAGTACAGAAAGGCAGCAGAGGGCCAAGGGAAAGGGCAGTGCAGCACCCAGGGCACCTTTCCATTTTGCTTGAGGTCCCTCCTCAACTCAGAATTAAGGCCACCCTTCTTTGGTGTTAAAATTATTTCTAAACTGGACTGGCTAACTTTACTGTCCTAGTAAATACTATCTACCAAACAATATTTGAGCCTTAATCAGTTATCAGCAGAGTCCTATAGAAATAGGTGAGTGATATGAAGCAGGGTTGGAACTATCATATCCTAAGATATACACTGCTCATTTTTTTAAAAAACTAGTTTTTATTGACAGGAGAGGGGTAGGCATGGCTACAAAAGGCTGGCAAGAGGGAGTCTTAGAGAGATTGAGTAGTTCTGCATCTTGAGTATGGTGGTAGTTACATGAGTCTACACAGTGATTACAACACAGTGATTACATTACATAGAACTATACACACACATGTGTGCACCTGAGTGCACACAGAATTGGTAAAACCTGAATAAATTCTGTGGACTTTACTGACGCCGATTTCCTAGTTTTGACATTGTACTGTAGAATGGTTATGTAAGAGTTACTCTTTGGGGTGAAGATTACATGGGACCTCCCTGTACATGTTTTTGCAACTTCCTGTGAATCCGTAAGTATTTAAAAATAAATAGTTTTTAGGCCAGGTGCAATGGCTGACGCCTGTAATCCCAGCACTTTGGGAGGCCGAGGTGGGCAGACCACCTGAGGTCAGGAGTTCGAGACGAGCCTGGCCAACACGGTGAAATCCCGTCTCTACTAAAAATACAAAAATAGTAGCTGGGCATGGTGGTGCACACCAGTAATCCCAGCTACTTGGGAGGCTGAGGCAGGAAAATCACTTGAACTGAAAGGCGGAGGTTGCAGTGAGCCGAGATTGTGCCACTGCACTCCAGCCTGGGTGACAAGAGTGAAACTTCATCTCAAATAAATAAATAAACCGTTTTTAAAAGACAATTTTTAAATTATTGTTACTAGCTCAATTTGTGTTACTTTTCTATCTAAAATCTCAAGGAGCTGAATTTAGTAAGATTTTAATTATGTCACTAAACCGTTCCTCTTTGGTCATTTAATCTTACCTAAAGGGACTAATGTTAGATGTTTATAGGTCCTGAGTTAAAGAGTTTCTGTACGGGGCCAATAGAATATGAACCTCAACTTCTTGTCAAAAGTCTGCTTTCATCACCATAATGTAGCCCGATGTCAGCAAGCACATCCCAGAGTATTCCTCAGTGTTCTACAGCCGCGTATCGTCTTATCTTTATGGTGATGTCCAGAGATCTGAGGATTTTTTTCAAAAGATTTAACTTGACATTTCCAAATTTTTTCTCATTTAAGCCCTTTTTTCCTTGCCCTATCTGCTCCAAGGAACACACTTGAAACACTTACAGTGGAAAAGGACTAGGGTTCCAATTCCTCGGTGGTCCCTAGCACTTAGTAGCTATGTGACCCTGGATGAGTAATTTAACTTTTCCAGATCTCAAATTCCTTATTTCTAAAATATCAATAATATCAGCTTCTTACTGTCTTTATGAAAAGTAATCTTAAAATATGTATCAAAAACCTTAAATTGCTTCACACACATTAACTAATTTTAGTTCTATAGATATCTCTTCATCCTAAGTATCTAAAACACAAGAAATTTTTAATATAAAAGATTATTCCATTATTTATAACAGCAACAATCATTTTCAAATGTCTTAGTTGTCCAACAATAAGGAAAAACTTAAGCCACATGATCTGTATGATTTCAGCCAACACAAATAATATTTATAAAGAACTGTTAATAACCTGGGAAATGATCATCCTATAAAGTTCATTTTAAAAGGTATAAAGTCATAAAGTTCAAGCTCAAACATGTTAAAAAACACTCACACAAAAAAATACTGCAGGAAAATACACTAAAAATGTTAAGACCTGTTATTCCGGGTGATAGAGTTTATAGAAATAAATTAATAATTATAAGCCAGAAATTATTTTATTTGGTCCAATTACAACATAGTTTAAATCAGAGTCTGTAACTTTTCACAAGCTCCTGCCACTTTCCTCCTGGGAAGGAGAAAGATATGTCAACACACGTTTATTGGTAACACTCTCAGAAAGAAGCTGGTGTGTGTATGTGTGCGGTGTGTATGTGGGGAAGGTGAGTGTGTGTACACACACACTGTCATGTCTCAGATGCAATCTAGCAGCAACCCTCATAAACCGAAAGAGGAAGGAATGTGCTGGTAGCAACTATGTCACATGTCACTTATTTTAAAAAGAGTCACAGTGCTGTCTCAGATACCTGGTTTAGCATCTAAAGATTAGTAAGCTTTTAAAAAAAAAAAAAAGTTTTCCTTTTCCCCTATAATTTCCCTCATTACTAATTTTTTATTTCTAAATCTTTTCAATCTCTACAATGTCAATCCTATGAAATCAAAGCCCCATCAATGAAGCTTCTTTCCTATATAATCATATAAATAAGTAGAATTCAGTACATAAAATCAATTGTATACCTGTGTTGCTTTTCTCAATTCAAAAGAAATATATTCAAATATATTCTATTTGTAGAGGTATTCTTATGTGGCAGAATTTGACCACAAAACTCTTTATAGGCAGATAAAAATCAATTATAGGTAAATTTAAAAAAAAGAAAATCAAGGTTAGTTCAACTAAAATGAAAAGAAGAACAGCTCTCTTTTAAATAATTTTCCAGTTTTTAAAAAAGCATTCCATTTTGTTGTTTTTATTTTATTATTGTTAACTCTCCCTTCTCACCAATACCTACATTATTTCCCTAAAGGTGATTAATCATATATACATTTTAAAATTATTTCAGTTTTGCAAATTGATCACTTTATGATTATATTTCAAATAAAACAAGACTAGGGTTAAGTAATGTCCACTTTTGATTCCTGTAAGTTCCTCCAAGAAGCAGTTTCATTGCTCACTTCTCCTATGGATATTTAGGATTAGGACTTCCAATCACAGAGACAAAAATATATTAATCATCTGAACACAAAGGGGTCTTCAAAATTAGAATTGCTTTGATATCCATGACCTGTTAAATGTTGAATTCTAAAATGAACCTCTAAAGTTAAGATAAATATCCAGTGAAGTGCTGAAAAGGTAAGAAGCAAAGCAACAGAGATAATGTAAAATTCAATTGAAGAACAGATAAGGTTCATTCACAAGCTAATAATGTACAGCTACAGCGCAAGGAGATAAAAGAGCATAATAAAATTATATTCTATTCACATTCAACCAGTTGGACATCCAGATTTGGCTATGCCTTATAGATGAAGCTCCCTCCTTATGGTTCCCTTGGTATGTTCTATAGCTGCACACTTTTGTGTCAGTAGAAGGCTCCCTTATTTATGCTCTGATGATTTACATAATTAAACAAGGATGGCTAATCTAGGTTTTAAAAATATTTTTGGTAAATAGAATGTAAAACCTGGCTACTAACTAGATAGCTCTAACTCTACAACCTAGACCTTCAAACACCATCAGGGAATATTTATAAGTCTGATGTACATATGGTGCCCTAACATCACAACAGAGACTTATTATTCTCAAGTTACCTTCAGTTTTTGACATGACAAAGGTTTAAAACACACTGCTATATCACTGAATTCATCTATGAATAAAATATGATAAGAATTCAATACAAAAGCATGATCAAAAGGCAGATGGTGGAATAACAGCAAAGAAATCCTTCAAATGAGAAACTGTTGGAATTTCTAGGTATCCAGGACCACTTTCTTGCTCAAGCACATTTGCCTTGGAGGCCTGGCTAAGATATTGATCCAACAGAGGTACCCGACACATTCATCACTGGTGAAATTAAACTGGTTAAATACAAAAACCAAAATTTCATGGGTAGGATGGGAATGAGGATACCACCATGCTGTAATCACTAGCATCCATGATCAAAAGCACGCAAACAGTATCTTTACAATCCCACTTAAATGATAGTACCTTTCCTGGTTTGAATGGTAGTCATCATTTCTTTCTTTTCCCTGAAAATTATTATCAGAAAAAACTAAAGTGAAATGTAATTTTCACACCTTTAAGTCATAATAACATTTAAAGGGTAAACCAAAATTCCAAAAGGACTTCATTTATCCCTTTCATTGTTTTGTGAAGTTACTTGTCTATTACATCAACAAAAGCAATTAATAGTAGTCTATGGGTACTTTGCAAAAAAAAAAGGCCTTGTTACCAAACAAAAGGCCAGTGCTGCATTGATTCAGCCTGTGTTTGCACCACAGGCACTAACTAGCCTCTGTTCTCTAAAACACCTCATCCACCTATTTAGTAAAGTCTGGGTTACACTGATCTGAATTCAAACTAGGTGACCTCTCAGTTCATCCAAGGTCTTTGGTCAAATGTCGCTTCTACAGAAAGACCTCTCTGACCACCCTCTCTAAGGTAACACTACCCCCTAGTCTCTTCCTCTTTTCTCTGCTTGATTTGCCTTCACTGCCCTTATCACTGCCTGACACAGTAGTAGTACAGTTATGTCTGTATTTGTTTACCGTCTGTTCCTCTATCTCCATATTCTCTTACCTTTGGCTTCACAGCATTTATTACCATCTAACTTTTCCTATTATGTTACCACTGTATTCCTTACCAGCTAGAACAGCATCTAGCACATATTAGGTACTCAATAAATCATTTTTTGAAGACTGAATGAATGAATGAATGTCTTCCCACCTAGTATTTCAATTCGTGAAGTCAGGGCCTTTGACAGTTTTTCTAACTAATGTATACCCAGCAAGAGTGACTGGCACACGGTAAGCAGAAAGTACAATCTCTAAACGAATGAGTGAATGACAGTAGGAAAGTAAATTATCACAATCAGATCCTTTCTCTACAACACATTTAGGTGGGGGAAGGTGGAAGACAGTATGAGGCAGGTAGAAGAGTGACAAAAGGAATGGCAAGGGACACTGAATATGGAACTTTTCTATATTCCAAGTTTCTTTAAAGAGTTGATAAAGAAAACATGTAAAATTCAAGAACCCATCTTTTGCTGTGACAAGTCCGATGAATAACTAATGACTGCACAGCAAAGAGTCAATACAATAAAAAAGTCAACCTATAAAATGGGAGAAAATATTTGCAAAAGATATATCTGATAAAGGGTTAATATTCAAAATACATAAGGAACTCCTACAATTTGATAATAAAAAAACAAGTAACCTGACTTTTTTAATGGGCAAAACACCTGAATAGACATTTTTCCAAAGAAGACAAACAAATGACCAACAGGTGTATGAAAAGGTGCTTAACATTACTAATCATCAGAGAAATATGAATCAAAACTGCAAAGAAAAACAATGTCACACCTGTTAGAATCGCTATTACCAGAAAGACATAAAATAACAAGTATCATTGAGGATGTGGAGAAAAGGGAACCCCTGTGTACTGTTGGTGGGAATGTGATATGGTTTGACTGTGTCCTCACCCAAATCTCATCTTGAATTGTAGCTCCCATAATCCCCATATGTTGCGGGAGGGGACCTGGTGGGAGATAACTGAATCATGGGAGCAGTTTCCCCCCCATACTGTTCTCGTGGTAGTGGATAAGTCTCACAAGATCTGATGGTTTTATAAGGGGAAAAAAAAACCCTTTTGCTTGGTTCTAATTTTCTCTCTTGCCTGCCACCAATATAAGATGTGCCTTTCACCTTCTGCCATGATTGGGAGGCCTCCCCAGCCACATGGAACTGTGAGTCCATTAAACCTTTTCTTCTTTGTAAATTAACCAGTCTTGGGTATGTCTTTATTAGCAGCATAAAAACAGACTAATACAGTAAATTGGTACCAGGAGAGTGGGGTGCTGCTGAAAAGATACCCGAAAATGTGGAAGCGACTTTGGAACTGGGTAACAGACAGAAGTTGCAACAGTTTGTAGGGCTCAAAAGAAGAGAGGAAAATGTGGGAAAGTTTGGAACTCCCTAGAGACTTGTTGAATGGCTTTGACCAAAATGTTGATAATGATATGGACACTGAAATCAAGGCTGATGTGGCCTCAGAAGGAGATGAGGAACTTGTTGGGAACTGGAGTAAAGGTGACTCTTGCTATGTTTTAGCAAAGGAACTGGTGGCATTTTGCCCCTGCCCTAGAGATTTGTGGAACTTTGAATTTGAGGGAGATGATTTAGGGTATCTGGCAGAAGAAATTTCAAAGTGGAAAAGCATTCAAGAGGTGACTTGGGTGGTGATAAAAGCATTCAGTTTTAAAAAGGAAACAGAGCATAAAAGTTCGGGAAATTTGCAGCCTGCAATAGAAAAGAAAAGCCCATTTTCTGAGGAGAAATTCAAGCTGGCTGCAGAAATTTGCATAAGTAATGAGGAACCAAATATTAATCAGCAAGACAATGGAGAAAAAGTCTCCAGGGCATGTCACAGACCTTTGCAGCAGCCTCTCCCATCACAGGCCCAGAGGCCGAGGAGGAAAAAATTGTTTCCTGTGCTGGGCCCAGGGTCCCCTGCTGTGTGCAGCCTACAGACTTGGTGCCCTTCGTCTCAGCCATATCAACCGCTCTATCCATGATTAAAAGGGGTCAAGGTACAGCTTAGGCCAAATCTTCAGAGGGTGCAAGCCCCCAGCCTTGGTAGCTTCCCCATGGTGTTGAGCCTGCAGGTGTGCAGAAGTTAAGAACTGAGGTTTGGAAATTTCCTCCTAGATTTTGCAGGATGTATGGAAATGCCTGGATGTCCAGGCAGAAGCTTGCTGCAGGGGCAGGGTCTCATGGAGAACCCTTGCTAGGGCAGTGCAAAAGGGAAATGTGGGATTGAAGCCCCCACACAGAGTCAATATTGGGTCACTGCCTAGCAGAGCTGTGAGAAGAGGGCCACTGTCCTCCAAACCCCAGAACGGTAGATCCACCAACAGCTTGCACTATGTGCCTGGAAAAGCCACAGACACTCAACACCAGCCCCCGAAAGAAGCCGGGAGGGAGGCTGCACCCTGCAAAGCCACAGGGGCCAGGCTGCCCAAGACCATAGGAACCCACCTCTTGCATCAGCATGACCTGGATGTGAGATGTGGAGTCAAAGGAGATCATTGTGGAGTCTTAAGATTTGACTGCCCCACTGGATTCTGGACTTACATGCAGTCTGTGCCTCCTTTGTTTTGGCCAAATTCTCCCATTCAGAATGGCTGTATTTATCCAATGCCTGTAACCCCATTGTATCTAGGAAGTAAGTAACCTGCTTTTGATTTCACAGCCTCATAGGCAGAAGGGACTTGTCTTGTCTCAGATGAGACTTTGGACTATGGACCTTTCAGTTAATGCTGAAATGAGTTAAGACTAGGGGACTGTTGGGAAGGCATGACTGATTTTGAAATATGAGGACATGAGATTTGGGAGGGGACAGGGCAGAATGATATGGTTTGGCTGTGCCCCCACCCAAATCTTCTTGAATTGTAGCTCCCATAATTCCCTTGTGTTGTCGGAGGGGACCCGGTGGGAGATAATTGAATCATGAGGGCCCCTTCCCCAATACTGTTCTTGTGGTAGTGGATAAGTCTCATGAGATCTGATGGTATTATAAAGGGAAACCCCTTTCACTTGGTTCTCATTCTGTCCCTTGCCTGCCACCAAAGTAAGACATGCCTTTCACCTTCTGCCATGATTATAAGGCCTCCCCAGATACATGGAACTATGAGTCCATTAAACCTCTTTTTCTTCATAATTTACCCCGTCTCGGGTATGTCTTTCTCAGCAGCATGAAAACAGATTAATATAGAATGTAAATTAGTACATTATTGAAAACCTTATGGAGGTTCCTCAAAATTAAGATTAGAACTACTTTACGATGCAGCAAGCCCATGTCTGGGTACATATCCAAAGGAAATGAAATGAGTATCTTGAAGAGATATCTGGGTTTCTCTGTTTATTGCAGCATTATTCACAATAACAAAGATAAGGAAACAACCTAAATGTTTGTTGACAGATTAATGGAAAAAGAAAACGTGGTGTATATATACACAATGAATATTATTATATTATTAAGTCTTAAACATAAAGGAAACCTTGGTATTTGCAACAACACGGATGAACCTAAAGGACAGTACACGAAGTGAAACAAGCCAGGTACAGAAAGACTAATACTGCATGATCTTACTTATATATAGAATCTAAAATACTCAAACTCCTAGAAGCAGAGAATAGAAGATGATTGCCGGGAGCTGAAGGGAGGAGGAAATGGGGAGATACCGGTCAAGGGGTACAAAGTTTCAGTTATGGGAGATAAATAAATTCTGGGCTCGACACAGTGGCTCCTGCCTATAATTCCAGCACTTTGGGAGGCCAAGGTGGGAGGACTGCTTAAGCCCGGGGGTTTGAGCAGCCTGAGCAACACAGTGAGACCACGTCTCTACTAAAAATAAAAAATTTGCCGGCATGGTGGTAGGTGCCTATAGTCTCAGCTACTCAGGAAGCCAAGGCAGAAGGATCACTTGAGCCCAGGAATTCAAAGCTACAGTTAGCTATGATTGTACCACTGCACTCCAGCCTGGGTGACAGAGTGAGACCCTACCTCAAAAAATAAAATTAAAAGATGAATACATTCAGGAGATCTAATGTGCAACAATGTTAACATAGTTAACAATACTGTATTTCAAACTTAAAATTTGCTAAGACAGTAGATCTTAAGTGTTCTCACCACACACACATACTAGGTAACTATACGAGGTGATGAATATGTTAATTAGCTTGATTGTGGCAGTAAGTTCACGATGTATACATATATCAAAGCAACAAGTCATACATCTTAAAGATACACAATTTTTACTTGTCAATTGTGCCTCAATGAAGATGAAAAATTAATAACTAGAAGAATAAGGCTGTTCTAAGGCTGCCCCAAATACAAGGGAAAACATTAATGCCTTCGTTTGGGGTTTAAACAGAATTGAAATTTCACATAATAGCAAGAATCAAATTACTAAGTTGTGAGTAATATCTCCTTCCCATCAAAGATCTTGTCTATTTGTTTTCAACATCTCAATTATTAAGTCTTTTCTAAGGGCCTATAAAAATTATTTTTCCGTTTAATTAAGGGGGCGGTTCTTGAGCTTTTCACCAATTTATAAGTCATATTTCTGGCCAGGTGCAGTGGCTTAAGCCTGTAATCCCAGCACTTTGGGAGGCCGAGATGGGCAAATCGTCCGAGGTCAGGAGTTCAAGACCAGCCTGGCCAACATGGTGAAACCCTGTCTCTACTAAAAATACAAAAATTAGCCAGGTGCGGTGGCAGGCGCCTGTAATCCCAGCTACTAGGGAGGCTGGGGCAGAAGAATCGCTTGAACCTGGGAGGCGGAGGTTGCAGTGAGCCAAGATCATGCCACTGCACTCTAGACTGGATGACAGAGTAAGACTCTGTCTCAAAAAAAAAAAAAAAAAAAGTAATATTTCTATACAGCAAGTCATCCTATTTGATATGCTTACGTTGTACAATCAATTTAATTCAATAAAAGTGTTTTTAGAAAATTATTTCACCACAGATAAGCATTTTAAGATTACTCCAGTGGAATTAGCATATGTCCCTTGGTTTCCACAGTTGTAATTAGAAGGGCTATGTTCTGTAGCATTACTTGTGGGCTCTTGACCACCATTTGTCTATTTGTAAGAGTGGCACCAATATTCCTCCTTGAGAATACACCCTTGCCCCCACATCCTCACAGAGGAGATGGACCACCATTAAGGCATACATTCTTGTTTGGCTACAAAATGATACACGAAATGAAATAAAGCAATGGAATATAAAGATCAAATGATAGCCAAACAGAAATGTAATTTTTCCCCAGTTTGGCTGACACCAAAGTCTTATTACTATTCATTCAGCCAACAACACAGAATAGAATGATTCCAGGTATTTAGCGGAAAATATTACTTCAAAGTCATTGCAACCCAATCATAATCATTATTAATGGCTCAAATGTGAAAAAAATAATATTTATAGCTGATTTCCAGTAAGAAAAACAATCCATCTATTTCTAAAATATACTAAAATATTTTATTGGATTAAATCAGATCACCAGAAAACTATACATTGGCCCCCTCGCAGAATTACCCTTTCTTAATGTTTCTTTAGAATTATGCCATATTGAAAGAGCCTATGAAACTCACTGCTGAATCACTGTTGGAATGTTGTTGAGGATACCGTTCAACACATTGCAAAGTATCTTCTTGAGGCTAAGGGAGTCAAGAGGTCCCAGCATCAGCTTGATTAATTGTTCTTCTCCAGCAGAAATAGTTTAAGTTTATAAATACTGAACAAAAGAATACCTGCGTTTCCTTCTTTGTGTTGAAAATGAGAAATTGCAGCTGAAATGCTTATATTAGTAAAGAAGAAAAGTTAAAATTAAACAACTAAGTTTCCACTTTAAGAAGCCAGAAAAAGAATAAGTTAAACCCAAAGTAAGGAGGGAAAAGGAAAAAAACAATGAGCAAAAATCAATAAATTTCTCAAAGAACAAAGTAAATCAACTAAAAGTTCATTCTTTTAAAATATTAACAAAATTGGGAAGCTCCTAGTAAGAATGAATTTTAAAAAAAGAGACACAAATTACCAATATGGGATACAAAGGACAGAACAACACTACATATCCTAATGGCATTAAAAGGATTATAAGGAATACTATGAACAACTCTACATCAATAAATTTGATAACTTAGATGAAATGCACAAACTCCTTGAAATAACTTATCAAAACTGACATGAAAAGAAACAGAAAATATGAATAGACCTCTATTACAGAGTTTGAATTTGTCATTAAAAAGTTTTTCATATAGAAAATTCCTGGCCCAGATATCCTTAAGGCATTTGTAAAATAAATAGCATTGATCTTATATAAGTTCATTTAAAAATAGAGGGAAAAAATAGGAAAAAAAAGGAAATGTTTCTCGATTCATTTGATGAGGCCAGAATAATCCTGATACTAAAATAAGAAAAGAAAGTTATAGGCTAATATCCCTCATGAATTGACATGAAAGTAACATTAATAAAATATTAGTAAGTTGAATAAATTAATATATAAAAAATATAATGCATGTTGACAAAGTAGTATATATTCTAGGAAGGCAACGTTGGCTTAACATTTGAAATTCAGTCAATGTAAATTCACTATATTTACAGAATAAAAGAGAAAAATAATATAATCATCTCAATAATTTCAGAAAAGGGAATTTGCTTAAAAAAAAAAAAAACTACATGAAAGACAACTAACGTGGCAAAATAGCAAACTATTTTTTATAAGATCATAACCAAAACAAGAGCATCCATTCTCACCCCTTCTATTCAATTTTGTCCTGGCATTCCTGGCAAATGCAATAAGGGAAGAAAAATAAATAATAGAAGACATAAAAATCAGAAAAACTAAGTAAAACTGCCAGTGTTCACATTTAAGATTGTCTACAGGGAAAATCCCAATGAATCTATAAAGTAACCACTACAACCAAATAACTTGCCCAAAATTACACCATCAATAAAATTTAAACTGGGGTTTGAGCCTATATAATCTGACTCCTAAATTTTTAACTTCTACATTTTCTCTCTAGAGATGACCATGCAACGTTTGCATTAGCTCACACACCTCGACATAGCCATTACTGTAGGCATTGGGAATCTCATTTGAAGATGTGAAAACAGAGATTCAGAAAGATTAATAACTTGATCAAGATCACATAGCTAGAGGGTAGAGGTGACAGAATTTGAATCCAGGTCTGGCTGATCCTAAGACAAAGTTGATTTGACGATATCATGTTTTCCAGACTGGAAACAGAAAACGGGGAGATCCAGATGCTAAGGCCCTGAAATAAAAGTGGAATATAAAAGTCAAGACAATTATTGACTGGTTAGATGTGGAAAAGGACATAGGAAAGGGAAAATGCAGATAACTTCAAAGTTCTGAGAATGAGGAAGTCACAACATCATAAAATAGTAAAGCAAGAAGGAGAAACTAATGGGGAGCAGGGCTACAAAAGATGAGGTCAACTTTAGACAAGTATCAGTCTGTTAGGTTAGAGATCATTTTGATGGTGAATGATAGAACACCAAAGAATGCTTTAGAGAAATGGGGCTTTTTTTCTTCACAAAACAAAAATCTGAAGGTGGGTAACTACCGATCTGGGTTCAACAGGAGGACAAAGTCAGAACTGGAGGCTCTGTGTTTCTCTGGACACTTCCTCCTGGGATTACAAGATGGCTGCCACAGGCCCAGGCCTCCGGTAGTAACTCCAGGCAGAAAGAAGAGAGGAAGGGGGAATCAAATACATGGGTAAAGCAAGAGCTCCCCTGGAAACCTCTAGTAGACTTCTGCTATGTCTCATTGGCCAGACAGCGTCACATGGAAACCTCACCTGAAGAGAGATTGGGAAAATAAGTATGTTGTTTTTCCAGCCTCTATAGCAGAGGTAGGTGAAGGAAAACAATGTCTGCACCACAAAAGATTAATGGGATATTCATGTGGGAATATCCGACAGACAGACAAAAATACATCTGGTCTAGAAGATAAGCCACAGATATGGAGTTTAAGGAATCTGCACAGTTACAGCAAAGGAAACAGATGAGCGCTCCAAGAAAGAGCTGGCACGGAGAGAAAAGAGAATAGTGGCAGCACTTTGTTTTTCTTTTGGGGCTGGGGAAGCAAGCGGGTGCACACGGATGCAGCTGAGTCAACACGCCAGGACTGTCTGCCTCCGCTCATCAGCCAGATTGTTTTCTGTCAGATGTTCAGCTGGATCTCACTGTCTCCCTCCCCACCCAGTTCTTCCCATCCTCTTTCTCTTCCCTCAGTCTCTCAGTACTCCTAGGGCAGTCTCTCCCTCATCTGTGACGTGAAAGTACTGGAGGAAAAACCCACTCTCATTGACCACTGTTGAGGATGCACAAAGATGGTTTTATTCTGACTGAAGAAAAACTAGTTGCATGGGGGCTGAGGAGGTGGTGTAGGACAATAAGCAGCTACCATGAGAGGGCCATAAAATCTTCCAAGCTCATGGGAAATTCCAACAAAATGTATCTGCCAGTCCCACCCTCACAGGAGGGGCCAGAAATCCATTTGAGAGAACTCCAGTTAAGACAAAGAGGCTGGATTTGCTTTGCTAAGCACCACTTTTCCTCTGAAGACTCTTTCCAGCTCCCAGGCTGTGTGCAGGAGACCAGGCAGCAAGGCCAAGGGTGTGGACTAAGCACACCAATCCTACATATATCCCCAGTCTGAGGGAGTCCAGGTCTGGCTAAACTTTCCTTTCCTAATAGACTAAAGCAAGTAAAATCAGCACCACAGAATTTAACCCTAATTACATATGAGGTTGTATTGTTCTCGAATTACTCCAAATATATATGTCATGTGCTCCCATGTATTTGGGGCCACAGTGAAATGTTCCCCGATAAACTGCAAATAGATAGTTGCCAAGCATTAAACTTTAAAAACAATAAATTGTTAACATTATGAAAAGAGATCACTTGATATTATATACCTCATTATGGAAATATATAACACTTCTGTGATGCATTCTTAACAAAAAGTCAAACTCTAGACCCAAATACCAATTTACAGGAAATACAGGGGGCAAAGGAACATGTTTTAAAAAACTGCATGGAGGTACAATGAAAATTCAGACTGAAAAAAACAACAACCCAGTTTCTTCAAGAAATGTATTATAAGGAAGAAAAAGAGAGAAAGAGAGAACCCAGACCTACAGACATATCAACTAAATGCAACTTATTTAGCTCTTGATACAAACACACTGCAAAAAAGAAAGTTATGAGGTAAATGGGAACATTTGAACACTGACTGAAAAATTGATTATATTAGAGAACTAATGTCAAGTTGTTTAATGTGTGTGATATTGTTCTCTTAATAAAAAGTCACTACCTTTTAGAGACATATACTAAAATGTTTACAGATGAAATATGTGGAATTTGCTTGAAAATAATCCTGGGGGGAGTGGGGAGTGCGTGGGGGTATAAACAAAACAAGGTTGGCTGGAAGTTGATGATGTTGGAGTAGGGGAAGGGGTGGCATAAATCATACTGGCTGGACACAGTGGCTTAAGCCTATAGTCCCAGCACTTTGGGAGGCCAAGGCAGGAAGATCACTTCAGCCCAACAGTTTGAGACCAGCCTGGGTAACATAGGGAGACTCCATCTCTATAAAAAATGTTTTTAATTAGCCAGGCATGGAGACGCACGTCTGTGTTCCCAGCTACTCAGGAAGCCGAGACAGGAGGATCGCTTAAACCCAGGAGGTCAAGCATGCAATGAGCCATGATCAAACCACTGCCTTCCAGCCTGGGTGACAGAGTGACCCTGTCTAAAAACACACGCACACACAAACAAAAAGAATTAAGAATCATACTGCTATTTCTTTTTTTTTTGTATATTTTGATTTTTTTTCCATAATAAAAAGATGTTCTTTTAAAAAAAAAAAAAAAAGTGGGGGGAGGATTTAAGGAGGAAAAACAGATTAGATTAGAGCTATGCAGAGTCATTTTTAAAAAGTATTCACATTAGCCAAAAAACATAGAAGAAGCAACAGAGGCAGATGTTCCTTCCCCAGCACAGGGTCCAGTGCCAGGGCCTTCCTACAGGGTTGCAGAGGCCATCATCCCTGAGGAGAAGGACCTCTGTGGCCATCTCGCCCTGGGCCTATTGGCACGTTCTCTAGTCAGGGCACTGCACTGAAGCTGAAGATAAAATGATGAATAAAATATAGGGTCTAAAGTCAAGTGATGTGAAAAGAGAACTAAGCAGGCCATTACAATGGAGTTGGACTTGTGTTATGTCATGACAGAGTGAGACCAAAGTGCACTGTGGGAGCACAGGCAATGGTGATGTGACGGAAAAGGTGGCAGCCACACTGTCCTGGACGATTCCCAGAACTACCTTCTCATTATCATCCAATTCCCAGGCTCTGTTGCTCCAGGAAGAGGATGTACTCTTATACAGGTCAGAAGATGTAAGCATCCTGACCTCCTGGCAGCTTGGCTTCTCATTGTAAATGCAGAAAACGGACTTCTGAGAATAATTGGATTTCCCATATGGCTTACTTAGAAGAATACATTAGCCAAAGGACATGAGTGTCCACTTCTCTGATGTGACAGATCTTATTGTCAAATTAATAAACCGTCTTTCTGGCTTTTACAGTCTCTGAGAGTCTGGTACCTGTGTATCTGTCGCTGAAAGATGTATTAATTTTTGATGTGCTAACAAGTCAGGATTCTGAGATTGCAAGACCAGCCTGAGCCCTGGAGGATGTACCAGGGTAATGTCATCCCTTGGGACCTGGCTAGTAAATACCAGCCTCCTCCAGGGACTCCCTTCTGCTCTGTGTGCTTCTTTGATCCTCGGTATTTCTCAAGGGTGGACCCATGTCTGATGCTTCTTTGATATCTGAGTCATCTTCTCTCACCATGTGTGCTACAAAGCATTTTGGTTCTTAACAAATTTGTCCCTTGACTTCTTTCACTCTCAACCTAATCAAAATAACTAACATAATATCTATCTGGGGGCAAGTCAGATGGAAACTGTCCCTGGAGCATTTTTAAACTGAAATATGAATACTTAAAAAAATTCATCTGCTGCCTTTGAAAGATCACAACCTTTTGAATAACCATGCTAACTTCATCGTCTGCTTTGGCTGTGATAGCCAGTGTTCCTCAAATAAGCCAATCAACTGAGGACCTTTCTCCAACTTATACTTCTAATTAAAGAACAAGAAACCAAACACTGTGAACTCCTTTCCAAATGAAGACAATTTCTTTCATCTCCAGTGGTTTCACTGTCAATCACTTAGATAGGTTCTTTCATCTATAACAAAAGATGG
The DNA here is from genome assembly GCF_049350105.2 of Macaca mulatta. Classification (NCBI taxonomy): domain Eukaryota; kingdom Metazoa; phylum Chordata; class Mammalia; order Primates; family Cercopithecidae; genus Macaca; species Macaca mulatta. Next base: position 77,646,141 of record NC_133417.1, on the reverse strand, counting down.
CAAACTTTTTCTGTAAGGTCCACATAGTAAGTATTTCAAGCTCTGTGGGTCCACAGTCTCCATTGCAGCTACTCAGCTCTGCCACTGCAGCGGGAAAGCAGTTGTAGACAATATGTAACCAAATGAGCACGGCTATGTTCCAATAAAACTTTGTTTATAGACACTGAAATTTGAATTTCATCTAAATTTCATGGGTCACAAAATGCTACTCTTCTTTTATTCCCAGCCATTCAGGAATGTGAAAAACCATTCTTATTTATTTATTTATTTATTTATTTATTTATTTTTGAGATGGAGTCTTGCTCTGTCCCCCAGGCTGGAGTGCAGTGGTGCGATCTCAGCTCACTGCAAGCTCCACCTCCCGGGTTCACGCCATTCTCCTGCCTCAGCCTCCCGAGTAGCTGGGACTACAGGCGCCCGCCACCACGCCCAGCTAATTTTTTTGTATTTTTAGTAGAGATGGGGTTTCACCGTGATAGCCAGGATGGTCTTGATCTCCTGACCTCGTGATCCCCCCTGCCTCAGCCTCCCAAAGTGCTGGGATTACAAGTATGAGCCACCGCGCCCGGCCTGTGAAAACCATTCTTAGCCCACAAGACAAACAGGCAAGCTGTCAGATCTGGCCTACAGGCCATAGTTTGTCAATCCCTGCTCCATCATGATGAATGCCAGCAATGAGTCACTATACTACATGAATGTGTATGGTCCCTGTCCCTTCATAATACTCCTTTACCAACCCTGAGATCTAGGATTCATAAGTGGATCTTAAGTTCACAGTTGGCAAATTTAAAACCTTACGGGAAAAATATTTTCATTAAAATTAAAAAATGGGCCAGGTGTGGTGGCCCACACCTGTAATCCCAGCACTTTGGGAGGCTGCAGCAAGTGGATCAGCTGAGGTCAGGAGTTCAAGACCAGCCTGTCCAACATGGTGAAACCCTGTCTCTACAAAAATACAAAAATTAGCCAGGCATGGTGGTGGGTGCCTGTAATCCCAGCTACTTGGGAGGCTGAGGCATGAGAATCCCTTGAAACCAGGAGGGGGAGGTTGCAATGAGTCAAGATCGCGCCATTGCACTCCAGCCTGGGTGACAGAGTGAGACTCCATCTCACAAAAAAAAAAAAAAAAAAAAAAGACATTTTACCCATCTTAAGTCCCAAATAGTGGGACTATGTAATTTGTTCCTAATTACCATCCCCTCAGAAAAAAATTGTAAGATCCCTGAGATAGTGGTGAGCTTGTTTTACTCTAACATGTGAGATTTTTTTCAATGTTGGTTTATCCATCCAAATGTTCAATGTCTTGTCTTTCTGGTTTTAAGATTAGTATTTGTAGACCCTCATCTCCTCAGTCCCACTATAGTCCAAGACGGTGGATGCTTGATACATAAAAAGCTTTAGATTTTCTTTCTTTAACCTAATCTACATATCTACACACTTGTAATCCCCTTCCCCACTTGCAAGTATTATCCTATCTATGATAACTTTCTAGGCATTCCTAACAAACACTTTAAGGCTTGATTTTCCTTGTGTTTTGTTTGTTTCACTTCAACATTCATTGCATACTTCTTTACTCCTGCAGACTTCCTCTTTTAACTCTCCTTTTTATTTCCAGTCCCAGGGTTTCTCTTTTTTTCACCATCCACAACAGTTGTCACTTGAATGAGGCATATATTTGAACTACGTTTCCCAGTTACGTCCTTTTCCCAGTTAAAAGGTCCCAGTATCATATTCCCAAGTGAACCCACAGGGGTTCATTGTACTATTCTTTCTTTTTTGTGCAGGGTTGACAATGTCCATTATAAAAAAGTTTTTATAAAAATAGAGCATACATTCCTATATTCTAGATTTGGTCACAACAGGAATTTGTAGTTGGGAAGAAATTAGCATATTCATATGCCACACCACTGCCTGGCATACCCTCCCTATTCTCTGCCTGGTAAAATTTCTCTCAGCCTCTGAGATCTACGCAGGACACCTATGGAAGCATCTCGATAACTCACTCATCTGCATTCCCCAAGCACTTTATACATCTCCATTAAAGCACTTACCACTGCATTGTGGTTAGCTGTTTATACAGCCGTCCCACCACCAATCTCCCCTACCCTCCAAGCCTATAAGCAACTCTCATATTTTGTTGCATCCCCAGTGCCCAGCACAGTGCCTGGAAAAGAGTATCAAGATAGCATTTCTCAGAAACGTTCAAGGCACTGTCTCCACTAAACAGGGCTTTCAGGGGGCTTCCCTAGACAACTTCCATAAACACTCTCAATGTTTCTCCTTTCCTAAAAAATAAATAAATAAATAAACAATCTAAGAGAAAAACACACCTTTAAAACAAGGCCCCCACAGCCTTCATACAATGAGATTGCTGCCCTAAACTGTTCCTCACAGGTATCAATTCTGGCATGAACACTGCAGAACATGCAAAGTTCTCTTAATACCACAAAATAAAAAGCCTACATGGCACCTCACAGTTTTCAAAGTATTTCACCTTTTTTTCTTCTTCCATTTGTCCACTTATCCCTGATAGTCCTATCCTCATTTTTCAGACACTCAAGGAAGTAAAAGTGACATGTCCAATAACAGAACTGGTAACAGCTGTGTTCCTAAAACCCTTAACTTATTGATCTGTCCACTCATCTGACTCTTCTGATGCTAGACTCAGTATCTGTGAAGGGTTTTTTTTTTTTCCTAGTTTTTTTTTCCATTATGAATGGTGGCATTAAGTGAGGGCATCATGCTCTAAAAAATCCATTTCAAGCAAAATCATTTGGGCAGATACACATTATGAAAAGAGAGAGTCGACTATGTCCCACTTGTGTTAGTATTGCTCTATGATTTTGCCATAAGTACTTCTTATTGACTAATGGGTTTCCAGTGAATTAACGACTGTTCAAAAAATGCCATGCCATGCATTTATACACATAGAAATATGTTATCTATTATCTAAACATTCCATTCATAAGGAAGCACCACTATTTATAGGTTAAGTGCAAGATCTTGAATCCCATATAATTCCTTTTTCCTGAACTATTAAATTTAGATACTTGACACATTAACAACTCTATCCTTCAAATGCTCTTAGTTCTACATAATCCTGTATAATTTAACCATTACTTTAATTCTCTTACTATTTATTGCATGCAACTATTTCTAATATTAGTACATATCATTTTAGACATAAATAGGGCACTGCCTGCCAAAAAATCTTGCTACTGTATGGTAATTGAAAGTCAAGACTATCAGATATATTAAGTTATTCAAATGAGCTACATTTAGCTTTTCTCAAATTACTTAATATTTTTCAACAAAGGCCTATAATAGAGTATGCAAAGCATGTCACACTTAAGATTTTCAAGTTTGATCGTGTTACGAATCTGTTAATTGAAAATTTTTCAATATGGCAGAACACAAAATATTTCACACAAATGCAAATAGAGATGTCATGCAGATAGCTGCAAGACGTGAATCATTGCCCTTCTGCATTAAACTCCGAAATTCAGAGGCAGTTCACTCTGCAAGATTTCTTGCTCAGTTCTTAAAAGTTCAGATGCATCACCTTTTAATCAGGGTAATAAGCTATAATTGCTAACATACTGTGTAATGTTTACTGCTAAACCTGCAATCTGGACAAACAGAATATTATGCTGTCAGAGCCTGGAAACAACTGCAATCCACTGTTAACATACACATCCTCCTTAGAGAGAGCTGTCGTCGGGAGTTATATGCTTTATGTACGGTTTTAATTTTTTTTTTTTTTTTTTTTTTTTTAGCGTAAAGGTCTTTTCCCGAGAAGCAGGTATTAAGACGAAAGCAGCCTCCCAAATGACCTTCTCTAACACAGACCTTGAGCGAGCGACTGCGGGGGCAGAAAGCTGTGAATTTCAGCAAGGGACTCGACAGCTCCACTGGGTCCCTCACACTTTGCTTTCGAGAACAAAAAAAAGAATGTTACTCTGTACCTGCCGGTGCCCCCACCCCTCCTTAAAACTTAATACCCCGCAAGGTCTGAATAGCCAGAGAGGGTATGCATCGATTCTTCCGTCCCGTGATGCCAAGAGAAAATAAACCCCCACCCAGGAGCGGAGCCTGGAGTCGCGGCGGGGCGGGGGGTTGGAGAGGTGGGTGCTCTCTCCCCTTACTGCGCTGCATTTTCTCCACCACGTGTAATAATCTCATGCCACTGGTACCCCACGAGAGGCGGGGGTCCTTGTCCTCCTATCTCCCGGGCGAGGACCTCAACCCCTTCCCCGCTCGGGGACCCCGGCCACCCGCAGCCCGGCCGCGCTGCGCCCAGGTGTGAGGCTGCGGCGGTCTCTGGGCCCGGGCAGCGCCGCAGAGCTCGGCCCCCAGCTGCGGCCCCCGGCCGAGCTACCTTTTATCCAGGCAGGCGATCCACTCGGCGGAGGAGGAAGAATGGGCAGCGTGCGCAGCGACCATGTTGAGCGGCGGCGCGCGGTGTCCCCGGCTGCTGCGACCTCCCGCGCTCGAGCTGCCTGCGCCTCCGCCCCCGCCTCGCCCGCCGCGCGGACCCCGCTCCTCCCGGCCGCCTGGCGACCAGCGCGGCTGCGACGGGCCCGCCCTCCCCGCGGGCTCCCGCGGCCTGGGGCGGGGGGGCGAGGGAGGGGACCTGGGGGGCGGGACGCGGGCGCGGGGAGGGCCAAGCCGCCCGCCCGCTGCTGCGCTGCGGCGCCCGGGGGTGGGAATTCCGCCCCGGGGTGGGGACCCCGCGGTCCCGCCCGCTGGGGGGCACTGGGGCTGGCGACCCTAGTGGCTGGCCACCTGCGACAGGTGGCCGCTGCGTCCCTCGGAGACTGGGGCCCCACCCTCATCCCGGGGCCTCTGAGGCGGGGCGGGAGGGCAGGCGCCGCGGCGCGAGTGGGGAGGGGGATGCCAGTGTCTATATATTTTTCATACAGCAAATGCCACTAAAATGGCTGCTGCCTCTCTGTTTCCTTAGAAACCGATGAGTCTTCCTCAGCAGCTGCCGAAACTTGCGGCGGTTGCTTGCTCACCTTTGCTGCCTCCCCTTCAGAAAGGGCTGGAGGGGAGGGCGAGGAAGGCTTGGCGTGGGGCCGCCCGTCGAGTCTCTCAGTGAGGAATGAGAGGCCAGCTTCTCCCGCGGGGTGAGGAAGGGCTGGGCGCAATGGGGGGCAGTGCGGGCAGGGCTGGGGGCAGGGAGGGAGGGGGCTGGTGGGCCCGATGCGGACTGAGGGGGTGACAGGCTGAAGTCACTGGCCTTGAACCCTGGGCTTTCCTGGGCTTCCATCACCTGCATGGTGAAGAAAACACAGTTGAGAATGGGGAGCAGCCGGGCCACAGCAGAACTGAGGTTTTAGGATGAGACCCCGGAGCGCTCAGGTGAACTTGGATGGCTGGCCCCACTTGCTGTTCTTCCTCTGGCTGGAGTGTTGAATGGGTGGTGATAACGGCCTGGCTCTTGTAGATGTTCACACAAATGTCATGTCTACAAGTTGTTCAGTTACACTCTGCCAAGAACCAAATTACATGCCAATGGTCGTTTAGGAATTTGGGGACAAGTTAAATCTTTTGGACTATTACCAAGCATTGTTTTGATATTTATGGCACTGCATTTGGGGGCCAGACAATGGGAGAAAGGGACATAGCATTGCTTTCTTGTACTGTTCCCCCTCCCCCCGCCCCCACCTCCCATCCAATCCTGCTAAGGGGAGAGTCAAGGGGACTGGAGAGAAGGAAAGAGCAAGTGCTCTCTGGGATGCTTTGATTCTAATAAAACAATTATTACCATGATATAAAAGCCTCCAAAGATGTGCCATTTCCCTCTGCTCGATAGCCAGGATCTGGTTTCAGACCTGCCACAGTGTTCCCGCAGCAACTCTTCCCTCCCTGCTCAGGGCTTTTCCCCCAGTTAACCTTCATTCTGTTAATTTCTATCATGTTTATGGTAATATTTAAAATACTATACTATATAAAGGTTAACCAAAGGTATTTATGTTGCAGCTTTTTTACTATACAGGTATGAAGGAGGAACTGTATCTCCTATATATATTAAGTTTCATTTATTAAAACATCAGAGAGCACCTGAGAATGTTTCAAGGTCACCAAAAGCTTTCCGAAAATGGCTTTCTGCAAAGAAGATTTCCAAGTAAGGAGCTAGAGGAGAAAGGAGCTGCACATCACGTATTATCACACAGGCTTGGAGTTGCCATAGCTTTGGTTATGATACTAATAATAGTTACCATTTATTGAACATCCACTGAGTGTTAGACCCTGTGCAGCACTCCTTGGATGTGTGATCCGGTTTAATCTTCAGAACACTCTATGAGGCAGAGCCAGAAGGACACTACTCCACAAAGAGCAATAAATCCTTGAAAATGTAATGAAATATTGAAAATGATATGTATCAGTACTTTCAGGGAGAGTGTTAATTGGATTGGAAGGAAGACACTGATGAGCTGCTGGGAGTGAGAGTGAGACCCTTGAGGAGTTTACAGTGCATTTTAAGGAGTGTAGCCCTGATGAATTGCAAGGCCTTTGTTTTGCTGTGTGGGGGCCCTGCCTTTTCTCTAAAGAGAAGTTGAAGACTTATTTAAAGAACATCCTTTCGAAGGAGCACCAAAAATCACTAGCTCATCCAGAGCGTGCGCATGTCTCCATCCAGCCCTAGAGGAAGGTACAGCGTCCAAGATACTCACTAAGACGCTGAACTCAGGAAGGGTCTAACCCAGCTACAGGAGATGGGGCCCCAGAGCTGAATTTGGGTCTGTCTGATTCCAAACCCTTGCACATCAGTGATGGTATCCCTGTTTCTGCCAGTAGAATGGCAGTATAGGGCATGTCTACAATGACTCTCCAGAGGGTAAGAACAAAATAGTTATAAATCAGTTTTTTAATGTAAAAATAGAGAAATGTGTGAGGAATTAAAAACTAGAGATCCTTAAAACGTCAGGAATAGCTTTACTGTCCTATAGATTATCTTGTGATCTGAAAGGGATTTGATTGCTGGTCAAGTACTACAGGAATAAAGGAAACTCTGCTGATAATTAGTTATTATAGTATTAAGAGAAAAAAATGGGCTTTTGCTTGGATTGGATGGGAAAGGCAAAGAACCAAAGAATATTTATTTATTTCTCTCTCTTTAAAAGAACATAATGTATGTCAGTCCCAAAAGAGCACATTTTGTATTATCCTATTTATGTGAAACTTCCAGAAAAAGCGAATCTATAGAGATGGAAAGTAGATTAGAGATTGCCTAAGTCTGGGAGGTGGGAATAAGGGATGACTGCAGATGGACCTGAAAAATCTTCTAGAAATGATCTAAAATTGGACTGTGGTGATGGATACACAACTCTATTAATAATAATCATCAAATGGTATAGTTAAAATGAGTGAATTTTATAGTATGCAAATTATCTCAATAAAAATGTTAAGTAAATTATTAATGAACCCATATGGAGAGGAAAAATATGATTGATCTTTTGGGGGGAAATACAGGAAAGTATAGGAGAAAAAGTAAAAATTACCCATAATTCCATCACCTAGAGGTAATACTGTTAATATTTTAGTGCATTTAATTCTAAACTTTTCTATTATAAAAAGATACAATCAAGGCCAAGCACAGTGGCTCACATCTGTAGTCCCAGCACTTTGGGAGGCCAAGGCAGGGGGATTGCCTGAGACCAGGAGTTCAAGACCAGCCAGGGCAACATAGTGAGACCCCCATCTCTACAAAAATTTTTAAAAAATAAAAATTAGAAGTGATATGATCATACATGTACCCACAAACATATACATATATGTATATGTATATATGTGCCTATCATGTATGTGTATGGATACATATATTCAAACAGACTTGAAAGCATTAATAGTTTATAGGCTACTTTTTCTATTGGAATGGAAAAATGCTTTACTTTCCTTAAAAAATCCTTAAACATTTTTTTCTGGCCACCAAATATTCTAGTGTATAGCTATAATTTACTTACACTATCTTTTGAGACTTGTTTTTTCACTGGGAAAAGGTATTATCTGCTTAATCTCCTTCCTGTAGTTTAGTGAACTCTTTCTCTACTAGAGAACTAAGATCTCTACTGAAGATCTCCATGAGACAAAGATGAGACAAGACCAATATCTGTTCATGCTATGTAGATCCTCAAACGAGTTGCTAAATGTCTGATTTCCATTTTGTTCATCTGAGCAGAGGTTCAAAGTTAGGAATTTGAAGGCAGACAGCCAAGTTCAAATTGCAGCCATATCTTCTACTAAATGTTTGGCCTTAAATTAACTGCTTAGCCTAAGACTCCATTTCATCATCTGTAGAGTGGAGAAATTAATAGTATTATACATGAATTTGGTATTTGTAGGATATTTAGCACAAGTGCCAAGCACATAGTGAGTGTTCAATAACTCTTAGCTATTATTCTCCATATAGTACAGATAATACTAGGTGCTCTCTGCATTTCGCAGGGACCTGGTGGTGATAAGCCATCGAGATCACTTATACTAAAGGGCTTTGACATCTATAAATTGCAATTTTTGGCTATGAAGGATACAAGGGATGGGTCTCCTGAGAAACCCATAGAAATTCTCCAGGAAATTCTATTGTAGATCGAGCATTCACTCATATCTGTATATGGGGAAAAAAATCTGATTCACCATGTTTTAGGTACCTGATTGGAAGGTAGGTTATTAAAATACATCTATCACTCCTGCTGGTGATATAACCAATTCAATGAAGACACAGTACTCCTGGGGTGAAATCATAAAAGCAATTTTAATGTTTTCTCTCACTGTCTTTTTAAACTTGCTCAGTGAAGGCAATTCTACCTCTGCCACTGGATATAGCTTTTTTGGTCACTTATAGGTAATAGAAAGTACCAGATTCTTTCTATTAGAGTGCCCAAACCAATATATCGCTACATATTTCAATCTTTATTTCAAAGAAAAGAATTCTCTCCTCCTCCTCAACCTACAGCTGGTCATAGGCAGGTCTCAGCCTTTAGGAGAGAAGACGTGGTCAGCTTCTCCTTTCCTTCCTCATCCCAGACCACCATGAAAGCTGCTGGTTTTGACCCTTCCAGGATCAGAGTAGGGAAGGAAAGAGAGAAAAGAAGGGCAGGTAAATTCTTACTTTACTGGAACAGTTGTAAGATGGCATTGTCTTTTCCAAACCTGGCAAATGTCAAGCCTGCTCTTTCTCTTGTGGGTGCCTTCATGTTTTCTTAGGTGCCCCTCCTGCTGGGCCCCCCACATAGGCAAGTGCCACTGGATTTCCTGAGTCCCCTCCAAATTTCCTCCCTCTATAGGACTCCCAATTTATCCTCCACCCACACCCCAGCTGTCCTCCTGCGCAGGATTTAAAGGGGCTCCAGGATCATTCTCTTCTGTGTGTCCCACATTTGGTCCATAGGGACACTCAATGCCTATTTTGCTCTAATAAACTCAGTGCAGACCAATCCTACAAACAGCACAGCCTCTTCACTCGCCAAAGAGGCTCACCAGTCCCTCTCTCTTGATCTGTAGGTTTCCAGGGCTGTAGTCAGACAACAATCCCCTATGCTCCCAACTTATAGGTTCTCTGAGTGGCCCACATGGAGAGGAAAAAATAATATGAGAAATACTATTTTTCAAGGCTTTCCATGACTAAAACAAGAAAATATTCCTGTTTTAGTCATGGTTCTCCAGAGAAATAGAACCAATGGGTTATATATCTATAACTATGTCTATATCTGTATCTATAAAAGGAGATTTATTATGAGGAATTGGCTCCCACAATTATGGAAGCTGAGAAGTCCTACCATATGCCATCTGCAAGATGGAAACCCAAGAAAGCAGTGTAATTCCGTCTGAATCCAAAATCCTGAAAACGAAGGAAGCTGCTAAAAATCCCAATCCAAGAGCAGAAGATGAGATGTCCCAGTGCTAGCAGTAAGGCAGGAAAAAAGGGGCAAATTTCTCTTTTTGTTCTGTTCAGGTCCCCAACTAATGGGATGCTGCCTCCTCGAGGAGGGCCATCTACTGACTCCACTGATTGAAATGCTGATCTCATCCAGAAAAACCCTCACAAAAAACACAAAGAAACAATGTTTAATCTGGGGACCTCTTGGTCCACTCAGGGTGACACATAAAATTAACCATTACAACTCCTCACAAAATCTTCCTTTAATTTCTCCTTCATAGGCACTGTTATTTCCCCCTTTGGGTGAGAAGTTTTGGACCCGTGAAACTGGTCTTTAGTATTTTGATTGAAAGTTTGCATCTTGGCATCTCAATTTGGAATTATGTATCTATTCTACTTTGGTGCCTCCTGTGAAACTTGCAATTTAACATCTGTGACTTAGGCTAGTGAAAACTGAATCAAGTCAACTTCCTTCCACACCTTCAACATTAATTCCTACTCAACCAAGACAATTGCCTTTTCTCCGCAAAGTGATTCGCCTGGGAGTTGTGAGGAATACCATACTCATTAGGGAAGTACAGCTCTTACAGTCTCTTGAGCTTTCTAAAAAAGAAATGCGTAATTAAAAATATCTGATCAGGACAGTCCCAATTTGTGGGTTATAATAAAATGCTTGTGGTTTGTTTTAAAACTGTGATTTGTCCATTTAGGGGAATATATTTGGATTAAGATCTTAAAGCAATAATAAGTTGGGACAGGAAAGTGGCTAAAATTTTATTTACGATAACAAAATTTTTTAGACTTTACTGCTAAAGCAAAAGTCACAAATGACCCACATTTAGGACCTCAATATTTTCAGTACTAAATTAGGTATTGAGGAAAGAAAAGAACTTTCATCTGAGGATTGTGAGCCCTTTTGAATTGTTAGGCCCAGAGAAGCATTAAAATGAGATCACAGTTGTACCTTATTCCCCACTCTGAGCTATGTATTTATCTCCTGAAACTGGTTAGCTATTGCCACAGTAGCTATAAATTAATCTAATAGTGACACTCCGGACACTATAACCCACACCCTATAGCTTAACAATGTATAGCCAATCACTAATCAGTGTTAATTCTGTAAACCAATGAGAATTCCTGACAAACAACTTTGTATCAGCCCACTCGCTGTCTTCCTTTCTTACCTTTAAAACTCAGCCTGTAGGCCCTGTGCAGTGGCTCACTCGTGTAATCCCAGCACTTTGGGACGCCAAGGCGGGTCGGTTGCTTGAGGCCAGGAGTTCAAGACCAGCCTGGGCAACATGGCGAAACCCCGTCTCTACAAAAAATACAAAAATCAGCCAGGCATGGTGGCACTCACCTATAGTCCCAGCTACTTGGGGGGCTAAGGTGGGAGGATCACTTCAACCTGGGAGGTTGAGGCTGCAGTAAGCTGAGATTGTACCACTGCACTCCAGCCTGGGTGACAAAGTGAGACCCTGTTTAAAAAGAGAAAAAAGGAAAAGAAAAATAAAAAGATAAATAAAAGTCCACCTGTAACTGCCACTAATCAGAGTGTCTATTCAGGGCAACGTGCATCTATGCTCCTGGGTTGCAATCTTCAAACTCGGCCCAAATAAACTCCTACCTATATTAACTCTGCCTCAGTTCCTTTCTTTTAGATCGACAGTATTATTACATTTCTTTGTGACTTTTAGAAGCAGAGTTTTTGTTTTGGTTTGGTTTTGTATTTCTATCATTATGGCATGTAAAAGTAATTTAAATTAGAAAGGAATTAGCCATTTAGTTTTAACTGTACTTTAGATATATCCAACTTCGGGGCACTAGAATTAAGGCAGACAACTAAATATGAGCACAAGAAAAAAAAATTGGTTTGAACTTGTCTAGTGACTGCCTTCCAATCTCCAGCTTCATAGAAGACTAAGGTAAAGTTCTGTTTTGTACTCCCTGTGCTCTTCAGATAACTTCATAGGTAAGTGCAGTTATAGTTCCTAGTTTTACAGAAAGGTAACTTATACAGTCAGGAGGCAAAGTTAAAATGAACTCCCTTAATTTAAAAAAAAATTCAGAGTTAAAATTTGTGACTTAGTTATTAATGGAAGCAAGTCTTAAGAGAAAAGAAAAATCTTTTGTCCTGGAAGTAACTGTGTCTGCTTGAGAAGCATACTGACCTCTATAAAGAAAATGGTAGTTATTAGCGTTCGTTCCTGTAACATACAAACTCCCTGCATCCTGGGAGGCAACAGGCTAGGAAAGAGCTTGAAAGCTCCGCCTTGCCCCCTTCCCAGAAGGAACAATTCCTCACAAACCGCGAATGGTGTAAGTCAGCAATCCACAAATCACTCAGGTCCAAACTGGGTTCAGCACTCCACCTATGCCGAAGTCTTCCTCACCAAAACGAAGCCTGCACTTCCTCACCGAAACAAAAGGAGAGGGTTACCTATGCCACTTTCTCAACCTCAGGTGGTAAAGTTGCAGTAATGAACTTTGGTGCATAATCTGCAGTGAGGAAAATGTCACCATGTCACAGCTTTAGTCTTAGGACTATTTTCTAGTGGAGTATATTTATTTTGGTGAAATAACAAGCTGCCATTGCTTTTTATCGTACGAAAGACACAGAGTACATTATTCAACTCACAAAATCTCTACCTGTGTTATGCACATTTTTCACACTAATCGAGAAAATTACCACAAACTAATTTTGAATGAATTATGGTCACCCAGTGTTTGTTACAATTTCCTTTTCACCAGTAATCCAATATGGTCTCCTACATTTTTCAAAAAATGGAAGACTTTATATAGTGGATTCCACAGAGAAAATAGCACAGGAAAGAGAGAATGTGACTAAAAATCATAGTGATTATATTGAACCAAGAGCATATGTGACTTGAAGGAAGTAAAATGGACAATTGTCATTTAAAGTGAGACATATTAAATCTTGACTGGGCAATAAGTAATAAGGAGCTGAGCTCTTTTGCTTAGGTGACCCTAATTTTCACCTTAAAAATATGATAGTGCCACAGCTAGTAAAGAAGATATATTTACTGGCATTTTGGGACTAAAAGTACTAGTTTGGTTCCAGAGACAGAAAGTAACTCAGGAAGCTTAGAAGAGGTCAACCTGGGAAGACAGGATTCTTTCTCCCCACTGTGACTCTGCAGGAAGCGATAACCTCCCCTCCGGGCAAGGTCGACCCTCCAAGTCCAGATGAGAAGAGTTCCCTCTGTCTGCTCTTTCCTCTGCCTTATGACCCAGAGGTTTTGCAGCTGCGATCCTGGCAGCCCCTGGCCTCCTCAGGGAGCTGCGGAATTCAAGCCCTGAAAATGGAGCTCTGCTTTCAGCTGCACCTGGGTCCTGACCTGCTTAAGACAGGCCTGTCTGGACCTAAGAGAACCCCACTGCCACCCACTCAGCCACTCCCTAACAGACTGCAAAGACAAAGTCTTTTTCATTTCTTTATATTCATTGACTCCTCGAGTCATTGAAACTCAATAAATATTTATTGAGCACCTACAATGTGCCAGACACTGTGATAGGCACTGAAAAAAGGGCAAAGGACGAGCAGATAAATTTCCTACTTGCAGGGAACGCTGTGGTAGTGAGTAAAATGAGACATAGGAAATAAACACATAAATATATAATATGTCCAATGGCGATAATTGATGTGAAGGATGATTAAGCAAAACAAAGAAATGCAGAGACAGGGAAGGGGCATCTATCTGGTATGAAGTAGTCAGAGAAGGCCTCTCTGGTCAGATGACATTTGGGCAGAACCTGGGGCCTGTCTCAGCACCACCTGTCCCTTCCTCAGCCACTTGCTCCCTGCAGCCACCACAGGCCCCTGTGGTTTTCCTGCCTGAGGCTCACCAGCCACAGGCCTAGAATATCTGGCTTCTCTCCCCATGTCCAAACTCAGCTGAAATGCCAAGCTGCAGGGCCTTGTTTCCCGAGCAACTGCCAATGGGGCTGAATGATGCAACACGGAAAGGAAGAGGATTTAATTCCCCCTGAATGGACTTTGACCAGTGGGAGACAGGAAACAGGAGATTGGAGGATACTGGGCAGCTGAACTGCCTCTTCCTTTCCCCCTCCGTCTGGTGCACAATTTCTCCACACAGCCTGCTGTGTGGCCAAGCCTGTGCACCGACTGAGTGTTATGGGTTCACCTATGTTCCCCAAAGAGATATGTCGAAGTCCTAACCCCCAGGAACTGTGAATGTGGCTTTATAGTATTTGGAAATAGGGTCTTTGCTGATGGAATCAAGTTAAGATGAAGTCATTAAGGGAGTGGGGGCCTAATCCAATCTCTTGTTCTTAGAAGGAGAAAGACAGAGACACATCAGGAGAAGATAGTGAGGTGACATTGGAGGCAGAGATTGGAGTAATGTATCTAAATGCTAGGCAACACCACAGAGAGCCTCAAACACTAAGCCTAGAAGAGGCAGGGAAGGAGCCTCCCCTACAGGTTTCAGAGGGAGCATGGCTTCGCCATACTTGAATTTCAGACTTCTAGCATCCAGAACTGTGACACAATACATTTCTGTTGTTCTGAGTGACAACAGTGTGTGGTGCGTTACTACAGCTGCTCTGGAAACTAATATATTGAGCGGCCAGCTGTGTGAGATTGTACCTCCCAAGTAACCCTCTAAGCCTTAACCTTTGCCCAGGCCTCTGTTTCCAGAGAACTGTGACAATGATAGGTAGACCTGAATAAAGCAAAGGATGGTATCTACAGGGATATTTGAGGCAGGGAGTGCTGACAAGGGAGGAGCTAGTGCAAAGGCCCTGAGGTGGCAGTATGCTTGGCGTGTTGGAGGAGCAGGAGGGCGGCCAGGGTGTTTGGGGAGTGAATAAGGGGAAGAGTGTTCAGAGAAGAAGTCAGAGAAGGGACCAAAGACATGTTCTCTAGGGCCAGAAAGGCATTTGGATCTTTTCAACATTATCTTCTTGACATGTAATTTATATAGTAGTAAAATGAAGAAAATGGGTGACTATTTTGTGATTTTTTTAGATATATAAAACCATGTGATCACCATCCAGATCAAATGTTGAACATTTCCATCACCCCAGAGAGTTCACTCCTGTTACCTTCCAGTTGGTACAACTTACCAATCCTGAAGCAACCACTACTCTCTATCACCATAAATTTGTTTTAACCTGTTCCTTAATGGCATATAAACGAAACAACATAGCATGCTTTTGCTCAAAATAGTGCTTGTGAGGCTCATCCAGGTTGCTGTGTGTATACTTCAATTATTTTTATTGCTGAGTAGTATTCCATTGCCTGGATATATCACAAATTATTTATCTATTCTTCTGCTGATGAATATTTGAGTTATTTGCAGTTTAGGCCTGTAATAAATGAAGTTTCTAGGAACATTTATGTTTTCCTCTTATTTTGGTTGTATGCAATCATTTCTCTTGGTATAAACCTAGCAGTGTACTTTCTGGGTCGACTGGCTTAGGTTTAGGTTAACTGTGTTCGTTTATACCATTTCATACTCCTGCCAGCAATATATGAGTTCCAGATATTCTGCATTCTCACCAACACTTGGAGCCTTTCTGGTAGGTGTGTAGTGGTAATGAATTGTGCTTTTAATATGCATTTTCCTGCTGACTAATGCACTCCTTTTTATATGCCTATTATTCACATATCTCCTTTTATGAAATACGCGTTCAAGTGTTTTGTTCACATTTTATGTTTTTGTTATGGCCACATCTCACTTCCAGAATCTGTATTGGTTATCTATCGCAGCATTTAAAAAGTACTCTAAAGCTTAACAGCTAAAAACAACAAACATTCGTTCTTTCACACAATCTCTGAGGGTCAGGAACCTGGGTGCAGCTTCATGGGATGGTTCTGGCTCAGGGTCTCAGGTTGCATTTGAGCTGCTGAGGTTGCAGCCCTACCTATCAAAGCTGAACCAGAGCCAGACTCCATGTCTGAACTCACTTATGTGAGCTTCAGCGTGAGAAATGTATGAATTTTGTTTGACAAAATATTGAAAAGCTTAACAACTTCCTCCTACTCTTATTGGCCTCTTGGTGCCCAGTATCTCAGTCTGAAAAATCTCATCTATAGGAATAAATGGCAGGAAAGACAGAACCAAGGCCCCACAGCTATCAGGGAGGTTGGCAGATGAGTGAGGAAAAAGGGGTGTCAGCAATCTAAAAATATTCAGGCTCACAGAAATATAACTGAAATGACTCACTTTTATCAAGATCCTGCCATCTCACTTAGCAGCTTAAAAAAATAATAGATCACAGCAGAATGTTTCAAATTCTCCATAAATGGCCATGTGATCCGGCAACCTACCTGTGGAAATTTATGCCAAGATTAGAATCTACAAAACACATACAGAGACACACATTAAAGTATTATTTATTAGGAATCTAAATTGTGGAATCATTAAAGAGAATACATATTCCCTCAAAAGAATACCATGGCGTTATTAAAAGTAGTCATTATGAGTGGTTAGGATATAATATAATATTACAGGAAATTCTTAGGATATACCATTAAGTAGAAAAACTTTTCTTCCCAGCTTTTCAATGTGAAAATTTTTGAACTTACAGAAAAGTTGTAAGACCAGAAAAATAAATGCTTGTATAGCCTTCATCTAGATTCTCCAACAGTGACCACAGTTGCCACATCTCTTTAAGTGTAATGCACCTCCTTTGAGAGTAAGTGCAGACATTTTGACACCATGGTCTAAGTACTACAACACTTATCTAAAATTATCGAAGGAAACTCTTGTACAGTTTTCACACTCAAGACATTTAACTTTGATATAAAGTTTATATTCAAATTTCTCCAAAAGATTTAAAACTATCTTTTTGGCTTGTTTTAGCCAGGACTCAATGGAGAATTGAGCATTGCATTTAGTTGTTGTGCCTCTTTAGTCTTTTTTGATCTAAAACAATCCCTCAACCATTTAAAAAAATTCTTTAATGACTGACATTTTTAAAAGACTCTGGAGCAGTTATTTTACAGAATATCCTTCAAGTTGGATGTGTCTATTTCCTCATGATTAGAAATTACATGAACTTTTTGGCTAAATTCTCCATTTTATTTTGTGTTCAAAATATATTACTCTTTCCCATGTCCTGTGAAAATAAAAAATCTCTAATGTGTTTGTGAAAAAGATTCAACTAAGATTTTGTTAGGATGCAGTGTGTTTTGGACTTAGGTGTGTGTATCTGAATTTCGTCCTTTGTCATCAAGAAAATAGTGTAATAACTAAGAACATGTAGCTTAAGAAATCCAGGCACTTGAGAGCCACCGTAAGTAAACCTAATTCCCACAGCAGAAAGAAGGGGTCTATCTGCTTTTTAACCACCAAACAGTTGTCTGTATCAGGGACTGTTTCCTATTCTTTGTTTCCTTCTATTTGCCAGACCATCTATAAACCAGTAAGGAGTTCATCGGATCATCAGAATAGACTTCAAGACACTAGATCACAATCCCAAAGATTAAAATCATCTGCTTTGCCACTGCTCCGATGGAAGCAGTATGTGTGCCTTCAAAATTGTTTTACTAGAAATTTTGAGTCCTGAAAATACCTGATTTCTAAACTAAACAAGCAGAATCTAGGCAGAGGGATGTGTAAATTTCATTTATAACTTAGCTGATTAAGGCTGCCAATAAATCATACCAACTTATATAAGTAGCAGCCATGGTAAGGATATTGCCTTAATGGTAAGTGCCTCCTACTTGAGACTTACAAATATGGGTACTATTTCTAGGAACAGCTGACTGAATGCATCTAAGAGCTTGGCTTCAGTCCCAGGGATGACGAAGTTCTTTGAACCCATGCCATCACTCCTACCTCACCTGCCATGATAGTTATTGCCAATTAATCACAGTGTTCTTTTCTATTAGCCTGGACACTGCCTCAGACAACTTCCCAACACAGCTCTATAAGCAGCCACTAATAATAATTTGGAGTCAATACATCAGATGAAATCTTTTATCACCCTTGGAAAATATATTTTTCTAAATCTCATCTAGTTTTTAGCTTCTCGACTTCATCTACACACGAATGGTGAGGGTCCAGGAGTTTGTTTCTTGTGAATGACCTACAGACAACTGGCTAGCCTGGTAAAAATCTCATATCAGAGCAGGTTGACCAGGTGATTTGACAAGGGAAGGAAAGGATAAGATTAGTTAGGGTTGGCCATTTGCCCAGACAATTGACCTCAATATCTCTAAGAGCTGGAACACAAAGTTGATGTCTTGCTCATGAAATAATCCAAGTTGACTCCAGTCTTGGGGGATGGGAGTATATGAGTTCCATTCTACACAGTCATTAGGTATTCAGACCAATAGAGGTTCTGCCTTCTTAAACACCTGACTTCCCACATCACTGTGGGCATTTGCATCCACCTGTTGGTAAGGGAAGGAGCATGGAGGAGTGCCACATGAGTGGCTTTTACAGGGGAGGCCTGAAAGGGGCTCACATCAATTCTGCAATTTTATATTTGCTAGAACACAGTTACATGGCAGTAGCTAACAGTAAGGCAAGCTGTAAAGTGTAGTTTATGGAAGGGCCAACTCTTCCCAATGGCACTGTACTACAGAAGGGAGCATAAATGTTTGGTGGCCAGCCAGCCACCTCTGCCCACAAAGTGGGGCTATTCTGGGAAACTCCAAGTCTTCTTGTAGGACAAGAAAATAATGATAACACTTGAGTGCACATAGCAATATGCCAGACACAATATTGCCTGGCCTTTTCCTAACTGTTCTGTGACTCAGCCAAATGTGAAGATGAAAATTTGGATAGTGAAAATTATTAACCCTTCTGTGCATTACTGGGAAAAATCTGTGAAATGTTAATCTCTAGAATATCTTTAAAGATACAATAGGGGCCGGGCATGGTGGCTCACGCCTGTAATCCTAGTACTTTGGGAGGCTGAGACGGGCAGATTACCTGAGGTCAGGAGTTCAAGACCAGCCTGGCCAACATGGTGAAACCCCGTCTCTGCTAAAAATATAAAAATTAGCTGGGTATGGTGGCACACGCCTGTAATCCCAGCTACCTGGGAGGCTGAGGCAGAACTGCTTGCGTCTGAGAGACGGAGGTGGCAGTGAGCCGAGATCATGCCACTGCACTCCAGCCTGGCTGACAGAGTGAGACTGTGTCTCAAAACAACAACAACAAAAAGATACAATGGGAGTTCTACTTCTACCTAGGATGTAGAAAGCAGACAAGAACACCTTTTCCACCCTAGAAATAAGAAAAACACAGATAAAATACAAACTCATAATTTTTCTTGAATCCATCAGATTGTTAAGGCCATAGGGCAACTAGGTAGCTTGGAATCCAAGGTCTCTCTAAGAATACAGGGTGCGAGCTCTGGCTCACCTTTGGCAGAACACAGGAAGAAGAGGTGCTGGTTGGCATTGAAAAAGTAGGAAAGACTTGCTAAAATTTCTAACAAATTGCAGAAGTCTGACTGTGAACTAGTGTGACAGTACAGGTTTGTCTGGGAGCCACAGACAGAAAAGCAGTTCACACTTACAAGATCTTCTTCACAGATTTCCATTTGGTGCTCATGAGAAAGACTGGGTGAGGGTGGGGAACCAGAGGGAGTCTTCCTTGGTGGTGCAGGCCTGGAGGAGGGGAGTGCAGTTGCTGAGGGAAAGTCACAAAGCCCTCCTTAGATACTTTCTCAAGTAACAAAAGCCTCTAGCCTTGGGGGAAGAAGCAGAAACTCTGTATATCTCCAAGACTAGATGAAAACTCATTACAGCTAGAGAAAGGGAAAACAAAACCTTGTCATTATTGGAGGAGCAAGGAACAGTCCTGGGCTCAGGATCCTACATCATTACTATTAGAAGTCTCCTACCCACTGGGCAGGTGCAGGGAAGTCCCATAGAAGATTTGCCAAAGATGCAAGGCAGTTTGGCTGCCATGAAATGGAGAAGTAGGATCACATAGGAACAAAACGACTAAGCTTGCAATACAGGGTAACAAGCAATAGCAGTCCACTCCTTGGGAAGATAGATCCCTTTTGTGGTGCTACAACACAGGAAAGGCTGAAAGCTGGGGGAAGAGCAGCAACATTGAGAAAATCTCAGCCAGGAGCAGTGGCCCATGCCTGTAAACCCAGAACTTTGGGAGGCTGAGGTGGCGGGTTACTTGAAGTCGGGAATTCAAGACTAGCCTGGCCAACATGGTGAAACCTCACCTCTATTAAAATTATAAAAATTAGCCCAGGGTGGTGGCGCATGCCTGTAATCCCAGCTATTTGGGAGGCTGAGGCATGAGAATCACTTGAACCCAGGAGACAGAGGTTGCAGTGAGCTGAGATTGTACCACTGCATACCAGCCTGGGCAACAGAGCAAGACTCTGTCTCAAAAAAAAAAAAAAAAAAAAAAAGAGAGAGAGAGAGAGAGAAAAGCTCTTTGACACCCAAGCAGCAACAAAACCTGCTCAACTGCTAACTAGATAAACTCAACCCCTATACAAATAGCCTAGCAGAAGAGACATGCTCATTGCTGATCATATATACTGTTTATTTCAGCCTCTGTTGTCCTACAAACAATGTCTGGTATTCGGTCAAAAATAATAAGACAATAAGATAAGGAAAAGCAACCGACTGTCATGAGATAAAGCGATCAAGAGAACCAAACTCAGAGATGATTCAGATGTTGGAACTATCAGACAAGCCATTTGAAATAACCATTAGTAATATGTTAAAGGCTCCAAATGGAGAAGGCAGACAATGTGCATGAACCAATATGGAATTTCAGCAGAGAGATGAAAACTGTAAGAAAACATATATTGGAAACACTGGAAATAAAGCAAGATGGGAACAAAGATAAACATTTCTTACGTATGACACCAAATAAAAACCCACTGAGACATCACTACATACCTAACAGAATGTTTAAACTTAAAAAGACCAGCTTCGGAACCACATGATGACCAGGATGTGAAGTACTGGAACCATCATATATTGCTAATGAAAATATGAAATAATATAGCCACTTTAGAATATAGTTGGTAAGTTTTTTTCATAAAGCTAAATATACAATATGATCTAGCCATCCTCTCTTAACCATTTACCAAAGAGAAATAAAAACCTATTTTCAACCAAAAACCTGTACGTGACTATTTATAGTGACTATTCATAACCTCCAAATGCTAGAAACAACCCAATTGTCTTTCAGCTGGTGAATGGATGAAGTGTAGTACATCTATGCAATGGAGTACTACTCAGCAGTAAAAGCATGAGCTGCTGGACATGCAGCAACTTGGATAAATCTCTAATATATTATGCTAAATGAGAGGAAAAAGACTAGAAGAGCTATATAATGATCTAATTTTTAGGACCTTCTAGAAAAGGCCAGACTATAAAGAGAGAAAATAGATCAGAGCTTGCTAAGAACTGACGGAGAGGTTTTGACTAAAAAAAATGAATTTTGGGGGTGATGGAAGTGTTCTATATCTTGAATGTAGTGGTAGCTGTACAACTTTATGTTTTTGTCCAAACTCATAGAACTGTACATTTAGAAAGGTGATTTTTAAAATATATAAACATATACTTCACAAAAATAATAAACAAACACATAAAAAGACATAATAAATAAAGACAGGGACTCTGGCTTCCTGACTTTTTCAATCCTCTATTATATTGCCTTACAAGAAGATGATGCTTATCGTCTTGTATTTTGGCCCAGAATATCCTCTATCCTTTCCTAGGGCCTTCCCCATGAGTCCTTGCCTTATCAACCTAAATGGAATCACTCCAGAAAACACAAACTCACTCAACGTATTCTGTTTGCTAAAACAAATCCTATAAGCCTAGAATATACTACATTACATTTGATTTAAAATGTATATAACATCAAAGAAAAATTACTCTGAATACTATATTAAAAGACCTAACTTTTTCTAAAATATATCTTATAGATCTCAATTTTTGTGAGCCACATCAAATCAATCTCTGATATTTCAGTAACATGCATATTTTTACATCTACATGAGAATGAAAATTGTACCGAAATAAGGTTTCATTTTTTAATGGAAGTTTTTTACTTTGCCTTCCTTTCACAGTCTTGGATTTGCCCAGTTTAGGATGCAAAAGGGCAGTGAGAACATCTCTTCATTTCACTCGCTTCATTATTTCCTTCCATGAGTCTAGAATTCTACCTGTCTCGAACTAACCTGTTAACTAAAACTAAAGACTGATTTCTCTTTTTTGAAAATACCATTTCAAATGGAATTTTTATGATTACAAATTTTACATTCTTATATTCAAATTTTTTATCAAATTACATTCTATGTGACAAATTCCTGGTTTCTTTTACTTTTCCATTATGGACCATCTCAAAAAAAGATCAGCAGATTTCATTTACCCTTCCCCAGGAAAAGCAGGACATTCCTCTCTTTAATCTGGTAGCTCACGGCTCTATTGGAATAATACTCTTTTTATAAAACAAACGTTTTGTAATGTTTTCCTTTGCTATCTTAAAATAAAGTATCTTACACATTACAGGATGTCTAACACCCTTAGCCCCCACCTACTAGAGGCCAGTGAGCTCCATCAATCATTGTGACAACCAAAAAAATTCCCTCACAGAGCTCTGGGTTGTCCTTGGGTAGGAGGAGAGTGGAACCACCAC
Organism: Macaca mulatta; assembly: GCF_049350105.2. NCBI lineage: Eukaryota > Metazoa > Chordata > Mammalia > Primates > Cercopithecidae > Macaca > Macaca mulatta. The sequence continues at coordinate 77,623,626 of NC_133417.1, read as the reverse complement.
CATCAAGAACTACCAATTTAGGGCATATTTCCTTAATGGCAAAGCAATGTTCTACTTCAAAATACTAATATGCTTGGACTAAGGAAAAATTTATTCGGGAGGTGAGGCAGGAGAATCGCTTGAACCCAGGAGGCAGTGAGCCGACATTACACCACTGCACTCCAGCCTGGGCAACAGAGTAAGACTCTGTCTCAAAAGAAGAAAAAAAGAAAATTAGGCCAACTTACTCAGGTGTTTTAGTAACAAGTATTTTAGCCAAGTATATAGTTTAAGTAACAGGTTTAATAGGAAGCATACTAACTAAAGGTGGTTTATTAGTTATCCGTTGCTACACAATCAATTACCCCAACATTTAGCAGTTTAAAACAACAAGCATTTATTATTCCACTGTTTCTGAGGGTCAGGAATCTGGGAGCAGTTTAGCCCCATTGTTCCGGGCTCAAGGTCATCCATGAGGTTGCAGTCAAGCCAGGCTGCAGCCATCTCAAGATCCATCTGGAGCTTGAGGCTCTGTTTCACTCACATGCACACAAGTTTAGTTCAGCCATAACATGGGCCTCTCACAACATGGTTTCCCCTAGAGTGAACAATGAGAGAAAAGCTGTAAGCAGTTCTTTGATAATGTAGTCTTGGATATGAGATACCATCATTTCTGCCATATTCCATTGGCCAACCCTGGTACGATGTAGGAGGGACTCCACAGGCTGTGAATATCAGGAAGTGGGGATCACTGGGTGCCATCTTGGAGGCTGTTTACCCCAAGTAGGAATCTCTACATTTTTAAATAAACACAAGTACTCCAATCCACATTCAGGTTTTAATTTTATTGGATTGTAAGGGATTATTTCACAGAACTGAGAGAAACACAAAACATTGATGAAGTTTTGTTCCAATTAAATATAAACTGTTTCTTAGCAACATGAAAATATCATTTTAGTGATCTGAGGCTCAGAATCACAGTTTTTCAATGTCTATTTTTACCTCTGTATTTTAGATGTATTTAACTGCTGAATGTGAATAAAATTCCATTTAGCAATAGCACAGGTAGAAGTAAATCTGAAAAACAATATTTGAACAAATACACATATATTAATTCTAGCAATAAGAAAATAAATTATTAAGCCAGAAAATTGGGCCAACTTAGGCCTGGCGTGGTGGCTCACTCCTGTAATCTCAGCAGTTTGGGAGGCTGAGGCAGGCGGATCACCTGAGGTCAGGAGTTTGAGACCAACCTGGCCAACATGGTGAAACCCCATCTCTATGAAAAATACAAAAATTAGCCAGGCGTGGTGGCATGTGCCTGTAATCCCAGCTATTCAGGAGGTGAGGCAGGAGAATCGCTTGAACCCAGGAGGCAGTGAGCCGAGATTATACCACTGCACTCCAGCCTGGGCAACAGAGCAAGACTCTGTCTCAAAAAAAGAAAAAAAGAAAATTAGGCCAACTTACTCAGGTGTTTTAGTCACAAGTATTTTAGCCAAGTATATAGAAATGGTATAGGCTGAGAAATATGAAGGTGAATGTGTAGTCCAAGTAAACACTTAAAAAAATCAAAACCCTATTTCTGACATAGTTTTGCCATCATATTATTAATGAGTATGCCTTCTACATATCCATCTTGATAACATTTTCAAAATCTCAAAGGCAGGACATCAACTTTGCTCATTTTTGCTAATGGATTAAAGTTTCTGAAAAACATATAAATCCTTTATAAATTTGTGGCAATTTTTCAAAGGAGGATAAAAATCATTATAATCTAATGAAATGTTCTCTGGTTCCCTAAGAATTATTAATCACAATTATGAAACTCCAGATTGTGACCTGTTTATTAAATACCTTAGGAAAACAGCATGATAGTTTTATTTATTTCATTTCTAGATCACTAAAAAGAATGCTTATTTGAACTCTGGCCCTTCAAAGTATCTTAAAACAAAATTTAACATTAAGAAGACTATGACCTTGTTTGAATGTTTCCATTACATTTTGATTCTTATTATACTACTTTCCGGGGAGGCAGTTCGCACGTAACAATTTTCATTTTTTTCCTTGTGGACATAAACTTTCACTCAAAGGTGGAAAGGTATTAAAAGCACTCGTCTCCTATCATGTGTTCTTTGCCTGTGTCCTACCCGGCTGTTCACTGTTCATTCTGTGAGGCTGCATTCCCATGAGGAGGGCAGCTGTTACATAATGACTCAAGCTTCTGTGAAGGTCTCTCACAGAACAGCCTGATGAACCTGCTAGGCAGGCTTTGTGTTGCTGGGCTTTCTAAAAAATTTAAGTAAACTTGAAATATATAGTGGTGGGCCTCAGAAGTCTCCACCGTGGTCTTCAATCTGGGATTTGTGTGGGAGCCTTCTAAAGGGTATGTAATCTTGGATGGTTTTAAGGGACTCACTTTGCAGAGCCTCAACTTCCACAGGCTTAAATCTGAGCTGTCTGAGAACTTGGGCAAGGCATAGTGCTCCGTCTCTTCCCAGTTCCTCATTCCCAATCACCTTGACCCAACTTCTTAAAGTAAAGGCAAACCTCTCACCCATCAGGAATCCTGCTATGGGGTCTTACCCTGGGGTGTCAGTGCCTACAGGGAAGCTGCCTTGATCAAAACAATGGTTTGTGTCTCCGCTGAGTGATTTCAAGAAAAAAGGGATACAAATTCCCCCAGTTATTCCTGCTGGTCAACATTATATTTTCAAGTATCCAGAACATATATTAGAAGTGAGTTAGTGTTGTATATTTTCTTGCATATTTATTCAGACTCATAGGGAAATTCTGTAAATAACTATTCCATAAAGATACTTATAGAAAATCTATATTCATTTTTCATTTGGGTGCATTTTCTGTTTACTCTTATTGGTCAGTTTTTACCAGTTTATTCTATCCTACAGTGTACTTATTTAGAGGTATAGTAGCTGAACAAAATTGGATTGTGGATTCTACTATAAATAGTCATTAATACAACTTTTATAAGCCATACATGTAAAAATAGCCAATAATTTCTTTTCGCTGTCAATTTCCACAGTATCCAGTCACATTCTAGCAATAAGTAATACATATCTATTGACATATAACCTAATTTAAAAAGGAAAAGAGCTCCATTCGTCTCATTAAGATATATAGTTCCAGTAACATTTTACTTGTTATCTCTATTATCAAATTTAATAATACATTTATTGTATATTTAATTGTATATTAATAACTGTGATAACAAAATCTAGAAGAAAATTTTACCACTCAGCTTTATCAATAAAGAAAACATACATTTTAAATTTCAACATAGACATATTTTTGATACAGAAAAGTATGGTAATATAATTAATTCTAAAAAAACTTTCAAATATAAAGAAAAAATTTTGTGGGTAAAGTAAAATGGAAATACGAGGTCAAGGGGAAACAGGAACAATGTAAATTTTCCTAATGTTGGAAGAGAAGTTGTTCACATATTTTTTAACTTAAGATGGAGCATATAAAACTGTTCTGGTATTTAGATTATATTGTATACATTGAAAAGAGTGATGTCATAGGTTTTTGTTAAAAAGTGTCAATATTTATATCTTTTGTTACTATTTAAATTTATGAGAAAAATTTCAGATGTTAACATAAAAATGTGTGAGAAGGCACATTGTTTTCCAAAACTATTTTAAGGAGTATGCTAACAAAAAAAAATACTACTCTAATGACGTGAAATAAATTAGTGGTACCAGTGTTTTGTTCCCAGATCTACTGTAAAATGAGGCATTTATTTCCATTACTTCATCTGTCATCTTTTCTCCAAATATAAAATGGGCGTAATAACTTTCCTTGTGGCCAGAGGTGTCTGTGCAACTCTTGAGAGGGAAAAACTTGTGTAATGGTGATGGCAGCAGTGACCCATCTGGAGAGGCTGCCGAAAAGACACCGGCTGCAGCCAGGGCTGTGCACTCCATGGAGCGGGGAGCCGGGAACAGACGGGATCCACACCCGCTTCCCAGCCGAAGGGGCAGGAACCTTGCCCTCCAGGACACAGTTGCAGTCACCCAGCTGCAGGACCTGAGCATCCCTGCGCTTTTGGGGTCCCAGGAAGCCCCCCTGTCTGCACAGGCACGGAAGTGCCTGCCCGCATTGCCTGGCCTCTCCCTGCTCCCAGTACCCGCTCCAATTTCAGAGCAAAGTTGTGGCCAAGCCCAGGTGCTGTCACAACCGGGCTGGGTGTGCACATGCTCCAGGGCAGTGCTGACACACCAGCCCCCTGCCTCCTCGGCCCCCTCCAGACTTTGGGCACCTTGGCCACTGTGGGCAGCTCGGCACGGGCCTGCAGGCACCCCTTGGCTCGAACAGCCTGGGCGCCATGAACAGTGGCAGGAGGCAGACAGGCTCCTGGGCAGAAAGGAGCGAGTCCCCCATAGAACCCCGCCTGAAGCCTGGGGACCAGGCTGCCAGTTCCACGGACTGGAGTAAAAACTTAACGGTACTTTTTCCAAGTCCACCCATGGCTGCCCATGGACCAATCAGCACATACCTCCTCCTCTCTGATGCCCATAAAAACCCTGGACTTGGACAGATGACAGCAGGACCTCCCCGTAAAGCGGAGCTACCCACCATGAGTCTCCTCTCCGCTGAGATCTGTACACTCCTCTGTACAACCTACCAGTGGTTAGGAGCTACCCACTCCAGGTACTCCAGGTCTCCTCTCCACTGAGGACTGCAGAGACATCAGAAGGACCTGCCTGCAGATAGGAGCTACCCACTCCAGGTCTCCTCTGTGCTGATGGCTACAGAGACATTCGGACAGCCTGCCTGTGGAAAGGAGCTACCCACTTCGGGTCTCCTGAGAGCTGTACTGCTGCTCAATAAAGCACTTCTTCACCTTGCTCACCCTGCAGTTATCTACGTACTTCATTCTTCCTGGATGTGGGACAGGATGTGGGACAAGAACTTGGGACCTGCTGAATGCTGGGACTGAAAGAGCTGTAACACAAACAGGGCTGAAACATGCCCTCCGCCCCTGCTTGCCACATTGTGGGCAACAAGAAGGAGAGAAGAGCTGCAGCTCTTTGGGAAGTCCAGACCCAGGAGTTCCCCAAGCCAGGGCTGTGACACCCTGTTTGGTGCTCTGTGGTTCCTGGCATCTCCAAGCTTCAGGTGCCACTGCATTCCCTGGTGTCCACAGTAGAAGCCGTTTTGCAGTACTCCTGGTCCAGCCACAGCCTAGCAGGAAGCCAGCGCTCATGCTGGCACCTGGAACTGCCCACCCCACTACAGTTAGCATGCCTGGCTGTGTGCAGTGGCTGGACCCCATCCTCGCTCACACACCCCTCACCGCCCTGTGCCTGGCTTGCCCTTGGCAGCCATGGGATCTGAGCCAGTAGCAAAAGCCAAGTGAAACCTGCCAGGCCAAGTGAGCAGAGCAAGCCCAGCGGCCCAAGCAAAACTCGGGCAAAGGTGCCAACAGCCACAGAGGTTTCCGGCTGGCAAAGTGACAACCTAAGGATCCCATGACAACAGTAATAGTAAGCCACATTATATGTTAAATTACTTGTGAACTATTGCAAATTAGAAATGAAAGTACTCACTTATCTTGTTCTTTTTATATTTACTAGAATTTATTATAGGGGAAACTGAAAACCCATGGGTTCTAACAAAACAGACAATTCAGAATCTTAGAGGTTTAAGACAATAGTTTCTAACTTAGTCTTTTAAACCTCTAACCTTAACAACCTTAATATGACTCTATACACAAATGTAAATATATGTACATTATATATGTAAATATATGTACTAATATATATATAACATCTTTTAACAACAAAAATATGAGACAGATAAGAACATATTCCTAAATGTTCTATAATCTGCCCCTCCTTTTGAGCAAAAGGAACTCTTTTTTTTTTTTTTTTTTTGAGATAGGGTCTCACTCTGTTGCCCTGGCTGAAGTGCAATGGTGCAATGACAGCTCACTGCAGCCTCAGCCTTTCAGGCTCAAGCGATCCTCTCACCTCATCCTCCCGCGTAGCTGGGACTAGAGGCCTGCACCACCACGCCTGGCTAGTTTTTTAATTTTTATGTAGAGACAGCATTTCACTATGTTGCCCAGACTAGTCTCGAGCTCCTGGACTCAAGGGATTGACCAGCCTCTGCCTCCCAAAGTTCTGGGATTACAGATGTAAGCCGCTGCACCCAACCATAGACAGATGCCTTGACAGCCTTCTATAAATGTATAGATGCACAATTTGCCTGCATCCAAATTCCTGTTCTCATTACCATGTGATAACTTTGGTTGCTTCCATTAAGGAATGGAAATATATTAGTTTATTCACACATTTAACAATTATTTATTAAGCATTTCCTGTGGACCTAAACTGTTTGTGCTAAACTGCTGGGCAAAAAAAAAAATGTTACTTTATTTGGAAATGTAAACTGTGAGGGTGGAAGGTAGGGACAGAGTGGAAGAGGAGATTAATGCACTATGTTGGAACTAAAATAGTTTGGAAGCAGATATGAAAGTTCTGGAAAGACACTGACATACTATGGCTTTTTCTATTGGTCACAAGAGACATCTTTATGTCACTATTAATGCTAAACATTTCCAGGAGTAATTGTCCAGCCAGTGAGGACAATTGCTGGAATGGAACAAGAGAAGAAAATATCAGGGGAAATTTGGCATAGTCAAAATTCCAATGTAGGCTTAAAGAGGATGCTCTCTGAGCTCTCATTTACAACCTAGGAAAAATTTTAGTTTTGCAGTGAAAGTTGGCATAGCCACCAGTTGGACTAAATAACTTCCAATGTCCTTTCCAATAATAGGCTTGTATCAGGTTACACTCAGAGCACAGAATCACATTAAGAGAATTTAGTTACATGATGTAATTGCTTAGTGGCATGAGAGCCTTCTCCACAATGTGGATATAATGACTCACTCCACTGAGAATTAGAGTATCCCTGCTTTTGGATGGGAATGCTTTGCTTCCTCTAGGGTGGCAGTGAAGGGGTAGAGCTAAAAAGAATAAAAGGTTGAGAACTACCAATCTGTAGCTTGACAGTCTGACAATTTCACTGATGTCTGGTACCTCCAGCAGAGGGCAGGCCGGTACAGAGAAAAGAAGGAAAACATGAATTTCTTAATTTCCTTTAGAGCCGGTCCTTGTTTTGCACAGTAGTGCAGGGCCATAAAAAGGACCGTGCATACCTAAACCATGCAAAGCAATCTTCATAACTTTCCTGACCTTTAATAATTGTTGTCAAAACATTAAAGCTCTGTCCATTATACATGTATGAGGAAATGAAAAAATACTAAAACTAGCATGTTATTTAGTACATTGTAATTTAAAATATAAGAAACATTGAGAATGAAACTTTTATTTCTTTGTAAAAAATATATTAAGAGTACTTTGAGTAAAGCTTGCAGCCTTCTTGTTGAAGAACTCATGGTAGGAAACACGCATCTTTCATATGTCTCAGGTGATTGTCATACTCCTTTCTGAATTTGGATCAGCTTCTAACGTTACCCTTTGCATTTTGGATGTGATGAAGTATCTCCAAGAGTGCCTTTACCGTGAAGTTTTTTCCAGCATCGCTTCCTCTGGCACACCTTCATCCATTTCCTCACAACCACTGTCCTCACTTATGTCATGAGTTCACCCGCACTAAGTTCCCCTGACTGCATATCCAGAATCCCTCCAGTGGGAGCAGGGTCAACATTCCCAGGGTCAGCCATTTCCTCTATAACTTCATTATCTTCCCTTCAAATTTCATTTGCAGTACTATCACTTTTTTTTTTCTTTGCTGCAATTTCGTCTTTGTTGACAAACTGTCTTTTTCAGTTATCCATTTTTGTAAAATGTCATGTGGGTTTATCACTGAGCGATAAGAAGACCATACTACCATTGCTGTCCATCACTGAATTGAGTAACATGCACTGCACCCATCAGGAACAGATTGGAAGAAGTGATGTGATCAGTTGCTGATCATTGATGCATGTCTGTTATTTACATAGTGACTTGTGAACTAAGAGCTAGCAGCAAAGTTGGCACTTTATGCAATTTCTCAGTTAATATGCCATGGTAACTGAAATTTGAATTGTGCTGTTGGGTGACTGCTGTTATTTAACTGAACAGTGGTAACGGAAATTGGTACACAATGTAACCAGGTAAGCAAGGACTACCTGTATTTTCCACATCCACCCTGACAAAGAATGTATGAAAAGTTTGCTGAAATTAAGCAAGAATTAGCTTCAAAACTGACAGCAAACTTATTTGGGATGAGCGTTGCCTTTCCTTTTCCCTAACAGAACTAACTTTATTTCTTTTTTCAACAAAACACATTGATGGGTCATTTGGTAGGTGGACTCACTTAGCACTCAGGGATGACTTTGATGAAATACAAGAATCTATAGTTCTCTGAATAAGAAAAATCAGATGTTTGAGTTTCTGAAATAGTGAGGGGCTGAGACACTGAGAGGAGCTGAAATAGCTGAAAGCAAGTTGTGAGGAGAGATGGTCCCAGAAGTCAACGAGACGCTGGGACCCCAGGAGAAAAGATGGCTTAGGGTGGTGGCAGTAGTAGATGTATTGTTGTATCCATCCACTGTTTTTTAAATACCCTTAACTATTTTCCAATTAATTTTTATTTTGTGACATCATTAGACCTGCAAAGGTTTAAAAACATAGTGCTAAATGACTATTAAAAAAAAGAGAGAGAGAGAGAGAGAGAGAGAAACAACAAATCTCTTTCTCAGCTGTCTTTTTGTCTCATCTCTAACTGCGGATATCAATTACAGGTTGAGCATCACTAGCCCGAAAATCCAAAGTGCAAAATGTTCCAAAATCTGAAACTTGCTGAACACCAACATGACGCCACAGATGGAAAGTTTCATACCTGACCTCATGCGATGGGTCCCAGTCAAAACACAGGTGGACAACACTAGTTTATTCAACATTCCCAAGGGAAAAATGAAATTACCTTCAGCCTATATGTATGAGGTGAATATGAAACATAAATAAATTTTTAGACTTGGGCCCCATTCCTAAGATTTTTCATATTATATATATGTACAAATACTTCAAAATCAAAAAAATCTGAAGTCCAAAACACTTCTGACCCCAAGCCTTTCAGATAAGGAATACTCAACTTGTATCAATTATTTTGGCTGTTTTTCTCAGGATTTATTTCCATATTTCCCAATGATATATGTATACTGCTATTTCTTAATTTATCTTTTTTGTCATTATTTAGTGAGAAACTATTAAAATAGTTGATGATTTAACTCTCTTAAACCAAGCCACACATGTACTCACTTCTCTTGCTACTGTCCTCCCCCTACATTTAAAGCAATTATATTATTATAACAATTTAAATATCAACGAAAACAATTTTTTTTCCTTAGAGTTACTAACAACCATAGTTTTAATTTAATTATCCATCACTAAATCCTGTTGGTAATTTTTCTTTTTTTTCTTTTTTTTCCACTCTGTGGTCCAGGCTGGACTACAGTGGCACAATTATTGCTCACAGCAGCCTCTATCACCCAGGCTCAGGTGATCCTCCCACCTGAGCCTCCCGAATAGCTGGGACTACAGGTGCACTATGCCCAGCTAATTTTTGTAGAGACAGGGTTTCACCATGTTTCCCAGGCTGGTTTTGAACTCCTGGACTCAAGCAATCTGCTCACCTCGACCTCTAAAAGTGCTGAGATACAGGTGTGAGCCACCACGCCTGGCTGGCCATTTTTCTAAATGTTTTTATCCTCCATGTATTCCCCACTCCCTATGCACTCTGTTTCGCTCCTCCACAGTTCTTATATACTGGTTGGAGAATTATCATAGTTAGTATAATGTGGATGAGTAAATTCCATTTTTCTGTGGAAACTTTAGAACTTTAAGCAAACAGATTTCTATTTTCTAACAAATGAAGATTCCCACAACAAATGTGCGGTCCACAGTTGTAAGACAATGGTTTTCAGAAAATAACTATTAACACACAATTCTCAAGACTTTTGTTTCTGGGAGGATGGAGTAGATATACTTTTCCCTATTCCTCCCACTGTGTATAACCCAAAACCTTGAACATTATATATAAAACGAACATAAGATTCTGAAAGGTGGAGTGAAGAAGCCAGACTGGCCAGGGACCTCAGGACCCAGGGAATGACACAGCTGTGAGTTCCCGGGTTTTGCTTTAGTCTTATATATCCCAGACCTGGAGCTGTCGAAGCTGGCAGCCTGGAAGCACCAAGGAGTCCTGTGTAGACAATAAATGCCCAACAAACCTCTGCTCTGTAGCCAGAGGACTAGGAAAGGGGTACCCTGGCAAATCAGAAAACTTTCAGACGATACCCACTCTAGCCTACTCAAACATCCTAGACAAACTGTGGTCCCGCTCCCGCCCATGCCAGCACAAGTCTGCTGGGGAGCCTAGACTTCCAACCACATCAGGCTGTAATGACAAAGTGCCCTCAGCCTTCCTCCCACTCCCAGGGTGGAATCTGAGGAGACCAAATAGGGATCAGGACTTTCATCCCTGACAGGTGATAAGGAAGTCCCTGCACCCTGTGGTGGCAGTGGAGACCATGTAGGGAACCCAGACTTGGACTCACATCCAGAAAAACAAAGCCTCCCTACCCTTCCCTGCTGGGGGCAGGTATCAGAGGAGGCCTACTAGACAGTCAGAACTTCTGCCCGTGCCCAGTGGAAACAAGGCCACCTCCCACCCCCATGGTGTCAATGGAGGCCACATAGGAAGCAGTAACTCCCTCCCAGCTGGTGGTGTCAGTGGAGGCAGAGTGGGGAGCTGGAATTCCCACCTCACCCGGCAGCAACGAGGAGCCCCTCCCCCTGGAGGATGTGGATGAAAGCTGAGAGAGAAGCCTGGAGTTTTACCCCCACTGGCCAGTAATGGAGGGGCTTCCCTCCCCACATGCCCTGTCAAAGAGGTGCCAAAAGACTGCTAAGACAGAAAGCTCAAATAAGGGCCAGAGGCACAAACAGAATACCCAAAAAGGATGAGAAAAGACAACTGAAGCCGGAGTTGGGGCTCACAGCTGTAATCCCAGCACTTTGGGAGGCTAAGGTGGGCAGATTACTTGAGCCCAGAAGTTTGAGACCAGCCGGGGCAACACAGTGAGACCCTATCCTTATAAAAACACAAACACCAATTAGCCAGGCATGGTGGCACATGCCCATGGTCCCAGCTACTCTGCATACTGAAGTGGGAGGATCACTTGAGCCTGGCAAGGCCAAGACTGCAGTGAGCCAAGATTGTGCCACTGCACTCCGGCCTGGGTAACAGAGCTAGGCCCTCTCTCAAAGAAAAAAAACAAAAAGACAATTGACAGACACCAACACCAAGATCAGGATGACAGAGATGTTGGAATTGTCTGACAAATATTTTTAAGTAATCATCATAAAAATGTTACAATAAGCAATTACAAACACACTAGAAACAAATGAATCACCAAATAATTCCTCTGAGTGAAAAAAAAAGGCAATCCTAAAAGGTTTTACACTGTAGCCTTATATCAATTCCATTGAAAGGACATCTTGAAATAACAAAATTGTAGAAATGGAGGACAGATTGACGGTTGCCAAAGGTTAAGTAGTAAGGAGGGACATGGGTGTAAATATTACCAAGCCATGTGAGAGATCTTTGTGGTGACAGAAATGTTCTTTATCTTGACTATGTCAACCTTAATATCCTGGTTGTGATAACTGACACTATAGTTTTGCAAGATCTTACCACTGGGGGAAACTGTGTAAAGGGCCAGTGGGGTCTCTCTGTATTATTTCTTACAACTGCATGAGAATCTACAGCCTTCTTTCTCTCAAAGTAAAACATTTATTTGAAAACCTCACAATTCTCAATACTACAGGTAAGTTCTGTGCCCTTTTCTGTAAACAGATTTAGAAACTCAATTTTACAAAGGCAAAATATAGAATAAGTATATAAGTATATTTAACTTAAACTATAGAGCAACTGTTTTGTAAATATTCTTTATTCTTCCTTTTCAAACAGAGGGTAATGGTTAATCTCATCCTTAACTTTTGCAAAGTTACTTATATAGTTTTTTTCATTCAATATTTCTTATTAAGCATGATTAAAACTGACAGTCTGATACAACCATAATTTAAATTGAGTGAAGATTAACTCTAAGTATTAGAGGCTTATGACAATTTTACTCCACATCACGACTGAGTACAAGCCTGAGTCAAACTGAGTAATGAATCTTTCAGAAAGCCTGGATTACGGTAAAGCAAAACATACAGTGGCAAGACCTGTACTTAAGTGACAGTAGTAAGATATGGCAGAATAGAGAGCGTTTCACTCAAGGATTCCCAGGGTTGGGTAAACACCAGAGATTTGTGCAGACTTAAAATGTCAAGAATTAATGATGCAAAAGGCTGGACAGTCAGAAATTCCTGTAGGAATCATTTGTAGGAAGATTACTCTATAGGAAGAAAGGGACTATTGGACCTTAAATCTTTTAGCAAAATTTTCAAGGCAAATCCTTGGACTTTGGATACTTTTGTGGATGGGTATTTTTGAAGGATACATCCCTACAATTAGACTTGCATTAAATTTTGTACATATTTTTTTGTACATTTTATACAAATTTTAACAGATATGGATAAATCTGCCCAAAGTATATCAACCATTAACTCACAACAGTATATATGAGATGGTCAGTTTCCCCACTGCCTATTTAAATATTCACATTTTAATCTTTCTTTTCTGATTACTGAGTCCTATAAAATTTTCCACCTTTTTTGCTGGCCTTTGTTTTCTCTGTTTGTTAGAAGATTTCTGGCATTTGTGTTCTTTGAGCTTATAGAACTGATGTGATTTCCAATTCTTTGTATTTGGTTGATATTGGGACTCCATAAATTTTTACCTCAGAGCACAGGGAAAAGTTTCTAGAACCTCCCTGTTCAATCCTGGCTGCAGTTCTATGTGACCATTTCTTCACTCAGCCTCCCAAAGTGGGAGACAGATGAGGGAGGGCGTCTGTGTACACAGGATTGTAATTTTATACACATATATGGCTTTTGGTTGTTTCCCCCTACCTTATCAGGTGGGTACGTGCTAAAATAAAGCACATAAGCATCTGGGTTTTTGTGAGGCTGAGCATGGCATTTTTAAAGACTGTGGTGCTTCGGATATGGGCTCAAGAGTACACCCTGGCTCTCACTCTCCAGAACCTATAGAAATTGATCCTTCCTTAATACTGCCCTCTTGTGGGCTCTCTTGAAAATACTATTTCTCTTTACAGAGATTGTAAACCTTGGCATTCTGAGAAGAAATGAGAAAGTAATCCCTTTCACCCCAATTCAGTCATTCTGACACATGGACCCCAACTGTCACAAAACCCTGACTGAAAACAGCCCCTTTTCATACTGTCAGCTGCCCTTCTTTCGCTAGACAACAGAATCCCTGGGAGCCCTGTGGGAAGGACACACCACTTCCCTGTGGGAAGTCTCACCATTGCTGTCATACCAGGAGCCCTTGGAGTGTCCCCTTCTCTAAAGCCATGTCAAGCACAGTAAGAATAAATGGAGGGGAAATGGAACCGTGACAACATGCTCTTAAATCCTATTTTACAATATTCCTTTGTTAAATGAAATGAAAACAATTGCAAGAGAAAAAGTAGCCTGGGCACGGTGGCTCACACCTGTAATCCCAGCACTTTGGGAGGCCAAGGTGGGCGGATCACTTGAGGTCAGGAATTTGACACCAGCCTAGCTAACATGGTGAAACCCTGTCTCTACTAAAAATACAAAATTAGCCGGGTGTGGTGGCACACACCTGTAATCCCAACTACTCGGGAGGATGAGGCAGGAGAATCACTTGAACTTGGGAGGCAGAGGTTGTGGTGAGCCGAGATAGCATAACTGCACGCCAGCCTGGGCAACAGAGTGAGACTCCATCTCAAAAAAGAAAGAAAAAGAAAGAGAAAGAGTGAAGAAAACTTAACATAAAAACACAAAGTGTGAGGAGTTAGAAGGCAGTAGAAGATCTTTAAATACCATCCTAAGATGACTTCCTGGGTTCCCTCAGTTAAAATTAATTTCTCCCTCTCCCATATTGTCTTTGATTTTTTATTTTAATTTTAGCGCCTGCTTATTATTGTTGGGTTGGGTCAGAATTACTTATGACAGCAGATTGTGAGTTTCTGAAGGACAGGGACTCAAGGCTCTGAACCTGCCAGGAGTTTTATGGTATTTAATTAAATGAGATAGGAAAATGATACAAAAATGGCTTTGATGGAAACAATCTAGGTATGTTTTCTGTGGCTGCAGTAACAAACTACTAGAAACTGGGTGGCTTAAAACCACAAAAATATATTCTCTCACAGTCCTGGGGGCCAGAGGTCCAAAATCAGTATCACTGGGCTGAAATCAAGGTGTCAACTGGACTGTACTCCTTCAAAGGATTTAGAGGAGAGTCTGTTGCTTGACTGTTTCAACTCAACTCCCAGTGGTTGCCAGCTTCCCTTGCCTTGTGGCCACATCACTCTCACCTTTGCCTCTGTCTTCACATTACCTTCTCCTCTGCATGTGTGTACAAAATCTCCCTGTGTTTCTCTCTCGTAAGGATGCTTGGGATGGCATTCAGGTCACACCCAAGTAATCCGGCATAGTCTTCCCCATCTCAGGCTCCTTGATTTAATCACATGTGCAAATATATTTTTTTTCCTTATAAGGTAACATTTAAAGTTTCCAGGGATTAGGAACTGATATTTTGGGTGGACACACTTTTCATCTCACTACAGTCTACAATGAGATGGAATAAACCATAATAAGATCAGCATACACAGAAAAGGTATTGCCAAGAGAATATGGGCAGGGTACCAATGGTTTTGCCCTCCATCATGGTGATCTAGATAATTCCAACCATCCATCCCAGTGAGAGCAGCTAGGAAAGCTGAAAACAATTTTTAAAAAAATCTGTTTGCATTCAAATCAGTGAAAGATTATAGGGCCAAAATCCAAAAGAAGGAAGAAACCTAGAGAGATGAGCCCAGCATTTTTGGCTGTTTTTCTCTTGGAAGCACCTGCCAATTTCAAAAAAAAAAAAGGCAGTTAGGAGGCAGAGAAGCTGAGCAGAGCTTTTGGTAGATTAATGGGGTAAGCGAGACAACAATTGTAGTTCAGGGTCTAACAATGAAAGGGGCCCTGGCAAATCCCTCTGTCTTTTTCTTTTTTTTAACGGAGTCTCACTCTGCTGCCCAGGCTGGAGTGCAGTGGCATGATCTTGGCTCACTGCAACCTCCGCCTCCCGGTTTCAAGCAATTCTTCCGCCCCAGTCTCCCAAGTAGCTAGGATTACAGGCATTGCCATCATGTGCTGCTAATTTTTTGTATTTTTGTAGAGAAACATTTTCACCATGTTGGCCAGGCTGGTCTTGAATTCCTGACCTCAGGTAATCCGCCCACCTCGACTTCCCAAAGTGCTGGGCTTACAGGCATCAGCCACTGCGCCCGGCCATCCCTCTGTCTTTAGGTTGGAACCCAGAAGAAATGCACCCTAGGAACAGAGGTGAATTAAAATAAGCCAGTCGTCTTTGAGTCATCCCAGACCTTCACTTAAATCAAATTCACTTGTATTACCAGCGCCCCTAACCTAGTCCTTGGCCCTAAGCACATGTAAATCCTTTTTGGAGGAAGGTAACATACCCAGTGAAAATCTTTTCAAAATTAAGAAGAAATAGTAACATTGTCAACAAACCAACACTAAGAATATTGTCACCAGAAGATATATGCTAAACACAATACTAAAGGGAATCCTTCAGGCAAAGTGTATTCAGCTAAAACAGACGTATGTAAGTACATCTAAATAAACTGTCTCTTAAAATAATAAGCATTTCTAGAGGTAAAAAGGAACATCTCATAATAATAAAGAGCTCAATTCACCAAGAACATAGAACTTTTCTAAATGTTCATGTATCTAATGATAGACTCAAAATATGTAAAGCAAAATTAACAGAACTAGAAGTAGAAATAGAACCCTCGTGTTCCAAAAAAATAAAAATAAAACAGGATAAACTAGTTAGCAGCTCTTTTGGACTCAGACTCTGGAAAGAGAAAACCACAGACTGCTCCAACAAGTAGCCTTACCCATGTACCAAACAAGTTATCCTGGGTACCTGGGCTTACAAATCTTCACCAGTTCTTGCCCAGATTCTAACTCTGACTCCTGCATCAACCACCCCGTGACTAACTCCAGTCCAACAAACTTCATAAAACCCAAATACTCAGGCGACTCAGGGAATTCATTTGACTGATTCATTTGGACAGTTGCCCATTGTCTGAGAAGTTTTCATTAAGCTCAGCTTATTGTTGTTTTTAATCAAAACACAGTATCTGTTTTTATCAAGACAACCTTTTGTGATGACTTTGACACACAAATGTGGATAGAAATATCAGAAGAAACAACACTAACAGAACAGAAAGTGCTTGTGTCTGGGAAGCAGAATTTGGAGGGTGAGGAAGATGGAACAAGTGGCCGATTTTTTTGTTGTTGTCATAAGCCATGACTTCTAACACTATGTGCATCTATTACTTTGTACAAATAAAAATTAAATGAAGAAAAAGAAAAAAAGCACATTTAGTTCTTCTGAAATACAGCAACAATTTTCAGTTAAATTGGTAAATATTTGTGGAGCATCTATTCTGTGCCAAGTGCTGTGCTAGACAGCAGGAAAAGAAACCTGAAAAGACGGAAGTCTAGCCCAAAAATCGGTCGCAATTACCTGAGTTCCACAGAGACTCAGTGTTCTCTCGGAATAAGAACCCAGTGCACTACTTTTAATTTTTACAATCTGAACAGTAAAAAATAAAAATAAATAAAATAAAATAAAATCAGACAAAGTCTGTATTCAAAATCAGGTGTCTTAAGAAAAATATGGACGATTCAGTTGACTACTTGCAGGAACTGAAGTTTGTTTCCAAGCACAAACTAACAGCTCAGGTTCGCTGAGAAACTCTAGTTTTACTCAGCTGAGGTTTCCTGAAAATTATTCTCTTGATAAGGAATATGTTTTCCATGCCATTTATTACGTTTTTGCTGTGCTCAAATGCTGCAAATTTTTATTCTCTCATAGAAAATAGCACATTCATCTTACCATAAAAAATAGTGTAATTAAATTTCTAGCCACCCAGTTGAAGCAACTAGAAATGAAAGTTTGCTGTTATTATGGCTGTTATAATTCATTAATATTTGACTAACAATAGATTCTGGGGACATGAGACATATATTAATGTGCTTTTGAAATATTTTAAATGCTGCTTAAATATTAAAACATGCATTCTTCACATAAAATACAAAACTTATAGAGGAGATTTTGAGTCAAGGCACTCTCCTTAAATTTCACCCTCCTTTGCATCTCTGGCATCAGCTCCTCTTATTGTAATGGTTCTCATCCTAGCAGCACATAAAAATCAACTCAGGAGCTTCTAAGAAACAAAAAAGACCAGTACCTGAGACTCCCCTGTAAGAGATTCCCATTTACTTGGTCTTGGGAGGCCCTGGGCATGCGTGTTGTTTAATATCTCCTCACGTGGTTCTAATGTGTAGTCAGAGTTGAGGACCATTGCCTAAAACAGTAGTTCTCAGTGTGGTTCCTAGACCAGCAGCTTCAGCGTCACCTGGGACTTTGTTACCCATGCGAATGCTGAGGCTTCCCACAGCCCTCCAGAATCAGAAGTTCTGGGGGTGGAGCCCAGTCACCTCTATTTTAACAAGCCCTCCAGATAGTTCTGGTGCACGCTCAAGTTCCAACCGTTAGGCTTAAAAGAATATAACAGGAATTTTCAGGAGAATGCCGTTAACACATGACAGGGAATATAGGTAGGTGGACTTTCTTCCTGGGAGGTAGGAGGCTCTGTAGTAGTTTGGGTGGAAGACCAGACGTTGCTGAGGAAGGTGCTTTTCTTTTATGATCAGCTTACCCAGGATGAGTCATACCATGGTGAAGCGAGTCACACTTACAAACCAGCCCAAACTTATGTTGTATTTTCTTGCATGAGAAGAGGGAGATTCTTGGTGGAGAAAGGAAGGGGCAGGAAAATGCTCAGAAGTCTAGTGAGCATGAAAATTAGAAACTCTAAATATTTGGTAGAACAAAGTGGGGGATGATGCATGCATACCTCTATGTAGATACACAAAACCAGAACGCAAAACTAAATTGGTTTTAGGAAGTATTTCATCTCGCCCTCTAGGATGATGCTGATGACTTTTATCTCTGCCATAAAAATTACACAGTAGACTGGGATTTCCTTCAGGAAGATGGGTGGCCATCTCATTGTTGGACTGTATTTCAGAATAAACAAATGCTGACATTTGGATCATTTTCTAGGGTTTCTAGTTTTCCAGTGAGATGCTTCTGACAGTTGCCATGATAAATCCCTTTGGACACCATTTTAAATTCTGCTCTTTGGCAAGTAGCATATGGTGCAGTTACACTGCAATTTTTGCTAAAACCATAACTGTGGTAATGTATAATATGAGTGAGATACACAGTTCAGCTTCTATTGATCGGGGCCAGTATCTTAAGAAGGGGGAAGTTTCTTCCATCTCCTGGCCTAAGACAAGGATTACACATATTTGAAAATATATGTAATTGAAATATTACACATATTTATTGAAAGAGTAATGTCACACTAATTGTTTTTAAGAAGATTCTCAATCTTGGGGAGAACCACATGTAATTATTGGGGTTAATTAACATCTCTAAAATCTCCAAGGACTGTACTTTAACTGGAGACATTCTGAGCTCAGCTTGGACCATAGAGTATCACTGCTCAGCACGTGTATTCTAAAGATGAGGAGAGCAGTTGCCCCATCCATCCTGATTAATATGGTCAGTGGTATACTTGGTGTAATCAACAGCCACATAAGAAATATTCGTCTTGAAATGTCAGAAGCTTGATAAAGCTGGATATTTGCATGTGAAAATAATGGCAGGAACATATCTGGATACTTTACCAGCAAATTTAAAATTAAACGTGTCATTTTTTATTTACTATCCCCTGTCATATGTCTCTGGGACTGCACAAACAGGGCCAATTACAGATCTTGGGGAACTGGTCACAGAATTATCTCGTCTTAGTGATTTTTGCCCAGTGGGTTTTTCCAGCTAGAATTGGCAAATGAGAGAACCAGATTTTCTTAAGGCAGCAAATGGGTAGCATTCACACAAAGGAGCCCTCTCTATTCAGGGTAATGCCATTGCAAGGATAAGTTGGGAAATATGCTCTCAAACATCTTCCATAACAAATATACCAATTTTACAAGCAGAAGTGGATTTATATTAATAAATAAGTGCTTTTACTAAGGAAACTTAAAAAATACTAATTGGGATAGAAGTAGAGTAATAAATTAGAATATAGTATATAACTTGTGAATGTTGGTTGATTGACACAAACATTACCACTTTTTACCTCTCCTTTATATATTATTCATATTCGAAGTTGTGTAACACTTTAGAATAATTTCATACACTACAAGCATCCTATAAGGTCATGAATAAGTAGTCTTGTGGAAGATATTGAGAAACTTCATAGGATTCCTTATAAAACATGTTAACTGGAAAAATGTTAGCAATCCAGAAATATAAAGCAGTAACATTAAATTTACTCTTTCCATAGAAATTGGAAGAATGTGACAGAGTCAGAGTGTATAAATAAAGAGAAAATAAGCTATCAGTTAGGATATTATTAAATCCTAATATGTCAATGATCCTATGTCATCACACTAACACATATTACGATCATTATACACTTTCCTCAACAATCAACTTCTCAAACAGATTATGAGAGCAGCTAAACCAAAATGGCCCACAGTCAAAGATGTTCTATAGCCTTTCATCAACACTTTATAGGTTGTTATATAGGATTCTACATCACTAAGAAATTAAAATTAAGAGATGCTAAAAACAGGAGTTGGGTAATGCATTAGCTATCTATTGCCACAGTTATTGGCCTACAACAAAATAATTTATTACCTCATTGCTTTTTTGAGTGAGGAGTTCAGGCACAGCTTAGCTGGGTTCTCTGCTTAGGATCTCACAAGTCAGTAATCAAGATGCCAGCCAAGCTGTGCTCTCATCTGGAGGCTCAAGTGGGGAAGAATGCTTTTCCAAGCTTTTTTTTTTTTTTTTTTTTTTTTTTTTTTTTTTTTTTGAGACAGAGTGAGAGGCCACCTGCAGTTCCTTGCCACCTAGCTTTTCCCAACATAAGCACTTCATCAAGCCAGCAAGGAGAGTCTCTAGAGCAGTCTCCTAGTAAGATGGAGTTTTATATAATGCAACATAATTCCGGGAGTGGCATCTATCACCTTTGCCATATACTATTGATTGGGAGCAAGTCCCAGATCCCATCCATGCTCAAGGAGAGGGGCTTACATAAAGGTTTGAACACTGGAAAGCAGGATGGGGGAGGTGTAGGGGAGTTGAGAGTCTGTCTACCACAGGTAATTTATTTAGCCTGCCTGAGTTTCACTTTCCCCATCTGTTAAGTGGGAATTGTAATCTCTACCCCATAGACTGTTGTCTATGTTGTGTGCATGACAAGAGGGCAGAACACAGGGCCAGGCGTGCAGTAGGTCCTCAATATATGAGTTAAGTCCTCTGTCTTGCTCTCTTCCCTCCTTTTTCCTTACAGTGTGATGGAGCACAGTATGGCATCCATAGGTTCTTAGAAACTGTGACTTTAAGCAAAACAACATATAACAAAACCAATTACACCATAGACTAGTTAATATAAACAAGAGTTAAGTTCCTACGGCATATTTCTGGTCACAAAAACATCACTAAACTGTTTTGGTTTTTTTGTTTTTTGTTTTGTTTTTGAGACAGGGTCTCACTCTGTCACCCAGACTGGAGTGCAGTGGCGTGATCTAGGCTCATTGCAGGCTCTGCCTGCTGGGTTCAAGTGATTCTGCCACCTCAGTCTCCCAAGGAGCTGGGACTACAGGTACACACCACAATGCCTGGCTAATTTTTATATTTTTTAGTAGGGCTAGGGTTTCACCATGTTGGCCAGGCTGGTCTGAAACTCCTGACCTCAAGTGATCCACCCACCTTGGTCTCCCAAAGTGCTGGAATTACAGGTGTGAGCCACCATGCCCAGCCTACCAAACTTTTACATAAAGACTAAAACACTTCTAATATTAACATTGAAATAAATGAGAGCTATGTATACATTTAAGAAAGATTAATAAAAACAAGTAAGATAATTATTTACCCAATCATTCTAGTTCAGGACCAAGGGTGGCCAGAGTCTATCCCTGCAGTTCATGGTGCAAGGTGGGAACCAACCCTGGACAAGATGACACTCCATCATAGGATGCACTCACAGCCACACTCACTCAGACTGGGATGACTTAGACACACCAATTCACCAAACTAGCACATCTTTGAGATGTAGGAAGAAACTGTAATGCCTGGAGAACGCCCACACAGACAGGGAGAGTCCGTGCAAACTCCACACAGACAGTGGTTCTGGCAGGAATTGATTTCTTTTTTCTCATCAATGTTATAATGAAACAATGTTGAATGTTATTTGAGGACCTGCTGTATTTCTTTTATTTTCTATTTTCCATTCCTTTTTAGCTCCATGAAGAAGTAAGATCCTAATGGCTTCTATAAAAACAAAAGGACCACTACATTCTTAAATTCTTGGGTAGTCTCTTGTGTAACCACATGGACATTGCATCAGGGCGGTGCAAGAACCTTACTTAAAGGAAGTATGAAATGCAGTTCTCTTCCCTCAATGCTATGGATCCTGACGTCTTTACTCTGGAGACTGGGAATTCATTTCCTATGGTGAAGAGTAAGGAAAGAGAAAGAGTAGCTTTCTGCACCCCTCCGTCTCCCGGCCCCATGCCTCTCTGCTGTGGTCACCACACGGAGGTGGAACACCCACACACACACCAAACATTTTTTTGGATATCCTGACTACACAGGAAGCAAAAGGGTATGAGGAGGTTTACTTCTTACATAATAAGGCTTGCTGGGGAGAGCACAGTAGGCTCCCGAGAAGGTCTAAAAATGGATCTTAAGGGAAAGCCAGGAGGGGAGAGCAGTCTTGGCCTTTATTGTAGTTAAGGAGTGGGCTGGGTTAGAGGTTCCTGCATAAGAGAAGAGGCCTGTGTGGGTTGAGCTTCCTATGGGAACCAAGAGAGGGGAATATGGGCTTTCTTATCAGCTTGCTCAGATGTGGAGCACAAGGGGAAGAGGAAGAGGGGCAGCTCCAGAGCTGTCAGCAGTCAAAATAGAGTCTGGTTCTTTGTTACAGCTTCAAGGCTTAGAAAAGCAAAAAGCAGGTTTGTCCTCTCCCCAACTCTGACCCCATCCCATTTGCCATTTGGACTTAAATGGAGCTACTCTAATGCCATAGAAACAAACAAACAAACAAAAAAATTGAACACTCATATAGCATCAGGTACCAGGTACCTTCTAAGCATTTTACATATACCAAATCATTTAATTTTCATAACAACCCTATGAAGTAGGTATGCTAACATTATTACCACTTTATAGAAAAGAAAATGAAAGCATAGTCAAGTATCTTGCCCAAGGTCACCCACTCAGTAAATGGCAAAGCCAGAATTCCAGCTTAGGCAATACCACTCAAGCAGATTCTCCTCACCATTCCCACGCTGCGGACTTTTCTGCACAGAGCTGCTGCAGTGACTCATGAGTTTATGAGCCAATGGCTTCCAGCCAGTGTGCCATCAACACTTCCCAGGGCATATGGACATTCTGACTCACGTGTAAAATGTATTTTTCCTATCACCACAGTGATGTGTCAGATGGGGCTGAGCAAGCCACGGGCATAGGAGGTGAGAGCAGAACTTGGTGCAAAGGAAGAGGCTCACTGTGGGGTGAGCTGGTCCTCCAGGAGGATCCAGATTTGACTGAAGCATAAATCTGGTCAGGTAGACACCTCTGTCAAACACCACCCAGTGGGTGCTAAAGGGTGACTTGGAAAACAGAGTGATTACTGTGGATGCTTTTGCAGATTCTGTGAAGCTGTAACGGCAGAACCAACCCAATCTGGTTGAACTTTGTGTAATAAAATGGTGAGTTGGTTTTCAGTTGCCATGGGTGCAAGTTACATAACCTGATTATCCCCAGGTGAACCAAGTGTGCAACCACAGGTGGAAACTAAGTGCTCGGACCAAGGAATATGGGGACCAAATTAAATGCAGATACCATGTGGCATGATCCAATCAGATCACACCCAGACCAAATTAAATGCAGATGCCACATGGCAGGATCCAATCAGATAGCGCCCTGGCATCACATCATGGCAAGATCCAGTCAGATCACAGCTCCCAGCATCACCTCATTGCAAGATCCAATCACTACATGCCTCATTACCCTCTCCCTATAAGACCTGCCCTAGCCCCCAACCTGGGGAGACAGACTTGAGGCAGATTCCTGTCTCCTTGCTCAGCAGCTTGTAATAAACTCTTCTCTCTACAAAAGCCTGGTGCTTCAGTGTTTGGCCTTCCATGGCACATGGGCAGATTGACCCAGTTTAGTTCAGTAACAGCCTATTACACTTAAGGAGTGTGATTCTTGCAGACATACTTAGTGTCTTGTTAAAGTGAACAGCAAAAAGTTCTAAACTTCGAAAATACGGGTAAAACATACAAAGGTTGTAAACTACTATTGTATAATCCCAGAGCCACCAGTACCTTGTATTTGAGCCTTTAAAAATTTTTATTTGTATGATATATTTCCTCATCGATACCAAAATACATAATTTATACATGGTATAAAGAATAATAAAACCAATTTTCATGTTCCCTTCATGCAGGTTAAGACATAGAATATTTCCAGTGCCAGGAAGTCTGTGTACTTATCCTTGGATGCATCCCTCTCCACTGCACCAAAGGTTACATAATTCTGAATGCCTATATTGGTTGCCATCAAGCATGGGCAGGCTGATTATAAAGTGTCACTGATGCCTTTTCAAGTGCTCCAATGTAGGATTCTTGGCCAAAGGGGAGAAATCCAGCTGTCTGTTTAAAAAATATGCCAAGGTTCTTATAAGGCTAAACATACTCTTACTATACTATCCAACTCTTTGGTATTTACCCAAAGGAGTTGAAAACTTATGTCCACACAAAAACCACACATGGATGTTTATAGCAGCTTTGTTCATAATTGCCAAAACTTAGAAATAACCAAGATGTCCTTCAGTAGATGAATGAATACATAAACTGTGGTACATCCGGACAATGGAATATTATTCAGTGCTAAAGAAAAATGAGCCATCAAGCCATGAGAGGACATGGAGGAACTTCAAATGCCTCTTACTAAGTGAAAGAAACCAGTCTGAAAAAACTAAATAGTGTATGATTCCAACTATATGACATTCTGGAAAAGGCAAAACTATGAAGATAGCAAAAAGATCAGTGGTTGCCAGGGGTTAGGAGAGAGGGAGGGATGAATAGGCAGAGCAGAGGATTTTTAGGGCAGTGAATCTACTCTATAATGATTCTATAATGGTGAATACATGTCATTACACATTTGTCCAAGCCCTTAGAATGTACAAAACCAAGGAGAACTCTAATGTAAATTATGGATTTTGAGTGCTATGTATATTTCTTCATGTCAGACGGGTAATGTGCCAATGTCCTAACAAGGTTTGGGGGCGGCACATCCCACACATGCACGTGAACACTGAATCATCATGCTTATTAACTACAAAAGGATGGCTTCAGGACGATATTGATGTGTCAATGTAGGTTCATCAATTGTAATAAATGTACCCCTGTGCTATGGGATGTTGACAATTGGGAAGGCTATGTCTATATGTGGGCAGGAATGCATATTGGAAGTCTCTTTACCTCTTGCTCAATATTTCTGAGAGCCTAAAAATGCTCTAAAAAATAGTCTGCTTTTAAAAACAAACAGGAAAACCAAGGGTAACTTCACCAGTGTCCTTTTGAGAGGTGAAGCCAGCTGGACTTCCTGGGTTGAGTGGCGACTTATTTATGTATTTATTTTTATTATTATACTTGAAGTTCTAGGGTACATGTGCACAACGTGCAGGTTTGATGCATAGGTATACATGTGCCATGTTGGTTTGCTGTACCCATTGACTCATCATTTACATTAGGTATTTCGCCTAATGCTATCCCTCCCCCAGCCCCCTTCCCCACAACAGGCCCTGGTGTGTGATGTTCCCTGCCCTATGTCCAAGTGATCTCATTGTTCAATTCCCACCTATGAGTGAGAACATGCGATGTTTGGTTTCCTGTCCTTGTGATAATTTGCTGAGAATGATGGTTTCCAGCTTAATCCATGTCCCTGCAAAGGACATGAACTCATCCTTTTTTATGGCTGCATAATATTCCATGGTGTATATGTGCCACATTTTCTTAATCCAGTCTATCATTGATGGACATTTGGGTTGGTTCCAAGTCTTTGCTATTGTGAATAGTGCCACAGTAAACATATGTGTGCATGTGTCTTTATAGTAGCGTGATTTATAATCCTTTGGGTATATACCAAGTAATGGGATTGCTGGGTCAAATGGTAATTCTAGTTCTAGACCCTTGAGGAATTGCCACACTGTCTTCCACAATGGTTGAACTAATTTACACCCCCACCAAGAGTGTAAAAGCGTTCCTATTTCTCCACATCCTCTCCTGCATCTGTTATTTCCTGACTTTTTGATGATTGCCATTCTAACTGGTGTGAGATGATATCTCATTGTGGTTTTGATTTGCATTTCTCTGATGACCAGTGATGATGAGCATTTTTCCATGTGTCTGTTGACTGCAAAGATGTCTTCTTTTAAGAAGTGTCTGTTCATATCCTTTGTCCACTTTTTGATGGGGTTGTTTTTTTTCTTGTAAATTTGTTGGAGTTCTTTGTAGATTCTGGCTATTAGCCCTTTGTCAGATGGGTAGATTGCAAAAATTTTCTCTCATTCTGTAGGTTGCCTGTTCACTCTGATGGTAGTTTCTTTTGCCATGCAGAAGCTCTTTAGTTTAATTAGATCCCATTTGTCTATTTTGGCTTTTGTTGTCATTGCTTTTGGTGTTTTAGTCATGAAGTCCTTGCCCATGCCTGTGTCCTGAATGGTTTTGTCTAGGTTTTCTTCTAGGGTTTTTATGGTTTTAGGTCTAACATTTAAGTCTTTAATCTCAATTCCCAATCTCAGCTCACTGCAATCTCCACCTCCCAGGCTCAAGCAATCCTTCCAACTCAGTCCCCCAAGTAGCTGGGACCACAGGCATGCACCACCACACCTGGCTAATTTTTTTTGTAGAGACGGGGTTTCACCATGTTGCTCAGGCTGGTCTCAAACTCCTGAGCTCAAGCAGTCTGCCTGCCTGAGCCTCCCAAAGTGCTGGGATTACAGGCATAAGCCACTGCACCCAGCCCAGTTCCTTCTCTAAAATAGAAATGATTATCACCATTGCTTAAAAAATATCTCTCTCTCCTCCCTATCAAAAAATGGAATCCAAATATTTCCCAACTTACCACTGCTGCTGCCAGGGTATTCTCAGCTATAAAATCTCTTTCCTGGGCCTCTGCTATGCCTCCAGGGTTGCTCTCATCATAATGTCTCTAGTTTATACGTATTTCTCCTGCTTCTAAAAGACAAAGAACCATTCCAGTCTTCCTCTGGGCTGTAGGCCCTGGTATGCAGCATGGAGGTCTGAACATCTAAGTATAACAGGTCAGTGTTTCCCAGAACACCACTCTCTTGGTTTTCATTCTTTCTGACTGGTTGCTCCCATTCAGTCACTTTTGCTGGTTTCTCCCTATTTTCCCAACCTCTTTTTTTTTTTTTTTTTTTTTTTTTGAGACAGAATCTCACTCTGTCGCCTAGGCTGGAGTATAGTGGTGTGGTCTCAACTCACTACAGGCTCCACCTCCCGGGTTCACACAATTCTCTTGCCTCAGCCTCCCAAGTAACTGGGACTACAGGTGCCCGCCACCATGCCCATCTAATTTTTTGTATTTTTAGTAGAGACAGGGTTTCACCATGTTAGCCAGGATGGTCTCAATCTCCTGACCTTGTGATCCGCCCACCTCGGCCTCCCCAAAGTGCTGGGATTACAGGCGTGAGCCCCCGGGCCCGGCCCCCAACCTCTTACAGATGAAGTCATCTAGGCCTCAATCTTTTGACCTATTTTGTAACTTTACTCATCCCCACAGTAGTCCCAATCTAATTCCATGATTTTAAATATAATTCATGCATTACTGACTCCAAATTAACATCCCTGGGAAGACATCTTCCTAAACTTCAAATGTATATATCCATGTATCTATTCAACATCTTCACTTGGAGATGAATTAACATCTCAAATTTAACACATCCCACTCTTGCTCCTGTTCTGCTTATGTGAGACACCCGCTCCCCCTTCACCTTCTGCCATGACTAGAAGCTTCCTGAGGCCTCCCCAGAAGCTGAGCAGATGCCAGTGCCATGCTTCCTGTACAGCCTGCAGAACTGTTAGCCAATTAAAACTCATTTCTTTATAAGTGTTTTGTTTTGTTTTGTTTTTTTGAGATGGAGTTTCTCTCTGTCGCCCAGGCTGGAGTGCAGTGGTGTGATCTCGGCTCACTGCAGCTCCACCTCCTGGGTTGATGCCATTCTCCTGCCTCAGCCTCCCGAGTAGCTGGGACTACAGGTGCCTGCCACCATGCCCGGCTAATTTTTTTGTATTTTTAGTAGAGACGGGGTTTCACCGTGATAGCCAGGATGGTCTCGATCTCCTGACCTTGTGATCTGCCTACCTTGGCCTCCCAAAGTGCTGGGATTACAGGTGTGAGCCACCGTGCCCAGCCTCTTTAAAAGATTTTTTAAAAGCACACAATCCAAACTTTACTCCAAGTAGACCCCTTCAAGCCTGTTCCATCACCTGACTTCCTCAACCTTATAAGGTATCAGCACAAAAACCATGAAATCAAACAGCTCTCCTTTTTTTGTCATGAAAGTGTGTAGGCTCTACCTTCAAACTATATTCATGGTCCAGCCTCTTTATTTTGTGCTAACTCCACTGCTAATGCCTTTTTCTAGGCCACCACCATTTCTTACCTAGGCTATTGCAACAGCCTCCTCATTGATCTTCTAAATTTCACTCTTGGCCTTTGTCTTAGTTAGGGTAGGCTAGATTTCCACAACAAAAGTGCCTCCAAATCTCAGTAGTTTCAGGAACAAGAAGTTTATTCCTTTCTTATGTAACAGTCTGGGCTGGGTTCAGGTCTGCAAAGCAGATCTCCACCACGTACTCATTCCTTTCTCAGCCAATGGCCACTCTACTGTCTTCTAGTCACATGACCATACCTGCATGCAGAGGATAGGAAATGTGGTTCCTGGTTGGCCAGCTGCTTCCACTGACAACTCCCCACTGTGGAGGAAGGAGCGTGGATTTTGGCAGTCTGCTGGACATCTCTGCCATACTCCCTAGGGATCATTCTCACTGCAGTGGCCAGACTTTGAAACACACATCAGATCAGGTCACTCCTCTGCCCACAGACTTCCAGGGCTCTCCATTTCACCTTCAGAAAAAACCCTGAGAAGGGCTTCCATGCCCCAGTACCATCTGAGCCTTCATCACTTTGCTGATGTCCTCTCCTATTCTCCCCCTGCTCTCTCTACTCGAGCCACACAGCCTCCTTGTTGTTCCTCAGACATGCTGGCCACGGTTCCACCTCAGGGTCTCTATCTGGCTGGAATCTCTTCTTCCAGATACTGGCAGAATTGACTTCCTTATCACTTTCAAGCCTTTGCTCAAATGTCAGCTTTCAATAAGGCCTACACCGGCTTGCTCGTTAAAATTGTAATTCCTGGCTGGGCGTAGTGGCTCACGCCTTTAATCCCCAGCACTTTGGAAGGCCGAAGCGGACAGATCACTGGAGGTCAGGGGTTCAAGAGCAGCCTGGCCAACATGGTGAAATCCTATCTCTACTAAAAATACAAAAATTAGCCTGGTGTGGTGGCGAGCGCCTATAGTCCCAGCTATCAGGAGTTTGAGGCATGAGAATCGCTTGAACCTGGGAGGTGGAGGTTGCAGTGAGCAGAGATCGTACCACTCCACTCCAGCCTGGGCAACAGACCAAGACACCACCAAAAAATAATAACTAATAAGTAAAATTGCAATTCCCCACCTTGCCCACTGACACTCTTCATGCCCATTACCCTGATTTTCCTTTTGTATACCACCAATCACCTCTGAACATGTATAATTTACTTATTTATTATGTGTTTTGTCTATCTTCCGCAACCAGAACATCATGTCTACTTTACAAACTGTTGTTTCCCTAGCACTTAGAATAATGCCTGGCCCCATAATAGGTGCTCAGTGAATATTTGTTGAATGAATGAATGAATGAATGACAGAAGCTGAGAGGGGTACTCAATGCATGTAGGTGCTGATAACTCATTTTCTATCCCATGGTTAGGAACAACTGCCTCTCAGATGCATGCCAAGTCTCACAAGGGAATTAGAAAAGAGAACACTAATTAACTGGTACAAGTCTATCCCCACTGCAAAAACAAAATTCAAAATAAATAATAAAATAAAGCTCCATAATGTGCATGTCCACTATTAGTGGTGAGAATTATCAGCTTCACTGGGACCGGGTGGCATTATGGAATAATAAGGACTTTGTCCCTGGTCCAGAGCATCGCTTAACTTCTTTTGACTCCTTTCCTCTGTGGGCACAACTTTCATTCCCAATAAATTAAATACGGTGCCTAGTTTACATGACTGCTACTATACTGTTCCCAAAGAGAAAGAAAAGCTCTCAGAGTTATTACAGTCCAAAACCAGAGAGATCACAATATGCAGGCAGCACACAACAGCTCAGAAATAAGCCAGATGTACTAAGCCTGTTGCCAGGTGAAAGATGGAGTATGGTTTCTTGCCATAATTTATACTTCCCCTGCGTTGCTTCACAGGCTAGGGAATGAGCTAACAGTCACTAAAAAGACAGAGAAGTGTCAAAGCCTGATGAGAATCCCAGGTTTTTCCTTTGTCTAATTGGCCCCAGGCCCTCTGTAGCTGCTCTTGAGACCTGCCTTAAGCTCTCTGTTGCCTGTAAGCTGTCACAATACCCATTGTCTTATTCCCTTTGGGCTAGAGAGTTTTGACCAGTTGCCAAATTCAGAATTTACTATTGGAGTCAAGTTTTCAAGGAGTGCACATTGTTTCCAAACAGGTTCCTGTAGATATAAAGTAAAAAAGAATAGGGCCAAGCATGGTAGCACACATCTGTAATCCCAGCACTTTGGGAAGCTGAGGGAGAGAAGTGCTTGAGGCCTGGAGTTCAAGACCAGCCTGGTCAACATAGCTAAACCCTGTCTCTACCAAAAAAAAACAAAAAAAACAAAAACAAAAACAAAAAAAAACAAATTAGTGGGCATGGTGGTGCATGCCTGTACTCGCAGCTATTCCAAAGGCTGAAGTGGGAGGATTCACTTCACCAGCCCAGGAGTGTCAAGGTTGCAGTGAGCTATGATCATGCTACTGTACTCCAGCCTAGGCAGCAGAGTGAGACCTTGTCTCTTATTTAAAAAGTAAAATAAAATAAAATAAAAAGAAAGAAAAGTACAATTCATTTATTCAGTAAATATTGATTGAGCATCACTATGCCCAAATACTGAGCCTAGGG
This sequence comes from Macaca mulatta, assembly GCF_049350105.2. Classification (NCBI taxonomy): domain Eukaryota; kingdom Metazoa; phylum Chordata; class Mammalia; order Primates; family Cercopithecidae; genus Macaca; species Macaca mulatta. Next base: position 77,593,008 of record NC_133417.1, on the reverse strand, counting down.
CATTCAATGATGAACAAAATAGAATGGCTCCTTCCCAGAGCTTGCTATTCAGGAAAAATTCTGGCAAGTAAACAATTACTAATATGCAATTGTGATAAAGACTGTGACAGAGGGTGCATGGAAGAAGCACCTGGCTGGAATTTGGTATATTTGGGGTTGAACTGGGGGGTCAAGAAAAGTTTTACAAAATAACTCAACTGAGAAAAATGAACTTGATTTAAGTTTTCTCTTAAGCATTGAAGGGAAAATGGTTTCAAATTAAGAAGATTGGTTTTGGTATTTCTTGTGTCTGTTTTGGCAGATAATTCTACTTAAATAAAAAATAAAAAATCCTAAGTTTAGGTGTGCTCTAAATGAAGAGGCTAAGAAAACCCCAAAACTGTAAGGTTAGAGATTTAATCTATGTTCGACCTGGTTTCCAATAGCTAGATCTGCTGAGTTATTGCCTTCTTTTCTTTCTTGTTTCTGTTTTGCTTCCATTCTTTTTTTTTTCTTTCTCCATTTTTTTCCATTATAACTTCAATTTAGAGGACACATGTTAATATACAATAAGCTGCAATTTCACAGTCTATTGGTCCTATTTCACTGCAAATACTCTGAACAAGTTGTTTACCCTGTGGTGGTCATCATTGATCCAAGCCCTCCTCGAAACGATAGGACATTAGGTTATAAAAATGTTTTCCAAAAGAAAATGCTTCCAGTTCTTTCTTTCTTGAAGACTTCACGACTTCATCTTGTTGCTCAAATAACAACAAAAATTTTTTTTGTTAAGAAACAGAGTCTTGCCCTGTTGCCCAGGCTGAAGTACAATAGTGGCATCATAGCTCACTGTAGCCTCAAACCCCTGGGCTCAAGTGCTCCTCCTGCCACAGTTTCCCAAGCAGCTGGGACTACAAGTGCATGTCACCACACTTGACTAATCTTTCAAAAAATAATTTAGAGACAGGGTCTATGTTGCCCAGGCTAGTCTTGAACTCCTGGCTTCAAGCAATTCTCCCATCTCAGGTTCCCAAGTCATTGGATTTATAGGCATGAGTCATCATGGTTGGCTTAAAATTTTCTTTGAGAATAAAAATTTAGGGAAGTTACAAACTAATGAGCATCAAGTCAGCAGTAAAAAACATACCATTATCCATAAAGGCACACATTACAGGCTATGATTTCTGAATGTTCAGTTATTATTGCTTTAGGTACCACTGTCTTAAAGAAATCTCAGGCTAGGCGTGGTGGCTCATGCCTGTAATCCCAGCACTTTGGGAGGCCGAGGCGGGCGGATCATCTGAGGTCTAAAGTTCGAGACCAGCCTGACCAAGATGGAGAAACCCCGTCTCTACTAAAAATACAAAATTAGCCGGGCGTGGTGGCGCATGCCTGTAATCCCAGCTACTCAGGAAGGCTGAGGCAGGAGAATCGCCTGAATTCCAGGAAGTGGAGGTTGCAGTGAGCCGAGATTGCTCCATTGCACTCCAGCCTGGGCAACAAAAGTGAAACTCCGTCTCAAAAAAAAAAAAAAAAAAAGAAAAGAAATCTCTGCGAGAGAGTCAACATTGTACACTCTAGCTCTAAGACCTATACTTTGTAAAAACAAAAAAAAGGTCTCCCTGCTTCACTTTGCCTGCAGGACCCCCTTCTAATGAACTCCACTCAGGGTAAGCCTGGTAAGCCATTACACCTGTACTTGGAAATATCATCTGATAAACCTGGTTTCTCGAAGGCTTTTCTGCCTTTGAAAATGCTACTGAATGTTGCTTTTATTCATTAACAATAACAAATAAGCATCTACTTTGTGCCAAGGCCCTATTTCAGAGATGAAGAGGACCTAGTACTTATTCTCCCTCCAGTGGCACCTTTCTTAAATTGGGGAAAGAATCAAATAAATAATATAGGAAGTAAGTATTCCAGGAGTCCTTCTATACAGCCTCTTGCCATAAGAGGAATATTTTGGTTTATATCAACAAGCATTAGGCAATGTTAATCTAATCTGTAGTTTATTTTAATATAATGCATAAGCATTATTTTAAATCAAATAGTACTAATAGACTCATGTTAAAAAAACAACAGTCTCCTATCTTACTCTCTCTCCTAACACCAATCCCACTCCCTAGAGACAGGCACTTCCAACTGAATTACTGGTCTCGTCTGGCATCTACCTCTACATTTAAAATAATATGCCTATAATTTGGGTGACCATACATCTGGTTTGTCCATCAATTCCAGTTTGTACCTGTTGTCTCAGAATAATGATTGCCAGTGGTCCCTTCACTCTCAGAATAATCTCTATGTGATTCATTAAATGACTTCCATACTTCCAAGGAATCATCCTGATGTGCTGCTGTAACACAGGACCTATAGACTTCTCTTCTATGGCTGAGCCCTCTGATTCCTTCTACTTTCCCTTTTTCTTTAAGACAGTGTCTCGAGACGGCGTCTTGCTCTGTCACCCAGGCTAGAGTGCAGTGGCGCAATCTTGCCTCACTGCAACCTCCGCCTCCCGGGTTCAAGTGATTCTCCTGACTCAGCCTCCTGAGTAGCTGGGATTTACAGGCGCCCACCACCATGGCCAGCTAATTTTTGTATTTTTACTAGAGCCAGGATTTCACGATGTTGGTCAGGCTGGTCTCGAACTCCTGACCTCAGGTGATCCGCCTGCCTTGGCCTCCCAAAGTGCTGGGATTACAGGCGTGAACCACCACACCTGGCCTAATTTCCCTTTAATTCATCCTCCCAACGTATCTACATAGTTTTGGGTTAAATCTATAATCAATATTTACCTTATTTTGACTATCTAAGTATTATTCACTGCTAAGCCAAATACTTCCCTGTGATGTTTTCATTCTTGTATAATCTTATGTTTTCTCTGAAGTTAACAACTGCCTCTTTTTAAGAGGTTTAATTATTTGTGTACCTTTATTTTTCCCAAAATGCTTTAACAGAGCTGTGAAATGTCTAGGCAATAATTTTCCCAAATGCTCAAACACTTCCAATTGTTATTTTCCCTTAACAGCACTGTTCCTAGAGCCCTCTGTCCTCTGGCTGCAATCCAGAGCAAGTTGCTGTCTGGACTTGCTGAAAAGCTGTTGTGCTGAGACTTCTCTTCAAATTCTAAGGAAAAATTTACTTTTTCTCAGAATTTTAAACCCAATCAAATAATCAAGTGTAAGGGCAAAATAGACACATTCAAAACCTCAATAAATGTATCTTGCAAATACTCTAGAAAGCTACTGGAAGATAGGCTTCAGCAAATAAAGGAAGTATATGAAGAAAGAAAGAAGCATGGCACATTGTTACCTTAACTAATAAAAATCTCTGAACTTTTTGGTCCTGCCTGAGGAAGCAAAAATGCTACTTGCTGCAAAAACAACACCATTTATCACACTGCAACAAAAGCAATGTACAGGCATATATTGGGGATATGTGAGTTTGATTCTAGACTACTTCAATAAAACGAATATTGCAATAAAGAAAGTCACACAATTTTGTTTTGCAATGCATACAAAAGTTATATTTATACTGTAGTCTATTAAGTATGCAATAGCGCTATGTCTTTAAAAAACAACATACATATCTTAATTTTAAAATACTTTATTGCTAAATAATGCTGACAACTGTCTGAGCCTTCAGTGAGTTGTAATCTTTTTGCTGGTGGATGGTCTTCCTCAATATCGGTGGCTGCTGACTGATCAGGATGGTGGTTGCTGAACAATGGGGTGGCTATGGCAAATTCTTAAAATAAGACAACAATGAGGGTTGCCACATGGATTCAATCTTCCTTTCACAAAAGATTTCTCTGTATGATGAGATGCTGTTTGATAGCATTTGGCCCACAATATAACTTCTTTCAAAATTGGAGCCAATCAATATCGGTGGCTGCTGACTGATCAGGATGGTGGTTGCTGAACAATGGGGTGGCTATGGCAAATTCTTAAAATAAGACAACAATGAGTGTTGCCACATGGATTCAATCTTCCTTTCACAAAAGATTTCTCTGTATGATGAGATGCTGTTTGATAGCATTTGGCCCACAATATAACTTCTTTCAAAATTGGAGCCAATCCTCTCAAAACCTGCTGCTGCTTTATCAGCTAAGTTTATGTAACATTCTAAATCCTTTTTTTTTTTTTTTTTTTTTTTATCATTTCTACAGTGTTCACAGCATCTTCATCAGGAGTAAAGTCCATCTCAAGAAACCACTTTCTTTGCTTATCCTTAAGAAGTAACTTCCCATCTGTTCAAGTTTTATCATGAGATTGTAGCAATTCAGTCACATCTCCAGGCTTCATTTCTAATTCTAGTTCCCTTTCTATTTCTATCACATCTACAGTTATCTCCTTTATTGAAGTCTTAAATCCCTCAAAGTCATCCATGAAGGTTGGAATCAACACCCAAACTCCTGTTCAAGTTGATATTTTGACCTCCTCCCATGAATCACAAATGTTCATAACGGCATCTAGAATAGTGAATCCCTTCCAAAAGGTTTTCTATTTACTTTGCCCAGATACATCAGAGGAATCACTATCTATAGCAGCTACAGCCTTATAACATGTGTTTCTCAAATAAGACTGGAGAGTCAAAGCTACTCCTGAATCCATGGACTGCAGAATGGATGTTGTTAGCAGGCATGAAAATCACATTAATCTCCTTGTACATCTCCCTTAGAGCTCTTGAGAGACTAGGTGCACTGTCAATCAGCAGTAATATTTTGAAAGAACTACTTTTTTCTGAGCAGTAGATCTCAATAGTGGGCTTAAAATATTCAGTTAACCATGATATAAACAGATGTGCTATCATCCGAGCATTGCTGTTCTATTTATAAAGGACAAGCAGAGTAGATTTAGTGTAATTTTAAAGGCCCTAGGATTTTCAGAATAATATGTGAGCCTTGGCTTCAACTTAAAGTAACCAGCTGTGTTAGCTCTTCACGAGAGAGTCAGCCTGTCCTTTGGAGCCTTGAAGCCATTGGCTCCTCCTCTCTAACTCTGAAGGTTTTAGATGGCATCTTCTTCCAACAGAAGGCTGTTTTTTCTAAATTGAAAATTTGTTGTTTAGGGTAGCCACCTTCATCAATGATCTTAACTAGATCTTCTGGATAGCTTGTTGCAGCTTCTCCCTCAGCACTGCTGCTTCACCTTGCACTTTTGTGTTATGGAGATGGCTTCTTTCCTAAACCCTCATGGACCCACCTCTAGTAGCTTCAAACTTTTCTTCTGCAGCTTCCCCACGTCTCTCAGCCTTCATAGAATTGAAGAGAGTTAGGGCCTTCCTCTGGATTAGACTTTGGCTGAAGGGAATGTTACCGCTGGTTTGATAGTCTCCCCAGAACACTCAAACCTTCTCCATATCAGCAATAAGGCTGCTTCACTTTCTTATCATTCTGGTACTCACTAGAGTAGCATTTTTAGTTTCCTTCAAGAACTTTTCTTTTGCATTCACAACTTGGCTGTTTGGTGCAAGGGGCCTAGCTTTTGGCCTAACTTGGCTTCCAACATGCCCTCCTCACCAAGCTTAATCATTTCTAGCTTTTGATTAAAGTAAGAGAGGTGAGATCTTCCTTTCACTTGAACACTTAGAGGCTACTATAGGGTTATTAATTGGCCCAATTTCAATATTGTTCTGTCTCAGGGAATGGGGAGGCCAAGAAGAAAGAGAGAGGGGAGGGGAGGGCAGGACAGTGGAGGGGAGGGAAGGGGAGGGGAGAAGAGAGAAGACAGAAGAGGAGAGGAGAGGAGACAAGAGAAGATAAGAGAGGAGAAGAGACGGGAAGAGAGAAGAAGACAGGAGATAAGACGAGAGGAGAAGCAGCCCGTGAGTGGAGCTGTCTGAATACACACATTTATCAATCAAGTTTGCCATCTGTTATGGGCGTGGTTCCGTGGTTCCCCCAATTACTATAGTAACATGAAAGACCACTGATCATTGATCATCATCACACAGATAAAATAATGGTGGGAAATGTGAAATATTGCGAGAATTACCAAAATGTGACAAAGTGAGCACATGCTGTTGGAAAAATGGCACGGGGCCCGCGAAGTCCCTGCCCGCTGTCCCCGCAAGGTGGCGCCTTGGACGCCGGCGCATAGCCCGCGAGAGGCGCAGGAAGCCCGGGGCCCAGGAAGGCAAGGCCCGGCCTGGCCGCCCGCAGCCCTAGGGCTTCGCCGCTCCCGAAGGCCCTGAGCTCCGTTCTAGTTGTTCAGACGGGACGAGGGGCGGTGGAAGACATAATGAGAACCAGAATTTGACAAAGAAATGGCAAAATAAAGGAAAACTCACACAGGACTTCGGAAGAGAGGAAATCTTCACCGGGAAGTTCTGATGGAAAGGAACCTGCATCCACAGTGCCGACGACTTCTGCAGAGGGGAGCGTCCCGAGGAGGAAGCGGACACGATTGCCTGTGGTGCCACATTAAAGAGGCCTCAAGACACCTGCGGCCACCTGGCATTCAATCCAGACCCCCAGTACATTTAAGAAGCACAGTCGTGAACCAGAAAATCAGACTCTGTAAGTGGCTCTGCTTTTCTGGAATCCTCCAGCTGAAGGAGGATGTGATTTGTCAAGATACCCGCCCTGCAGACCTCGAATCCGCAGAGAGCAGCCCCGAGCCCCAGCCAAGCTTGCAGGACGACTTTGAAACGCGCCCTGGCACCCACCAAAGTTACACGCGTGGACTGCAGAGTGCAGGACGACTTCGATTTGAAGCTTCACTGAACCCTTGAGAGACTTATGGGTCATGAGCTAACTGCGCCACCTGTGGCCACCAAGAGAAACAGCTCCTCCCAGGTCTGATGGAAGGCTGATCAGGTAGGTGCCTAGCACGTGTGCGCACTTGCACCTGGAGGCTTCTTTCATCATCTCACAATAAACTGTTAGTCTAGCTTTATTTTCTTAAGGAACATTAATTTTATGGATAGTGAGTGTATTTTGCATGTTTTAAATTGTAAATGGGGCTAAATCCAAGGAAGCTCAAACTTAAAGCAGGCTTGTGGCAAACTTTGCTTAATCCCCGACCATGCTCCAAGGCAAACTGACAAGTATACTGAAATGGGTTTTCCACAAGTATTTTAAGTTGCCACTTGTCAGATGGGTTGTTTTGGATTTAACCATGTAATTCATGGGACCAACTGAGAGTAATCTTTCTTTACAGGTGTCTGGCAAACAGTGTCAGAGTCAGACACCTTTACTATCTTTATGGAAACTTAATTTTTGGCCTTTTATCAGTATGTCAGACAGTGCTCTGAACAAACATGTTAAGTAGAGCTGTTAAACTGATGGGTTTTATGAAAGTTTACATTCTTTATTTGGTACCTGTGTTACAGTAGGTAGCTAGTCAGTCATCAGCAGGACAAGAGAGGGCCCTCCCCCGGCACACACACCAGGAATGTCAGGCGACCATCACGTGATGCTCAGGAGGTTGTTAACTGTCTCTCTAAATAATAATTAGTCACAGCCAGGGCCAGGGAAAGGCAGTTTCCCAATAGATAGAAAAACCTGAGCCTAGTGATCACCAGCTTCCTGATAAGATCTCAGGAGTTGGCAATTGGGCTCAAGCATGTTTATTAAGAGACAAAATGGTGGAATTTAACTGGCATATGACCTCCAAAGGACATTCAACTAGTAAGGGAAGAATGCCTCAAGTGAACATGCGTACAACTCCAATAAACACAATGCACATGCTCACCTCCCAAGTGCTGGCAGGCCACTGCGCATGTGGACAGCACACCCCAAGGGTGAAGAGATGCAAGACGCAGGAAGTATGCCAACATAGAAAATCCCAAGTCAAAGGTCTAACAGCATACTTGATCTCTCCAGTTGTCCACTTGGCCTTCTTCCAAGTGTACTTTACTTCCTTTTATTCCTGTGCTAAAGCTTTTTAATAAATTTCACTCCCACTCTAAAACTTGCCTCAGTCTGTCCTTCTGCCTCATGCCCCTCAGTCGAACTATTTCTTCTGAGGAGGCAAGAATTGAGGCTGCTGAAGACCCATATGGATTTGCTGCTGCTAACATGCTTTGATGCTGTATGACTTGGGTATGTTCTGCTGCTAACATTTGTAAATAGAGCTAGATGCATTCTTTAGCTATAATACTCCAAGAGTTAATGCAGCAGAGCGATTTGTAAAGAACCTTTTTTAACAATCAGTGGATTTACTACATAAAATTGCTGCAAATTATGTGTACAGATTTTTTGTTCAAATATTCCACTGTAAACTTATTAAGACTATTATGTTTCTACTGCTTTTGTATTGAATGATATTGCAAAAATACAAAGAAAACAACCTTCTCTTTTAAAAAAAGAAAGAAAAATGGTACTGATGGACTTGCTCAATGAAGTGTTGCCAAAAATCTTCCACTTGTAAAAAATGCAATCTCTGTGAAGGGTAATAAAGCAAAGCACGATTAAACGAGGTGTGCTTGGATAGGGAGATCTCAGCAGCCTTTTGGGGTCATTATTTAAAAATCACAAATCCTCAATAATTATGGGAATGTGCTTGACATTTAGACTGAAGAGAACAAATGGTGAAATAAATAAATTTACTTAGCAAGGAGTGGAGGAAGGAAGGTATGTCATCTAGAGAACTGGTGATTCATGGATAAAAATACAATCATTGAACACATAAAGGAGAGCTATGACTTAGCAAGAGAGTTTGTTCCGATGTATGATGCTAATTTCAAACTTTAAACAGCTTGAAAAGGGAGAATGACTAAAATGAGAGGCTCAACTGATTCAGAGATAAAGAATATAAAATCAATAGCTTTGAGAAGGATCTACATTTGTCTTCCTCTCTGCAGACCTGCAAACATTGCAAGAATACTTTTTGTCTCTTTCAAAGTCAAGTATGCTGTCCTTACTAAGATGCCCACTTCTACCAACTCATGGTGCTTATCTTTCCTGAGGTTTCCCATATAAATAGTAAGAGAAAAAGAGCGGCTGACTTTCTACTCTCCTATCCAATTAATTTCTTCACTCATGAAATAAGTATTTATTGAGAATTCATATTTCTCCAAATTTGTATCTTGTTTTCTCTTCTCTGAAATGTGTTTAAGTTTTTACTGTGTTACCTGTCTTCACTTTCATTGCAACTTGCTAGGGATATCCTAAGGATAATGATAAACTATTATTCTAAGAAACATTGCCTCTTCTCTTTCTCTTCTGCATTCATGTTTCACCATAGACACACAGATAAAAAGAGATGTAATTACCCCTTATGACTCGTGTGCTTAGATTTATTGGTTTATTACATTATCAGTATGTGCTATATCAAGAATAGTTATTATATCAAATACAATCATATAGACAGTAGTTTACAAATAACCTTCACAACCTATAGTTCAAGTTATTTTTATAACAACCAAAAAAAAATAAAACCAATAGATGGAAGAAGTATTATAATCCTCTGAGGGAGCAACTGAGGCCTAAATATGTTAAGAGCTAAAAAAAAAAAAAAAAGCATTAACTTATAGATACATTCCAATCTATTTTGGTTATTTTAGTTTGAAAATTCCTAAAGAATAAAAACTTTATCTTTGAATGATGTATATATTTATTCATATAATTATCAGATATCAATTATTCATAATCGTAATTATTTATAGTAGTGATACATAAAGGTGACAAAATCTTAAGGGTTTCAGTGGTTGATGAGAAAGAAATTTGTTCAAGGTCTTTAGATTTAACAAAGACTAGGATGATGCAAAACAAGTAGCTGCAAAATAAACTTATCCTACAATATATGATAAAGAAAAGATACTCAGAACAACAGTTGTAAAGAAAAGCTATTAAGCTATGCTTTAAAAAAAAAAAAAAAAAAAGACACCCAAAACATGGCAGGGAATTAGATTTTTTATCATCCTTCCAATGAAGGTCTTTAGATTTAACAAAGACTAGGATGATGCAAAACAAGTAGTTGCAAAATAAACTTATCCTACAATATATGATAAAGAAAAGATACTCAGAACAACAGTTGTAAAGAAAAGCTATTAAGCTGTGCTTTAAAAAAAAAAAAAAAAAAAAGACACCCAAAACATGGCAGGGAATTAGATTTTTTATCATCCTTCCTATGAAGATAAGTCATTTTGCAGGAACATCTACATCACAAAAAATCAAAACATCTCTATGGATCAAAGTCAACAATGTTAGCATTTTGTAGCTCCTGAGGCAATGTAAGAAGTATAACTATTAACAAACTTCATCCAATTGGATGACAGACTCAAATAACTCATCTTGGGAGAGACGTTCATGCCTTTTATCTCAAGCCCTGAATCATGGACTGTCAACCCCTCTTATAACCTTCAAGAGCTTGAGACGTTAGCCTGAAAAAGAATAGAAATATAAATAAATAAAATTTAAAAATAAATACACCATACAAATACTTTTATAAACAAGTGAACCGATCAGTTTTGCAATCATTGCAATGTTGGTTTCATTTCTTTATTTTTTAGTGTTTAAGACATTTAAGAAAACCTTAATTTTTTGAATGCCTATTTCTTTACTTGAACATTTATTTAATGCCCAAGAGAACTCCTGTGTGAGGAAAAGAATGTTCACTATTTGTACTTTGTCTAAAATCAAATTTATAAACCTTCAGGCAATTGACATCTCCAAATATTCACACATTACTAAGATAACATTAATTAAAACTTCATAAATTTAGCAAACTAAATTTCCATGTGTAAATATTGATAGTAAACAACATTTTTTCACTGAGCTGAAAGTTCAAGTATAATATGTTAGATTTCATAAATTACATTATAATTGTCAATATTTTTGCAGGTAGTTCAAATTATGGAAATGTTCCTTTTGAGCAACACTGGAGATCCTAGAATATGAAAATTTTAGGTCATGGTTATTTTTCTTTAAAATCTGTGTAAAATTTACAAATTTAAGCAATTTTTAGCTGCGCACAGTGGCATGAGCCTTTAGTTCCAGCTGCCCAGAAGGCTAACGTGGGAGAATCACTTGAGCCCAGGAGTTGAAGGCTGCGGTGAGCTCTGATTGTGCCACTGCACTCTAGCCTGGGTGAGAGCAAGACCTGTCTCTAAATATTTTTTTTTTTAATCTAAGCCTTGGCAATGAAATCAAACAACTCAACAAATGGGATTGCATAAAACTAAAAAGCTTCTTCACAACAAAAGAAACAATAGAGCAAAGAGGCAACCCACAGATGGAGAAAATATTTGCAAATTATACATCAGATAAGGTGTTAATATCCAAAATATACAAGGAACTCAAACTACTCAAAAACAAGAAAACAGACTCCAATTTTAAAATAGGCAAGAGACTCAGATGTCTCTCGAAAGAAGACGTACAAATGGCCAACAGATAAATTAAAAAATGCTTAACATCTCTAATCATCAGAGAAATGCAAATTAACACAAAATGAGATATCATTTGACACCTATTAAATTCGCTATTACCAAAACAAGTGTTGGTGAGGATGTGGAGAGAAAGAAACTCTGATATGCAGGTATTGTAAATTAGTATAGCCATTTTGGACAACAATATGGAGGTTCCTCAAAAAACTAAAAATAAAACCTCCATATGATCCAGCAAGCCCACTAGTGGGTATATACTCAAAGGAATTGAAATCAGTATGCTGAAGAGATGTCTGCACTCCCATGTTTATTGCAGCATTTTTACAATAGCTAAGATATGGAAACAACCTGAGCATCCAACAATGAATGTACAGATTTTGTAAATGTGTTATATCTACATGATGGAATACTATCCAGCTTTTAAATCTCAGGAAATTCTGTCATTTGAAGCAGCATGGATGAAGCTAGGGGACATTATGTTAAGTGAAGTAAGCCAGGCACAGGGAGACAAATATTGAATGAGCTTACTCCATCTCTCTCTCTCTCTCTCTCTATATATATATATATATAATATATATGTGTGTGTTTGTGTACATACATATATTTACACACACACACATATATATGTATGTATGTATGCATATATTAAATAAAATGACATTTCTTCCTTCTGCTGGAAATACAAATGACATTAGCCTGACTGGTGGCCAATCAATAAAACAGTCTTCACCATGGCTGGTTGACAACTGGTGGCAGCTGCAGAGCACCCATCCAAAGAGGCCATAATTTCCTATGAGGTGAGAGTAGATGAGAGATTCAAACGATCATAAAGTAATATTTTAGACACATACCCAAACTCCTATCCGTAGCTAAGCAGCAAGAGTAGGCCACTTGAGTTCAAAATTAAATCATAAAGGGTATATATGGTTTAGTTGGAGAAAAATGATAATCATAGAACTGAATCACAAGATTTATGGTTCACAGATCATTACTGGGGGTTTCTTTGTTCTAGGAAGTAGAGATATAAGTGGCTCATCTGGGAATGAATAAAGATATGACCTTGAAGGTTTCTTTGGGTGTCTTAAACTTCGTTTCATTGCCAAAAAATATATATAGAGAGAGAGAGAGAGAGAAACCATCAGCTCAGGGTGTTGGGATTTTCCTAATTGTTGCTGGTTTGCAGTTATTACTGATGCCTCCAAGACTACCAAATTTCTAGATTCAATCAGGCTTGCTATGATTCATCTTTGGGAAGGAATTCAATAAGACATTGCAAGTCCAGAAAACAGAAGTGGAGAAAACTCTTCTGGAGCTTCTCTCAAATTTCCCAGAGTCAGTCCTTTAAATAGGCTCCTGATTTTAGACCAGAAGTGAGACAATTATTACCTAACATTTATTATTGACACTTTCTCAAGAGTACTTGCATAGACTTTTGCTCTGGCAAAGCATAATCTTACTGGATAACAATGCATTTGGAAGCAAGAAGCCTAAGATCAATTCCCGGTTGTGCCACTGATTAACTGTGCTGCCATTGGTGGCATTTAGTTTCTTACTGAAAGGCTCTAGAGCATTCATTAAGCTTTATTTATTGAGGACCCACATGGCAGAGAGCCCAAAACCAGAAGCTGTGTTAGTATCTGTTGGTGATGTAAATCGTAGTATGTGTACTTAGTAGAGAGCACTACAGAATACAGAATTACCTTATGAATTAGCTTATATCTGAGAAGAATGTTTTATCAGATGGTCTTTACAGGAAACTGAGGTCATTGCAGTAATATTTGTGAAAACCGTGTTTTTCTGGTTTCTGAATGTGAAGCTTTCACATCCAGGGACTTGCTGACCTGGAGGATTTGTCCTTCCCAGGGTTAGCTAATTTCCAGAGATAGAAAATGTTTGCACCTTTCATATGCAAACCAACCAATTCAGAGCCTGCGTTACCAACCACCTTCTTTCTTTGGTTTTTATACTCTGTGACACTGAATCCCTTTCCTAATCACCGCTGGGCCAGGTACCAGGCAACTAGGGACAGCCCCATTGCCCCAGACCTTGCTAAAATTATTCAAAATAGTTAATTCTAAACCTGCTCACTCTGTCTTGCCTGTTCCTTCTGGAGACAACCACAATAAAGGCCCTTTCCCACATTTCCCTCTCATTCCCTCTGCTTTCTGACCACCCCGGTGCTGCTTCCCTAAAGGTCTTGCTTCTGTTTTCTAGGAATATGTGAGTATTAAAAATGTCTTCCTTTTTCTAGTTCCCTTGGAAGGGTGAGAGGGTGAGAGTGGGTGAGAGATGAAAGACTACCTAATGGGTACAATGTACATTATTTGAATGATGGTTACATGAAAAGCCCAGACTTTACTACTACATAATATATCCATGTAACAAAACTGCACCCCTTACATTTATACAAATGAAAAATTAAAATTAAAATTTCTTTCATCACAACAAAACTTTCTGTGTCTGTGTAGGATATAATAAATTCCTCTTCAAAGGAATAGCCAGTAAATTGTTAAGTACAATGAGTTCTGAGATCCTCTCCAAAGAACTAATGTATCAGTATGTTCAGCTCTGTTGTTCTTTGTTCTTCATTTTAAAGTTTAACTTCCTCGTTCTTTATGTCTGCTTGCCCCTGGTTTCAGTAAACAACCCCTCCTAGCCTCTGTCACCTGCTCTGACCTTAGTCATCCTTGGTCACCTGCTCTGTTCTTAGTCACCCTGAGTCACCTGTTCTGTAACTGTCCTTCCCGCCAAACTACTCACCCTGCCACTCTGGCTTGTGCCCCTGCTCTTTTTAAAACAGCCAATTGGAATTAGCTTAGACTGTGTGGTCCAATCCTAGCCAATAGGGGAACAAAGTGGCAGTAGGGGGTACCTGCGTTGGGGATAAGAATCCCTTCTCTTCCCTTGTTCAGCTGTGCTCTCACCATTGCTCCATCCATGAGACACACCCTTCTATAGAAGTAAAATTGCCTTGCTGAGAAAATAAAATTTATGTTTGAGTCCTATTTCTTGTGTGGCACCGAAAATTTATTTCCAACATCTGTATACACTACCGGAGAAAGATACCTACAGGAATGTCTTCTCTGTACCCCTCTATTGATGTAAATCTTGAGCCTTTTAACATATAACTGAGACATAAGGAATAGCATGTGTAGTAGGTTAGTGGGGCCCTAGACAAGTTGAGCTGTGGAAATAATCTTGTCAATGCAAAGGAGAAAATGCCTCAGTAAATCAAAGTATTGATTGTATATACAGCCCTGAACAGAGACCTAAAACATCGGGCCTTAATTAAGAAAGAGGTTTATATTTCTTACATTACCAGAAATCTGGGAAGAGGAAATCCAGAGCTGACCCAGTTCCTCAATATTCAGGTTCCTACTATTTTTCTGTTCCATCATCCTTAGCTTTTAGGTTCATCCTTATGGCCACAAAATAACTGCTGCCTCTCCAGGTGTTATGTCTGTGTGATCCAGGAAGAAAAACGAGGGAAGGAAAAGGGCAAAGGGCTTTGCTAGCTGAGTCTGACCATTTCCACAGACACTCAGACTTTTCCACAAACCTCACCCCATTGATTTCTGCTTATGTCTGTTTGACTAAACTGTGCTACTTGATCACAGGAGCCTATAAATTAGATTTTAAAATGCCAAAGCTGCATATCTGATTCCTCCTGTGCAAACTGGGGTTTTGTTATCAAGGAAGAATGAGAGAAAAATGGAATCTGGTAGGCAAACTGCACTTCTGCTACAATTTTTAACAAAAGTAAGGTTAAGGGGCTTCAGGGTAGGCTCAGGCAACAGCAAACTGCACTTCTGCTACAATTTTTAACAAAAGTGAGGTTAAGAGGTTTCAGGGTAGGCTCAGGCAACAGCAGCAGCATAGCCACCTGCCTCTTCATGGATCAAAACAAAGGACAAAAAGTGAATTTATATGCAAGTTGCACTTTCAGCATAACCTAAAGACAGAATGTCCAAACTTCAAAATAATTATGAATAGAGAACAATCAGATCTCAGAACACAATTTCTCATTCCCTCACCACACCCTAGCCCTTGGGGCAAACAAAAGCAACCCCAGAGAACTGCAGGGAAGGCAACATAGGCAAGCTTGTGAAGGATCCTGAGTTTGATTTAACACCAGAAAGTCTAGGTCCACCCTAGTCTGAGATCAGAGCATGGACTTCAGGAAGGAACTTGGAAGTCTGCGCAATTTAAAGGGGACAATTGTTGAAACCCAAAAGTTCTGAGAAAGAAAAAAAGAAACAAAAAAGAAAATAAAAAAATAAAAATAAAAAAACACTCTGGCATTAGGTAGGAAGAGTTAAAAAAGAAAAGATGGAAATTTCAGGTTCCTGCAAGATAAAAGGGAAACATAAAAGCAGAAGATTCACAACTCTCTCTATCCCAGCAAATCAAACCAAAATATCCTGCCAAAGACCCAGACTTTGCAATGTAGCAGGAAGAGCCACAGACAAAACCCCTCAGACACTGAGTTAAAGAAGGAAGGGGTTTATTCAGCCGGGAGCATCAGCAAGACTCCTGTCTCAAGAGCTGAGCTCCCCAAGTGAGCAATTCCTGTCCCTTTTAAGGGCTCACAACTCTAAGGGGGTCCACGTGAGAGGGTCATGATCAATTTGAGCAAGCAGTGGGTATGTGACTGGGGGCTGCATGCACTGGTAATTAGAATGGAACAGAACAGGACAGGGATCTTTACAGTGCTTTTCCATACAATGTCTGTAACATATAGATAACATAACCGATTAGGTCAGGGGTTGATCTTTAACTACCAGGCCCAGGGTATGGTGCTGCACTATCTGCCTGTGGATTTCATTTCTGCCTTTTAGTTTTCACTTCTTCTTTCTTTGGAGGCAGAAATTGGGCATAAGGCAATATGAGGGGTGGTCTCCTCCCTTAGCAATACCAACATAAGATGATGCCATTAAACCAAAAAGTTTGAAAACGTCTTCATACCATAAAAATTAACAAATGGAAAGTAAAGTCCATATGCAGCTATAACAAAAGCCAGGAAATGGAATTTCGATTATATCAACTGAGAAAAATTCTCCTCTGATAAAATGAGAATAGGCTCAAATTAAAAGTTAATAGAATAGATTCAAAAGTTAATAAGGGGCATTGAAGAAAAGTAGGCAAACTATGAGGAGAATAAGAAAGGCATACGTGAAGAAGAAAAAAGGGCCAGAAGAAGAGTAACAGACATGGAAGACAGGCCAATAATAATAATAATAATAATAATAATTTTTGTGTTATCAGAGTTCCTGAAGAACAGAATAATGAGACAGAGCCAATATCTAAAACTATAATTCAGGATAACTTTATACGGTGGGAAAAGACCTATGTCTACACGTTCTGAGAGATCACTAAGTACCAGGAAAAATTTACCCAGAAGGATCATACTCCAAAGCAAAGCCCAGTAAAACTATTAGATTTCAAAAAAGAGGCCGGGCGCGGTGGCTCAAGCCTATAATCCCAGCACTTTGGGAGGCCGAGACGGGTGGATCACAAGGTCAGGAGATCAAGACCATCCTGGCTGACACGGTGAAACCCCGTCTCTATTAAAAAATACAAAAAAAACTAGCCGGGCAAGGTGGCGGGCACCTGTAGTCCCAGCTACTCGGGAGGCTGAGGCAGGAGAATGGCATAAACCCGGGAGGCGGAGCTTGCAGGGAGCTGAGATCTGGCCACTGCACTCCAGCCTGGGCGACACAGCGAGACTCCACCTCAAAAAAAAATAAAATTAAATTAAAAAAAATAGATTTCAAAAAAAAAGAAAGAAAGAAAGAAAGAAACTCTCAAGCCTCCAGGAAAAAATATCAAATAACTTACAAAGTTATTTGTTATAAGTTATAACAAATATATATATAAGTTATAAGAATTAGACTAGCATCAGGCATTTCAAAACCAACATATAAAGCAAGGCAATGCTTTTTGTTTTGTTTTGTTTTGAGACAGAGTTTTGCTCTCATTGCCCAGGTTGGAGTGCAATGGCATGATCTTGGCTCTTTGCAGCCTCTGCCTCCTGGGTTTAAGCAATTCTCCTGCCTCAGCCTCCCGAGTAGCTGGTAGGACTGTGATGACAACCCCAAGCCACAAAACCAGCAAGTTTTTATTAGGGTTTTTAAAAGGGGAGGGGGTGTACGAACAGGGAGTAAGTCACAAAGATCACATGCTTCAAAGGGCAATAAAGATCACAAGGCAAGGCAAAATTAGAATTACTGATAAGGGTCTATGTCTCGCTGTGCACACATTGCCTTGATAAACATCTTAACAGGAAACAGGGTTCAAGAGCAGAGAACCGGTCTGACTAGAATTTACCAGGCTGGAATTTCCCAATCCTAGTAAGCCTGAGGGTACTGCAGGAGACCAGGGTGCATTTCAGTCCTTATGTCAACCGCAGAAGACAGACAATCCCAGAGCAGCTGTCTATAGACCTACCCCCAGGAATGCATTCCTTCCCCAGGGTTACTCCTTGCTGGGAAAAGAATTCAGTGATATTTCTCCTACTTGCACATCCATCTATAGGCTTTATGCAAGAAGAAAAATATGGCTCTATTCTGCCCGACCCCACAGGCAGTCAGGCCTTATGGTTATCTTCCCTTGTTCCCTGAAAATTGCTGTTATTCTGTTCTATATCGGGGTGCACTGATTTCATATTGTTCAAACACACATGTTCTACAATCAATTTGTACAATAGTGGTCCAGAGGTGATGTACATTTTCAGCTTATGAAGATAACAGGATTAAGAGATTAAAGACAGGCATAATAAATTATAAGAGTATTATTAGGGAAGTGATAAATGTCCATGAAATCTTCACAATTTATGTTCAGAGATTGCAGTAAAGACAGGCATAATAAATTATAAAAGTATTAATTTTGGGAATTGATAAATGTCCATGAAATCTTCACAATTTATGTTCTTCTTCCTCAGTTCCAGCCAGTCCCTCTGTTTGGGGCCCTGACTTCCTGCAACACCCCGTCAAATTGCTTTCCCTTATATTGTTTGTCTCTAAATGGTTATTGTGACCTCCTTAATCATATTGTTCTTTCAATAGGCTAATGTCTCCCTTGAACTTTTATTTACACTGCTCATATGTGATAGCCTCAAGGACACTTCTGCTTGCTGTAGGCAGCCCTGGTTGAATGAAGCAAGTGCTCAGCTTCAAATCTGTGGATGCTTTGGGTTTCCTCTGGATTCCTGCTCCAGCCTCTCTTTGTCCAGGCACTTTCTTCAGTTCTCGTTTGTTCCATTCCCTGCAGGTGCAGGGTCTCTGCCCTGTTGCTCTAAACAAGTCCAAGCCAGTTCCAGCTCTGGACTCACCTGTCTGGCAAGGGAGGAAAGACAAGAATAAATATTCTTTGCTGTCATGAGCTCTGTAGATGGTAGTGATATAAATACGCTTGATAATCGTATACAAAAAAAGACAAAAATGAGATTCATACTGACGTTGGGGGGTTGGTAAGGGTGTGATGATGATGTGACCCTACAAGATGAGGGAACTACAGGGTGAGGAAGTGAAGTTGACATTTAATCAAGAATGTTCCTCCATTCTGATCAGCAGCTAGGGTTGAGGCTTATGGTTTTCAGTTTAATGTAGCTGTGCTTTCAGTAGGCTCTACCCTCTCCCAGTAGACCTCCAGGCAGAGGGGCGCAGGAACTATCTTGTGAGAGCTGACTGTTACAGTTCAGGAATTTTGCAATCTGGTGGTCAAACACAGCCATTATTCAAGCTTAAATTATATGCCATTATTGTATAAATTATATAAAAATTATATATTGAAAACAAAGGTAATAAATACTCAAAAGCCATCAATTCCTAATTGTCTTACTACACTTTGCTGCTGTTCTTGAGGTTATTTTGTGCCTGTCTGGGGGAAATATCACATAATCATGTACTGCTGCATGTCTCTCCCAACTCCACATTCAGTGGCGTCAGCCATGAAATCAGCTGTGGCTGGAGTTTTTACACTGTGGAATTACAAATATTGAAAGTCAGGGCTTGATTTATTATCTTTTTGATTGTGTAAACTTAAGAAATAGTTGAACCATGGAATGCTATGTAGTCATAAAAAGAATGAAATTATGTCCTTTGCAGCAACATGGATGCAGCTGGAGTCCATTATCCTAGGCAAATTAATGCAAGAACAGAAAACCACTACTGCATGTAACTTGTAATTGGGAGCAGACATGAGTTACACATGGACATAAAGATGGAAACAATAAACAATGGGGACTATGAGAAGGGAGAGAGAGAGGGGGACAAGGGCTGAAAAACTACCTATAGGGCATTATGTTCACCATCTGTGTGACAGGATCATTCGTATCCCAAACCTAAGCATCAGGCAACATGCCCATGTAACAAACCTGCATGTGTACCTTCGGAATCTAAAATAAAAGTTGAAATTTTTTTTTACGAAGATGTTGAAGAAAAATGTTAATGCAGATTAAACATGTGTCTACAGTTGTTACAATGTGAATAATACAAACACCAAGAGAATATTCTAGTTTTCAAAAACTATTATTTGATTCAGTACAAGGAAGTCACTCACATCATTGGTGAATGAGTGAAGCTCCAACATACATTTTCATTATCTTTATTTTGCCTTACTTATTAAAGTAAATGAAAACATCAACCAATGCTCATGGTGGAACTACACTCAAAGATACAGTTATAAGATATTTAGCAGCATACAGCTGTCAGGAGGCCATAATTCACTCTAAAAATGCAGTTCTGATTAGCCAGCACTGCCCTCTGTGGAAGGGAGGGAGCTTTTGTTTATTGTACAAAATCTTAAAAATGTATTGATAAGCAAAAATAAAGTAAAAAGCCCCTGTAATTTCTCTACCAAGAGATAACATGACACATATGCATATGCTTTTTTTAAACAAATATCGAATTATAGCTATAAAGGGAAGACTTTTTAAAATCGTGTGTGTGTGTGTGCGCGCATGCGCGCGCGTGTGTAAAAGCGTTTGGAGAGCATCTTTCCATGTTATTCAGTTTTCTCCTAAAATCTCATTTGTAATTATTCCATAAAAGGCTGTTGTACTGATTATAACTTATTTCACCAGTCCTCAGTGATTGAACATTTGGTTCGTTCCCAATTTGTGGCAATTAAAACTACAGCCTTAGGAAAATAAATAAATGAAACAAGTGACAAATAAAAAAGACAACCCTACAAAGCACTTCTTTGCAGCTAAATAATGCATCCTTTGTTTTCCTTAGGAGAAATTTCTAGGAAAAAGGTACACGCATGACTAGGCCTTTTCCCCCTCTTTTCCCCTTTTCTTTCTTTAGGGAATGCCATCCCAGTCCTATACTAAGTCTTTAAAAGACCTTCCCTGATAAACTGGAAGCTCCATGTGGGCAGGGACTGTGTCTGCAAATTCATCCCTCTAGCTTCAACCTGTGGCCCAGTGCCTGATGTGGGGACATATTTAATGCATATTTGCTGAATGTAAGAAGGAAAGAGGAAGGGTTGATGTATTAGTTTGCCAGGGCTAACATAACACAGTATCACAGACCAGGTGGTTTCAACAGCAGAAATTTATTTCCTCACAGTTCTAAAGGCTGTGGTCAAGGTGTCAACAGGCTGGTTTCTTCCAGGTTTCAGGTTTCTTCTGTCCTGGACTTGTAGATGACCAGTTTCTCCCTCTGTCTTCACATGGTCGTTCCTCTGTGTCTATGTCCTTATCTCTTCTTCTTAATAAGGATGCCAATCATACTGGATTAAGACCCATCCTAATGGCCTCCTCATGTTAACTTAATTGCCCTTGGAAGATTCCTTTTCCAAATACAGTCACATTTTGACAGGACTTGAACATATGAATTTTGCAGGGGATGTATTGCCATGTGGGGTTGTGGTAAGTAGAGCCAAAAAGGATGGATGTCTTTGGAGACCAAAGACATAGAATTGTATTCACATTGAGGTCATCTCTTTTCAGAATTTACTGATTGGATGCTTTCCTCGCAATTGATTCAAAATTATGAGCTTTTAGTGTACTTTAAAACAGTGGTTCCCCTAGCATGTGGGGTAACTCAGGGGAGGCAAAATTTTACCTCTACCCTCTTAGAGATTTTTTCAGTTGTGGGGTACTGAGAAGTAAATTGACATAAGACAGATCAACAGGAGAAAAGCATACAAATTTATTTAATCCATGTTTTATGTGGCACAGGAGCCCTCATAAGAAAATGAAGGCCCAAAGATGCAGTTAGGGTTGAACACTTACATACTGAATGGAACAAAGAGTAGTAAATTATGAAAATGAGAGAAAGCAAGGGGCTTGGGCTAGGTTAGTTACTTGGGTGAAATGGCCAGGAAGATAAGGGTTAGTGAAATTAGATTTGTGCTATAGTTTGGATATGGTTTGTTTTCACCAAATCTCATGTTGAAATTTGGTCCCCAGTGTTGGAGGTGGAGCCTGATGGGAGGTGTTTTGGTCACAGGGGTGAGTCTCTTGTAAATAGATTAATGCCCTCCCTGAAAGGTGGTTGGGGCGGTACAAGTTAGTTCTCACTCGATTAATATCCACAAGAGCTGGCTGTTAGAAGGAGCCAGGCACTTTCCCCTTCTCTCTTGCTTCCTCTCTCACCATGTGATCTCTGCACATGCCAGTTCCCCTTCACCTTCCAGCATGAGTGGAAGCAGCCTGAGGGCCTCACCAGAAGGAGATGCTGGCATCATGTTTCTTCTACAGTCTGCAGAATCAAGAGCCAAATAAACCTCTTTCTTTATAAATTACTCAGCTTCAGGCATTCCTTTATAGCAACTCAGAATGGGCTAAGACTGTACAGATTTCCTTCAGCCTCAACTTCTTATCCTTGAAGATAAGAATAATGCTTCCCTTCTGTCATAGGGAGGATGTCTTTCACATGGGAATTTCATCTCCTGCTTTTAAGAAACTGAAGAAAGGTCTTGCACCTGCTTTTGTTCAAGTGCCTTTAACTCAAAATAATCAATATGCCAGAGCAAGATATTTTGGGGTGTCATGCTTTTAACTCCTTCGGTAATTGTAAGAAATCTATGAGTCCATAGGTGTATTGGATTTTATCTGTAAATTAATATTAAATAATACAACCTGCACATAATGAAAACCACAAGTTAAAAAATATAAGCAGATGCTCTTATAAGTATTACCATCCAAATTCATTTAAAAGCAGTATCGAGACACTTCTGGTTTCTAGTTCAATATGAAAAGAGCTTGGAAGTCATCATTCTCATCCTCACAACAAGAAACAAGCTGAACAAACCAAAAAATCAACAATTCTTCTGACCAGGTACGGTGGCTCATGCCTGTAATTCCAGCACTTTGGGAGGCTAAGGTGTGGAGGTCACTTGAGCCCAGGAGTTTAAGATCACCCTAGGCAGCACAGTGAGACCCCATCTCGATTTAACAATAATAATAAATAATAAAAATAAATAACAAAACAAAACAATTCTTCTTAGATCCATCAGAGAATTGAGGTCACAGGGCAAATCATCTCCCAGAAAATTTGCAAGACAGGAGGATGTAGAGAATCACAACTTACCAAGAACAGAAGCCCAGGAATAAAAGGCCAGCACTGGAGGCAATACCAGTAGGAACACAAACGGCAATTGACAAATTGCTGGAGCCTCAATGTGAATGAGCTTGGGAGTTAAAAACTCTGGAGGACCCAGTCTTAGGAGGGTTCCCACACTTTTCTTGAGTCTTACCTCCAAGAGTCTCATCAAACTCTCAGGGGAAGGTCAGAGAAAAACTTCCCCTCATGTGTGGGTGAGGGAACTACTTTTTAAAAATTTTATCTTTTAATTTTTATTTATTTATTTATTTTGAGGCCAGGTTATGAGACTGTTTTTGTATTTTTGGTAAAGACAGGATTTTGCCATGTTGCCCAATAAGGCTGGTCTTGAACTCCTGGCCTCAAGAAGGGATCCTCCTGCCTCAGTCTCCCAAAGTGCTGGGATTACAGGCATGAGCCATCACATACAACCGCATGGGGGAACTATTTTGCAATATACTAGAGGCTTTGTTCTCTTTAACAAAAGCTTGACTTCAAGGGAAACTATTTTACCAGGGCCTAGCCTAATTGGGTTTTGCCAGAGCCTAATCAACCCGGGGAAGAAAAATACTCAACTCCAATCTTCTAGGCTCCTCTAAGGGAGGAGCATGGGGGAGAGCTAAGAAGCACTTGTAAATGTCACAGCCCAGGGGCACAGGCTCACCACAAGCTGAGACTTAATCAAAGGACTGTAGAACGTGTCCCCCACCCCACACCTCACTACCACATCAATCAGGCTCCTATAAGATAATCAAGGGTTTACAGCTAAAAACAATGTTGAATGTATAGTAGCTTATTGCTAGGTATTTTCATAATGTGGGATTCTGCCACTATCATATGGAGGTTCAGTAAATCATTTTAGTGTAAAAAAATACTTAGAGATTCTGAAACCACTGTTCTAAAATAAAGCTACCTAATTGCACCCGAGGATAATGTCAGGTCTTAAAGAGAGAAAAATGGAAACAATCTGTAGTGAATTTAGTGCAGATAATAAAGCTTCAAATACAAATCAGGTGATGTTTATGGAGGACAAACTATAAAGATCCAGGGAAAGATGACTCATCTTTATTGAATATCTATCATGTTTAAAGTGTGTCTTCAAAGAAATCAAGCTTCATGCTAGATTTGAGTCAAAAACAAGCCAAAGTCACTTCTTCACTCTAAAAATCAATAGCTGCTGGGAGGAAAAGGGATTCAATGTTTTTTTCCTTCACCTGGAGCTTTTCAATGTACATAAAGAGGACGGAAAAATAAATAAAAATATGCAAACAAAAACCTACCACCCCCACAACATGGGTGATATAATTTACAACTAAGAATTACTCAAACATAAACTTTATGTGCTCCACTGCATTTCTTACCAAAAATGTCATTAATGACTTCCAGTCAGCTAAGGTTAAAGGTTACCCAACAGAAATTTAAAGACAATCTTAGTAAAAACAAGTTAGCAACAGAAGGAAGTTTATCTTTGATATCTAAACAGGACATAATTAAATTTAGTCTTAATGAGACCTGGCTCTTGGTTTAGTTCCTTTCCTTTTCAGTCCAAAGAAAGGCCAATCCTGGCCAAATAAAATATGTGTGGGTCTAGAGGCAGCTTCCATTCTGTGCAAGACTCTTTTTACTTATACATTCCCTTCTTCACTAAGGCTAGGCGAATTTTGGATCATTTTTATTATATCTGATAAATGAAAAATTTATTTTCTAATTCTACAGAGACATTATTTCATGTAATCCAAGATTACATGTATTATTAATATCTTTTTATAGTCAGGGACATGGAGACTCAAAAGCCTAAAAAGACTTGTGCAAGGTCAGATTATTAATAAACGTCACAACCAGAAACCAAACTCAATGTAATCTCTCTCTGAGTTTCTGCTAGTTCCCACTAATATGGACAAGACAGGGAAACACTGGGTAGAAGAGGGCGGTTCCCTGGCAAAAGCCCCACCCTTAAGCCTGGAGACCTGCAGCCCTAAATGGGAACAGGCATTTCTGTTTTCCTGCCCAAAAGTGACCTTTTGGTCTGCCACCACACCCCCCATCCTATACGCATATAAACCCCGAACTCCAAGTTCCAGGAGCAGATAAGCAGACGAGAAGACAAGCAGATAAACAGCAGAACAACGTGGCACAGAAAGAGAGAAGAGGAGCACCTGAACGCTGAGAGGAGTTCAGCTGGGGGTGGTCAGAGAGGAGTTTGGCTCCTGGATGGCCAAACTCCATGGTAAGATTATCTTCCTACTCCATCCCCACTTCTGGTTCCACATCCATCCCCCTGAGAGCCACCTTTACCACAATAAAACCCCTGCATTCATCCTTCAAGTCCTTGTGCGACCTGATTCTTCCAGGATGCTGGACAAGAGTTTGGGATACAGAAAGCTGTCACACTGGCCCTCTGTCCTTACAGAAAGGCGGAGGGTCCACTGAGCTGGTTAACACTCAAGCTACCCGTGGACAGAAAGGCTAAAAGGGCACACTGTAACACACGCCCACTTGGGTTCCTGCACTTGTCCAGCTGCCTGCTCCCCATCCCGTAAGGGGTTTGAGCAGTGATGGTGACCAAACAGACAAGCCACAACCCTGTCAAACATCAGGCGAAGGGGTTTGGGGAACTCCTATTTCACCACCATGCTGCTTCCAGAATGACCAAGAAATGATCCAAGAGCTTAGAAAATATGGATTAGCACTTTTTCACCTTCTTACATGAAAAGAAAGTTAAATAAAATGTAAGCCTGACCATGTGAATGGGAAATAACCAAATGCGTGGAATGAGCTCTTTCTATTAGTGGGATTAGTAATAGGTTCCTAAAAGGGGCCACTGGAAGTGAATCAGCGAGACCTGGAATGATGAATGTGTGACTAAAAACCACCATTTGTTCAACACTGGGAAATGTGAACACTGCTGCCTAAGGAGTTTGTATTCAATAAAATGCTCTCTAAAGAAATAGTTTTAAAGTCGGTCCTCGGGACAGATGATTACTTTAAAGCAGAGCCCACAGCCCTCATCCAGACCACAAAATGGGAGAGGGGCTTTGCCAGGTTGCAGAAGCCTGCTGACTCCAGCCACCAGGTGGGCAGGGCTGCAGGCCAGATAGCGGGGGAGCTCCAAAAGGTGGGTCAGGAGCTACAGAAGTACCCCTTATTATCCAAAATCCAGGATATTCTGGCTGTACAGTCTTTGAGGACACCCATGCTTGTTTTTGTCCATCTATGGGGTAGTGGTTTGGGGAAAGGGGATGACAAGGCAGTACTGAGTATAGCTGACAAAATCCCAATCCCCTCCAGCTCACAGACTTTTGCACTTGTATTGCCTTCTATGCCCGCTATTAGGGTAACCTCCCAGGTGAAACCGTCCTTACAGCTTATCCATAGCCAGGTAGGGAGGCCGTAGAGTTGCTTAGGCAACCGGGTTTTCCACAAGGCAGAGCGCATTGACATTTAAAATTTTTCTGTTTTGAGATAATCTTAAACTTACAGAAAAGATGCAAAATTAAGAAACAGTTACCAATATATATCTTTCACTGACCTTCCCTTAAGGTTAACGTCTTACCGTCTAACCATAGGACAATTAGCAAAACCTGGAAATTAACATTGTTACAATACTGTTAACTATACTGTGGACCTTTTTAAAATTTTATTGGGTTTCCTACTAATGTCCTTTTTCTGGTCCAGAATCCAAGTCAGCATCCCATGCTGCATGTGGTTTTCATTTCTTCTTAGTCTTCAATCCATGACAGTTTCTAAATTTTTCTTTGTCATTCATGACTTTGACACTTTTGAAGGTTACTGTTCAGTACCTCAATTTAGGTTTGCCTAGCATTTTCTCATGATTAGATCAAACTAAAACATTTCTGGCACAAATATTACAAAGTGGTGTGACCTTCCTTCTTGGTGCATCACATCAGTGGGTACGTGAGAATATGTCTTCTTATTGGTGATATTCACCTTGATTCTTGGTAAAGGTAGTGTCTGCTGTGTTTCTTTGTTGTGAAGTTATGGTATTTCCCTTAGAAACTAAGAAATATCGTGTGGTAAAGACTTTGAAACTCTGCAACTATTCTGTTTCTCATCAAATTTTCACCCACTAATTTTAGCATCCATCAATGGATCTTGCCTGCAACAATTATTACGGTAGAGCTCGCTCCATGGTGAGTTTCCAGTTTCTGCGTTCCTTGTACATTTATTAATTGGAATTCTTTCTTAAGGATGAATTGTCTCCCTTTATTTATATTTTATTCATTCAATTATTTATTTATGTCAGTACGGACTCATGGATATTTAACTTTTTTCTGAGGCCTACAATGAAATACTATCATTGTTTATTTTAGTCCTTGAATTAGCACTGCTTTGGCCATTAGTTGCCTCCTGTGTCCTTTTGACATGCCTCCATTATTTTTTGAGCAGTTTCTTGCTTGAATTTTACAGTTTGCCTCTTTTCAGCATATGCTCCTCAATGTGGTGGCCTTGAAGTCCCATCTGTCCTGACCAAGAAGCTGGCTTACCAAGAGTGATCACCACCAAGGGTCCCTCAACTTCACAGTGTATCCGACCATCATATTCCCTGGGCCCACCTCCTGAGACTCTGATTTAGCGAGTCTGATGTGGGCTTATATCTACATTCTGTAAATAAACACACAAAAAACTCATTAGGTGCTGATCCTAAAGCTCATCCGTGTTTGGCAATCACTGTCCTCCTTCATGGGCTATGGGAGTATGAACCTTATTGGCCTCTAATATGCTACTCAAAGTGTGATCTGTGGACCAGCAGCATCAGCATCACCTGGGAACACGTTAGGCTGGGCACGGTGGCTCACTCCTGTAATCCCAACACTTTGGGAGGTCGAGGCGGGTGAATCACCTGAGGTCAGGAGTTTGAGACCAGCCTGACCAACATGGTGAAACCCCACCTCTACTAAAAATACAAAATTAGCCAGATGTGGTGGCGCATGCCTGTAATCCCAGCTACTTGGGAGGCTGAGGCAGAAGAATTGCTTGAACCCAGAAGGTGGAGGTTACAGTGAACCGAGATTGTGCCTTTGCACTCCAGCCTGGGTAACATGAGCGAAACTCCGTCTCAAAAAAAAAAAAAAAAAAAAGGAAACACAAGGTTTGGGTCTCTCTGACTTGAAGCAAAATCTCTGGGGACAGAACCTAAGAATCAACATTTTAATGAGCTCTTTAGGGAATTCTTATGTATGCTAGTGTGAGGAGCACTGAAACGTGCTATGTTGTAATTACTAAAAACCACAGGCAGGCTAACAAAATTCATCCCTCCAGTCTAAACTCTACCTGAAGCAACTACATCAAGTTGACTGCTCTTTTTGCCTTGGATGTGTTTACCTAAAAATTCCCATAATTCAACATTCTCCTTTTCTTGGGTATCATCCAAACAGTTCCAAACAGATTACTTGGTTCCTCTATAAGGATGTCAAATTACAAGGAAAAAAAGTGGATTTTTGTTTGCAAAGAGTAATATAAATATTCCACCACAGAGCACCATTTCCTTTTTCTTTTCATTTCTAGTGTCCTTCTCACAGATGAAACAATGCCAAAAAATTGAAACAAAACAAAATAGCAAATATGTTAATTAAGTTGTCATCTAATTTAAACTCCTTTTGTATGAGAATCACTCTTCAACAGACATATATAAGAAGTCTTTTTTTCTGTTGTGTCTTTATTTATTTTGCATACTATTATCTATCCACAGCAAACCCTGCAGTAAATTACAATAATCCAGTTGGGGCAGTGCACACTGTGCAATTATGCTATCTGATTTAGTATTTTAAAAGGTGTTATTTGCTTCATTGTTAAAGGTACATGTTTATAAAGAAAAGAAAAGACAGAAATGAGTATGTTGGCTAAGTTTACCCACAGTAGCCTGACTCAATCAACCAGTCAGTGAAATGCTTTAAAAATCAGGTTTTTGGTGTGCTATATGACCAATCATATACATTATTTTATTACTGCATGATCAAACTGATTTATTCAATCATGTATCCAACAAACACCCATTCTGCCAGGTACTGTGCTGAATCTAGGGGAAATAAAGATGAATAAAAGAGTCTAACACAGAAGGTTGCAGTGACCACTGCTCCAGTCTCTATGGCTATGATGACAACACGTTACTTGCCCTGTCCTCTAGACATAGTCTAAGTTGTTCTCTCTTGGAGCACCATGGGCACAACCATTCTCTTTCAGTAGTGGAGTTATACAGTGCCTCAAACAGATGTAAACATGTATTAAGAGCTCAATAAAGCAATAGTTTTAGGCCGGGCACAGTGGCTCACGCCTGTAATCCCAGCACTTTAGGAGGCCAAGGCAGGTGGATCACTTGAGGTCAGGAGTTTGAGACCAGCCTGGCCAACATGCTGAAACCCCATCTCTACTAAAAATACAGAAATTAGCTGGGTGTGGTGGTGGGCACCTGTAGTTCCAACTACTCCAGGAGAACCGCCTGAAACCAGGAGGCGGAGGGTTTCAGTGAGCCGAGATTGTGCCATTCTACTCCAGCCTGGGCAACAGAATGAGACTCCATCTCAAAAAAAAAAAAAAAAAAAAATTTGCCTATTTTGTGCTGTGTACTTTGCTAAGCCTTTTAAGTGTTTATCCAATGTCATCAGTGCAGTGCTGGTAAATGGATTTCTGGGGGAAAGGGCCTGATATACAGTTTTTGCTGATTTCTGTAGGGTAAATACTCTCATCGCAGCTAATTTCAAGATACCCAGTGTTTAAAAATTGGCTTATAAAATCCTGAAAATTTAACCATTGAGTCTGCCCATGGTATGAGCTAGCTCCAGCACACCACCGAATGTAATCCTCACAACAAGCCTATGTAGTGGATGTTAGTATTACTACTGTCATAGCAATGTTATCTGTGTTTTACAGATAAGAAAACCAAGGGCACAAAAAAGTTAAGTAATTTGTTTAGGGTCATACAGCAAACAGTAAAGTTAGGATGTAAACCTGGGCATTGTGAGGCTAAAGCTAGTATTATACTGACTGACATTATACTCCTTATGTGTAATAAGTATGGAATAAGATGAAAAGTTATTAAACTTCTTATCTGCATTTTCCAGATGATTCAAAAGCAGTCCTTCACATTGGAAAAGGAAGCCATTGCTCCTTTGGCCGTGAGACCTTTTCCTTCTCAAATTCAAGTTATATTTATCCTGTGGCTCAGCGCTAACCCATTCATTGAAGAGTTTGCTTTTCACTTTAAACTGTTCTTATTATCCATATAGGCAAACATTTTCCATGAGGACGAATAGTAATCACAACTCTCATTTACTGAGTACTTGAAATGTGCTAGGCACTCTATACTCTGTGTGTTTCATTTTATTTAATCCTCACAACCACCCTGTAAAGTAGGCACTATTACCATTCCCATGGTACACACAGGAAACTAAGGCACAGAGGAGGTTAAAAAAAAAAAAAAAAAAAAAAAAAGGCCCAAGCCACACAACTAATGACCATCAGAGCCAGGATTTAAGCCCCAGGCATATGTTTTTAGAGCCTGAACTCTTTAACTATTATGTTATCCTAGTCAGTCCTGAAACACTACAGACAGAGGTGCTGGCTGATTTTATGTCCCAGCAGCCCAACTCCTTGTTATATTCCTTGAAGTTCTTTTCTGGTACATTTTTAAAGTCTCTCTTCCTGTCCTGCCCCTGGTCACCTCTCCTTTCTTACCTACAGCAGGTGTTTGCTGTGACCAGAAGAGCTGGATGCCTCCTCATGCCCTCGCGGCATCTCCAAGTCTGCTTTGCTGTAAACCTGTCACGCCCTTTGATGTTAACCATTCTCGGAAGATGGCACTCATAGAACTCAGTAATGGGAACTGAAGCTTCAAGTTTCATATAATGGGGGCAACACATGAGTCACTGTGGGTGGCTAGCCCACCCCTGACATTTGTGGGGCCTGGGGGCAGCAATGTTAATGGAGGCCCACATACCATTTGTCTAAATATTTAGAATTATAAATCAAGCTATTAAACTGTTAAACCAAATCTACTCTGTTCTTCATAATGCTTCAGGGAGCCAGGCTGGAATTCAGAATTATTGAACTCCTCAGAGTTTCTCATGGTGGGTCAGGGAGAACTGGCCCTTAATCAAAGGCCTGTTCCATTTTCTCCCCACCCTCAGCTCTGTCCTTGCACACATGAATGTGGACATCCCAGCCCATACATCCAAGCTAGGTCCCCCTCCCCAGCAAGCAGCTGCCCCTTGGCCACCCCTTGAGTCTAGGGGTGCAAACACTGGAGATGTGGCCTGTCCCCAGGAAGATGGACCTAAGGAGGAGGTCTGCTTAGGCCTGGATGTGCACTCCAGGTATTTGGGAAGGAGATTCCAGGGCCCAGGGGCTGGAAGGGATGCCTTGAGGCTAAAAGAGGACTCAGCATAGCCGAGGCTCAAGTCCACACCTGACTCCTATAGATCTAGGCTTGGGAATGATGGTGAGTATGCTGTTCCTGGAGTACAACTTTGAACCTGTGGGCGTTAAGTTTGAATGACTCAAGTATTTGATAAATAGATGAAAGGAGGTGAAGTAGTAATCTAATATCTATAAAACTGCCACCATTATGAGGTGACAGCTATGTGGCAATGGCTAACAGTCACCTTTTCAGCCCCAATGTCCATAACACCAATGTGAGAGCTAATGCAGTATCACCATTTGGCTAATGGCTTATAACAAACATGATATTCCAAAAAGAGCTGCAGTTTAATTGAAGGGAAGACTCCCAGCACTTTCTTATATACAATCTGAGTTTACTGAGTGCTACCTCTGTCCAAAGCTCCTCTTGAATAGGCAAATTTAGGGATAATCTTATTTTAGTTCACTGAGTATGAAAACGGTTGATGTCCTAAGAGAAAAGATTTGACACTTAAATTTCCTAAATCTCAGCAGAGAAGGAGGAGGAGAAAAAGAAAGAAGAGAAGGAGGAGGACTGGGAGGAGGAGGAGAAGGAGGAGGAGTGGGAGGAGTGGGAGGAGGAGAAAGAGGAGAAGAAAGCCAGTACCTTGGCACAAAGTGCCTGAGGGAGGGAGCCCAAGATCATGGGGCACACTTGAGGATGGGACCGGCCACCCTGTCAGGAGGTCTCTGTGAACACACTAGGCCCAGCTCATTCTCTCACTGGCTTAGAAGCTCTCAAACTTCCCAGCACATCAGACTCACGTGGAGGGCTTGTTAAAAGGCAACAGAGCGTTGGGTCCCGTGCCAAGAGTTTCTGATTCAGTAGGTCTGGGGTGGGGTCCGAGATCCTGCATTTTAGCAAGTTCCCAGGAGATGCTGATGCTGCTAGTCCAGGGACACCACTTTGAGAAGCTCTGCCTTAGGGTTTTCACAGCCACTCCTACACCATACTCACAGCTCAGCTTCCTCTATAACTGCACCCCCTACCACCTTCCTAATTACATAATTGATATTCCATCTTCACACCAAGTACCCACATAAGAGATTAAACTCAACAGTGTAAGCCATTTGCACAACAAAAAAGAAAAAGCACATGCAGTTTCCCAAGGTATTGGTAAATTCCAAAAGTCTTAACATTAATAACATATCCTTTTTTTTCCTACAGTCAGACAAACAACACCATAGACACTCCATTCAACTCTGTATTCTTCCCCAATAGCAGACATCAAAACATCAAAACAGAGGTGTTTTGTGGAAATCTAATCTCCAAAAATACTGATTTTCTTTTTTTTTTTTTTTTTTTGAGA
Organism: Macaca mulatta; assembly: GCF_049350105.2. Lineage (NCBI taxonomy): Eukaryota > Metazoa > Chordata > Mammalia > Primates > Cercopithecidae > Macaca > Macaca mulatta. Next base: position 77,560,427 of record NC_133417.1, on the reverse strand, counting down.
CGGAGTCTCGCTCTGTCGCCCAGGCTGGAGTGCAGTGGCCGGATCTCAGCTCACTGCAAGCTCCGCCTCCCGGGTTCACGCCATTCTCCTGCCTCAGCCTCCCGGGTAGCTGGGACTACAGGCGCCCACAACCGCGCCCGGCTAATTTTTTGTATTTTTAGTAGAGACGGGGTTTCACTGTGGTCTCGATCTCCTGACCTTGTGATCCGCCCGCCTCGGCCTCCCAAAGTGCTGGGATTACAGGCGTGAGCCACCGCGCCCGGCCAATACTGATTTTCATAATTGGCCTAAACCACTCAAACATCTCTAACTTTCTTTTGGATTTGTTACTTATGATGTTATTGTTGGGGCTTAGAAAATAATGCCCCAAATGAAGGGCTCACCAGCAGCCTCAGAAGCAAAGGTTTTCTCTGATCTTCTGCCCGCCCCGCCGCCCATCTCTCAGTCCCACTCTCTCCCAAGGCCAGCCATAGAAACGAGAATTCTTCTTCCCCAAGGCAGGTCGTAGCAACCAGAATACCTTTTCCCAAAAGCCAGCCATAAAACCTAAAAATATTACTCTAATTTTTCCTTTGCCTTTTTGTATAAAAACCGGCCATAAAGAAATGATCTGGGCCAGGCACAGCGGCTCAAGCCTGTAATCCCAGCACTTTGGGAGGCCGAGACGGGCGGATCACAAGGTCAGGAGATCGAGACCATTCTGGCTAACACGGTGAAACCCCGTCTCTACTAAAAAACACAAAAAACTAGCCGGGGGAGGTGGCGAGCGCCTGTAGTCCCAGCTCGTCGGGAGGCTGAGGCGGGAGAATGGCGTGAACCTGGGAGGTGGAGCTTGCAGTGAGCCAAGATCATGCCACTGCACTCCAGCCTGGGTGACAGAGCAGGACTCTATCTCCAAAAAAAAAAAAATGGACAATTTACCAGATGCAGCACCTTACACCTGTAATCCCAGCACTTTGGGAGGCTGAAGTGGGAAGATCACTTGAGGTCAGGAGTTTAGGATTAAGCCTGGGCAACATAGAAAGATCCCATCTCCACGAAAAGGAAAAAATAATTAGCCAGGTGTGGTGGCGATTCGTGCCTATAGTACCAGCAACTTGGGAGGCTAAGGTGAGAGGATTGCCTGAGCCCAGGAAGTTGAGGCTACAGTGAGTTATGATGCCATTACACTCCAGCCTGGGAAACAGAGCAAGACTCTGTCTCAAATGAAGAAAGAAGAAAAAGAAAGAAAGAGAGAGGAGAGGAGAGGAAGGAAGGGAGGGAGGGAGGGAGGGGAGGAAGGAAGGGAGGGAGGGAGGGAGGGAGGGAGGGAATGAAGGAAGGAAGGAAGGAAGGAAGGAAGGAAGGAAGGAAGGAGAAAAAAAAGAGAAGAGAAGAGAGAAAGAAAGAAAAAAGAAAGAAAGAGAAAGAAAGAAAGAGAAAAAGAAAGAAAGAAAGAAAGAAAGAAAGAAAGAAAGAAAGAAAGAAAGAAAGAAAGAAAGAAAGAAAGAAAAGAAAAAAGAAAAGGAAAAGAAAAGGGAAAGAGAAAAAGAGAAAAAGAAAGAGAAAGAAAATAAGGGAGGGAGGGAAGGAAGGAAGGAAGGAAGGAAGGAAGGAAGGAAGGAAAGAAGGAAGGAAGGAAGGAAAGAAGGGAGGGAGAGCTTCCCCTGTATATTTGGATCTTCATTCTCAGAGCTCCTGTGTATCCATGTGAAATAAATTTGCATGCCCTTTCTCCTATTAATCAATCAGCCTCATGTCAGTGATTTTCAGCAAACCTTTAGAGGGCCCTTGGCCCCTACATTATCTAAACTCTTCCTATTTCTATTTTGAACATATTATCACCTCTAACAAAAGCAGGTTACCTCTCCATGTAAAAGACCAATGCCTCATTGCGGTTGGCTGTGAGCAGAAGGCCACATGCTCCAAGCACATTCCTGTGGTATTTAAGCAAAACACCCTGAACAAAGAAAGCAAAAAGCTGCCAGCTATTACATTTCCAAACAATTGTTTGGGTCTGTAAACATACTATCAATCAATCAAATCTCATATATATATATATATATATATATATATATATATATATATATATTTTTTTTTTTTTTTCCTCTCAGTCTTTGAGGCTTCTGTGTAGCCATTTGCCTTTGCTGACCTCATCTGCCAATGAGCAGGCTGAGTTCTCAGGCAGTTTTGCCTGGGGTATCGCTTTTCAGGACCAGAAAGGAGGGCCCAAAGTTAGACATAGTGTCTAAACTCATATTAAACCTAAATACATACTTATGAATAAATATAAGACATCTCTTCCAGTGAGTCTCAATTTCCGTTCACAGTGTGCTAGGTAGATACTGCCCATAACTTAACTATACTAAAATGTTTACATTCTCCAGTCAGTAGCCTTCTATCCGTTGTCAAGGGGAAAATCAAACAGGATGAAGTTTAAAGACAAAAAATATTTCCTGGCAGTAGCCCATGGCCTCTATCACATTGTCCATTTGGAATATTTCTTCGGCTTTCTGGTTTGTCCACCAATTTCCATAATCCAGTCCTACCTCCTTTGTCCTCACATTTGTTTCGCCTGCCACATAGTGATCTGTTGCTGAGGCAAATGTCACTGCTGACTCAGCCAGTGTCGATTGCTATGTCCTGTCTATGTAGACTAAAACCACAGTGATTGTGGTCATTCCTGACACGTCTCCCCTAAAGCCCACATAAAGGTTGGAGTCCCTTAGGGCAAAAGTGTGATGACAGTATTAGATCCCTCATTCATTTTGCTGAGGTGTTTTTTTGTTTGTTTGTTTTTGTTTTTTTTGAGAGCAAGAACTCTTGCCCAAAAGATGATGTTAATCCCTTCCTGAAGGTGGATCCCTCATGACCTAATGTCCCTTAAAAATACCACCATTTCTCAACACTGTTGCACTGGAGACCAAGCCTCAAAATGAGTTTTGGTGGCGGCAACCATATTCAAACCACAGCATATAGCACATTTAAGTTAGCATCACTTATTTTGGGAATGAAAATAATTCTACATCATTTACTGAACAAAAATCAGCATATTTTGTGGTTTTATGTTAGCTGCTTTTAATTGCAAAGAATAGAGAACTCCAGTTGTCTCTGATTAGGAGACATTATAAATCCTATTATAAATCACCTTGTAGTAATAAGGAAACGGGGATCTCAGACACGTGGCTAAGACACATGGGGACCTAGAAAAATCAAATGCCCAAACTTCACAGGAAGAAAAGAGACTCCATTAGCCAGAAACTTTGGAGAGTGAGCACACAGGTCATTCAGGATACAGGTGGCTCCTGAATTCATGTGACTGTGTAGCTCCCTCCACGGCTGCCTACATAGTGTTTAAGGCCAGTGCAAAATGAAAATGTGAGGCCTTTTTCTCCAAAAGCGGAAACATTTGCCATTAAATATACTTGGCTAGGCATGGTGGCTCATGCCTATAATCCTGCTTTTGGAGCAAAAGGCCTCACATTTTGGGAGACCAAAGTGAGAGGGTCACTTGAGCTCAGGAGTTTGAGACCAGTCTGTGCAGCATAGTGAGACGCCATCTCTATTTTTAAAAAATTAAAAAATGAAAAATTTTTTAAAAAGGTGTTAAAATGTTTTTTCTTTTCTTGTGCAGTTTCTCTCTCACCTTGTCATGAAGTTTTTATGTGCTATTTGATGCCATTCCAACTTAAAATCATAGATTATCAGCATTTTTACCTTCATCTTTATATGGTGTGATGCCAGTTTTAAATGCAAATATAAGAGTGTTTAATTTATATGTAGAATCATTTAAATTATGCAATTTGTGGCCGGGCGTGGTGGCTCACGCCTGTAATCCCAGCACTTTGGGAGGCTGAAGTGGGTGGATCATGAGGTCAGGAGATCGAGACCATCCTGGCTATCACGGTGAAACTCCGTCTCTACTAAAAATACAAAAAATTAGCTGGGCGTGGTGGTGGTCGCTTGTAGTCCCAGCTACTCGGGAGGCTGAGGCGGGAGAATGGCGTGAACCTGGGAGGCGGAGCTTGCAGTGAGCCGAGATGCGCCACTGCACTCCAGCCTGGGTGACAGAGCGAGACTCTGTCTCAAAACAAAAACAAAAACAAAAAAAAAAAAACAAAAAATAAATATATAAATAAATAAATAAATTATGCAATGTGTATTTCCCCGTTCCTCTCTGCATATGTATTTCACTCTTACCAGAACAGTAGAAATACTGCACAAAACCAACTCAACTATCTGTATTTCGCTTCTTGATATATGTACATGTATTCTGCCAAGACTCTCCACTTTTGGCTTACTGCTAAGTAAGGAAGGACCGAAAGGGAAAGGACTAGGAGTTGCCCCATCTTTTCCCCTTTCCTTCAATGTCATTTTCAGTGTAAGTGATTGACTAATCCAGGGAAGTGACATGAATAAGAAAGATTCCTTGGTCATTTGTGTTCCTTAAAATGGCACTGTATTCTTTCTGCTTTCACAGCAAGTCCTGGTTTTGATGCAAAGTATGGCTTCTTGGGGTAGTGACTGCCCTACTTACTCCATTGTAGATATAACTCCTTCACCTTGCATTCACTCTGAGTCTCACTGCCCCTCCATGGGTCCCCTGGAATTCTGTGCTCAATTCTTGCACTGTGAATTTTGTGTGCAAAAGGGTGGCAAGACATAGCAGACATGCCTATTGTGCCTGTCTTAGAGATTAAATTAATAAACATTTCAAGACAGTGACAGCAGAGGATTAAATCCAGTGCTGGGTTGTGTTTGTGGTCCGGTGTTCAGGAAGCTGGTCCTGGCCCCCTCAGTGGAGAACATGGTGATTCATATTCACCATTAATGTGGCCTGGATGTCTGCTTGTACTGATCTTACTGCTACCACTGACTTCCTTGCTCTCTATTTGGTATGTATTTTTTTTCAAACTGTTATTGTGGTAAAATATATATTACATAAAATTTACAATCGTAACCATTTTTAAGTGTATATATCAGTGATATTAAATGGACTCGTAATGTTGTGGAATGATCATATTTGGTGTGTGTTTTCACATAGTCCTAACTTCAAATCATTCATGATCTTTCATGGCCCTTTTCTCTGTATTTCTGCTAACTTCTTCTGATACTGACTGACCAAGTCTCTCCTCATTTCCACCTAACCTACTGACAGAGACACAGATGGTCCTTCTCTGTGTGGAGACTTTCGTGCTAGGCCATCCCTGGGATGGGAGAGGGGCAAGAATGGGTTGGGAAGAGGAAGAGGAGAGAATTAAAAGCACATGAGTAGAATTCAGGAACTTTAAGTGATTTCATCCATCCACAAAAAACAGGTTTTTGTTTACAAATGAATGACTGTAGAAACTAACTAAAAGCATCAATGGTAATAAAAATACAGTTTTTTTGGCATATTATAGCTAAAGAAGTTGTATTAATAAGATTTAAGTATAGATATTTGCTAGTTTTATGCTACATATTATACTGAATATGAGCTCTTTTACGGATAAACACCATTATATAGATTTTACCTGTATGATTAATTCCACCAAAGAAATATTTTCTACATGTTACTATGTCAGCTGAAATTCAGTTAATAATTTTCAAAAACAGTTTTTTCCTCCCACTGACTTCACAGGAAGGAGGATTTTGTCTTTGGAAATGTATGTCAGCAAGAAGATAAAATGGCAGTTAAAGTTTCATTTTAGTTTGTTTTCTTCACTTGTTTATTTTTGGCTTTGTAGTAACGAGTGGCATCACCTAAGACAACTCACTCATGATAATAAAATGCCATTTTCTTCACGAGTTAATTTTTTAAATAAAAGTGCCATCTCTGACCACGGCAGCAGTCCATGGTGTTTCTTTCTTGGGCCCATACTTGGGAAGGCTGGTTGACCACCAGTTGCTTGCATGACTGTTTCTATCCAAGTAGCAATTATGAAAATCAACCAAACATGAAGGAATTTATTTCTTTAGCTTAATATTGATTTTTATCAGCTTTCTCCCTACTCCATTTAAAAAAAATAAATGCAGGTGGGGCACAGTGGCTCACGCCTGTAATCCCAGAACTTTGGGAGGCTGAGGTGGGTGGATCACCTGAGGTCAGGAGTTTGAGACCAGCCTGGCCAACATGGTGAAACGCCATCTCTACTAAAAATACAAGAAAATTAGCCAGGCGTGGTGGTGTGTGCCTATAGTCCCAGCTACTTGGGAGGCTGAGGCACGAGAATTGCTTGAACCTGGGTGGTGGAGGTTGCAGTGAGCCAACATCGTGCCACTGCACTCTAGCCTGGACGACAGAGAGATTCCATCTCAATAAAAAAAAATAAAATAAAAAAATAAATGCAGCCTATTGATGTAGAAGTAGAAAAGAGAGCAGATCAGAATGAAAGCACTAAGTTATGTATTTACTTAATCAAATCAACTAAACAGTGTTGACTTAAATGTCAATCTATAGAAAAATGGATTAAAATGGGAGAAAACAAAAAATTATTAATTATTGATTATACTATTTCTAAATATCCTAAGGATGATAAAGAATCCTGTAGACCCAAGAGTCCCAACATTTATTGATTCTTGATAAAAGAATAATTTTAAATGCGATAAGGTGTATCAGGTACAGGGCCGACTGAGGCTGTTTGGTAGGCATTAAAGGAATATTCAGTGAAGGGAAATAGGCAGAATAAGTGACCTCTGTGGATGTTCAGCAGGAAGCATGTGAAATGTTCTGAACAGTGAAGGGTCCTCCATCAGATCGTGCGTTCCAGAACACAGCACCAAACTGCTAGCATCAGGAAGCTGCTCCGGAACAGGTCAAAGTGGGAACTAAGGAATACTTGGAAACATGAACCATTTTTTAAAAGTTATCTACAAAGCTGCCTTACACAGAAATCACTTGAGTCAGTTCTAATGCAGATTCATTAACCCATTCTAGACTCTTCTTTCTCATAAGTGTTATTGAAATCCTGCAATAACATAAACTGTTATATAAACAGCTTATGTATTATAAACTGAGCCAGGGATTCTGGGAAAGTTAAGGTCTGGAGTGGGAAGGACACTTACTGTTTACCTGTTGGTACAGTTTGGGTTTTTTTCTATGTGCTATTTTGTTTGCATTGGAGGGTGGAGGGTAACAGATTGACATTGTCTGGATGTTTGTCCCTTCCAAACCTCATGTTAAAATTTGATCCCCAGTGACAGAGGTAGGGCCTGGTGGCAGATGTATGGACCATGGGGTAGATCCCTCATTAATGTCTTTGCGCCATCCTTATGGTAATGAATGAGTTCTTGCTCTTTTTTTTTTTTGAGACGGAGTCTTGCTCTGTCACCCAGGCTGGAGTGCAGTGGCACGATCTCGGCTCACTGCAACCTCCGCCTCCCAGGTTCAAGCGATTCTCCTGTCTCAACCTCCTGAGTAGCTGGGGTTGCAGGTGCCCACCACCAGGCCCAGCTAATTTTTGTATTTTTAGTAGAGACGGGGGTTTCACCATGTTGACCAGGCTGGTCTTGAACTCCTGACCTCAGGTGATCCACCCACCTCAGGGTCCCAAAGTGCTGGAATTACAGGCATGAGCCACCGCGCCCTGCTGAGTTCTTGCTCTTTAAGTCACCTCGAGAATATGATTGTTTAAAAGAGCCTGACACCTTCCTCCCCTCTCTCTGCCGCCCTCTCTCGTCATGTAATGTGGGTTCCCTTCGCCTTCCTCCGGGAGTGAAAACAGGCTGAGGCCCTCACCAGAAGCAGATGCTAGTGCCATGCTTCCTGTATAGCCTGCAGAACCATGAGCCGAATAAATCCCCTTTCTTTATAAATTGCCCAGCCCCAGGCATTCCTTTATAGCAAAGCAAAACAGATGATGACACAGACTTTCTGTAGATATGTCTCATTTGTGTTCACAGGATTCTAATTTGTGGAAGTGACTGTGTGCTGACAGGGAGAGGCCAATGCCACTGAAAGAAGAATGTATTCCTTACACCTCCCAAGAGAAGAGACCAAACCACGCCATGTGGGGCCACAAGGGAAACATCAGTTTTGGTTAGGAGGCAGAAAGGAGCCAGGGGAGAGCCTAGGTCACAGCTTTTACTGGGTTTCCACAGGAAAGCCAAGGCAAGGCGGGGGAAACAGTTTAGGATTGGCTAGTGTGAATAATTCTGGTGGGCTTTGAGCTATTGGGGTGGTGCCAGGTTGACCAGTAACTGCCCCTGGAATGATGTGGGGAAGAGGAAACATTGGGTTGGTGTGTGAGGTTAAAGAGAGCGGTTGGCTTGCATATGAAAGGCATACTCCCAAGTCATTTGTTCACTATGTTTAGGAATTAGCCCTGGGAGGGACAGTCTCTCCCAGAGTCTGTAAGGCCACCAAATGCCAGAGCATCAAGAATACAAAAAATAGAAAAATAGTTAATACAGGCCAGGTGCAGTGGCTCACACCTGTAATCCCGGCACTTTGGGAGGCCAAGGCAGGTAAATCACTTGAGACCAGGAGTTCGAGACTAGCCTGGCTAACATGGCAAAACTTCATCTCTACTAAAAATACATAAATTAGCCAGGTGTGGTGGTGTGCACCTGTAATCCCAGCTACTCAGGAGGTGGAGGCAGGAGAATCACTTGAACCCGGGAAGGGGAGGTTGCACTGAGCCAACATCACGCCACTGCGCTCCCACCTGGGCAACAGAGCAAGACTCTGTCTCACCCCCGCCCCACGGCCAAAAAAGTTAATACAATTGGCCGTGTGATAAATAGATGCCAAATAGACAAATACAGACTCTAAGAAAGTATGGTAAGAATAAAAGTATGGGAATGAAATGCATTTCTATATAATTAAATTTTACTGTGAAATAAATACGCAGTCATGTAAATCCCACTGTTTCTATAGTATATAGAAACATATAGATAGTATAGCATGTGTTCAAATACTAGATGTATATATTGAACAATGCAGTGATATTGTAGACTTAAACACATATAGTGAGATTTCACTATTTCTAATGAAACAGAGTTATGCAAGTATACATTTTAGGTTGTGCTTGATTTTGCGGGGGAAGCAGGGAGTATTTTAAAAAATTAGTTTTCAATAGAAATTTTATTCCAATGGAATAAAGAATGTTGACATTCTGATCAGAGCTCCTTCATGAAATGCAATTACAATGACTATTCATTACAATGCACTAATACGGTGCAGTTACTTCATACAAAGAGGGTAAAGTTTCCTTAGCATTTTTATAAATTATATATTTTCTTTTTGAAAAGAATAAAAAAACTTATTTTTTTTTTCATTTTAAGAATAGATTGCCTTCATCAAGAGACTAGAAGGTAGGATTGAGGAATTCTTTGTACCTGAACATGAAAAAGGAAACATGTTCAAAGTTCACTGCAACAATGATTGTATTAACAAATGAGTGGAAACAATCCAAAAGTCTCTCAGTAAAGGAATTTATAAAATACTATCCAGACGTTAAAATAAACACATTACGGCTGGGCATGGTGGCTCATGCCTGTCATCCCAGCACTCTGGGAGGCCAAGGCAGGCAGATCACTTCAGGTCAGGAATTTGAGACCAGCCTAGTCAACATGGTGAAAACCTGTCTCTACTAAAAATACAAAAATTAGCTGGGCATGATGGTGCACGCCTGTAATCCCAGCTGCTCAGTAGGCTGAGGCAGGGGAATCTCTTGAACCTGGGAGGCAGAATTTGCAGTGAGCCGAGATTGCACCACTGCACTCCAGCCTGGGCGACAGAGCGAGACTCGGCCTCCAAAAAAATATAGTAATAATAAAATAAATAGAACTACATCTGTATCTTCTAACATAGCAAGAACTAAAAACATAATGTTGAATGACAGTTGCAGAAATATCATAGACTTGGCCAGGCACGTTGGCTCATGCCTATAATCCCAGCACTTTGGCACGCTAAGGCGGGCAGATCACCTGAGGTCTCAGGAGTTCGAGACCAGTCTGGCCAACATAGTGAAACCCCATCTCTACTAAAAATACAAAAATTAGCCAGGGCTGTTGGAGTGTGCCTATAATCCCAGCTACTTGGGAGACTGAAGCAGGAGAGTTGCTTGAACCCAGGAGGCGGAGGTTGCAGTGAGCTGAGATTGTGCCACTGCACTCCAGCCTGGACCACAGAGCAAGGCTCCATCTTAAAAAAAAAAAAAAAAATCACAGACTAAAGATGTCATACAGGCAAAATTTTAAAATACATAAAACAATATTGGGAGGGTGAGATATGAGAAAGGAAAGAGAAGTAGGGAAATTTCATTTGTCATAATAATTTTATTATTAAATAAATTAAGCTAATACATAAAATGAAACTTTTATTATATTTTTATTATTAAAAAGAAGAGAAAATTGAATTGAAGTAAATATAAAATGTCGATATTTGTTCATCTGCCAGGCTGGCTTATAGGAGTTTGTTAATATATTGTGCTTTTCAAAAAATTTTAATTAAAAAAACCACAAGCAAAACATAAAAACAGATTGGCTTTAGCTACAAAAAATGGAGAAGGCCGGGTGCGGTGGCTCAAGCCTGTAATCCCTGCACTTTGGGAGGCCGAGACGGGCGGATCACGAGGTCAGGAGATCGAGACCATCCTGGCTAACATGGTGAAACCCCGTCTCTACTAAAAAAAATACAAAAAACTAGCTGGGCGCGGTGGCGGGCGCCTGTAATCCCGGCTACTCGGGAGGCTGAGGCAGGAGAATCACTTGAACCCGGGAGGCGGAGCTTGCAGTGAGCTGAGATCTGGCCACTGCACTCTGGCCTGGGCGACAGAGCGAGACTCCGTCTCAAAAAAAAAAAAAAAAGGAGAAATGCTCTTAGCATTATAAATTATCAGAATTAGCAGTGCATACAATAATTTGGAAAGTTAATGAGCATTTCTAGAAAATGATCAGTTTTGATTTTGATCAATTGGAACTGTCAAGAAAATGGACCAAAAAAAAAAAAAAAAAAAAAAAACCAAAAGAAAGAAAATCAACAAATACAAAATATTAAACAGGGCCAGGCTCATTGGTTCACACTTGTAATCCCAGTGCTTTGGAAGGCCATGGCGGAAGGATCACTTGGGACCAGGAGTTTAAGACCAGCCTGGGCAGCATAGTGAGACCCTATCTCTACAAAAAAAAAAAAAATTGTTTTAATTAGCCAAGCATGGTGGTGCATGCCTATAGTCCCAGCCACTTGGGAGGCTGAGACAGGAGGATCGCTTGAGCCCAGGAGTGTGAGGCTGGAGTGAGCTATGATTGCCCCACTGCACTCCAGCCTGGGCAACAGGGTGAGACTTTGTCTATAAAACAACAACAAAAAAGAAAAAATATTAAATAAAAACGTATACTATATTTGTTTTTTGTTTGTTTTTGTTTTTGTTTTTGTTTTGAGACGGAGTCTCGCTCTGTCGTCCAGGCTGGAGTGCAATGGCCAGATCTCAGCTCACTGCAAGCTCCGCCTCCCGGGTTCCCGCCATTCTCCTGCCTCAGCCTCCCGAGTAGCCGGGACTACAGGCGTCCGCCACCGCGCCCGGCTAGTTTTTTTTTTTTTTTGAGACGGAGTCTCGCTCTGTCGCCCAGGCTGGAGTGCAGTGGCCGGATCTCAGCTCACTGCAAGCTCCGCCTCCCAGGTTCACGCCATTCTCCTGCCTCAGCCTCCCGAGTAGCTGGGACTACAGGCGCCCGCCACCTCGTCCGGCTAGTTTTTTGTATTTTTTAGTAGAGACGGGGTTTCACCATGTTAGCCAGGATGGTCTCGATCTCCTGACCTCATGATCCGCCCGTCTCGGCCTCCCAAAGTGCAGGGATTACAGGCTTGAGCCACCGCACCCGGCCTACTATATTTCTTTGAATCAAACCATCTTTTTTTTTTTTTTTTGAGATGGAGTCTCGCTGTGTCACCCAGGCTGGAGTGTAGCGGTGCAATCTCAGCTCACTGCAACCTCCTTCCTCCCTGGTTCAAGCAATTCTCCTGCCTCAGCCTCCCGAGTAGCTGGGACTACAGGCGCATGCCACCACACCCAGCTAATTTTTGTATTTTTAGTATAGATGGGGTTTCACCATGTTGGTCAGGATGGTCTCGATCTCCTAACCTCGTGATCTGCCCGCCTCGGCCTCCCAAAGTGCTGGGATTACAGGTGTCAGCCACTGTGCCCAGCCAAAACCATCTATTAAAATTATATTAAATTAAAGTCTAAGTAAAGCAATTTCAGAAAAGAAGGGGAAAGGTAGGCTGTGTCAGAAGTGTATTCGTATACAAATATCAGAAAGTCCTACCATAGGAGTTGCATAGACAAAGGATGATTTAACTCATGCTACAAGCCAAGAGACAGCTGGGTTGATATTGACAGCTAACCAATGCTACCAGTCATAGAGGTTCTTTGAGTTTTCCTGTCCTTACATCTTTAGGATGTACACCTTTGTCCCCATGTGTGTTACCTCAGAATACTGTCTACATTCTAGGCAAGCAAAGAAGGAAAGGGAGGAGAGAATGACTTTCTATGGGACCTTTTTACTCAGGAAACAAAAATCACCCCTAGGGAATTTTGTCTCCATCTCATTATTTATAACCTTACCACATGGCTAACTTCTGCTGCAAGAGTCTGAGAAAAGGAATATTTTAGCTGAGTATATTGCTGTCCCAAACAAAACTGGGAGGCCAGTCCACAATGGTGGATGTTAAGTGCACATGCACAAGCAGAGAAGGAAAGTTCTGTTAGTGAAAAAGAAAGGGAATGAACACTGAATCATAATTAGGAGAGTCGGCTATAAGAGAGGACTGTGTCTTCTAGTAAACAACACAACAATCAGTACACATCTGGCACAAGCCAAACTAACTGTGGAATAGAATGACATAGGATGGGATGGGATGGAATGAAATAGAAAAGTCAAAATAGACACGCTTATATGGTAATTTGTTATTGGATAGAGGTAGCTCCACAAAACAGCAAGAAAGGGATGCATTAATAGATGGCATTTGGAAAATTGGCCTATTGTATATACAAACATAAAGCTGAAACTTTGTCACCCTGTATATAAAGATGATTTCCACATGGATCAAAGACCTAAATGTGAAAGGTAAAGCTATGAAGTGAATACAGAATATGTAGAAGAGTATTTTTTGAGTACTTGGGGATGGAGAAGGACTTCTTAAGATTCCACAAGAGGGTGGCCGAGCGCAGTGGCTCATGCCTATAATCCCAGCACTTTGGAAAGCCAAGGTGGGAGGATCACTTGAGGTCAGGAGTTCAAAATCAGCCTGGCCAACATGGCAAAACCCCATCTCTATCAAAAAAATACAAAAATTAGCCAGGTATGGTGGCATGCACCTGTATTCCCAGCTACTCAGGAGGCTGAGGCACGAGAATTTCTTGAACCTGGGAGGTGGAGGTTGCAGTGAACAGAGGTTGTGCCACTGTACTCCAGGCTGAAAGATAGAATGAGGCCCTGCCTCAAAAAAAAAAAAAAAATTCCATGAGAGGGTAAAAAATAGGTGGACATGACCATATGAATATCAAGGATCATCATGCAATGAAGGACATGGTAGATAAGCCTTACAGTTGGATGATCATTTGGTAGAAGATAGAGCTCTCTGTGATGATGAAATGTTTTCTGTCTGTATTCTCCAATATGGTAGTCACTATCCACACTGGATTACGGAGCACTTGAAATGGGGATAGTGCAACTGAACAACTGAATTTTTAGTTTTAATTCATTTGAATTTAAATAGCCATCTGTGCCTAGTGGTTACCATATGGAGCAGTGCAGAACTAGGGTATTTGAGGGACTCTAGCAGATCAATAAGAAACACAAGACTGTCCAATATAAAAATAGGTCAAGAATATAAATAGGTTGACAGAAGGGAAGCCCAAGTACATAGTTTTTAGGAAAAGATCCAAAATCACAAGTAAATAGCAAAATACAAATTAAAACCGTAAGATAGTACTGCTAAAATTGGAAAGTCGTATGATCCCAAGTGTTAGTGAGGATGTGGGGAAGAGCAACCCTCACTTACTACTGAAGGTTGAGGAGTAGATTTGTGCAGCCATTTTGGAATTAAGTGTGTATATATCAGATAACCAATAAATCCTTCTCACTTTCCCTAGAACAACTCACACACAGATTGTTGAGGAGGTGAATGTGAAACAGAATATTTCCCTTCACCCCGTCACAGGACCAGCCAAGGGGTTGGCTTGTTTACTCAGCCCACAGCTTTCAAACCTTCATGGAAGGGGAAGCTCACAGGTAAAAGGGTGTAGAGGTCGGGATGAGCACTTCTGGCCAACCGGCAGGAGCAGAACTCCATGCAGGCCTGCAGCAGCATCTAGGGGTTGCCTGTGACCCCTGACGCCCCAGAGGGAGTGTTACATTGTGTTCGCTTAGCTTTGCCATCTGCAGATGGCTGTTTCATAGCTCAGTGTGACAGCCCTCTGTATCCCAAGCTCTTGTTTGGTGTCCAGGAAGAATCAGGTCACAAGAACAAATTGAAGGATGGTGAATGTGGAGGATTTTATTGAGTGGTGGCAGGGGCTCCCAGCAGGATAGGGAGCTGGAAAGGGGATGGATTGGGAAGATGGTATTCCCCTGGAGTTCGGCCATCCCCAGCTGAAATCTTCTCTGAGATCTCACTGTCAAGTCATCCCTCTGAAGTCAAGCTGCTTCTCTCTGACGTCCACCTGCTGCTTCTCTTCTTCCTTTTTCTGCTGCTCTGCCACTCCACCAGTGCGGCCTGTGGGGTTTTTATGGGTACAGGATGGGAGCAGGGGAAGGGCCAGGGTGGTTTTGGAAAAGGCAACATTCAGGCAGGAAAACAGGAATGCATATTCTCACTTTGGGCCATGGGTCCAGGCTTGAGGGTGTGGCCCTCACTGGGGACCACCCTCTTCTACCCAGTATTTCCCTGCCTCCTGTCCATATCATATGTACAAAGGTGAAAGGTGCCCATCACTTTTTTTTTTTTTTTTTGAGCCAGGGGTCTTGCTCTGTTGCCCAGGCTAGAGTGCAGTGGCATGATGAAGGCTCACTGCAGCCTCAACCTCCTCAAGTCTCCAGCAATATTTCCACCTTAGACTCCTGAGTAGCTGGGACCAGAGGCATGTACCACCACACCTGGCTAATTTATTTTTTGTAGGGATTGGGTCTCCCTATGTTGCCCAGGATGGTCTTGAACTCCTGGGCTCAAGAAGTCCTCCCACATCAGCCTCCCAAAGTGCTGGGATTACAGGCATGAGCCACCATGGCCCACAACATTAAGACAGTAGAGATTTAGAGGCGATGTAAGTTTATCGTGGGTGGGAATGGAGATGTTAAATCTGATGGAGGTATATACTATGGAATACTCTGTTACAGTCAGAACTAATGAACCAGAGCTACATACAACAACATGAAGAGGGCTGGGAAATGTAGTGTTAGGTGAGAAAGGTAAGAAACAGAGTGAGGTGTGATAGTATGATCCTATCAACACGGGTTTTCAACATCAATTCACCCAGAAATAGTAATATATTCTTCAAAGATGTTTGTATAACCAAGGCCATATATCAAACACATTACTCTTGCTTGGTACCTACCGACAATTTTGCACCACGAAGTAGAGGGTAAAGCGAAGTAAGGGGCAGGGATCGGGGGAAGAAGAGAAAAGGCTACTGTAAACAGGAGTGATGATAATATGCCATAAAGGAAAGGAAATAATTATCTTAACCCTTAAACCTGTTATACAACTGAAATGGGTTCTACTAGCCTGGCACCATGAGACCAGACATCCACACAGAGGTTTGCAGCAGGAGAAAGGAAGGTGTTTTACTGGCAGGGTGCCAAGCAAGGAGGCTCAGGTAGCTAAGCTAACGCTTAAACTTTGACCTATGACTAGCAGGCAAGGGTTTGTAAAGCAGGGGTAAATTTCAGGAAAGCAGAAGCTATAGGCAAAATAATAAATCAATGATTTATGGCCATGACCATAAATCAAAACCATAAATCAAGGTTACACATTGGTTTTGACCTTAAAGTGCAGGATATCTTGAAGCAGGGGCTTACAGGTCATAGATACATTCAAAGACTTTCTGATTTGCAATTGGTTTGAGAAGCTTTAAGAATTTGGGGTCAGCAGAAAAGAATGTTAGGTCAGCTCACAGGTGTGACTTTCTTCACCCCCTGCAGGAAGAAATTTAGACCAAAAGATGGTGGTCAGAGTTTCAAGCCCCAGATCTCCCTTATCTGAGGCCTATGTGCAGGTAGATGTGCAGGCAGATCTGTTTGGTGAGGGTTCAGTTTCTGAAAAACAACTCAGAGACATATGTTACAATGTTATCTTTGGTTTGTATAGGGGAACCAAATGTCCCTTGATTCTAGTTTCCTTGGCTCTTGCTTTAGGCTATTACCTTCTTGCTCATCAAGTTGCTTATTTACTTCTCAGGGCTAACTAGGTGCCTGGAACTTGAAGGAACTCAAGATTTTCCTTAATTCCCATGCTTTGTGGGGGGGGCCCACAGGCCTCTAAGGAGGTCCTTACTCCATCTCACATCTGATGTCCAAGAGAAGGGAGAACAAAATATGGTCTAGTATGTGAATTTCCTAAATCTTTTAATGACTATGTATGGCTTTCTTGATACTGTGCATATTTTTTGAGCTAAATAGAAGCATGTTCTGTGTTCTGTTGCCTCTCTTATGTCAGTGCTTGCTTTAAACATAAGCATGTTTATAATTCATCATATTGGGCTCTGCTCATTTCTATAAACTCCACCAGCTGCTGTTGCTTTGGCACAACAGAGTATTTTATGTTCCTCTGAAGTATTTCCCTGACGAATATAATGCTTTGTGAAACCTGTATTGCAGAAAATGCCTGAATGTTGAATTGAAACCATGAGAACTGAAGAGTGAATGGGCCAAGATCAGAGCTTGTGACAATCCACAGGTGGCCCTGGGTGCAGGTTTAGATACTATTCTTTCAGACAATGTTCTCAGCCCTGTGCATCACTCAATCCTCTACATCTGAAATGATTTGCATAACCATGTTGCTGGGCCTGGGACGAAATTCCTATGGCAGTGTTGCTTTTTCAGATTCTCATTCTCTCCCCTCTTTTTTTCTCTCTCTTTTAGAATTCTGCAGGAATGGAATGGATTTGTGTGGGGTTTTCTTTTCTGTAGAAATTCATGTTGTATGTCTTTTATAAGTGTTCAGACCTGAGAAAGAAAGGGTTTGAATACCGTTGTATTTTACTGTGCCTTCTATAAGACATTTCAACAATCTCTAAATTAGTTTATCTCCTTGTTTTTTATTTCTTAAATAAATTAATGACCTACCCCAAAAGAAGGTGTGACAGTAATTTCTTTTCTCTCTCTCTCTCTCTTTTTTTTTTTTTTTTTTTTTTTAGTGCCGTGGCATGATCATAGCTCCCTGCAGCCTCAACCTCCAGGGTTCAAGCAATCCTCCCACCTCAGCCTACTGGGAAGCTGGGACTACAGGAATGCACAACCACATTGGGCTAAATTTTTTATTTTTAGTAGAGACAGGGTCTCACCATGTTGCCCAAGCTGGCCTCAAATCCCTGGGCTCAAGTGATCCTCCTGCCTCGGCCTCCTAAAGTGTTGGGATTGCAGGTGTGAGCCACTGCACCCTGCAACACGTTAATTTCAAACCTATATCTTTTTTTTTTTTTTTTTTTTTTTTTGAGACGGAGTCTCGCTCTGTCGCCCAGGCTGGAGTGCAGTGGCCGGATTTCAGCTCACTGCAAGCTCCGCCTCCCGGGTTCACGCCATTCTCCTGCCTCAGCCTCCGACAAACCTATATCTTTAAAATAATGGATATTAGTGTCTATATGGATTGCCAAACTACAGAGAGAAGAACAGTTATTTTGTTTCATTATTTATAAAGCTTCCCTCTTCTCCAAAATAACTATGTCTGTTGAATGCTGGCAATACCAATATGTCAACAGAAATTTTAAGTCTATAAATTCCTTTTTATTTATTGCCCCCATTATTACTAATGTCCCTCTACCTTCAAAAGAAAAATCAAATTGAAAAGTAGCACATCTCTGACTTAGGCTATTGAAAACTTTTAACTACTTACATTTCAGATAATAAATGAGCCTCAGCAACTAATCAAACTCAGAATCCAAAAAATAAGTACACTCAGTTTCTTAACTATAAATTATTTTGACCCAAGCCAAATATATTTTTTATCTTCCAGAGATATTATAATCTCCCAAGCCAAGGAAAGAAAAAAATGTTAGGAAGAATCCAATACATGACTGTGTTTTCAAAGATTTTGAAAGATTTCTAGGTAATATTTTTACCTGCTGCAGACTCACTACCTTCAGACGTCAGTTACCACACTTGCATGGGAGGAGGATCTTTGTGATGTTTTTATGGGAGGAGGATCTTTCTGATGTTTATATTGGTTTTCTCTTTTTTTGTCACTGATTCATTCATGTCATTAAGCACATATATGTATATATGATATATATGACATATATAGATACATATACATAAAATATATCTATATATTTTTTGCTATGTGCCAGGCATTGTTCGAGGCTCTGGGAATGCAATGCCCAAGAGCCTTTATACCTCAAATCCAGAGAGGGGAAACAGACAATTAAGAAATGTAAATAAGGTGTCGTAAGTGCTCCACTAAGACAAATAGAAAGTACTATGGGAGTTCATAGCAGAGGCACCAGATTAGGATTAGACCAGACTAAATGTTCAAGGCAGGCTTACTGGATAAAGGAATATTTACACAGAGCCCCAAAAGATGAGTCAGATTCAGTCCTTGGAAAACAAGGGCATAAGAAAAATATGTTCCAATCGTAGAGAGGTAGAGCAGGGACCAGCAGGCAGAAAGTTACAAACAGAAGCATGATATGATTAGATGAACATTCCAGGAACATCACTCTGCCTGGAGAAAGGACACACAGGACAATTACATCTGTCAGGAAACCAAACAAAGGCTGAAATACAATAATGCAGTAAGTATAGAAAGAGAATTTACACAAAATTCTCTTTCTATCCTTCAAAAGGCAAATTCACAGGTCAATTAACTGTTAGAGTGGGGACAGGGGAGAGTGGCTGATCACAACCCTTGAATTTCAGACATACTAGTGAAGTTATATGGTGGGCTACTGTATTAGTTAGATTCGTTGATGCTAACAGCTGTTATGACTCAAAATCTCAGTGGCTTAGCACAACAAATGTTTATGTTTATTTCTCTGTCACCTCACAGTCCAAAGCTGAGCCGGGAGAAGGTGGGTTCTGCTCCACACAGTCATTCATATCTCCATGTTTTGTCCCTGGATTTAAGCATTCAAAAGACATTATCAGGCTTCTGTCCCTCCCCCTTTTATTTTTTACTTATTTATTTAATTTTTTGAGACAGAGTTTCACTCTTGTTGCCCAGGCTGGAGTACAAGGGCATGATCTCGGCTCAGTGCAACCTCTGCCTCCCGGGTTCAAGCGATTCTCCTGCCTCAGCCTCCCGAGTAGCTGGGATTACAGATGCACACCACCACGCCCAGCTAATTTTTTATTTTTAGTAGAGACAAGGTTTCTCCATGTTGGTCAGGCTGGCCTTGAACTCCTGACCTCAGGTGATCTGCCCACCTCGGCCTCCCAAAGTGCTAGGATTACGGGCATGAGCTACCTACTGCACCTGGCCTTGCCCTTTCCTTTTTATTCTCAGCTCTGCCTTCCTTTTCACTGGTTTACCCCTCTCCTTATGGTGGCAAGGATGGGACCCCAGCATGTCCACTCAAATGATCTCTAGTGCAGCAGTTCCCAATCTTTTTGGCACCAGGGACTGGTTTCGTGGAAGACAATTTTTCCATGGATGGTGGTTGGGGGATGGTTTTGGGATGAAACTGTTCCACCTCAGTTCATCAGGCATTGGATTTTCATAAGGAACACAAAACCTAGATCCCTCGCATGCACAGTTCACAATGGGGTTCACCCTTCTATGAGAAGCTAACGCCACCACTAAACTGACAGGAGGCAGAGCTTAGGCAGTAATGCTCACCTCCTGCTAGGCAGCCAGGTTCGTTACAGGCCCTAGAGTGGTACCAGTATGTGGCCCCGGGGGCTGGGGAACTCCTGCTCTAGTGTATCATCTCAGGAGATAAGCTTTCCCCAACCATTCTCTTAGCATGTCTAATAATCCCTGCAAAAGGATTCTGGACTTCCTTGGGTCAGATAACCACCCAGGGCCAGTCACAGTCCAACTGGATGAAGAACTTTGATTGGCCAGCCTGAGTCACACCCCAGAGGCAGAGGAGACCTGATGATTGGTAGCTCCATCAGATGTGGGAGGAGGAGTTCCTGAGAGGAACAAAGAAAGAAAGACTCTAATACCAGAAGGCAGGGATAAGTAGCTGCAAAAACAACAGCCATCACCAAAGCTATATAAGCTTTAATTTCTCATCAAATTTTGGTTTAGGATCTTAGCAGAACTGACGGGTAGAAAATCAACCTATGCAATTTTAATTTAGGAGTGCCCAATGAGCAACCCGCTGTGCTATTATGCTATGAAGTATGATGACTAAACATTTCCATTGTGTAAGTCTAGAATGTCATATTTTTTTCATATCTATATGTTCATTGGTGTTTTATCTTTGAAACGACATGGTTTTTACTCCAGTCTTTAGCCTGTATTGAGGTTTATGGGTCTCCTGGGGAAAAGCTAAGTTTAGTGTAGAATTTGTTCTGTCTTCAATCACAAGGGAAAAACAACCTGCCCAAGCAAATCCTGTGGGAACATGATTTATGAGTGCATGCTTAGGTGTTTTATTACTACATATCATACCTTTTGTTAGTGCTTCTATTAATATTGCCAGTCACGAGCCATAAAATTGACTCTGAGTGCATCCACAAGCTTTTATAAACCTCTTTCTGAATCATTGGTTTTTCTGTAAAACATAAAACATTTTGGTAAAAAACAAAAAGTGGCAATTCACTTGGTTTTGGCTTAGCACTTGCATTTTCTAGGAGTGGAATCATAGCTGCTCAGAACTGTGGGAGCTCTCAGAAGTCATCTCACCTCATTCTCTATTTCTCTGTGACTGGAGGGTAGGCACTCTGTACACTTAGTGGAATGAATGTCTCCACTGTGGCATCACACTGCTGTTAAGCTTATTACCTCACAACAGCCCAGGTTTTCATGTGATTGTTTTATTTGCTTTTGAGACAAATTCTTTTTTTTTTTTTTTTAAACAGTCTCACTCTGTCGCCCAGGCTGGAGTGCAGTGGCATGATTTTGGCTCACTGCAACCTCCACCTCCTGGGTTCAAGCAATTCTCCTGCAATTCTCCTATATAATTATATATTATATACAAAATATATATAATGTATATATTTATATAAAAATATATTTATATGAAGGGCAGTTTATTAAGAATTAACTCACATGATCACAAGGTCCCACAACAGGCCATCTGCAAGCTGAGGGGCAAGGAAAGTCAGTCCGAGTCCCAAAACTGAAGAATTTGGAGTCCAGTGCTCGAGGGCAGGAAGCATCCAGCACAGGAGAAAGATGTGGGCTGAGAGGCTAAGCCAATCTAGTCTTTTCACATTTTTCTGTCTGCTTTATATTCTAGCCACACTGACAGCTGATTAGATGGTGCCCACCCAGATTAAGTGTGGGTCCGCCTTTTCCAGCCCACCGACTCAAATGTTAATCTCCTTTGGCGACACCCTCACAGACACACCCAGGATCAATACTTTGCATCCTTCAATCCAATCAAGTTGACACTCAGTATTAACCATCACACATGCCCAGCGAATTTTTGTATTTTTAGTAGAGATGGGGTTTGGCCATGTTGGCCAGGCTGGTCTTGAACTCCTGGTTTCAAGTGATCTGCCTGCCTTGGCTTCCCAAAGTCCTGGGATTATAGGAGTGAGCCACTGTGCCCAGCCGACACGTTCTAAACATCAGAAATGTGCTCTAGTTTTTTTTTCCTTTGAGCCTGTATTAGGCCATTCTTGCATTACCACAAAGAAGTACCTAGACTGGGTAGTTTATAAATAAAAGACATGTAATTGGCTCATGGTTCTGCAGGCTGTACAGGAAGCACTGTGGCATGTGCTTCTGGGGAGGCCTCCGGAAACTTTTACTTATGGTGGAAGGCAAAGGGAGCGCAGGCACTTCACATGGTGGAAGCAAGAACAAGAGTGTGAGGTGGGGAGTGCCACACACTTTTAAATGACCAGATCTCGTGAGAACTCACCCACTATCATGAAGACAGCACCAAGGAGATGGTGTTACACTATTCATAAGAAATCCAGCCCCTGATCCAGTCACCTCCCACCAGGTCCCACTTCCAATACTGGGGATTATAATTCAACATGAGATTCGAGTGGGGAGACAGAGCTAAACCATATCAAAGCCCCACAGAATGAGCCTGCATAGGATGACAGGTCTCACTTTCAGATTACCCTAGGTTCCCTGAGGCTTTTCTTCCCCAGACTTCATATCCTCAGTTCTGTCCAGCTTCCCTCAAATGCCATCGTTTCCACAGCCACATCTATCTTGACCATTTTACTGTGGCCATGTTCCAGTCCTCTTTGGGCACAGTTGTTCACTGTATTATAAATCTACCTGCCCTTCTGTCTTCTGGTTCCCATTCTTACATCTTATTCATGATATTTCAGAAGACTGTCCAATTATTTGCTGAAGTCCAGATACCTATTTCAACAGCCTTTGTCTGACCAAGACAAACTATCAAAAACATAAATGAGTTTTGTCTTGCTTGTTTGACACAGGGTCTCACTCCAGACTGGAGTGCAGTGATGTGATCTCGGCTCACCGCAACCTCTGCCTGCCAGGCTCAAGTGCTTCTCCTGCCTCAGCCTCCTGAGTAGCTAGGATTACAGGTGCACACCACTACCACCTGGCTAATTTTTGTATTTTTAGTAGAGACGGGGTTTTGCCATGTTGGTCAGGCTGGTCTCGAACTCCTGACCTCAAGTGATCCACCCACCTGGGCCTCCCGAAGTGCTGGGATTACAGGTGTGAGCCACCATGCCTGGCCTGAGATCAGTTTTGTCTGGAATGTTCTTCATGTAGAACATTAAGGTTGCCCATCTACAATTTGCAGCATCCTCTTCCTTCCTTCCTTAAATGAAATTGAGACTTTTCCCTGACTTTGATCATCTGATCCTTTTTCCTTTTTCATGAGCCATCAAAGGCTATTATAAGCTTTCATGGATCTCATCACAGATCCTGTCAATATCCCTGGGTGTAATTGTGGCGGGATAATATTTTGAGATATTACCTGAGAAATCCCTCTCTAAATTTTTTACTCTTTGCCTTTTATTCATTTAGTCAGTGCATTCATTGCCTCAGGCAAAGACTGTTACAGCAGAAAACCAAAGAGCTGCTAAAATTTCTGAAGCTTACACCTTTAGATGTTTAAAAAAAAGAAAAGAAAAGGAAAAAAAGCTAGGCCTAGAGATAATTCAGGTCATAAAAATTAAATGGGAGAAAATGAGTTATCGGCAGAGTGTCTGCTTTTCCTGGTCCTCTGCTTCTCTTCAGCTCCACCCCTGGTCCACTGAGCTATGGAAATTTGTTCAGACTATGGGAAGAGAGAAATCAAGACAGTTGGAAATCCAAGAACAGGAGAGAATGTGGGCATCCCTGGTGAATAAGGCAAAGCTTGAGGGTCTTCTCCTGCCCAGCAGCAAAATGAGTGCAAATGTCCACGTGATATATCCCGGCAGCCCAAGAAAACCTCACAAGGCCCTGCTCTCCCTAGTGCAGTTGGGGGCAGGGGGTGGCAGAATGATTTCCGGTAAGCCTGAGAGTAGCATACAAGTGGTGAAAGTCATGCAAAGATAAGGGCTTAAAACAGAAATGGATGAGTACCAGCAAGAAAAATCTGCATTACTTCTTATAGGGGATACTGCAGCACTTCATCCAGAGTTGCTCCGTATGGTCGATGTACCTAACTCCAAGCTGCTGGGGATATTGGCTGCAGACCATAATTTCTTTACCCAAAGTCACACCCTTCCCAGTGCTCACTGATGCAGGAATAAAACGGCCCACTTCTCTAGCCTCAATGTGGGACAACTCTGAAAAGCCACCCCAACTCTGGAACTCCCAGAAGGATCAGCTGGGACCTCAGTTGCAGCCACACTGTAGGAAAGCTTCTTGCTTTGGTCAGTCCTGCCTGCCCCAACTTCTTCCAGGTTATTTTCTAAGAACTCTCCCAAACAAATTTTCTCAGCTCTCCGCTTAATTTTGTTGCCAGGGAATTCATCTAAGGTATCTGCTCACCTGAGCCGACAGCTTGAAGATTGCATAATTCTGCTCCAAACTTTTCCAGGTGCAGAGATAAATTATTTTACAGAATCGTGGTTTGCACTATTGTTCTTTTCTTCTTCATTCATCTTTGGCTTCAGTTCTCACACATCAATTTTACTTCTACTCTTTCCTACCAGATGATTATGAAAGTGAAGCAAAGTAGGAATGGAATGTTTTAATCTTTATTGCTTGTTGCCATCACTGTCCAAACATTGGACCAATGTATATTCTTGCCACCAACTTTTGGGTAAACTAAAAAGGACCCCTTGTTTTCGTCTTTAGCATGTTTCAAAATATCTCCTTTTAAAATTTTAACTTTTCTTTTTCAATCTTATACACTTCAATAGTTGTATATCCTAAGATGAATGATGACTTCAGGGTCCTAAGCCAGTTTATAAAGGCCTCCTTTGTATAATAAGTCCTACCTACATAGTCTATCATCTCACTATAGAATGTAGGGGTAGTTGGATGCTTTTACTTGCAGACTTGGAAGCCTCCACTAAAACTGACCGAGTCTCATTTACTGTCCTGTTACATTGCAATAGCCTAAATAACTGTGATCAAATGACTGTTTAAATCGTGACGTATCTATTATAACGGAAAACTACATAACCCCTAAAAGTGTTGAGGGTGATTTATGGGTTCTAACATGAAATATGCTTTGTAAGTAAAGGAATAGGTTATTGCCAAATAGTTTTCAGCAAAGTTTTTAAATAAAGTTATGTGTTTAATGTGTATAAATATATGTTTGCATATATATAGAAAATGTTAGAAATAATGCACAAAAATATTCAGTCATTACATCTGGGGCATGGAACTATAGAAGTTGAGAGGTTCAGAGGATGCTATGGTTTGAATGTTTGTTCCCGTCTTAACTCATGTATTGAAAGCTTAATCCCCAATGCAACAGCACTGGGCAATGGGGCTTAATGGGAGGTGTTTAGGTAATGAGGAATCGCCCTCGTGAATAGGTTAATGCCATCAGAAAAATGGCCTGCAGGAGTTGATCAGCTCTCTCTTGATCTTCTGCCATGTGAGGATATGATGGTCCTCCCCTCCAGATGACACAGTATTCTAGGTGCCAAGAAATCTTGGAAGCAGAGAGACCAGGTCCTAACCTGCCAGTGGCTTGTTCTTGGACTTTTCATCCTCCAGAACTGTGAGAGAATAAATTTTCATTCTTTATAGATTACTCAGTGAAATCCTGTTATAGTAGCACAAAATGGACTGAGAATGCGTTTTAATACAAATTATTTCATTTAATAAGAATCTTTTTATCTTTAATAAAACATTATTTAATAATTTTTATCTATTCAATTTTCTTAAGTATTGAATTTTAAAATAATTGGCCAGGCGCAGTGGTTCATGCCTGTAATCTTAGCACTTTGGGAGGCCGAGGTGGGCGGATCACTTGAGGTCAGGAGTTTGAAACCAGCCTGGCCAAGATGGTGAAAACCCATCCCTACTAAAAATACAAAAAAATTAGCCATGCATGGTGGCAGATGCCTGTAATCCTAGCCACTCAGGACGCTGAGGCAGGAGAATCGCTTGAACCCAGGAGGCAGAGGTTGCAGTGAGGTGAGATCACACTACTGCACTCCAGCCTGGGTGACAGAGTGAGACTGTGTCCCTAAATAAACAAACAAACCAATCATTTTTATAAATTACAAAGACAGAAAAAGAACATCTTATTGGGAAAGCATACTGTATGCCATGTTCTGTTTTTCTATTGTTTTGAAGTTGACTTTCCAAGACACTACCCTGAAAGAAAACATGCATTCCACTGTCAGTCCAACCACTAGCCAATTTAGATGCAGAAGTATGCTATTCAAGAGGGAGCATTATTTTATTGCTTTTTAAATTAACCTAATTTAAAAATACTCCTAAATTTAAAAATAACCTATCACATGTAAGTAAATTATGTAGCATAAGATGATGAACCTCTATGAACTTATTTCTCACAAAACCTTCAACTTGAACAATACCATTCATTCACCTATGTGCTTTTCCCTATCCCATTCATGCAACCATTAGCCTGAGTTTTGCATTTATCATCCCCTCACCTTTCAAAAAATGTAGGTTTTCATAGGCCTGAGCACTGTTTTGTTTGGGTTTTTTTAGTTTATGGAGATATTATACAGTATCAGTCTCTCGGGAGTTCTTTTCCACTCGAAATTATGTTCCTAAGATTCATATCCATGTGTGGAGCTATAGTTCATTAACTGCTGTATATTATTTCGCTGGATAAATACAATATACCAAAACTTACTTATTCCATGTCATTGGGTTTCAAGAGTATTTCCAGTTGTTTTTGTTATTAGCATTCCAAATACGTGCAACTTTTCCTAGAATGTATTTCTAGGAGTAGAGTTTTAGGTCACAAGTTATGTCAATGTGTAATTTTACAAAAAACTGCTAAATTGGTTTTCAAAGTTATTTTATAAATTTGCACATGCATTATAATGTATGAGAGTTCACATTGATTCATATTCTCCCATTTGGCTTTCTTAGACCTTTCCTCTAAGGGATATAAAATAGTAGTACCTCAATGTGGTCTTAATTTGTACTTCCTTGATTACTAAGCAGGTTCAGCACTTACATGAGATTTCACTTTCCGGTTTTCTTCTATAAAGTGCCTGTTCGTAGCTGCGTCCCCACAGTGCTGCTTCTACTGTAGGCACTCCCTAAATGTTTGCTGACTGAGTAGATTTTCATGTAGCAAAATAAGACTTAGGATATGGACTTGCTAATTTAAGATGTAAAGATGTTCTTTTTTACAAGGTACCACAAGCTCTACTTCCCTAACCTTGTAATTTAGTAAGTCTCATTACATAGCCAATTTAGTGTAACTGATAACCGATTCTCTTGCATAATTGATTTGTTTCAAAAAGTGTTCACATAATTATTGTAAAGATGATTTTGCATAAGATATTAGTTATCCTTGGTGAAGCAGTATTTTGCTTCTATTTTTTTTTTTTTTTGAGACGGACTTTTATTCTTATTGCCCAGGCTGGAGTGCAACGGTGCAATCTCAGCTCACTGCAACCTCTGCCTCCCGGGTTCAAACGATTCTCCTGCCTCAACCTCCCAAGTAGCTGGAATTACAGGCGTGTGCCACCACACCCGGTTAACTTTGTATTTTTAGTAGAGACCAGGTTTCTCCATGTTGGTCAGGCTGGTCTTGAACTCCCGACCTCAGGTGATCCATCCGCCTTGGCCTCCCAGAGTGCTGGGATTACAGGCATAAGCCACTACGCCCGGCCTCTACTATTTAATTTTAATGGCAGTAGAGAAGTTCTAAATTTTGTTCTAGTCACTGAATAACTCAGTGCTGTTTTCAGAACGCTAAGCTTTTTTTTCAGAAAAACATGAAATATTGAACCCAAAGTTGGCAGTGATGCAAGATTTCTCTCAGCCCCTTTGCCAGACTCCTAGCAGGGGCACCCTGTCTGCTTGGCCTACTGTGCTCAGACTCTTGTGGGAGGGAGCACATGAGTGGGCAAGTGTGGGATCCAGGCGGCCACTCCACCCACACAGGAGCAAACTCTCTGCAGGGTCTGTAGCCAGACAAGGCAAGGTTATGTCCAAGAAAAAGTGTAAACAGCTATTCCTGAACGTTCATCACTGTTATGTACTAATACTTAACAGACATGTCATGAGGCATCAAATTTATGAAAAATTAATACAACTTAAAATTCAGAAAAACGTTACCTGTTACCTTAATTTTTATGAAATCTTTTTGTAAGTGTTTCTGAATTAGAAATAGATGATTGTTACAGGATCTCTGGGGTGTCAATTTTTTCTGGCCAGAGACCTCTATGGCCATGGTGCCTGAATTCTTGTTCTCCATCCAGGAAGAATGAGGTATGCAGACAAGTGGAGGGTGAAGAAGAGTTTTATTGTGTTAGAATAGCTCAGAGGAGTGGGTGGCTCCTCTCTGTAGGCAGATTATTCCATTGGGTGTTCAGTTCTCAGCCGAGAGGCAGCCCTGGAAAGGGTGGCTCCTCTCTGCAGGCAAGTCATTCGGATGCCTGCAGGTCTCTGAAGCTCTCAGCAGAGGGTAGCTCCTCTCTGCAGCTGGTCGCCCATCATCTCCAGCTATGGGTAGAGTACTTCCTCTCTGTAGCTGGTCATCCCGTCATCCTCTGCCCTGCTCTGGCTGAGCCCAGGGCTTTTATGGACCTCAGAGGGGAGGAAGTACGTGCTGATTGGTCCATAGGCAGCCATGAGCAGCACCGAAGAGCATGAGTCCCCACTCCTGTGGGAGGGACTGGCAGCCACTGGCAGCCTGGACCCCAGTCTTCAGGCCCTCCCTGGCCAGAAGGTGGGGACTTACTGGGGACCCACCCCTTCCATTCAGGACTCTGAACAGACACCCCTGAACCTGCAGGGCTAGGGGTTGGTGGGAGTGGGGGAGCCTTCCTGGGATCCCTGAGGGTGCAGGCTACAGAGATTCCCGGGTTCTACACCTGGGAGGGCGGTCACAGCTGCACCCGGGAGCTCCCACCCCATCAACTTGGAAGGGGCAGGGCTCCTGCTTATCCACAGCTCCTGCCTGCTTCCTGGAGCAGGAGACCCAGATCTGAAGCTGTGGGTGCGGCAGCTGCAGCTGCACCCAGGAGGGCAGATCCTGCCTGTTTCCGGCTCCCTCAAGAACACAGGGAGGCTTGGATCCACGGCTGTAGTTTGGGAAGGCCAGGAGGGCAGGGCTCCTGCCTGCTCCGTAGAGCAGGAGGCCTGGGTCTACAGCTGCGGTTTGGGCGGCCACAGCAGCACCGGAAATTCCTGTCCCAACTCAGGAGGAGGAGGAGGGATTCCCCTGGCTCCATGGCGTAGGCAGCCCCAGCCACACTTCCCTGCTGCAGCCAGCATGATGGCAGCAGCCATTGGCATCATTATTACACATTTTTAAGTGGGTAGGTATTCCACAGAAATATGATTTTTAAAACCACCCTTCAGATAGTCCAGATAGGAGACTATCTGATAGGGAATAAGGAAAAAAGTCAAAGGTGGGCATGGTGGTAAACCCATAAGCTCAGATACTTAGGATGCTGAGGTGGAAGGATTGTTTGAGCTCTGGTGTTTGAGGCTGCAGTGAGCCATCATTGTGCCACTGCACTCCAGCCTGGGTGACAGTGAGACTCCACCTCTTAAAAAAAAAAAGGAATTAGCAGCAAAAAAGGTCAAATAAGGATTTTACTATTTGTCTTCTCCAGCATTTCTTCTGAAGTCATGGAGGTGTACTGCTCAGATTTCCCCTCAAGAATGAATGTCCAGTTTAGCTGTAAAAAATGCAAATTAGCTGATAAGCTTCATCTGTCAGTTCCTTCAGGCTGTGCTTCAGCTTTCAACTCAAGGCCACACCCCTCTAGGGAAGTTCCTACCAATGACTGAGCAGGGCCAGGGTACCCTCCACCATTTCTGCCCTGAGTGGGTATCCTCACGGGCAATCTTTGCTCCTGAGCTCCTCATGTTAGTCAAGACTCAGCTCTGCATCATGGTCTGAGGTTCTCTATGCCCAATACTGCTTCCTCCACAATTCACTTCTAAATTGTTTTGTTACCCTCCAATAAACCTTTTACATTCCTGTCTCAGCATCTGCTTCCCAGAGTACCCAAATGACACAACTTTTCTGTAGCAAAGGCTTTAATTAAAACACTAGCTGTGCCGGGCACCGTGGCTCATGCCTGTAATCCCAGCATTTTGGGAGCCCGAGGCAGGCAGATCACCTGAGGTCATGAGTTCAAGACCAGCCTGGCTAACATGGTGAAAACCCGTCTCTACTAAAAATAGAAAAATTAGCCAGGTGTGGTGGCACACCCCTGTAATCCCAGCTACTAGGGGGCTGAGGAAGGAGAACCGCTCAAACCTGGGAGGCAGAGGTTGCAGTGGTCTGAGATCACACCATTGCACTCCAGCCTGAACAATAAGAGCGAAACTCTGTCTCCAAACAAAACAAAACAAAACAAAAACAAAACATTACTGGTAGCATTTTCTTTTACTGACATGCATGTGTAGCATGTATTTGGCTAAACACACAGAAAAACTATTAGCACATTTTAAATTGAATTTTGGATAGAGTGGTGACTGGACTTAGGAGAACACAGTGTTCCTATCACCTACGTTCATGGGTTTGAGAAATTTATGCTTAGCTTGAAAACGCTTTAAAAAACAAAAATCCTTCTAATCAATGTAGAAAACCTCTTGACATTGTTAGTTTATGGCAGTGATACTAATTACTATCATATATTGAGTATTATACGCAGGAAATGTGCTAAGCGTTGTACATACATTAGGCTCACTTAGTTCTAGAGGCTTATGTCTAAACAATATTAACTCATGAATTAGTTAATTGCTCGTAAGAGTTTCAGCTTTAGCCAGGAAGTACATTAGCGTTGGATCTGGGAATTGCTATCTTGGCTGTATAATGAAAATATTCAAATGTTAATGTATAATGGTGGATCTTGGGAAGAGAAATGGTCTTTACTAGCTTAGGCCAAAAAAGTGTGTACCATAGGAATAATTATGAATTTTCCAACAACATTACATATTTAGAGAAATGCTCTTCTCTGTGAGAAAACACCTTTTAAAATTGTGGCTTGGATAATTATGATTTGCTAAATACGTGTTTGATTTATTCCATTTCTAGCCATGTATTTCTTACGAATTCTGACTCACTGATTTATAAGATGAGATACAAAAAAGCATTATTCTTACATCAGGGAGTATCAAAGATGGGAGAAGGTGCCTGAGGGGAGTCAGCACTATCAGATCCCAACATGGGGACCACTGGCTATTTTGAATATATGTGAATTTTGTCAAATGCTTCTATGTCAGTTGATATTATCATATGATTTCTCTTCTTCAGCCTGTTTCTATGATTACACTAATTGATTTATGAATCTTGAACCATCCTTGCTTACAAGGGATAAATCACATTTGGTCATGACATGTACTTCTTGTTACACATTAATGGATTTAATATTTTTGGGGGAGTTTTGCCTCTAAGTTCATGAGAAATATTAATCTGTAGTTTTTTTTTTTATATTGTGTTTGGTTTTGGCATCATGGTAAAACTAGTCTTATAAAATGAGTTGTGAAGTGTTTCCCTCCTGTTCTATTTCCTGGAAAAGACTGTGTAAAACTAACAATTTTTTTTTTAATATACTGAATGTATGAAACTGATAACTTTTTTTTTTTAAATGTTTGATAGAATTCTTCAGTGAAACCATGTGGGTCTGGAGATTCCCTTTTTGAAGTTTTAAAATTACAAATTCAATTTATTTAGTGGTTAAAGGACTATGCACATTTTTTCATCCTGATTGATTTTTGGTATTTTTGAGGTTTTTGCTCCTGGTTTTATTTAAGGAAAAGATGAAAATAGTCAATGAGAGAATCACATAAAATATGAAGTTCTTACTAGTAATTTGAGAAGAAGTTGATAGAATACAAAGTATTTTATACTCAGGATTTGACTATCAACTTGTTCATGAATTGAAACCATTGCTGAATGTGATGCTGAGGATTTTTTCCCCTTCTATAACCCGAAGTCTCTGATTTTATTGACTTTATATGCTACCAAAACCCCAAGATCCAAACAAATATTTCACTTAAAATCACACATAAATTCTACAAAATAAAAACCCTCCTTTGCCACTGAAGTAAAACTTTAGATACATGTTTTGCTATTTTTACAGCTGTATTAATCAAATAAGGAAAACAGAAACTAAGAATTTTAGAGGCTGAGTGCAGTGGCTCATGCCTGTAATCCCAGCACTATGGGAGGCCAGGGAGGGCGGATCACCCGAGGTCAGGAGTTTGAGACCAGCTTGGCCAACATGGTGAAACCCCATCTGTACTGAAAATACAAAAAGTAGCCGGGCATGGTGACGGGCGCCTGTAATCCCAGCTACTTGGGAGGCTGAGGCAGGAGAATCACTTGAACCCGAGAGGCAGAGGTTGCAGTGAGCCGAGACTGCACCACTGTACTCCAGCCTGGGCAACAGAGTGAGACTCCATCTCAAAGAAAAAAGACAAAAATTAAATAGAGATAATTTGATGTAGGAAACTGAATATACAGATAATACAAAACTGAGAAACCAAAAGGTGATTATGAGGTAATCCAAAGATGAATAACCACAGAAAAATAATTTTTCAGCCCAACCCAGAGCTGGAGAACAAAAGAAAAGACGTGTTTCAAAAACCTAGACGCAGGGAGGAGCCCCCCATCATGCTGGCTTGTTCTGGCCCTGCAAGCTCAGATCCCATGCTCAGAGCTCTGAGAGGCATCATAGGGGCAGACAGTGCCTAAACATACTGGATACCTATTTTTCAAATAGTGACTGCAGAACAAGAGGGACGATTCAAGCAGTAGATACATTTTGGAGAAGATAAACCAAGAAGAGCCACTGATGAGTGAACATAAACCTGAAATCCTGTATTATAGAATTAACAGCGAAGGATATACTAGATGAACAAGCTAGAATATTACAGACTAAAAGTGATACTGGCTGGGTGCAGTGGCTCACACCTGTAACCCCAGCACCTTGGGAGGCTGAGGCAGGCAGATCACTTGAGGTCAGGAGTTTGAGACCAGCAGACCAACATGGTGAAACCCTGTCTCTACTAAAAATACAAAAATTAGCCAGGCGTGGTGGTGGGCACTTGTAGTCCCAGCAACTTGGGAGGCTGAGGCATGAGAATCATTTGAACCTAGGAGGCGGAGGTTGCAGTAAGCTGAGATCACACCACTGCACTCCAGCATAGGGCCCATCTATTGCATTTGCCAGATGGATAATTCAGTTTACTTTTGGGACAATACTGCAAGTACAAACAGCAGGATAATCACGCATTCCAATGATGATGTGCACTTAAGGATACACGCATGTCCGTTTTAGAAACTTAGTGTCTGCATTTCCTTCCTTAGAGCATTTCCTTCGATTTCTTTGGGTTGTTTGGACTCTAATATAATTTCTTCTGTGTGGTCTTTATTTTATTGAGTGCAGCGGACACCTCTGTGCCTACAGCAGTAATACTCCAATTGAAATAAATCAAATTCACTTCACTTAGAATGCACCTGAGAAAAGTTAATCAAAAAAGCATAAAATTTTCTTTATAGTAAGTAAAATTTCAGATTGTGTTTAATACGATACTTAACAGAAAGAAGTCCAGTTGTTTATACTGATGAGGAGGAAAAGCTGTCTTCTACCTTAAATATACCTGACCAATGTACAGCAGTGCTCCCCTTGCAAAGACAAACCAGACAATCTCCAATTAGAATGTGCCTAATTTCCACTTAAGAATCATTTTCTGGAAGTTGAGTGTCCTTGTCATAGACAGCATTCACACAGAATACCATCCTAACTTTCTCTTTGAATTGGAATCAAGTGCTGCTATCTGCTGATTGGAAACTAAAAGTGCATTTAGGGTGCTATTTCAAAAGTGTCCATTATTAACTATCTCCTTAGAAAATAAAGCTTCTAAGTCAAGCATATTTTTAGTTTTGCATAGTGGAGTAAGTTTATCTTCACTGATTTGGGACTTTATAATGATTTTCCATTACAGAAATTCAGAAATATACAATTTAATGTGGTTTATGAAAATACCCAATTACCAACATCCTGAGTGGCTGTTAAATGATAGGGGAAAGAAAAGACAAATTCAATTCCAGGACCTACAAAAGCCCATCTGCGGATGGTGGATGTCTTAGTCTTTTCCATTTCAGTGCCTTTCATAATGCTTAGTATGCAGTAGGCACTCAAAAAATACATGTTCAGTGAACGAACAATCATATAGTGGGTAGCTTTGAATTTTTTCTCAGAGGGTCTAGGTGGCTCACACAAAAATGAGTGACATATGATGCAGGAGAACATGAAGGATTTTAATCAGAAGAAAATGGAGTAAGAAGAGATACAATTCAAAAAAATAAAAGATAGTTTGGAGGTGGTAAAATGGCCACCGGTAAATCCACAGATTTGGTTTCACATAGACTTACAGCACAGTGAATGACAAACAGTTGTACAATTTAACATGATGGAAATGTAAAATTTCTTGCACAATAACTGGAGGTTCTTTCATATTCCCATTAATACTAACTTCTTCTGAGTTTACGGACATTGCAAATAACATTAGTCAAAATACCCCAGAATCTTGCGGGTGGAAGAGTAGACTAGCTATATAATCACCCAGAATCAGAAGGAAAATGTTATAAAATAAAACGACCTTTCTTTCCTTCTGTATGTTTGTGTATTTTTCTTTGATCAATGCCCAAGAAGTAGCTGACTCCTCTTGCTATGTATTTCCATTTCCTAAATAGACTTTAGTTCCAGCAATATCATTACCATTCAGTTTCTTTTCTCCTATCTCATGCTATATGTTTGTTATAGATTGTAAATTCCCCACAGGGTATGATGGTCTTGAGTTTTCAGCCTTCTCTTCTACTTACGTTTTTGCATCAAGAGTCTCAATGTCAGTTGAGTCAAGTATTAACTAAAACTGTTATTTAAAAATCTTTATTATTCAGATTTTTACCTTATACTACAAAAACTGCACACTATCTGATAATGCTTGGATAACTACAGTCTAACACTGAAACACAGCTCCTTTTAAAAATATCATTTCTAAGGCCAGGCGCGGTGGCTCACGCCTGTAATCCCAGCACTTTGGGAGGCCGAGGCGGGTGGATCACGAGGTCAGGAGATCGAGACCATACTGGCTAACACGGTAAAACCCCGCCTCTACTAAAAATACAAAAAATTAGCTGGGCGTGCCGGCAGGCGCCCGTAGTCCTAGCTACTCAGGAGGCTGAGGCAGGAGAATGGCGGGAACCCGGGAGGCGGAGCTTGCAGTGAGCCGAGATAGCGTCACTGCACTCCAGCCTGGGAGACAGCGAGACTTCGTCTCAAAAAAACACAAATATATATATGTGTGTGTATATATATATCATTTCTAGATCACCGCCCAGGAAATGTCTTAGAGTGTAAGTATACACTGGATATGGTGTACTGCTCTGAACTGGAAACTGTAGGTTTCAGATGCCAGTTATCAATGCTACGCTGCTCCTAGAGTTCCCCTACCCCCTGCTCCCTTCTGGCCCCCTTCTGGCCCTCATCCTTGGTATTGCTGAGCCTATTCCCCTGGGACCGGCTCTGCTACAACCAGATACAGCGTCAGCCTCCACTCTGAGTTTGGCCAACCTCCTTCCTAGTACCATTGTTTCGGATTCACCGTCACGTTACTATCCCACTCCATTCTAGTAGTTACAAAGAACAGAGCTTGGCATGATACAACAACCTGTAGTTGTAGTGGCTGCCAAGGCAATGACAGTTTGGCTTGTCTCAGGGTAACAGCAAGTCTTATTTTGGTTTGAGGCAGGCCCTGGAGTGACAAGACAACTGGAGGCATGTTGAAGCCATCATCCTTGGCTAGCTCAAACTACATCTTAGAGAATACCGGGAGTTTTTATGAAGAACTGTATATGAAACTTAGCCAATTACATTTTCACAATTGTTTGATTCTATATATATTTAAAAAAATCAATGCATTTACTATTTCAAATTTTTGTTTTAGAAGCAATCTCACTCTGTAACCCAGGCTGGAGTGCAGTGGCACAATCATAGCCCACTGCAGCCTGGAACTCCTAGGTTCCAGAAATTCTCTCACCTCAGCCTCTGGAGTAGTTGGGCTTATAGGCGCGAGCCACCATGCCTGGCTCACTATTTTGGATTTCAATTTGGGACTCAAAATATAAGCATGTTGATGTTAGTCTTTGGCTGGTTTAAAACATTCCTTTGAAGACAATATGCCTGAGGGCTAATTTAGACACAAACTGTTTCTAAAGGCTTACTCTTTTATATTTCCACCCTTATATAATTATACCACTGTAGAGAAAGATCCCAGGAATAAGACCCCAAAGCATGCTACAAAAGTGGCATGATAGAGAAACTACCACTATTTAAGGGGTGCAGGGTTTCCTTTTAAGGTGGTAAAAATGTTTTGGAACTAGATAGAAGTGGTGATTGCACATTGTGGATGTACTGACCACCACTGAATTACACTTTAAAATGGTCATGTGAACTTCAACATGAAAAAGGTTTTTAAAAAAAGGAAAGAAAAAAGAAACTACCACCATTCTCACTGCTACCATAGAGCACTATAAGCAAGGAATTTGACTTTACTGCAGCCATTAACACCAGCACCGATGCCACTTCTGTATCAGGAACTTGACCTGGCAACCACGAAAGGTCCTCTGAAAGCCAGATGATATATATGGCAAAACTCATGACGGTATATGGGCAACTGAACAGAACTTGTGCTTCATGTTGCTGAGTGCAGATGTGGTTGCCAAGAGTTTGATTAAGTTCTGAGAGACAGGAGATCTTGGCATACTTTACCTTCCAGAGGATGCAGGCAAATTGGCTTTGCTAAAGCACCCAATGTCTGCTTATGATCATTATACTCTTATCAATACTTCCCAGGTCTCCAGAATTAGGACACTCATTTGTTATTAAATTAGCTGTATATTTCTCCCAGGGATCATATTCTCATGAAGCATGATCAACCAATGACCCATTTAGCCATAGGACTATGCTATCCAAGAGAGGACCCAGTGATGCCACCATTGGAGGTATCTACAAAATTAAATGGTTTTAGATCTATAATAGTACAGAGTTTTAAGGTCACACAAAGTATGTACAAAATCTGGCTCATGGAGTTTGGGAAGAATAGTGATTGGACTGCAGAAATTATATATCTATCAGGTTTGGGGGAGGGGGAGTTGTGGGGGTGGCAGTTAGTGAATATCAGCATGCTGACCTTTCCAAACAGGTGGTAAATGTCTTTCCACAGATCCTGCCTCTATGCTGGTCAGAAAGAAGTAAAGCAGGTGAATGCATTTTCCAATAATTAATATTAGCATAAATGGGGCAAACATGAAAATGAAAATCTAAAGAAACCCATTCAGCACAGCTTTCATGAGCTCCGTACTGACTCAGGATTTACAGAGAGGCTGAGCGCAGTGGTTTATGCCTGCAATCCCAACACTTTGGGAGCCCAAGGCGTGAGGATCACTTGAGCTCAGGAGTTGGAGACCAGCCTGGCCAACATGGTGAAACCCTGTCTCTACTAAGAATACAAAAATTAGCTGGGCATGGTGGCGGGCACCTGTAATCCCAGCTACTCGGAGGCTGAGGCAGGAGAATTGCTTGAACCCAGGAAGCGGAGGTTGCAGTGAGCTGAGATCACACCTCTACACTGTGGAGCAGAGGAGCAAGACTCTGCCTCAAAAAAAATAAATAAATAAATAAATAAAAAATAAAGATTTACAGTGTAGACCAAACCTGGGCAGTCTAGTTAGTTCCACTCACACATCTTTAAGCTCAGAGGCTCCTGAACGCATATGTGTCCTACCCAGAGGCCTCCAGTGTCCTTGACTGTTCACAGTGGAATAGAAAGAGGCATTATGGTATTTGGTTCTATCTCTTGTGCCTCTTGTTGACTGGATTCTCACTTAGAAATAAAGGCTGACACAACCCAATGGATGGGCTGGGGTAAGATGCCAAGGAGAGTAATATAGGTGTGTGACTAACTAAATGGGCCAACCAAGCCCTGTGCCTCCTTCTTAAAATGGTGAGTCTATAGAGGGAGAAGTTTTCTCTGAGAGCCTCAGGAATGTTAAGCCTGTCATCTACAAACATATCTTTGGGGCTGAGATCTTGAACCTTATAATTGCTTAATAAGCCATTTACCGCCTGCCATTTGGAAAATAAGAAAGAAAAAGGCAGAGATCAATACCCCTAATGATACTTGGATAAGAACATACCCAATATAAAGCTCCAAAATAATCTCAAAACTAGAAAAGTAGTCTGCGCACATCATATTGTGGCACAAAACAGTAACACTCAAGCAGCCCTGGACTGGGCCAGTGAAATTTTACTGCTGACCCTTCCAAGTAGTCTAAATGGAAAGGGCTAGACAGGAGGGCAAAGTCAAGTTAATGGCAGCCTGATATTGCATTGGACATACTGCCACTTCCTCAATTATGGACACCACATCAAAGACCAAGTGAATAAGGTGGAACTATGTTATTTAGTAAAACTCCAAAGGCCATGATTTTTCTGAACTGGAGATTCAAATGGTGAAATGTATTAGCAATGAACATTGGAAACACATTTTTTTAAAAAAATTTTAAGTTATTAGAAAAAAAAAAAGGAAATACTTAGGTTTAAGTCTAACAAAATATGCACGGGATCTGTAAGCTGAAAACTACAAAACACCAACGAAAGAAATCAAAGGCAACCTATGTAAATGAAGATATACACTATGTTTGGCTGGGTACCGTGACTCACGCCTGTAAATCCCAGCGCTTTGGGAGGCCAAGGCAGGTGGATCACTTGAGGTGGCGACACCTTGTCTCTACTAAAAATACAAAAATCAGTCAGACGTGATGGCGCTCACCTGTAATCCCAGCTACTAGGGGAGGCTGAGGCAGGAGAATTGCTTGAACTCAGAGGCGGAGGTTGCAGTAAGCCGAGATCACGCTACTGAACTCCAGCCTGGGCAACAGAGGAAGACTCTGTCCCCACCCCCGCAAAAAAAGATATATACCACGTTCATAAGTTGAAAAGCTCACTATTGTTAAATTCTCCTCAAATTGGTCTAGAAATTTAACACATCACAATCCAAATCTCAGAACTTTTTTAGATATGTTAACATCCTTGCCCATCAGTAGTGTCAGGAGCATCCACCTTACCAGCCAAATTGTAAGCGGAGTCTCCTTCGCTAAATCCTCAGCAGTCACCTATACAGGACATTCATGCATTAGATTATGTGAAATGACTATAGTCATCTGCTAAATTAACGCAAAACATTAATAATGAAGTTTTATCAAGGCCTTCCATTCACAGGCATAAGAGATCTTACCAAGTGACTTTGATGTTACCCGCCTAGATCTAACCCTAGAGACTAGATCCACATCGACATTCACCAGAGAAAATCACTTGAGCCTTGCCCTAAGGGGCCACAGTAAGTCCTATCTATCCGCTACCACTGCTGTAAAGTGCCAGAGCTTTCAGTCTTGGGTCCATGCTTCCCACTGCCAGAGACTTCACTTATTGTCTGGAACAGACAACGTTAGTGAAGCTCTCATTAACCACTGAAGTTTACCGTCGTCTTCCATGACCTTCCCCATGAAATGGATACAAAGATAAGCATTATACATGGATATCACTTCCTTGCATTAGCCAATTTTCAGGATTTCCACTAGTTATATGCTCACTGGGTAAGATCCTTAAAATTCAGATTTCACAAAGATTAATGGGTTTTCAATTTCGAGGTCATGGACACATCCACCAAGTACCCTGGACATCAGGAATAGATCCTTCTTAAGTACTCTAAGAACCAGATTAGCAGATCTGTCTCTCCATTTGCTCTGCAACTGGTCTCAACTTTCCAGTTGGCCCTTTGGGCTGCTAAAAGCAGTTTATCTCACAACCTTTAGTCCTTTGCTACTCAAAGTGTGGCTCACAGACCAGCAGCATTAATACCACCAGGAAACTTGTTAGAAATGCAGAATCTCAGGCCCCACTCCAGACCTGCTGAACCAGAATCCACATTTTCTCAAGATGTCCAGGTGATTCGCATCAGAAGCATTGCTTACAAAGATTTAACCTTACTTTCCATTGGTTAAGCGAGTCCTTATTAAGCCAGCCCTGATCCAAGAGCAATAATCAAGTTCAGCTGTGCACCACAGCAAATG
The DNA here is from genome assembly GCF_049350105.2 of Macaca mulatta. Taxonomy (NCBI): domain Eukaryota; kingdom Metazoa; phylum Chordata; class Mammalia; order Primates; family Cercopithecidae; genus Macaca; species Macaca mulatta. The sequence continues at coordinate 77,520,438 of NC_133417.1, read as the reverse complement.
AGGCATCACCTGATGGTTCTTAATTGGTGGTTGTTTCTATTTGTTGCTTTTGTTTGTCACTGAGAGTTGGTTTTAAGATGAAAGGGATCTTCTTCTCCAAAGGAAGATTTGCCATACCAAAGCAGGAAAGGCAACAGTTTACCAAACAAAAAAACCCTAGGCCCTTTTATAAGCCTAATAATGTTTACCCAAACACAGAAACATCAGATGTTTGTTTCCTCCATGTTCCAAAATAATAGGCCAGAGTTAGAAAGGGGAATCCATAGGCAGGTAACTTTTTGTTAACACCTTGCAAATGGTGACCCTTGGACATATAACTCAACAAATTTTCCATGGCAGGCCCATGGATCCAACCCCATAGATAATTCCAGTGTATCTGTCTTACATCTGCCACTATACAAGATTTATTGTAACTGGATATAATGGCTTATATAAGTGAGTTAAGCACTTTTAATTACAACCATCCCCCGCAAAAAACCTGAATTTCCTGTCTCTGTTGATGTGTTCATGTTTTTCCTCCTCTAATCTGTAGAGAGGTAAATTACATAGATTTTTAGACATTAAAACATCCTCCTGTTCCTGGGATTCTCCTTTTGCTCAATACAATATTTTTATGCACTGCTACATTCAATGTGCCAATATTTCATTGGCAATTTTTCCATCTATGTTCATAAACAAGATTGGTCTATTAATATTTCATAGTCTTTGCTCAAGTGTAGTTTTGAGATTTTACTAACTTTGAAATGGGTTGGGTAGCTTTCTCTCATTTCAAAGTTTCTGTAAGATAGGAATTATCAGTTTCTTGATGTTTTGGTAACATTCATCTTTCAAAAATTGCCTTTTGGCGAGGTGGACTTGTGATTACTGATTTCATTTCCTTAGTGGTTGATTTAAATTGTCAAAATCTTAGATGGATCTTATACTGTTTTCCTAGAAATATATCCATTTCTTCTCCACTTACAAAATTTTTATCATAAAGTTAATGGTACTCTTATGATTATTTTAAATCTCTATTGGTAGTTATGTCCTTTAAAAAAAAAATTGAAATACTGTATATTTGGGCCTTTTCCTTTCCTGACTGGAGGTTTATCGGAAGGGTCCCTTCTGCTGCAGCCTGCAAAGCCTCCATCAAGGGACACCCACCAGCTGGCTGCTGTTTACCTACCCCAGCTAACCCAGTGGGTATTAGTCTGTCCCCACACTGCTATAAAGAACTGCCTGAGACGGGGTAATTTATAATAAAAAGAGGATTGACTCACAGTTCCGCATGGCTGGGGAAGCCTCCAGAAACTCACAATCATGGCGGAAGGCACCTCTTCACAGGGCAGCAGGAAGAATGAATGCAGGAGGAACTACCAAATACTTATAAAACCATTAGATCTCATGAGAATTCACAATCACGAGAACAGCATGGGGGAAACCACCCCCATGATCCAATTACTTTCATCTGGTCTCTCCCTTAACATGTGGAGATTATAATTCAAGATGAGATGTGTGCGGTGGGGACAGAAAGCCTAACCACTATCAGCGTGTTTGCTTGTTTACTTCTATTTTAAACTTTAAAATAAACCCGTAACTTCAGCAGTGCTGTTTTGCTACTCCTCTTAAATTCTCTCATTTTCTTGTGTATTTCATCCTTTTGCTAGTTTTGCACTGGTTACTACTCAGTTTCTTTATTGTACTGAGTCATTTTTAAGTATCATTTTGAGAATGGAGAAAAAAAATGTTATTAAGTTCATTATTCCTTATGTATTTACTGAGCACACAATTGTTATAGAAGGCAAAAATAATTTAGGTAAACAGGGTAAAGCGAGTCCCCAGCAGAAAACTTTCCTTTTAACAAACAGCAGCTCAAAAACAGCTCCCTTTTTAACCTCATGCAGTTAACCCCAGTAAAACAGTGGCCCTTAATAAGCACATTCCTTTCCCTTTAGGGGCACTAAGATAAGGAAGCTAAAAGCAGACTAGGGGGGATGCCTGCAGCTGCAAGATGTATGGGAACAGACATAGAAACTCTCCCTTCCAGATAAGCAGGACAAAGAAACACAGACTAAGAGTCTAAGAGCCTACGTGGTCAGGGACTGGGATAAGAGCTGATAAAAAGCTCTGCTCTGCACAGATAGCACACCTGGTCCCAACTAAAGCGTCCTCGGGCCCTAGGAGAATAAGACATCCCCTCCTCATGAGCTCCCTCCTCGCTAGCCCATTTATAAAAACCCTGACATTTTTACTACAACTTGGCAACCTGCTCCCGACCCCTCTCTGTAACAGAGAGCTGTTCTTTCCTTTTGCCTATTAAACCGCTCCAAACTGTGTGTCTGCGACCTCCATCTCCTTGGCCGTGAGACCAAGAACCTTGGTATTTACCCCAGACGAGGCTGCTTCACAATTACAGGTGCCTACTACATACTGGGCATTATGGAGATACTGAGAGTAGAGTACAGTTTTGGACAAATAATTTCACACCATACTGTATTTTCATGCAATACTGTAACTGTAGAACTGTGTATTAAGTGTTTTCATACAGTACTATAACTGTTACATTCTGAATCCCATAATGAGAGACATCTAAGTACAAAACCATGGCAAGAATACTGTGGCTTTTTATATTTGAGTCAAACTTAAAAGTGTCCTGGCTTCATAAACTGTTTCCAAAAAAAACCTTCTCAGCATTTTTAACTTATAAGTAGATGGCAACACTTTAATCAAAACAACAAAATTTCTGATATTATCTGTGACAAATGCAGGAAGTGTACTTCCACTCTCAAAAAATACCCTGAATGAACATAACCCTAACGTGGAAGTTTATTTTACTGGGGTGAAACTACATTTTTGCTAAATAATCTCTAATTTAACAAAGTAAAAGACAGCTGTCACAATTCTCAATATAAACAACAGCTTTTCCAAGTCAACCAAAAAGAGTAGAGTTTTGCACCAAAAACTGACAATTTTGTCTTTTGCTATTAAAAACCTACGGTTAGCAATTGCTAAAGAACTGTGGAGACTTTAGAAAGAGGGGGGTGGTACATATGTTCAATTCTTTTTTCCAAACATGTCAATAGAACAGAAGGCGCAGTACTTTATGAATGCCAGAACTAAGCAAACTAGTGATTTGCTTTTTTTAACATGGAAAAAATCCTTCACACAGTATTAATTATATTATTTTTCAAGTGCATTGGGTTTGACTGTAAGAAAATTAATTATTGGGGCCAAAAATTAATCAGACATGATTAAAAGTTCCTCCGGCAAAAGTCATGTTTGCAAACTACCTAACTCAACCATGATTACCCATATGTAGATACTTCACACTTACATCACAATTAAAGACATAAACTGAAATTGGTTGGCTGTTTTTTGGCTTCCTCTGATTAGTCATTCACAGGGCAACAGTGTGACCTTAAAACTAACAGTTTCCCCAGCTCTTTACCTCTGGAGTTCTGTTATGGAACTTGTTGGCTTCAACAATGAAGGGAAATTGTGGTGCCTATATCCCATCAGTTAGAAATAGGATAGGAATTCATAGGAGTTTAGTTCTGCCATTCAGCTGATACAAGCAGAGGGTAATAATGCTGGTTAAATTAAGACTTTTTTTTTTTTTTTTTACAGTTATGCTGTGGAAAGTTATTCAAATTTCAAATTTATTTACAGTGTTTGAAAAGCACACAACAGAAGATCTTCATTTATGCAACAAGTCAATCATCTGTGGTATGTATGGAAAATAAAAATCTAGGGTAAGTCAAACATACAAACTCTACCTCTTGCTTTCTCCATTAGAATATACACATTGGAAATCTAAGTTCCAAACAGTTCCTCTCTACTGAAGATAGTGAAATTTAGTGCAAGCCCCCTAACTATCAATTTTTTGGATGCTTACAAAATGTTGAGCCTTGATGGTGGAAGAGGATTCTATTTAAAAGAGATGATCATATTTTTAAAAGGCTAAATTGACTCAGTTTATTTTCAAAATAAGGGTTGATCCATGTTTTCAGTTTATTGTCGTACAGAAAACATTTTATAAAATAATAAGGTAGACTTCCACTCCAACATATTCACGTAAAAACATCACAGGGCAAGAAAGTGATCACAATTAAGCATGAAGACATCAAAAGCCCGCCAGTATTTTAACTACAGAGCAGAATATTCTTGCTGTCCCTTCCTAGAAAATGTTGGCACATTCATTAACTGCTCAGATTACAAAAATCACTTCGTGTCCACTTCTTGTCCTTCAATATATTTTCATAACTACACTGTGTTACATTAATGCTGGTGGACAAAGTAGCTCCTGTAAAATCTAAAAACCTTTCAGGTAGCACAAGGATTTAAAACCAACTAGGAGAAAGCTCTCCCAGAATATTTTTGTATGTAATTTTCTGTCCATTACCACAATAACAGAGTAAAAAGATGTTTTACCTTAAGAAATAAGCTAAAGGAAAAAATTTCATTTTTCCTTTAAAACATTTCTTAGCTTTTAAATAGAGAGAAAAAGTTCTAATTTTCTTGAGGGAGGAGAATATTTCATAAGTAAAAACATCAAATGTTGTACAAATGTTTCATTTAGGAAACAAATACTTAGATTCAAAGGATTCTAAAACATTTCATCATTATAAGAAAAGTGTAATTTAAAGCTAAAAAATTGTAATACATCAAACTAATATAAATTACTCATTAACATGTTCTATTGTATTTCACAAAATCCATAATTAAGGAATAGTGGGTTAGGTGAGACATTTTCCCCAACATTTGGTCAGATTAGCTAAGAAATTCTGGGCAAAGGATGCCTACTCTGAATCAGGATCTTGGCCTCTTAAATGAGGGCACTGGACTAACTGCCTATTCACTAACTGCCTCTAATCCACACATTTATCACAATTGTTCATCTTACATAATCCTTCCAAGGATGAAGTGTTTCAACTCAATGGATTTTCCAGACAAAGCTCTCCCGTTTAAGTGGCAAAACTCTTCTTTAAACTTTAAAATTTTTACTTTAAAATGTTATGTCCACTGTATTTTCCTGCCACCTTAAAAGATGTTGAGGGGTAACTAACAACAAGTCTCTAAATGACACAGTCTCCTGGACTTGCCAGCTGATGACAGGATCTGCAGATACACCTCAGGGTCTGCTCCGACTCTGAGCAACTCTGGGCTACACTGAGTGAGAAAGACAATGATACCACCTACACTGCATCGCTTTGTTTCAAAGACCAATAGAGTTATAATGTATCAAAGTGTTTGTAAAGTACAAATTACCATACGAATGCAAAGGACTGCTCTAATAAACCTAAGCAAACTTCTCCCTGATAACGAAATTTGGATAGTTTTAGAAAATATATGTTGTTTGTCAAGACTTGTGCAATAGGCCACGTGTAGTGGTTCACGCCTGTAATCCCAGCACTTTCAGACTCAGGCAGGAGGATTTCTTGAGCTCAGGAGTTCAACACTAGCCTGGGAACATACCGAGATCTCATCTCTACAAGAAATAAAAAAAATTAGCTGGGTGTGGTAATGCACAACTGTAGTTCCAGCTATATAGGAGGCTGAGGTAGAAGGATTACTTGAGCCCAGAAGATTGAGGCTGCAGTGAGCCTTGATCATGCCACTGCACTCCATCCTGGGCAAAAGAGCGAGACCCTGTCTCAAAAAAAAAAAAAAAAAAAAAAGAAAAGAAAAAAAAAAGAAAAAGAGAAAGAAAAAAGACTTGAGCAATGATGGCTCTGATGCTTTGGTTACCTGGCATTTTGTCCTTCTGCTTCTAATTATGCTTCTAATTGCACCAGGTGTGGGATTCAGTTTCTGTCTTCTCGAGTCTATAAATCTGGCTTTAAATAGGTGGAAACCAAAACCTACAGATCTGTTACTTTAGTAAATGCTGTGTCATCACTACTTACTTTGAAAGAGTGGTTCCCAACCTAGGGTAGGCATCAGACTCACCTAGGAAGCATTTTTAAAAGTGAGATTTCTAGGCTCTAGTCCTAGGGATTCTGATTCAGTACATCTGGAGTAGGATGCAGAAAAACTCCCATTTTTTTCCAAAAGCTTTCTAGGTAATCTCAACAAGCAATCAGTTCAGTTTTGGAGACATATTACTTTGCCCTCAATTTCTTCTCTATTTTAGTAGCTGCTAGTATGTTTGTTTTCAGTATAAAAATTTCTCCTTGCATTAATCACAAGTACACTTAGAACAGACGGCCCATGATTTTGGCATAGATCCACAGAGAGATAGTCATTACACTTCTTTACAATAAAATTTAAAAATGATGAATTAACCTCATAGCTAAGACAATGCACATAGACGCTGAATGGTGGCTGGTTCTGTGATTACAGGGCAACTGTTTTCTGCTTTACTTGTAGTCAGTCACTGATAAACATGAAGACCATATTACTACCGAATAAAGATGGCAGAACTCCTCCAAATAACAGGAAGATGGCTAACCAGCTAATCACTATTATTTAGAAAATATTTCTAGCAAACAAAGTATTTTTTTTAAAAAAAAAACTAGTTTCCTATAGAAACCCAAAGATTTCCACACTTCTGAAGTCTACCACAAAGCAAAAAGTTGACCAAAACTACAGTTGTTTAAAAATATGTTCAATTACTGTGAAATATAAGTGTAAAATAGGTGTGATTTCATCCTTTAGGAGGTTTAATGGGCACAAATGGAATTCAGTTTCCATTTATTCTACTCAAATAGTTTTGTGAAAACGACAAATGAAGTATTTGGTATAATATAGTTCTGAACACCATACCTTCCAAATTTAATACAAAAGCCACATTTGGATTTTCCGGATGTCCCAAGTGTGTCTAGGCACTGCGGAACGTCGTCATGTCTTTGGGTTCTCTGCTGGGGACGCACCAGTCATCAGCCTCATGGTTGGTGTTGTAATGCTTCCAGGCAGCTTTGTTATACACTGGGAGTCTTTCTATTGAGTCTGTTGACAAAGCCTGAAAAAAAAAAAAAAAACCTAAGACCTATTAAGTCTGGCATTTTTTAGAATTCATTATTTGAGAAAATAGAGAATGGTAAAAAGGTTATGACAAATTAGATAACATTCTATTAATATCTTATTAATCCTTATACCACCTAACTATACTTTTAAATGGTATGTATATTTGAAACATCTTATTTATTAAATCTATGGCACTGACTGATGTGCAGGTTGACTGAGTTTGTTGCTTACAGTAGTTCCCAGCCATCCTGGAAGCTCCTGTATTGAAATTTTACACAAAACATGACCCAGATCAGAGTTGGCAAACTGAAGAAGTTGGTTAAATGTAAAAACATACAAATCGATATATGTATCTTAATATATGTACATAAAATTAATGAACTCTATTTTAATTATTTACTAGAAGAAATAGTTTTTGTTTTTTTTTTTCAGTATAGTCACTGTGCTTTAAAAAAACTCATCACAAGCCAGGCACAGCGGCTTATGCCTATAACCCCAGTGCTTTGGGAAGCTTACACAGGAAGATTGCTTGAGCCCAGGAGTTGGAGACCAGCCTGGGCAACATAGCAAGATCCTGTCTCTACACAAAATAAAAATATCAGCTAGACATGGTGGCACATGAGTGTAGTCCTAACTACTTGGGAGACTGAGAGAGGAGGATCACTTGAAGCCCAGGGGTTCAAGGCTGTAGTGAATTGTGACTGTACCACTGCACTCTGGCCTGGCAACACAGCAAGACATTGTCTCTATAAATACATAAAAATTTAAAAACTCATTATAACATTATTAATAAATATAAATCTATGTCTAAGGCATCTTGGCTTTTTTGTGAACTTTTCTTGGCCCTGGGTTTGAACCTGCATCTTCTGCAGCCTCCAATTTCAGTCACTGTGCACAAGATTGCTGCATCATGCATTATTTCATGTTTTCAACATATTATTACCATTAATTCTCCATTGTATTTCCTGAAAGTCACTGGAACCTGAGGTAAACTACATTTCTGTTTATCTTCTTCAAGTTAGGATTTTTCAGTAGTATTTCCACCCCAGGCCAAAGGCATTTCCTAAGATGCAGAACATCCTGAACCAGAAAATCTCATTCTGATAATGCTAAAGTCTTTTTTTTTTTTTTGAGATGGAGTCTCGCTCTGTCGCCCAGGCTGGAGTGCAGTGGCGCAATCCCTACTCACTGCAAGCTCCGCCCCCCGGGTTCACGCCATTCTCCTGCCTCAGCCTTCCGTGTAGCTGGGACTACAGGCACCCGCCATCGCGCCTGGCTAATTTTTTGTATTTTTAGTAGAGACGGGATTTCACAGTGTGAGCCAGGATGGTCTCGATCTCCTGACCTCGTGATCCGCCCGCTTCGGCCTCCCAAAGTGCTGGGATTACAGGCGTGAGCCACCGCGCCTGGCACTAAAGTCTTTGATGTTGACAATTTTAATGATTCTCTAAGACTTCTTGTCTTCTATTTTCTCTAAGGTAGAACTAAAAACCTTTCACCTCCATATTCTCTCTAAATATTCCAGAATTTCTTGATCTATAGGCTAGATCAAGCTTGTCCAATCCATGGCCCACAAGCTGCATGCAGCCCGAGAAGGCTTTGAATGAAGCTCAACACATTTGTAAACTCTCTTAAAACATTATGAGACTTCTTTTTTTGCAATTTTTTTTTTAAGTTCATCAGCTATCGTTAGTGTATTTTATGTGTGGCCCAAAACAGTTGTTCTTCCAATATGGCCCAGGGAAGCCATAAGATTGGACACTCCTGGGCTAGATCAAAATGTTATATTTTGTCATAAAACTACTGCATTGGGCCAGGCACAGTGTCCATGCCTATAATCCCAGCACTTTGGGAGGCCAAGGCAAGTGATCACCTGAGGTCAGGAGTTCAAGATCAGCCTGGCCAACATGGTGAAACCCCATCTTTACTAAAAATACAAACATCAGGCGCCTGTAGTCCCAGCTACTTGGGAGGCTGAGGCAGAACAGCTTGAACCCGGGAGGCGGAGGTTGCAGTAAGCCAGGATCATGCCACTGCACTCCAGCTTAGGTGACAGAGCAAGACTCTGTCCAAAAAAAAAAAAAAAATTGCATTGATGTTGCCCTTTTTCCTCACAATTGACATGGTTAAAAAAACAAACAAAAAATACCATCTGGAAAGAATTTAGTCTTTTCAGATTTTTCCAATATAAATTCTTCAACATTTTCTATAAAATAGATGCCATCTAGTGGCCAGAACAAGAAACTAGAGTCACTAAATCAGGCATGAACAGTCACCAGTTAGCTGAAGAAGGGGAACGATGGAACCTAGTGTTTTTCCAACCATGTAAAAATGTATGGATCCCTCCTTAATGCATTGAACACTCCAGGCAAGCAAACTAAGTGCTTCTGTGTCCATCGGGTAAGCTATATGCTTACCAAGAGTCACTTGTGCTTGTTCCCAAATCTGTTTGTACAGTTCTGTCATTATAATTACAAAATCTATTACATTAGCAAAGAATAAAAAAGGGAATGTTTCTTTGAAAACTAAGATGAATGTTTTGGAAAGACTCCTGAAGGAAAGTCACATAAAACTTGCTGTCAAATCAGTCAGGAGGTATCTGTAAAGGACAGCATAAAAGTCCAAAAAGAGTATGCACTTGTTTGTTTAAAGAAACTAAAATGATGCACTGTCAGTACAGCTTTTGCAAAAAAGACAATGTGACACTCCTATCTGCAGACCCATATACAAAGAAAAGGCCCTGGCAGTACATCAAAAGTTTGGTATATCAATGTTCATTCATGTATTTTATGTTAAAATTAAACTTGTATGATATATAACTTATGATTCTCTACTTTAACCCAATTTTTTTCCTATTAATAGCCAGAGTCCTGATCACTCCAGGATACAAATCTCTTTCCCCATAGTTGAGGGGATCATCTATCAAAATTGGTGAGAACCCAGGCAAAAAACCATAATCTTTTTTCTATGTAAACAGCATGTGGTAAATTTCATTACAGTTAAGTATGGGCATCTATTCTTATCATCAAAAGAAATATTAAATCAAGAAGACTACAGCTATTACCTTAATGTAGATAACTGCATCTGTCCCGTAACCCTCTAGGGAATACAACTTCAGGTCTCCTTGGAAGTATTGTGCGTAAAGACGTGATATGGGCAATCCATAACCAAAACCAGCCTGTTTGATGAGAAAAACAAAATTCTATTCAGAGAGCCACACACTGAAATACTTTTCTAATTAAGATAGATGCCACTGAGGCTTTCAGAGCCTACATCTGAGAGAGGCATTATATTTAATATAATTAATATTTAAGCATTAATGATTAAGCTGAGGTTTACTCAAGTACTGTATCACCTAACTTCCCTCTGGTCATTTAAAACTCTTTATTCTTTCCATAAAATGACTTGTAGTTGGTCTGGAAAAAGCATATTGCTTTTCCTTGCTGCCTGCTTGATCGTATTGTGTTCGGAATTGGTTCCTTCCGGTGGGTTCCTGGTCTGCGGACTTCTCCAGGAGAGGGGAGAAGAGCAGCATAAGTGGCTGGCAGAGGCAGGGAAAGACCAGCAGAAAAGAGAGAGAGAAAGAGACAGAAAGTCAGAGAGAGAGAGAAAGGAAGAGAGAGACAAACAAGGAGTCAGAGAGAAAGAAAGAAAGAGACAAAGTCAAAGAGACAGAGAGGAGGAGACAGAGACAAAGAGGAAGTCAGAGAGAAAGACACAAAGTCAAAGAGAGAGGAAGAGACAAAGACAGAGTCAGAAAGAGACAAAGAAGTCAAAGAGAAAGAGAGATAGTAGCAAAGAAAAAACAGTATACCCTATTCCTTTACAAGCCAGGGTAAATTTAAAACCTATAATTGATAATTGAAGGTCTTCTCTGTAACCCTGTAATACTCCAATACCACCTTGTTGTCCATGTAAACAAGGGCATAGCCTGAAAGCACCGAGGCCACTGACAACCCATAGCTTTCCTATCAAAAATCCTTAACCCAGCGGGTTTCCTAACAGGGGATCTAAATCTGAAGGTCGGACCACACAAAGGAGGAACTCCCTTCAGGACAGGACGATAGATGTTTCCTCCCAGGCGATTAAGGGAAAAAGACACAATGGGTATTCAGTAAGTGATAAGGAAACTCTTGTAGAAGCAGAGTTAGGAAAATTGCCTAATATTCGGTCTGCTCAAATGTGAGCACTTAAGGTAGTTACAGAATCAGGAAGGAGCCATCTATACCAATTTTAAGTTAATATGGACTGAACGAGATCTTATTAATAGGAAAGAATAATTGAAATCCCAAACTTACAAGGTTTCAATAAAAGTAAAGTTTGCTAAAAGCTAACAGTGTAACATATATTATCCTAACTTCTAATCTCATGGAAATCAGACCCTATCAGTGCTCCTCAAAGCTCAAGTCCCTCAGCGCAGGGCCATACAACTAATACCCCTACTTACAGGGTTAGAAATGGCCACTGCTACAGGAACCGGAATATCCAGTTTATCTACTTCATTATCCTACTACCACAAACACTCAAAGGATTTCTCAGACAGTTTGCAACAAATAACAAAATCTATCCTTACTCTACAATCCCAAATACTCTCTTTAGCAGCAGTGACTCTCCAAAACCACCGAGGCCTAGACCTCCTCACTGCTGAGAACGGAGGACTCCGCACTTTCTTAGGGGAAGAGTGTTGTTTTTACACTAACCAGTCAGGCATAGACCGAGATGTCACCCGGTGTTTACAGTAAAAGTATTCTGAAATCAGACAACGCCTTTCAAACTCTTATATCAACCTCTGGCATTGGGCAACATGGTTTCTCCCCTTTCTAGGTCCTGTGACAGCCATCTTGCTATTACTCACCTTCAGGCCCTGTACTTTTAACTTCCTTGTCAAATTTGTTTCCTCTAGAATCAAGGCCATCAAGCTACAGATGGTCTTACAAATGGAACCCCAAATGAGCTCAACTAACAACTTCTACCGAGGACCCCTGGACTGACCCACTGGCCCTTTCACTAACCTAAAGAGCTCCCCGCTGGAGGCCACTACACTGCAGGGCCCCTTCTTCGTCCCTGTCCAGCAGGAAGTAGCTACAGCAGTCATTGCCCAATTCCCAACAGCAATTAGAGTGTCCTGTTTAGAGGGGGGATTGAGAGGTGAAGCTGGCTGGGCTTCTGGGTTCACTGATGGAATTACCCCATGTGCTATCACCATCCGAAAGTAGGCTGCCATGTTCCTACTACAATCCCTGTCAGGGTTGGAGGGCAGACCTGAAAGACGGGGTGAAAGTAAACCCTTCCAGCATGGGCAGTGGCAAAAAGTGGCTGGCTTGTTAAAGATTCGGAAAGATCAAAACTGAGTGAAGGATGAGAAGGAGGTCTGGAAGAGAGATGTGTGGATGTTCCTCTCTGGACTTACAGTGTAAAGCTAGCCTATCCATGCAAAGACCCACCAGAAGGTATCCACAGGGAAGAAGCCTTTAGTAACCAGGTGGACAAGAAAGCCACTCCTGTGGGCATCTGCTGGCCTTTTGCCAGCTACCCTACTGCCTGCTGACTGGGACCATCTACAAAGTGAGGTCAGCAGAAAGGAGGCTCTGCAAGAAATTAGTAATAGTCTTAGCCTTGTTAAGGACATGCAGATGTATGGGGGAGCCTGTTCAGGTCAAGCCTCCTGTTTTCTTAAAAATTCACATACATTTTATATCCTAAAATAACAAACACTTACATGGCATTTACCATGAGCCAGGCACTATAAAGAGCATTTTTACATATATCAACTCACTGAATTCTCACAATAACTCCATTTTTCTAACTGGGGAAACTTTGGCCTTCAGAGGTCAATAATTTTCCCAAGGCTGCACATCTAAGATGCAGCAGTATCAGAAATGGAATCAAAGAGTTTAGATCCAGAGTCTGGACTAGCTCACTATGCCACTCTCTACAAAAATTCTACAATATTCGTTTACTACAAAAACAGCAGCTCCTGTCTCTCCCTCTACTTTTTAGCATAAAACTAGACTTATGAAAAGATGCTCATGTTTATCATTTGACACTGTCTGTCTACCCCTTGATATATGGATGCCAACTCCTGGAAGCCATGTATCTCAACTGGAAAAGGACATTACTAGAGCAAGCATTTCAACTATACTACAGCTGTAGCCATAGAATTTGTGGTATGCATCTGGTAAAACTGAGAGGTGAAGTTGGCTGGGCTTCTGGATTGGGTGGGGACTTGGGGAACTTTTCTGTTTAGCTAAGGATTGTAAATGCACCAATCAGCACTCTGTGTCTAGCTAAAGGTTTGTAAACGCACCAATCAGCACTCTGTCAAAATGAACCAATCAGCTCTCTGTAAAACAGACCAATCAGCTCTCTGTAAAATGGACCAATTAGCTCTCTGTAAAATGGACCAACCAGCAGGATGTGGGTGGGGCCAAATAAGGGAATAAAAGCAGGCCACCCAAGCCAGCAACAGCAACCCACTGGGGTCCCCTTCCACGCTGTGGAAGCTTTGTTCTTTGCTCTTCACAATAAATCTTGCTGCTGCTCACTCTCCGGGTTCTCACTACCTTTATGAGCTGTAACACTCACTGCACAGGTCTGCAGCTTCACTCCTGAAGCCAGCGAGACCACGAACCCACCAGGAGAACAAACAACTCCCGACGCACTGCCTTTATGAGCTGTAACACTCACCACGAAGGTCTGCAGTTTCACTGCTAAAGCCAGTGAGACCACGAACCCACCGGGAGGAAGAAACTCTGGACACATCTGAACATCTGAAGAAACAACCTCTGGACACACCATCTTTAAGAACTGTAACACTCACCACGAGGGTCTGCGGCTTCACTCTTAAAGTCAGTGAGACCAAGAACCCACCAATTCCGGACACAAAACTATCAGAATAAAGTCCTAGTAACTTCCTAGGAAGGGGTCTAAAATAGATCTTGTACTATATCCCATCATGTTACAGCATAATTCTACTGGAAATGTCAGAGAAGTTTCCAAGCCAAGAAGAATAGAGCTCTTCTAGAATTACAGACAAAATTCTGGCAACATACTTTCTGTGGGGGAGTTAGAACATAAAGATAAGGATGGAATCAATTCAAAAGTTGATCCTATTAAACCTGAAAATAGGTGGAACTAAGATTAATAAAAACACCATCAAAGAAATTATAATTTAAGCCCTCAGGTTGGTGATTGAACAGATCAGAATTTTAGTCTTATTTTTCAGTCTAGGATATGAGATCATTCTGATGACAAATACTTGAGAAAAAAGTAAACACTAAAAAGTAATTCAGTGTTGACCAATACTGCTAAAACCAGTAATTTATTCCCCACATTAGAAATAATGTGGTTAACCACATTCTGAAAAAGGGTTTTACACAGGAAAACTACTGCTATGTCATGATCAAACGTTGTAACAAGAACTCCAGATCTCTGTCTCGTGCCCATTTCAGTTGAAAAAAAAAAAAGTGTTCTGAAGGTTGTTTAAATGTAGGGGAAAGTGTACATTTCTAAGAGCTTCTTTCTTCCTTGTGGAGTACCCTACATGACGGCTTAACTTACTTATTTGGCAGCTAGAGCATGTGGAAGGCAATTGACAGAAACACACTTCACTATTTCTTGATAACATACCAGGGGCACCGCGCGGGAAGTCTCAACACGAGGTCTCGGTGCAGTTGAATACATGTAGTTGAAGAGTCTGTCAATTTTCCTCAGAGGAACACCACCTCCTCGGTCACTCATCTAAGATAAGAAAAGGATCATGCTCTATGCCCAAGTCCTCAAAACAGCAAAACATCAACACATACTCATAGCATCACAGTTTAACTGCTGGTGGGAAAGTGCTGCGTTTTTTGTTTTGTTTTGTTTTTGAGATGGAGCCTCGCTCTGTCACCCAGGCTGGAGTGCGGTGGCACGAGCTCAGCTCACTGCAACCTCTGCCTCCCAGGTTCGTGCCATTCTCCTGCCTCAGCCTCCAGAGTAGCTGGAACTACAGTCGCCTGCTACCATGCCCGGCTAATTTTTTTGTTTTTGTTTTTTTTAGTCAAGACAGGGTTTCACCATGTTAGCCAGGATGGACTTGATTTCCTGACCTCATGATCCACCCGCCTCGGCCTCCCAAAGTGCTGGGATCACAGGCATGAACCACCACACCTGGCCTGAGCGCTGCTTTTGAAAATGAATACAACACAATCCAAGTTGCCAATATAAGCATTTCCCTCGCTGCTGAACCCAACCCAACTCCTCTAATATGTGAAACTCTAATACATAAACTCCATCATAATACTGCTGTGGCTTTGTATATTGCCGGGAGTCTCATTAACAGTGCATTATAGCACAGAACTGGACACAAGTTAACCCTATCTTGTATGTAACTATAATTTGTTATTCCTTTCTGGTTGGCAGCGTGGTGACTAGAATCAAACATGCACACCTGTAATCCAGCACTTTGGGAGGCAGAGGCAGGTGAATCACTTGAAGTCAGGAGTTCAAGACCAGTTTGGCCGACAGAGCGAAATCCCATCTCTACTAAAAATATAACAATTAGCCAGGTGGCACATGCCTGTAGTCCCAGCTACTTGGGAGGCTGAGGCAGAAGAATTGCTTGAACCCAGGAGATGGAGGTCACAGTGAGCCAAGAGCACACCACTGTACTCTAGCCTGGGCTACAGAGCAAGACTCCTTCTCAAAATAAATAAATAAATAAATAAAAATAATAAAAATGCAGGTATTAGGCTGGACATGGTGATTCATGCTTGTAATCTCAGCACTTTGGGAGACTGAGACAAGAGAATCACTTGAAGCCAGGAGTTTGAGATCAGCCTGCACAACAGAGTTAAGACCCCATCGCTACAAAAAATTTTCTAAAATTAGCTGGGCATGGTGGCATATAATTGTGATCTCAGCTACTTGGGAGGCTGAGGAAGGAGGATCACTTGAGCCCAGGAGGTGGAGGCTATAGTGAGCTATGATTGCACCACTGCACTCCAGCCTGGGTGACAGAGTGAGCCACTGTCTCTAAATTTAAAAAAAAAAAAAAAAGAAAAAATGCATATATTGGCTGGGTGTGGTGGCTCACACATATAATCCCAACACTTTGGGAGGCCATAACAGGGGGATCACTTGGGCCCAGCAGTTCCAGACCAGCCTGTGCAATATAGTGAGACTCCATCTCTACAAAAAAAACAAAACAAAACAAAAACAAAAACAAAAAAACTTTTAAATTAGCCAGATGTGGTAGTGCATGCCTGTAATCCCCACTACTTGGGAGGCTGAGGCAGGAGGATCACTTGAGCCCAGGACTTCGAGGCTGTAGTGAGCTATGATCTCATCACTGTACTCCAACCTGGGTGACAGAATAAAACCCTGCCTCTATTTAAAAAAAAAAAAAATGCATGTACCTTTCACACAATGTCACTTCCAGAAATTTATCCTAATAAGCAGAAAAGCATGCAAAGCATGTATGAGAACATCCACCATAGCTCTATGCAGAATACCTAAAACTAAACAACCTAAATAGGGGATTAGTTAAGGAAAAGAAAGTACATTCTAAAATAGGATATTGTTAACCATTAATTAGGTATTATACAGAACTTGGGCCGGGCGCGGTGGCTCAAGCCTGTAATCCCAGCACTTTGGGAGGCCGAGACGGGCGGATCACAAGGTCAGGAGATCAAGACCATCCTGGCTAACACGGTGAAACCCCGTCTCTACTAAAAACACAAAAAATTAGCCGGGCGAGGTGGCGGCGCCGGTGGTCCCAGCTACTCGGGAGGCTGAGGCAGGAGAATGGCGGGAACCCGGGAGGCGGAGCTTGCAGTGAGCTGAGATCTGGCCACTGCACTCCAGCCTGGGCGACAGAGCGAGACTCTGTCTCAAAAAAAAAAAAAAAAAAAAAAAAAAGATATTATACAGAACTCTACATACTGGCTTAAGAGATCTTGTTAAGCAGGAAAAAAAAAAAAACCCAGTTACAAAGAAGCATTTATAATACTTTGTAAAAATTCTACTATAAAAAGGTCTGAAATGATAAATAATTTTATTGTCTGTAGAATGAGTAATTTTCTCTTCTTGTTTGGGGTTTTCAGAGTCTGAATTTTCTTCACAATTACTTTAACAGGAAAAAAACAGTATAATTTTCATTTTCAGGGAGAAAAAAACAGAACCGCTACTTTGTGTTTGCATCTACAAGCAATTTTACAGCCTAGAACCCCAAAACACTTTCTGATGTGTTTGTAAGGCATGTAGGTCTTTACATTTTTATATCATTTTTCAACTCAAATAAACAGTATGGCAAATCAAATTTACTAATTTATTTACGTATAATTTTTGTTTTCCTTCAAAGTTAACATGGACTTATTTTCCTAGCTAGTATCCAGCTTATATTCTCATCTACTATAGCCATTTTCCTTTGTCACAGAATCTGAATTGATTTTACTGCCTATAACAATACAGTTGTCATACACAAATCTGCTTTTATGTGTATATAAAATAGTACTGAATAATATGTATTAAAAGTCAATAGGCTGAATGGCTTATAGTTCTTATATATTTAAAAATTTTTTACAGTATGTATATATTACCTTTATAATGGTAATTATAGAAATATTTTGATTTTTATAACTAAAAAATCTGCCTTGAAATCCCATTTAAAAATCTGCCTCTAATACATCTAAAATTAAGTAATTACACTATCAAAGTATACAAGGACTTTATTAGGAATTTGTGGCTGGGTGTGGTGGCTTACGCCTATAAACCCAGCACTTTGGGAGGCCAAGGCGGGCGAATCACTTGAGGTCAGGAGTTCAAGACCAGCCTGGCCAACATGGCAAAACCCTGTCTCAACTGAAAATACAAAATTATCCAGGCATCATGGTGCACGCCTGTAATCTCAGCTACTTGGGAGGCTGAGGCACAAGAATCTCTTGAATCCAGGAGGAGGCTGCAGTGAGCCAAGGTTGTGCCACTATACTCTAGCGTGGGTGACACGGCGAGACTCTGCTCAGTTTAAAAAAAAAAACAAAAAAAAAAAAAAAACTTTTATGTAGCATGATGCTTGAAATTGCTCTTGGCCCTGTAAAGCAATTTATTTTAGTAAGATGAATAAAGAGCTCTGGGTATTTTGAGAAATTCAACAATTTGTTAATTATTCATCCTTTAATGATATGCTCTGCTTCACATTTGCTAGTAACATGAATAAGAAGTATGCACATTCTATAAATACATGAAGGGAGTAAAGAACGTATTAGAATAGATATTGAGATAAAAAGGTAGACTTGAGTAAATTATTTTCTGGTTTTCCTTAACCTTTTGGCCAGGGAGACTGTAACAACAACCTGGCAAGTACAAAATTAGGAGCCATTTCCAGCCTCAGGCTGCATGGGAAAATAACAGGGGCTAAGCAGACAGGACAGAGAGGATGTGAGAAGCATCATCTTGCTAGAGGTAAAGGGGCAAACTAAGCCACAGGAATAGAGTTAGAAACTACAGTCAAAGCAGTACTTTGCTTTGCAGTCAACAATACAATAAACCGGAGCCAGTGGATTTTAAAGTAGGCGAAAGAGTTTCCAAAAGAGCAGTAATAGATTGGAGGATCCAAGTTCTTCAGGAAAAGGAAGGGAGGGAATAATGGTAGAGACAGACATTAAGTCTGTATATATTCAAGGCAAGAAGAATGGAACCTTTGATGACAAATGTACTGAAAGAGAGATGTGAAAACTAACACGAAACCCTATTAAGATAATGAGATAAGTATTGTCAACAGGAAGGCCAAGGAAGAGAAGTTCGCCAATTATTTTTAAAGTTTTCTCTTCAGCGCACAAAATCACCACATGTCAATGTCATCTAACCAAGAGCTGCCATCCCTAACTTCCTGTTCCTAGTAACACTAGGCTCGCTGGGTTAATTCATGTGAATTCCAGGCCCAGACGAAATGAACCACTACTGACTAGATGACAGCTCTAAAGCCAGGACATTCAACCAACCGTGTATTCACCCAGAGTTCCTAAAGTTTCTCAGCCAACAGTGTTTTCACTGTTAAGTTTGTAAAATTATCAACAGTAAATGAACCAAGACATTTAAATTTTAATTTAAATGACATGTAGGCCGGGCACTGTGGCTCACACCTGTAATCCCAGCACTTTGGGAGGCTGAGGCGGGCAGATCACTTGAGTTCAGGAGTTCAAGACCAGCCTGGCCAACATGGTGAAACTCCGTCTCTACTAAAAATACAAAAATTAGTCAGGTGTGGTGGCACACGCCTGTAAATCCCTGCTACTCAGGAGGCTGAGACAGGAGAATTGCTTGAACCCGGGAAAGAGAGGTCGCAGTGAGCCGAGATTCTGCCACTGCACTCCAGCCTGGGTGACAGAGTAAGACTCCATCTATAAAAAAAAAAGACATGTGGCTGTAACACATAGGTTATTTATAGATTATATATTAAACACAGAATTGAAAGAGCAGCTAGGGCTGAAAGACAGAAACGACAACTTTTGTATAGGTTTTTAGCAGAAGGATAAAAGGTAAAAAAAGTCAATTAATTTGAATAAGCTAAAAAAAAAAATGGGAAAGAAAAAAAACCAAGCCTTGATTCTGAAAGTCTAGGGTAAGTAATGGGGATAAAAGCTCGAATGAAGAAAAAGCAAGAATTTAACATGTAAAGAGAGACTGCAAGAGGAGATGCCTTCATGTGACCTTGGATGTGAGGGGAGAAACAACAGGTGAAGGCAGAGCCTAATACAGACAGCACTTCTAGAACAGTCTTTTTGAGACCTTTACAAGCCTTTCTGTTTTATTTTAAACAGCTTTATTCAAACATAATTAACATAGCAGGCTTCTAGAACAGTCTTTTTGAGACCGTTACAAGCGTATTTTATTTTAAACAGCTTTATTCAGATATAATTTACATAGCAGACTGGACGCAGTGGCTGATGCCTGTAATCCCAGCACTTTGGGAGGCAGAGGCAGACAGATCACTTGAGGTCAGCAGCTCGAGACCAGCCTGGCCAACATGGCAAAACCCCATCGCTACTAAAAATACAATAATTAGTCGGGTGTGGTGGCAGGCGCCTGTAGTCCCAGCCACTAGGGAGGCTGAGGCAGGAGAATCGCTTGAACCTGGGAGGCTTGCAGCGAGCTGAGATCATGCCACTGCACTCCAGCCTGGGCAACAGAGGGAGACTGCATCTCAAAAAAGATAAAAATAATTTACATACCATCTAATTTATGCACTTAAAGTATATAATTGAATGATTTTTAACATAGTCATAGATATGTGCAACCATTACCACAGTCAATTTTAGAATATATTCATAACCTCCAAAAGAAACCCTGGCTCCTTTAGTGGCCATATCCCTAGGCAACCACTAATCTACTTTCTGTCCCTATATATTTGCCAATTCTGGATATTTCATGTAAATAAAATCATATAATATGTGGCCTTTTGTGATTGGCTTCTTTCACTTAGCATAATGTCTTCAATGTTATAACAACCAGTTTGTAGCATATATGAGTATTTCAGTGCTTTGTGGCCAAATAATATTCCACTGTATGGGCACACCACATTTTGTTTATCCATTCATTAGCTGATAGATATTTGGGTTGTTTATACCTGTACACTATTGTGAATAGTGCCACTATAAGTATTTGTGTATAAGTTTTTGCCTAAATATTCTCAATCCTTTGAGGTATAGTCATAGGAGTGGGATTGCCAGGTCATTATGAATTTTTCTTTCCATCATAAAGACAGATTACCTAAGCGAAGCCCATCCACCAGCACAGAAGTAATCTCTTCTGAGAGTCTAAGAACTCAGTAAACCTTGATCCATGCAATGATAGATATTAGCAATAGAAATCAGCTGCAGACCAAAATGCTAAATAAAGCACTACTAATAGAAACAGAAAAAGGTATAAGAAAGAACATGCTGCAGCACAACTTAAGCCCCAAACCAGAAGACCAGTGGGTCTTCTCTTTTCTTTTTTTTTTTTGAGACAGAGTCTCGCTCTGTCACCCAGGCTGGAGTGCAGTGGCCAGATCTCTGGTCACTGCAAGCTCCGCCTCCCGGGTTCACGCCATTCTCCTGCCATTCTCCTGCCTCAGCCTCCGGAGTAGCTGGGACTACAGGGCCGCCACCTCGCCTGGCTAGTTTTTTATATTTTTAGTAGAGACGGGGTTTCCCCGGGTTAGCCAGGATGGTCTCGATCTCCTGACCTCGTGATCCACCCGTCTCGGCCTCCCAAAGTGCTGGGATTACAGGCTTGAGCCACCGTGCCCGGCCAGTGGGTCTTTTCTTGACTATATAAACCTTAATGGGCAAGTAGCTGACACATAAATAACCAAAAAATAGACACATTAGCATCTGAGCTTAAAAAAAACAAAAGTGATACATTCATATTGTTTTTACAGCAAACAGATGGCATTGCCATTTATTATTTGTGCCTAGTCCTTTAAAATGAACAACCAGGAGAGAAACAGACAAAAAGAAACTCAGGAAATGGACAATGCAGGGTGCAGAGGCAAATTAGTTTAAAAAAAAAAATATATATATATATATATATATACACATATATATATATATATATAAATGAAAAATATGCTCAGAGCAATAAAATAAAACTAGAGCAGAATTCTAAAAAGGGATTAATTTTAAAAATAAGAGTTCTTGGAAATTTGTAAGATAACAGAAATAAGAATTCAATAGAAGGGCTGGGAATTTGAAGTCAAGGAAATCTCACAGAATAGAATAAAAAGTTGAAGCAACGAAAAACAGGAGAAAAAAAGATTAAAAACAGGTAATGATGTCATGAAGCCCAACATCCTCCTAATATGACTATCAGAAAGAGACTAAACACACAGTGAAAAGGAAAATATCAAGAAAATAATGGGAAGTTCAAAGACCACAGCCCAATAAATAAGAAAAGGCCCACAACAAGTCACATCACTGAAATTTCAGAACACAGCTTAAAAAAAAAAAAAAAAAGATGTTATAAAGTCCAGTTAAACAAAAGTAGACACTTAAGACTGGTCACATAAAAAGAGGAATTGTAATAAACGTTGTCTTCTCAAAAAGAACAGCAGGAGTGACATCAGCAAAAATAGGAGAGAAAGAACCTGCAAAAGTGTCTCCTCTATCAAAGCATCAAAAAAAAATGAGGGGGGGTGGTGGCACAAAAATCATGAAGAATCAACTTTGACAGAATTCTGGAAATTAACTAAAGGCATGCAGCAATCTGGGGAACATTTATTAAAGTAAAACAACTGAATCCCTAAAAGAACAGTAAGCATTTTAACTTGTTCCTATCCTGCTCCCCCTCCCTCCAATAAATATGCAATCAGAGTGAAACCAGCAGCCTGGTAGCCGCTGGGAATACTATTTATTTGACCTGACTCTGAGCTCCCCAGTACAAAAGTCTTTCACCCCACCCCCATCCCTGGAAACATCTGTCAAAAACAATTAGCAGTAACTGATTAATTTGAAGGCTGTAGGAGGCACTGGACAACAGCTAGGGCAAAGAATAAGGCTAAACAAAAAGCTTGACAGGAAAGTCTAGGGAATGAGCTAGCCATAGGAGCTTTGAAAAACTCAGCTATCTCCTGGGAATCTGAAAGGCCATACTCATGCCCAGGGTCATGCTCAGGAAAGACATGAGAAGACCCTAAGCTCTCACCTCTAACTGCTCTATGCAAGCAGGACCTAAAGGTTAAGGCACAGTTGTCAACTGCCTGGCTGACAGTTGAAGATATTCTCCTAAACACTTCTCCTATACACACACTGAGTCCCCCGGCAAAGACTGGGAAACTTACTGATTCCACGTATTTGAGGAAATCTCAGTCCAGTCATTAGCTGACCACTAAGCTAAATGAGCAGAGACTTCAGAGACCACACACAACAAATAACTCAAACTTAACAGAATTAACTCCAAAAAAAAAAAAAAATTACAAAACAATCACAAAAACAACCTTGGGGAGAGGGCAGTACCTGATCTCCAGAGCTGTCAAAATATATTATTTTAAATGTCTAGTTTTCTACAAAAATAACAAGATATGAAAAGAAACAAAAAAGTATTGCCCATACATAGGCAAGGAAAAATCAAGCCAATAAACTATACCTGAGTCAGTAAAGTCAGACTCTGTAAACAAACACTAAAGAACTAAAGTATGAGGATGTCTCAAAATAGAAAATTTTAAATGATACAACAATAAAAGATGTGGCAATAAAAATGATATGCATCAAGATTTGGCAAAGGTGAAAAAACATGATAGACATTATATAAGATAACTAAGTTGAAATTCTGGAGTTCAGAAGTACAATAAATGAAATGAAAATTTCACTAGAGGGGTTCAACAGCGTATTTGAGCATGTGAAAGAAAAGAATCAGTGATAGTGAAGACAGGTCAATTGAAATTATCCAGTCTGAGAAACAGAAAGAGAAATGACTCATCACATATTTGCAATATTCAATAAGATTATAACAGCTGATTTCTCATCTAAAATCATGGAGGCTGGAAGGCAGTGAGGTAACATATTCCAAAGTGCTGAAAGAAAAAGACTATCAACAAGAATTCTACAACCAGCAAAACTATCCTTCAAAAATGAAGGAGAAATTAAGACATTTCCTGATAAGCAAAAACTGAGAGAGATCATCACTGGTAGACATACGCTATCAAGAAATACCAAAGGGAATCCTTCAGGCTGAAACAAAAGGATACTAGACAATACATTGAATCCATGTGAAGAAATAAACAGTACCAGGAAAAGTAATTACAAAAGTAAGTATTAAGGATAATATGAGTATATTTTTTGTTTGTAACTCTTTTTGTGTCCTATCTGATTTAAAAGACAATTGCATAGAATAATTATACATCTCTGTAGACAGGCCCACAATGTACAAAAATGTACGTTATATGACAATAACAGCACAAAGGATGGGTGGGGAGGGGCAAAGGCCTATTTAGGAGAAAAGTCATTGTGTATTATTTAAAGTAAATTGGTATTAATCTGAACTAGATATTAAATTAAGGTGTTTATTGTAATCCCCAGGATAATCACTTAAAAAACTCAAAGAAATACAGTAACAAAAACAAGAACGAAATTAAAACAATGTAATACAAAGTATCATTTTAACAAAAGACAGTAATAATGAAGAATAAAAAATGATATGACATATATTGAAGACAAAACGGCAAACATAAACCAAAATTACTGTTAATTACCTTAATAGTAATTACATTAAATATAATTGATCTGACATTCCAATTAAAAGGTGGACATTGGCAGAATGGTTTTAAATTCTAACTATATGCTAAAAAGAGACACATTTTAGACTGAAAGGCACAAAAAGGTTTAAATTAAAAGTCTGGAAAGATACACTATGAAAACAAAAACAAAAAGAGAGTTGGGATGGTTACACTAACTTCAAACAAAATATACTTTAAAGCAAAAATTGTTACAAGAGACAAAATAGAAGATTTTTTAATGATATAAGGTTAATAAACAAAAAAGATATAATTAAAAACATGTATGTACTCAACAGAGCTCCAAAATACATGAAGCAAAATTGATAGAACTGAAGGGAGAAATAGACAATTCAACAATAATTGGAGACTTCAATACTCCACTTTCAACAATGGATCTAACAATTACAAGATTAACAAGGAAAGACAAGCTTGTACAACACTACAAACCAACCAAACCTAATAGCTATCTGTAGAACATTCAACAGCAGCAGAATGAACACTTCTCAAGTACACATGGAACATTCTCCAGGATAGACCCTATGTTAGGCCATAAAATGAATCTCAATAGATGTATACTTGAAATCATACAAAGTATGTTTCCAATCACAACAGAATGAAATTTAAATGATTAAGAGAAAACATGGGAAATTCACAAGGATGTGGCAATTAAAACCACCCACTCCTATTAACCAATGGAAAAAATCCAAATGGAAACTAGAGAATACTTTGAGATGAATGAAAATGAAAACAAAACATTAAAAACTTGTAAGATACAGACAAAGCAGTGCTTAGAGTAAAATTTACAGTTGTAAAATGTCTCAAATGAATAACCAAAACTTCCACCTTTAGAAACTAGAAAAACAGGAGCAAAATAACACCAAAGCAAGCAGAAGGAAGGAAATTATAATAAAGCCTAGAGTGCAACTAATGAAATACAGAATAGAAAAATGGAGAAAACCAATGACATTAAAAATTGGTTCTTTAGAAAGATTAACAAAATTGATAAATATTTAGCTATATTGACTAAGAAAAAAAAAAGAAGACTCAATTTTATAAAACCAGGAATGAAAGTGGGGACATCACTATCAATCTTACAAAAATAAAAAGGATTATTAGGGAATACTATGAACAATTGTGTGTAATAATTAGATAACCTAAATGAAACGGACAAATTACAATAAAAATACAAACTATTGACACAGCTCAGGAAGAAATGGACAATTTGAATAGATAGCAAATATATTATTTATATTTATTTTATTATTATTATTTGACACAGAGTCTTGATCTGTCGTCCAGGCTACAGTGCAATGGCACAATCTCAGCTCACCGCAAACTCTGCCTCCCGGGTTCAAGTGATTCTCCTGCCTCAGCCTCCCAAGTAGCTGGGATTACAGGCACACACCACTGTGCCTGGCTGATTTTTGTATTTTTAGTAGAGATGGAGTTTTGCCATGTTGGCCACTCTAGTCTCAAACTCCTGAGCTCAGGTGATCCACCTGCCTTGGCTTCCCAAAGTGCTAGGATTACAAGCATAAGCCACTGTGCCTGGCCTATTATTTATGTTTATAAATATCTATCCATAAATCTGAATAAATAACAAATAGAGATTTAACTAGTAATCAAAAATCTTCCCACAAAGACAAGCTCAGGCCCGGAAGTCTTCACTGTTGTGTTCTACCAAACACTGACAGAATACCAATCCTTCAAAAACTCTTCCAAAATACAGAAAGAGAGGGAAATTCCCTACTCATTCTATAAGGCCAGTGTCATCCCGATACTAAAACTAAAACATCTCAAGAAACTACAGACCAATAAACATACCTTATGAACATCAATGTAAAAATCCTCAACAAAACAACATAAACCATAAAAAAATTGAGACCTATCCCAAGAATGCAAGGTTGGTTTGATGTAGAAAAAGCAATGTAATACACTACTTAATAGAACAAAGAACAAACCACACAATCATTTCAATCTCCACAGAAAGAGCACTTGACAAAATTGAATATCCTTTCATGATAAAAACACTCAAACTAAGAATAGAGGCAAACTTTCTCAATCTGATAAAGGGTATCTATGAAAAAAATCAGAGCTAACATCATACTTAATGGTGAAGACAAGAAGTTATCCCCCTTAGGATCAGAAAAAAGACAAGGATGTTTCCTGTCAGCACTTTTTTTTTTTTTTTTTTTTTTTGAGACAGAGTCTCGCGCTGTGTCACCCAGGCTGGAGTGCAGTGGCGCGATCTCGGCTCACTGCAAGCTCCGCCTCCCAGGTTCACGCCATTCTCCTGCCTCAGCCTCCGAGTAGCTGGGACTACAGGCGCCCGCCACCACACCCGGCTAGTTTTTTGTATTTTTAGTAGAGACGGGGTTTCACCATGTTAGCCAGGATGGTCTCGATCTCCTGACCTCGTGATCCACCCGCCTCGGCCTCCCAAAGTGCTGGGATTACAGGCTTGAGCCACCGCGCCCGGCCTCCTGTCAGCACTTCTATTCAACACTGCACTAGCCACACTTACATCTTTTTGCAGAGACATGATCATTTATATAGAAAATTCTAAGTAATCCACAAAAATTTATTCATGCTAATGAAGACATTTAGCAAGGATGCAGGATACAAGATCAGTACAAAAAAAATCAGTTATATTCCTATCCACTAGCAAAAAGCACTCCAAAAAATGGAATTAAGAGAACAATTCCATTATAATAGCATTAAAAATAATAAAATACTTAGGAATAAATTTAAAAGTCCAAGACTTGTACACTAAAAACCACAAAACATTATTGAAAGAAAGCAAAGAAGACCTATAAAGATGCCCTGTGTCATAAGTGTAAAGATGTCTTGTGTTCATGAATTAGAAGAGTTAATATTGTTAACTCTAAGATGGCAACACTTCCCAAATGATGCCCATCAAAATTCTAGTTGGCATTGTTTTTTGCAGAAATTGACAAGCTGATCCTAAAACCCATGGAAATGCGAGAACCCATAATAGCCAAAATAATCCTGAAAAAGAAGTTGTAGGACTCACACTTGCAAATTTCAAAACTTAAAGCTACAATAATTGAGACAGGCGTTAAGTACTTGCATAATGAGAGATCTATACATCAATGGAATAGAACTGAGAATCCAGAAATAAACCCCATACATTCACGAGCAATTGATTTTTGGCAAGGGTGACAGGGCAATTGAATGCGGAAAGAATAGGTTTTTCACAATTGGTACTGGGACAACTGGATATCCACATGCAAAAGAATGAAGATGAACCTTTACCTCAAACCATGTACAAAAATTAACTCAAAATGGATCAAAGACCTTAAATGTAAAAGCTAAAACTATAAAACTCTCAGAAACATAGGCATAAATTTTCAAGACTTTGGAGTAGGCAATGGCTTCTTAGACATAAGGCTGAAATCACATGCAATATGAAAAGAAAACTGAAAAATTTCAGAACTAAAAACTTTGGCTGGGTGTGGTGCCTCAAACCTGTAATCCCAGCACTTTGGGAGGCCAAGGTGGGAGGACTGCTTAAACTCAGGAGTTCGAGACCAGCCTGCGCAACATAGCAAGACCCCATTTCTATTTTAAAAAGCAAAAAACAAAACAACACAACTTTGTACTTCAAAGGACACTATCAAGAAAGTGAAAAGAACACATAGAATGGGAAAATATACTTGCAAATCATACATCTCATCAGGGACTAGTAACCCCTATACATATATATATATACACACACACACACACACACACAGAATCCTTATATATATACATAAGAGAGAGAACCCTTACAACTCAACAATAAAAGACAAACAGCCAATTTTAAAACTGAAAAAAGGATCTTAATCTGCATTTCTTCAAAGATACACAAAAGGCCAATCAGCAAATGAAAAGATGCTCAACATCAGTCATTAGACAAATGCAAATAAAAACCACAATGAGCTACCACTTCACACTCACAATAATGTCTATAATAAAAAAAGACAGACTACAATTGTTGACAAGGACAAGGAAAAACAGGAACTTTTACATATTGTTGATGAGAATGCACAATGGTGCAGGTCCTTTGGAAAACAGTTTGGCAGTTTCTCAAAGTTAAACAGAGTTTCCTATAATTCAGCAATTCAATCCCGAGGTATATACATAAGATAACTGAAACACATGTTCACACAATAATTTGTACACAAATGTTCATAGCTGTATTATTTATAATAACCAAAAAATAAAAAGGAACCAAATGTCTATCAACTGATGAATGCATAACCCAAAGGTGTTATATCCATATAACAGAATATCATTCAGTCATAAAAAGGAATGAAGTACAAATGCATACTATAACATTATAGTAAGTGAAAGAAGTCAGTAACAAAAGATCACATACTGCATGATTAAGTTTATATAAAACGCCCAGAAAGAGAAATACACAAACAGAAAATAGATTAGTGGTTGCTAAGGGCTAGAAGAGAGAAAAACGGGAAGTGACTTCATGGGTACTGGTATTTTCCTTTTTTTGAGATGGAGTCTTGCTCTGTCGCCCAGGCTGGAGTGCAGTGGTGCGATCTCGGCTCACTGCAACCTCTGCCTCCTGGGTTCAAGTGATTCTCATGTCTCAGCCTCCTGAATAGCTGGGATTACAGGCGCCTGTCACCACGCCCAGCTAATTTTGTATTTTTTTTGTAGAGATGGGGTTTCACCATGTTGGCCAGGCTGCTCTTAAACGCCTGACCTCAGGGAATCTGCCCGCCTTGGCCTCCCAAAGTGCCGACATTACAGGCATGAGCCGCTGTGCCTGACGGAGTACTGGGTTTTTTCTTAGGACTGATGAAAATGTTCTAGAATGAGACAGTGGCAATATTTGAATAACCTTATGAATTTCACTGAATTGTACCTTTTAAAAAAAGGAACAACGGATGCCTTCAAACTTTTGCAAGATGATTATTCTCAACTTTGAATTTCATATACAAACTTAAATATTAGGATGATAGTACAGGGAAAGTGGCCCTTGGGCTAGGGGAGGGGAGCAGGTGCTCTATTAAAGAGAGCTAACTCCTCAACTACTATAACAGAAAGGTAATATTTACTGTTTAAAATGTAAACATTAGGCCAGGCGCAGTAGCTCATGCCTGTAATCCCAGCACTTTGGGAGGGTGAGGCAGGTGGACAACTCAAGGTCAGGAGTTCGAGACCAGCCTGGCCAATATGGTGAAACCCCGTCTCTACTAAAATACAAAAAATTAGCTAGGCGTGGTGGCGGGTGCCTGTTGTCCCAGCTACTTGGGAGGCTGAGGCAGGAGAATTGCTTGCACCCGGGAGGCAGAGGTTGCAGTGGGCCAAGATCACACTACTGCATTCCACCCTGGGTGACAGAGCGAGACTTCATCTCGAAAAAAGAAAGACTAGGAATCTCTGAGTAACTCGGAGTAATGAGGCCCACAAAGGGCCAGGAACTGACACATTTGATTTTTTATAGTCTCTGCATTTATTACTTTAATATAAATTTTTAGTGATTATTAAAAGAGAAAAACACTATCATACTCTTAAGAAAGTAGGGCCAGGCACAGTGGCTCACACCTGTAATACTAGTGCTTTGGGAGGCCAAGGTGGGAGGATCACTTGAGACCAGGGGTTTTGAGATCAGCCTGGGCAACAGTAAGACCTAGTCTCTACCCCCTAAAATTATTTTAATTAGCCAGGCTTGCATGCCTGCATCCTGCAGTCCCAGTTACTCTGGAAGCTATGGGAGGAGGATCGCTTGAGCCCAGGAGTTCGAGGTCACAGTGTGCAATGATCATACCACTGCACTCCAGCCTGGGTGACAGAAAACAATTTTTAATAAAATTTAAAAGAAGAAACTGAGCCACCTGAACAATGTAATAGAAAAGGTCTAGTCCTGGGGACAGAAGACTGGATATCATGTCCCATGGTATTTATGCCCTGTGTGATCCTGAGCTAATCACCATGTCTTAGTCTACTCACCTGTAAAAGTGAGGATAAAATTACCTGCATTATGAGAATCAAATAAAACAAACTAGATTAAAAAGCATTGTTTTAAAAATTTTAAATTATATATTAAATACTATCTCCATAATACTGCAACTATCCAAATATTTTAGATCTTATCAAAGAGATATTCATGATAAATTGTCTGTCTCCAAGATTTATTTTAACTTGAATCACCTGGATGGGGAACCAGACTAGAAAAGATTCAAGGAGTAACTATAATCCACCAGCTCAATGAAGCAATGTGCTTATTATCTATTACAGACAAGATTCTTTTCCCCTGAGAGATTATGTCTTTTAAAAATTATGCGTATGGTTACCTTTGCATGTCTGTACATCAATTACAAAAAAAAAAAAAAAAAAAAAAAACCACCAAACACATTTACCTTCACAGTCAAATCCTCATTACCCAACGTGACATGAACTTGAATAGGAGGGTAAACACCTCTGTTGGCATGGTGTTCCATAGTGGCTCTCATTGCATTCTGAAACACATTAGGGTTGTATTAAAAACACAGCTTTTTAGAAAGGACAAAGTATAATTTTCAAATACATATGCACTATTTGAAGTTTTTAAATTTGATGAAAATATGCCAAAGAATCACAATTCTTACAACCACATTTAAAGTTTTTTTTTTTTTAATGGAGTCAATTTGGGGGGGATCTAAAGGATATTCTGACCTAAAGATTCCAACTAAATTCTGCATATTTTCCAAAGTCAGACTTCAAAACACTTTAAACTAGTTACATTAAAGCAGAAAACTCTGTTCAAACACTTTTATAATTTTAGTAAATGATGGGCAAAACATTTCTGAAAATGTAGTTTCAGCTCTATTTTCAGAACTATTAAAAAAACTGTCATACATTTCTTTAAAGAAAAGTAATTTTTTCATATAGTAGTAACAGCGATGGTCGTATTTGATGGAGCAATGAATCCCTTTATCTCTAGCTTGAAATTAAGGGTACTGACACTGTAAAGCTGCTTTGACTACTTTCTAAAGGAAATAGGGTACACAGTGCCAACATATCAGAAGCCTTGAACAATATCGTGACATTCAGCATTGCAGTAGAAAATAATACAAACTAGATGTAACTAAAAAGGCATCTGAATTTGGCAGTAAGTGTGTGTGGCCCTGGCACAGCAATTGCTATTGAGTCCCCTTATGGAGGAGATTCCATCATTTCCATCACAGGCAGTTTAAGATTAGGTTCCAGGTGAAAGCCATTATTACTGACATTATGAACAATATGTAATATAATATGGAATGCCTCAATCATAGGGCACAAGATCTTTATGCCACTGGAATTTCAAGGAAAAAATTCGTGTTAATGCTTTAAGTGCCCATCACTACTTGTTTAACAACTTGGATAAAAAGATTTTGGGGCTAGGTGCAGTGGTTTATGCCTGTAATCTCAACACTGGGAATCCAAGGCAGGACTGCTTGAGGCCAGGAGTTCAAGGGCAGCCTGGGTAACAGAGTGAGACCTCAATGCTACAAAAAATAAAATAAATATTTTTGAAAAGATTTTGTAAGGTATTAAATACGTTTTTGCTGTCTTAGAAGAAAGAACATTTTGGTGGTGTTCTAAGATATTTGGTCAGTTTTTCTATGTTTCAGTGCACTCTTCCTTTACATTATCAGATTGAAAGCCACCCCCTCTCTCTCTTCTAGTTTGCTGCTGGCTGATGAAACAGAACTAAAGAGAGACTACAAGCTTCTGATGGAGGGCAGTCGTTTTCACCCACCAGGACCTGTGCCCCTCACTCCTCACCCATTTTCCTGTCAACCAGCAAGTATCATGGGCAGGGAAAAAAGATACTCTCAATATTACTAGCATAATTTGTTTTCAAAATTTGTTGTAAAGAGCAAAGATAACAGCAAAAACCCTGTAAGTCAATATAAATGACCTCCCCCTCCCAAGAAAAGCCAGACCAAAAAAAGAATTCTGGTCCTTTGAGGGTAGCAAGTTGAGAATCACTCGTCTAAATATTGTTTAAAAATGTAAAGATAACTTTATTATCTATATGTAATATGTTGCCACTGTACTGGACACTTAGTATGTTATTCCCAATCGTCATAAACAATCCTGGACAGTATTCTTGTTTTACAGAAAAGGAAACTGAGGCTCAGAAAGGTTGAGTGACTTGCCCAAGGTCACACACATATTAAGTGCCATAATTCGGATTCAAACCCAGGTCTTTCTGACTCCATAGTCTGAGCTCACTACTACAGGGAGGTGTCTCCCTGTGTTGATAAAAGGCTGATCTCCAGCAATGTGATACGATACTGACATGAAATGGCACTTCTTAATACGAGAACCTAGTGGAATATTTGGCTTTCAGAGCAGATTCCTAACCTCAGGAAAGTACTGGTAAAGGTTATGTAATACTATTTTACAAACCTTGAAAAGTTCAAACACCATGTGATAGAGATGGGATGGTACATAAACCACTTGTATTGGCTGTCCTGGTGATTTTGCTACAGAGCAGAAGAGAAAAATATGAAAGTACAGAGAGATGTGCTTTAAAGCATTTTTAAGAAAAAACTGTGTAGTGATGAAAAGAAAACATTAACTACGGAGGACAGTATAATCTGGGGGAGAACGCTACACCATTTCTTCAATGTATTAGTGTTTGAACCCATACCCACAAGTATTTACAACTGACGATGACAAGAGTCCTGTGGTCATTTCTCACAATCTTGTGTAACAATCGAACCAACCCATGCAACCATTTTTCTCTAGGATGGTAAAGTCTTTTTAAAGATCGCTCAACTGTTGGGTAGGAATTTTACTTTCCAAATAGAGAAGTGTTAAAGTCCATAAATTCCACAGTCCAATTCACATGCATACATTGTTATTCTTTTTTTTTTTTTTTTTTTGAGACGGAGTCTTGCTCTGTCGCCCAGCCTGGAGTGCAGTGGTGCAATCTCAGCTCACTGCAACCTCTGCCTCCCGGGTTCAAGCAATTCTCCTACCTCAGCCTCCCAAATAGCTAGGATTATAGGCACCCACCACCACGCCTGGCTGATTTTTCTATTTTTAGTAGAGATGGGGTTTCACCATATTGGCCCAGGCTTGTCTCAAATTCCTGACCTTGTGAGCTGCCCGCCTCGGCTTCCCAAAGTGCTGGGATTACAGACGTGAGCCACCGCGCCCAGCCCATACATTCTTTAAGCCATTTTCAAAATGTTTCACCTGGGCGGAATATTGTTTATTTCAGGCATTTCGATGGATATAAAGCTGAATAAAAAAATATGAGCTAGCATCAATTTCTCGAGACAGTAATTAATTCTACATTTAAACACTTAACAGGAGCCCCACTGGGGGTGGTGATAGGGGTGTGTATAAAACAGACATTTAGTAGAACAAATGATTAAGATTCATGATATCTTAGAATTCTAATTCAACCAATAAATCAGACCTTCCTCTGAATAAACTCCCCCTTGGGAACAAGAATGGGATATCTGGAAATTGCTCACAGCAGTTCAGGTTTGCAAACTATCACTTGTACATTGTGATTGTTATTTACCAAATGCTATGCTACCATCATGGCTCAAAAGAGTTAATATGGCTTTAGAAAACCACCAGGCAATGCTATTTTCAATTGCGTAACTTCACTGCTCTCTCACTCTAAGGTCCAGAATACAGCTCAGTAAAAGCCTATTTCATTTTATTCTTTCCACCACACCTTCTTAAAGTGTCATCCTAGGAAATGTTTTTCTCTGTCAAACTACCATGCCTTCAGGAAAGAGACTCATCAATCCTCCTTCAAGGCATCGAAACCCTTTTTATCCAAAAGGCACTCATCAGGGTAAAAAGAAAACCATCAGAGACAAACACATTCTCAAATAGATGAACATCTTTCTTTCCTCTTTTACAAACCCAGTCTTTCTATGTCCTCAACAACAGAAAATTATTTATAACTCAGGAAGTAGAAAAAGCGTAAGTCTTACATTATTGAAGTGCATGTAAAAGTCAAATGTAACTTTCTTGGCATCATTTTTTTCTATGACTAAACAGAAAATTAAAAATAAGCAAAGAATCAAAGTTATCAATTAAAAATAAAGAAAATGAGGCACAAAAAGCCAAATTTTTTCATAAAGAATCTGACTAAATTACATATATATTTATAGATACACTTTTTACATGATTACTATCCTTTAGCCTTCATATCCAATGAATTTGATGAAAAAAGTCATCTTCCATTAAAACATTTAAATTCTTATCCCTTATGAAGTAATCAACGCACTAATCACTGAGAAAAAGACAACATCAGGCTTACCATTTAGTTCTCCAAGTTCTAGTTCGGGAGAGTTAATATAATACAAATCACACAGACGCCTAGCATTTTCATAGCCATCTAGTGCGAATCAAAACAAAACAAAAAAGGATTTAATAAATATACTTCCCTTTCATGCATTAAGATGGCAATAGTATTGACAAATGAAAGTCTTAAACTCTCTACAGAAGAAAATATACTTTGATAGTTTAGGGAAAGTCTCTGCTTTTTTTTTTTTTTTTTTTGGTGGAGACATGGTCTCGCTATATTGCTGAGGTTTGTCTCCAGCTCCTGGGCTCAAGGCCCCCAACCAGGTAAAGCCTTTCTCTTTTTTTTTTTTTTTTTTTTGAGACAGAGTCTTGGTCAACCAGGCTGGAGTGTGGTGGCGCTATCTCAGCTCACTCCAGCCTCCACCTCCCCGGTTCAAGTGATTCTCCTGCCTCAGCCTCCCAAGTAGCTGGGACTACATAGGCATGTGTCACCACACCCAGGTAATTTTTGAATTTTCAGTACAGGTGGGGTTTCACCATGTCGGCCAGGCTGGTCTCGAACTCCTGACCTCAGGTGATCCACCCGCCTCAGCCTCCCAAAGTGCTGGGATTATAGGCATAAGCCACTGCACCTGGCCCAGGGAAAGTCTAAGTGTGACATGACAAAGCTGAATAGCCATAAACAATAAATGACAAATATAACTACAAAAAAATGTAAAAGTGTATATGCTAAAAAGACACCAACGACAATGCAAAAAAAAGAAAAATAACAGGTTGAAGAAAATATTTCCTATCTATATAACAAAACTTAAGAGTTGGTTAGGAAATACTCTTATCCACTGTTTGATACCTTTTTAGAGATACCAAAATTTTATATGCATTTAAATGTTTTTAATTCTAGGAATCTTACCCTCTAAAATACTAGCAAAAGTAAGCATGTATTTAAGGATGTTCACAGCAGAACTGCTGGTATTGGTGGTAACAAAAAAATTAAAACAACCTAAATGTACGCCAACAGGAGAATTAATTAATACATACTGATACATTCCATACAGCCATTCAAAATCTTGGGGTATATCCAGATGTACTGAACAGCAAGATGTCTGCAAACTTGTAGAAAAATCACAGAGCACCCCATTTTCTAAAAACAACAATGTAAGGCCAATATCAATTGTGTATGTGTACAAGTGGTATAAATAGAAGAAAGCGTGAAAGGATTCAAACCAACCTGTTACGAATTACTGCTCATAGTGCAAGGAATTAGAAACAGGGGAGCAGGGACTTGAAATCTTTTTTAAGTGAAAGATACCCTCAGCTGGGTTCAGTGGCTCACGCCTGTAATCCCAGCTCTTCAGGAGGCCGAGGCAGGCAGGAGTTCCAGACCAGCCTGGCCAACATGGTAATACCCTATCTGCACTAAAGATACAAAAATTAGCCAGGCGTAGTGTTGAGCATCTGTAACTCCAGCTACTGGGGAGGCTGAGGCAAGACAATCGCTTGAACTCAGGAGGCAGAGGCTACAGTGAGCTGAGATCGCAGCACTGCACTCCAGCCTGGGCAACAGAATGAGACTCTGTCTCAAACAAAACAAAACAAAAAAGATATCCTCTATAGTATCACCAAACTTTGCCTATCTATAATTCTATCAATAAAATAGTCATCCTATAAATAATGCACAAATAATACTATAAGGTTATTTTCAAACCCATGCATTGGTGCCTACCATTTTATCTCATGATACAAATAGTTGTTTAATAGTAAGAAATAACAGTAACTTTGATTTTTGTATCTTTTTTGTAAAGAGAAATGTCAGTATTTACCTTTAATAACTTCAACTACATTGCAGTTTGGATTTATGCTTCCAATGTGTTTTCGATGAGACGGACTTCCTTTGCCTTTTCCCCCAAACAATAAAGCTATCCAAAAAGACAAAACCAACAAAATAAGCTAAACTACCTAATGCTCTTTTCCAAATCTGAATAGTGTTTAAATTGTACCAAACAGTAGAACAAATATTTGCCTTTAGGATAAACACAGTATTTTACATTCAATAAAAATACCTTTCTTGATGGCAGTCTATTTACTTCTCTTAATTAGCCAAAAGGTAAAACTAAATTTTCTACCTAAATGGAAGTTTCCTAAATACATTTAAAATATGCCACCACATCTCATTTAGCTGCTTCTCTTGACTCAGGACACTTACAGTGCTGATTGAGTAACATTCTAATTGAAATGCGACTCATGTAGAATCGATCCAAAAAGTACTGAACATTCTGGCTGGTGACAGGATCCACCCCAAAGCTCTCCTTGTATTCAATCACACCCTGGGCCATTGTGGGAATGACATCATTGTGTCGGTTTCTGATCCGTATCACAGTATCTGTAAAGCTAAACAAACCCATCTGTCAAAACAGCCAAATATTTTGACAAGTAAACTTAATACAAAAATATAAGTTTAACCAACTATGCTAGACAAAAATCCCTAATTTACTAAAAGGAAAATCAGTTCATGTTTTCCTATACTTATTTAAATGTATTTCAAATCATAAAATATACCAAATCTATGGAAGTATAACGACCTCCAAAATAAAACTTTCAAAATGTAATTATTTTCTTGGTTTCCTAAGAGTAAGGCTGTGACAAAACATAATCTTAAAAATGTTAATGGTTTTAACTGCTATCAACTAAGGTTATCTGAGCACTTGCTAAGAGGATGGTATTCCAGAGATATTCTGCATAGAAGAAGACAAAGCACTTGCCTCTAGGGAACACCTGCTCTGCTCTGCAAGGAATCAAGATGAATGAGCCAATAAAGCCTGCCTGTTTTAGAACTATTCCCTAGGGTTCAAAGAGAGAAGGAAACACTTAGGACAGAAAAACGAAAAAAGAATTATCATTTCATTTATTCTATGAGTTTATAAAATGGGAGAGGAAAAGTAAACAATTGTATTAAAAGATAAATCTTCAAATCATCTAGTAGCCTTCCCATTTCTGTCACTTAGAAGACGTTGCATGGTTAAAGAACTAAATAAAAGACAAAAGAGAAAAGAAATCTTTTTTTTCTTTTTTTGAGATGGAGTTTTGCTTTTTCCCCAGGCTAGAGTGTAATCACACAATCTTGGCTCACTGTAACCTCCACCTCCCAAGTTCAAGCGATTCTACTGCCTCAGCCTTCCTCAGTAGCTGGGATTACAGGTATGCACCACCACGCTTGGCTAATTTTGTATTTTCAGTAGAGATGGGGTTCCTCCATGTTGATCAGGCCGGTCTTGAACTCCCGACCTCAGACTATCTGCCCACCTCGGCCTCCCAAAGTGCTGGGATTACCGGCATAAGCCACTGTGCCCGGCCCAAGAAGTCTTAATTATGCAGTAACAAAACCAATTTTCTAACATAACCCATCTGAATTTACACTTCCAAATGAGTGTTTTCCTATTCAAAGTCATCATCTTGAGTACTATTAACTTATTCCAATGATGTTTCCACTGCTTAAAACATTTTTGGAATTCCTAGTTAGTAACAAGCTTCAAAACAAGACTGTTAAACCAAAATACAAACAACAAAACTCTTCGAAAACAACAAACAACTCATCATTCTAGTCATTCCTTTATTTATTTTTCTTTTTTCTTAAAAGAAAACAAAGCTGTATTATTCTGCTTGACTACTTATTTTCCACAGCTCTGAACGACTGTTTTCAGAAGGCTCTATAGCATGTTTACTTCTAAAGTAAGGCTGCTTGGATTCTACCATGTGCTAACTATGTAACCTTAAGCTACATGCCCTCTTTGTGCACAAACAGCATTATTTCAATGAATTGTTTTAAAGATTAAAAAACATCATTCATGTAAAGTCTGCTCAATACCTAAGCAAGGAGTAAACTCTTGCTGAACGTTATTTTCAGATTAAAATCATGTTTAAAAAAATGAAGTGTTACTGTTCCCTTTAAAGACAGTCCAAAAAACATGTGTAACTAACTGAGGACAAGAGATGGTCATTACATTGTCGGTGCCCTTCACTGCAATAAGCAGGTAGCTGCATATGGCAAATACTTTGGTCTACCAATTCCGGTATATGGGTTATTAAACTTGTCATATTACTGACATCTTACAGGCCATAGAGAATAAACTAGAAACCTGCAACCATGTTTTATAGGCCTTCTATGTTTTAAAAAATGTTTTAATTAGCTGCCAATCTTTCAAAAGCAAGAGATTTTACATTACAAACCTAGACTTGTAGCTTTCCTTTAAAATCAGAAAACAATCAGATGATATGAGCAGTATTTTAACATGGCAAAGATCAGCTGGGGCTGAAGGTGGTTGTCCATTAGAAAGAGCATGCACCCTCCAGGTTAACAATCCAACTGCAACTGAGGCCACATCTACATTTCCATTGATCATCACACCTGAACTTTGTCTTTTGTTAAAGAGGAATGCGAAGCATTTCTTATGCCTAGTCAAATTTAATGATTAGGTTATTTATCCTGCCTGTATGGGCTGCTATAGTCACATATATCACATGTTGTAAAGTAGCAGAAACCTAAAAGTTAATCAATTTCCCCTAAGTGACCTAATAATAGGTTTAAGAATAGGGTCAAAATAGTGAACTTACTCATAAATAGCTTTAGCATCCTCAGCACTTTTGTCCTTAAAATCAAGAAGCTCCTGAAGACTCTGGATATACCTAAAATGCAGATCAAGAGGATAAGTTCGTTCTTTTATATTCTGAAAGTTATCATGAAACTTAGCTCAAAAGCTATTTTTAGCATTTTATAATTTTTAATTTAGAGTACTGCTATAAATTATGGTTGAAGTAGAATTTTTACACCCATGCACATTCGAGAAAAGTGCTGGGAACAAATAGTAGAAGGTACACATTTTCTCCTAAAAGCATAGGTCAAGTTTAAGAATTTTAAGATTTTCTATTCTAAGTTCTACATCCTAAAATGGCTTTTATTTTTTTTTTAATTTACCACTGTACATTACAGTATACATACTGATTATGCTGAGATCTGACTGTCACCAATAACTATGTGATCTTGGACAAATGACTTAATTTGTCTTATTATCGGTAAAAGGAGGACAGCCTCTCTTGCTCTGAGACTCTATCTTAAATATCTATGCTTTAAAACCTTAATTTTACGTGGTTATGTCCAACTAACAAGTATTTATTAATAGACTATAATCTACTATATGGTTCTTTTAAACTGAACAAAAAATACAAAAGTCATAAAAATGTAGATTTTAAATTCATCTAATAATTCAAGGTATCAAAGCATCTGTTAAGATATGAGCAAAATAAAGAAGGCCAAATGATTTTCTGATGGTCGTGCAGGCAAGTACAATGGCACTGCCGGGCCAGAGCTAAAAATCACTTGCTACCACTGAATTACTTTCTTTGACAGTGTAAGGGAACTATTACTTAGCTGTAAGCACTTAATCTGCAACTGCCCTAACTTAACAGGCATCTAGGAGCAATGAAAGTGCTTTAAAAACCTGTAATTCCATCTGTTGGTTTGGAAAGCTGTTTCTGACAAGCAGCATGTCTTAATGCATTCCAAAGTTAAGGGATTCTGATAGCCACTGCTGCTTTGCTTTAACCCTTAATTTCCTCTTTATTGGTAAGAACAACTACGCTCTCCATCCAAGAGATAGCTGAGTACCTACAACAGATACCGCTCAGACTTCATGACTGATAAGCTTCAAAAAGCAGCATATTCTACTTCTAATGAAGAATTTTTTAAAAACAGGAAAAATCTTCCATGGATTATATTTTCTCCTTTATATCCCATCATAATTCCTAAACAAATGCTTCCCATTTAAGCCACACTTCTAACTATTCCATACTTGGACTAGATAGCATCTGATTATCACATATATAGCAATCATACTTCTTTTGCTTTTTTTAATCGAGATTAGATCAACTTCTCCCATACACTATAATGACTACAAAAAGAAAACTTGAATCTCCATGAATCATAACTGGGAAATGCCCTGCAGCTAAACTTCTTCCATTTAAGACTTAACTCTAGGCAGCTCATTCATTTGAAGTGTATAGTGCTTAAAAGAACAACACTTTTAAAGCAATAACATTAACAAAGGCTGTATATAGGTGGCTCCATGAGTGTATACCCTTAACATCTCTACTCATCTTTGGGAATAGATCACACTTTTTCTACACAATTCCAAAAACTTCTAATTGTTTTAAAACAGAAAAATAAACGTTTTAACTTTTGTAATTTATAAAAAGATACCCTTCAGTAAATACAGTTTATTAAAAATACATATACCCTTTCATATATTTCATTGTTCTGACTATAGAATGGTATAGCAGAGATGGACAAATGGGAGTTTGAATCCCAACTCCACTATCAACGGTACTGCCTTATGCAAAAGATTTAACCTTTATGTGCCTCAGCATCCTCATCTGTAAAACAGAGTTAACCTGCCAGGTGCAGTGGCTCATGTCTGTAATCCCAACACTTTGGGACGCCAAGGTAAGAGGACTGCTTGAGCCCTGTTCACAACCTGCCTGGGCAAAAAAGTGAGACCCCATCTCTACAAAAAATAAAAGAATTTGTCAGGTATGGTGGCACATGGCTGTGGTCCCAGCTGCTCCGGAGGCTAAGGCTGTAGGATCTCTTGAGCCCAGGAGGTCAAGACTGCAGTAAGCCATGATCACACTACTGCACTCTAGCCTGGGTGACGGAGACCCTGTCTCTAAAAAGAAAATAAATTCATTTTAAAAATAATAAACAGGCTGGGCACAATGGCTCACGCCCACAATCCCTGCACTTTGAGAGGCCCAGGTGGGCAAATCCCTTGAGCTCCGGAGTTTGAGGCCAGTCTAGGCAACATGGAAAAACCCTATCTCTGCTAAAAAATACAAAAATTAGCTGGGCGTGGCACGCGCTTGTGGTTTCAGCTACTCAGGAGGCTGAGGTGGGAGGATCACCTGAGCCAGGGAGGTGGAGGTTGCAGTGAGCTGAGCTGTGATCGCCACTGCACTCCAACCTGGGTGACAGAGTAAGAGTAAGAACCTGTCTCAAAAAAATAAGTAAACAGGCTAGGAGCGGTGGCTCACGCCTGTAATCCCAGCACTTTGGGAAGCCGAGGTGGGAGGATCACCTGAGGTCAGGAGTTTGAGACTAGCCTGGCCAACATGGTGAAACCTCTGTCTCTACTAAAAATACAAACATTAGCTGGGTGTGGTGGCAGGTGCCTGTATCCAGCTACTCTGGAGGCTGAGGCAAGAGAATTACTTGAACCCAGGAGGCAGAGGTTGCAGTGAGCCAAGATCATGCACTCCAGCCTGGGTGACAGAGCAAGACTCCATTAAAAAAAAAAATAAATACATAAATAAATAAAAATAACAACAATGAATAAAATGGAGAGATTCATACCTACTGTGCAAGGTTGTTAAAGGGATTAAAGGCAATATACATAAATACCTAGTCATCAACAAATTGTAGACATTTTTCTCATAATATCCTTGCAGATATACTAACATAAATCCTAAATTTAGCATCTGTATTTCAGTGCAGTTCTAATTGGTTTTCTCAAAATCAAGGAGTTGTGGAGTCCAGGATTCAGGGCACAAGCCCAAATACATTGCCCCCACCTGCCCCCAGACAAAAAAAGAATACTGCTACTACCTTAAGATTCTGGCCAGGCACGGTGGCTCATGCCTGTAATCCCAATACTTTGGGAGGCCAAGGCAGGCGGATCACAAGGTCAGGAGATCGAGATCATCCTGGCCAACATGGTGAAACCCTGTATCTACTAAAAATACAAAAATTAGCTGGGCATGGTGGCACATGCCTGTAATCCCAGTTACTCGGGAGGCTGAGGCAGGAGATTTGCCTGAACCAGTGAGCTGGAGCTTGCAGTGAGCTGAGATTGCGCCACTGCACTCCAGCCTGGCCTAAGAGCAGGACTCCCTCTCAAAAAAAAAAAAAAAAAAAAAAAAGATTCCACTGAAGAGTAAAAAAAGCATTTGCCGTAACCTTGAATAGAGTCCACAACTCCATCAAATTGTAAACACAAGATGAGAATCTTACCAGCTTTGTACCAATTGAACGGATGGTGTTCTGAGAAGATTATCTGGAAGGAGACTTATTTCTTTCATTATATTTGCCAGTCTGACAGGCAACTCTTGCCGAAGAAACATAAATGAGGTCTTTTCACAAGCATTCACTGATCCTGAAACCAAACATGATGGATAAAGCAGTAAGTAAAAGCCATAAGGAAACCGAAGGCAAGAGGCAGGGAGAAATGAGAGGCAGTTACCTGGCAAGGCCAGAGGGGTAGAATCACCACGATGGGGCAAGGAATAGAAGGCAAAGGTATCCCTGCCTGTGGGAGGTGAGGGATGAGATAACCCAGTCTCCAGAGTTATGACATTCCAATTACTGACATTCCAATGGCTCTGTACAGCAATTACGATAACCTTGTCTCCCTAACTTGTGTCCTTATAGTGATGACCCATTTTAGAAGTTAGGTAAACTGAGCATTTCTGAGCAAGGCTTTATAAAATTAACAGCAGAACCTGGAAAAGTCTAGCCTGTACACCCTGTTGCTGCTATCATTTAGAAAATCTGTTTTTTAACTCTAGTTTTAAAAAGAGTTAATGTCTAAGAAACAGAAACTTTAAGGTGGTCTGAATGCAGTGGTATTTACGACTAATTGATTACGACCAGTTACAGATTTCTTTGTTCCTTCTCCACTCCCACTGTTTCACTTGACTAGCCTTAAAAAAATAAATTAAAAACAGGGGGCCAGGCACAGTGATTCATGCCTATAATCCCAGCACTTTGCGAGGCCGAGGCTTGAGGACTGTTTGAGCGCAGGGGTTCAAGACCAGCCTGGGCAACACAATGAGACCTCATATTTATAAAAAATAAAAAACAGCTGGGCGTGGTTGTGCTTGCCTGTAATTCTAGCCTTGGGAAGCTCAGGCAGAAAAGTGAGGTTATAGTGACCTATGATAGCACCACTGCACTCCAGCCTGGGTGACAGAGTAAAACCCTGTCTCAATCAAAAAGAAAAGAGTAAAATTTTGATGTTTGCATATGAAGATTCACTGATTCCATATAGAACCACAAATGCTAATTACAGTAAGCAAAGCGTAAGTGGAGTCCAGGTGTGGTGGCTCACACCTATAATCACTTTGGGAGGCCAAGCTGGGAGAATGGCTTGAGCCCAGGAGTTTGAGACCAGCCTGGACAACATAGCGAGACCCCATTTCTAGTTTTAAAAAATACACACACACACACACCCACACACGGGAAAAAAGAGTAAGTGCAGAGGAAAGCTTTCAAGCAACAGAAAGCAAAAACCACCACTGCCTGTTAGCACCATCTTCAAGTAGGTCCTATTCAATTGTCTGGTTACTGGAAAGTCTCCTGACCCCTCCACTCCCATATCACGATCCCATATCACTTCCTAAGCAGAATCGTTGTAGAATGTCCTTTGGCAAACAGCTCCACTTAATATTAAACTAAAAGGTCTTGCTATTCTAGTAATGCATTTTAAGCTTACTATTCTTGCTGCTTTAGCAGAGAAAACGTTAGCAAAAACTAGACTGTCAATAGTAGAAATTAAGTTATTAAAGGAAAACAGCTTGTGAAAGTTTCATGGCATACTTATGACCACCACCAAATTCGCCCCTACGTCGAACTAGGGTCATTTTAAAGTAAAAACAAAAACCTAAGGCTTTGACCCAAAAATTATGCGACTATAAACCACAGTTTTAAGACAAAGTTGTCAACCATGCAGGTATCATTCAATGCAGAAGTCACAATGCAGAAGATAACCTTTGTACTCAAATTTTATGAATTCATTAAGGTTTTCCCTTTTCCCCTCATTGCCTTGATAGGTAAGTGGGAAGTAAAAGTTAAAATGCCTAACTATGCAATTCCTTCTGCAATCTGTTTAACAGCTTATCGAGAAAACAAGGATAATCTGGTAAACTTCACAGCATCCTGTCCTCATGCACTCAACACGTGCTCAAGACTTACTTGCTGATGATGAAATGCGCTGTTGGTGCAAACAATTTATGCTACTGGCAAGGAAAACATTCTAA
This sequence comes from Macaca mulatta, assembly GCF_049350105.2. Taxonomy (NCBI): domain Eukaryota; kingdom Metazoa; phylum Chordata; class Mammalia; order Primates; family Cercopithecidae; genus Macaca; species Macaca mulatta. Next base: position 77,475,908 of record NC_133417.1, on the reverse strand, counting down.
GAAACTCTGGGCCAGTTATAACCTGCCTTGCCTATCATCACGCCATTTCTATGCAATCAGCATATGCAAAACTGGGCATTCATCATCACTGCGCGGAATCCAAAAGCGATCCTCGGGGGTGTCCACGCTCGGCCTCCCACGCGGGCGCGCCTCCTCGGAAGGGGCCTGGCCGAGCGCGCACCTGCACACGTGCGCCGGAAGGCGGGAGGTCATTCCGCGCGGCCCAGCTGGTTTGTTTTCAACAATACGATCAAAGCCACACGCCCACCGTTATTTACGCCGTCAGCTAGCGCCGGCACTTGGAGGGAGGAAGGAAGCACCTAAGGCGCTGGGGGCGGAAACACTGAGGAGGAGGGCTGCGCCTCAGGCGAGAGCTGGCCGGCACCGACCGGGCCTGGAGCAGGGGCCGCAGCTCCCCGCCTGGGACCGCGCACAAAGGCCCGAAGTCCGGGCCGCACTCACCGAAGTCCAGGAACTGCTTCATGGAGAGCGGGGACGGTGAGAAGCGCGCGTAGAAGTCCACCTGGCCCGGAACGCCGCGCTCGGGCGCCGGGCCGGAGCCCGAGTCCGAGCTGAAGGAGCGGCTGGGGCCGGCGGCGCGCAGCCCCGGGCCCGGGACGGCCAAGGCAGCTCCGCGAAGCAGCCGCGCCAGCCTCATGCCGAGCCCCGCTAGAGAAGCCAGAGCCCGGGCGCCACGTTTCCCCGCGCCTCTGCCGAGTGGTACGTGAGGGACGTGGCGGGCAGCAGGGGAGGGGAGCGGCTGTCACCGGCGCGGCCCCCACCCCTCTCGCCGGAGCCCGGCCCCCTGCGCCGCTGGGCGGGATGCAGAGCGGGAAGGAGGCGGGGAGAGAAAAGGGGGCGGGCGCTCGCGGGGCCCGCCCCTCGCCGGAGTCCCGCCCAGCCCTGCGGGGAAGTAGATGAGGAGCGCGCGCCAGGCCGCAGCCGGCGAGGTGTGGGGTGCGCGTGGCAGTTGTCCCCGTACATTTCGGGTGACGGGACCGGGGACACTAAGAGGCGAGGCGGTGTGGAGCGTCCCCTTCCCGCGCCCTTTTGAAACAAATCCCACCTTCCTGCTTCCTCTGCCCTCCTAGTCTCGGCCAAAAGGCTCAAGGACAGGGCGGCCCTCCGCTTGCACACACCGCGGTGTCCTGCTGCGAGCGCGTTCTAAAACCGCTTCTCTGTGACGCAAGCCACACATTTCAGGGTCAGAGAGCTTCAGGAGTCCCCGCTTGCCAAACAGTGGTACGTAAATACGAATGCTGAAGAGTGGGACGTGTGGCCCTAAATAGTATCACCGAGACGGCGGCCCCAGGAGGAGAGACGTACTGCCATGTACTGTCTGTGTGCCTTTGAGTTGAGCTCTTTAACCTCTCTGAGCCTCCATCTCTTTACCTGAAAAAGGAGCGTAGTATCTGCCTCAGTTGCTCTGACATGGGTAGTAGAGCTATCTGTGTTAGCACGATGCCGGGGACATACCAGATAATAAATGGGATTTATTTTTACCATTATTGCTTTTTAAAATTATGTCCTTATTAAGATTTTATCAGAACCACTTACCTGTGTTTTCCCTGAAGCACATTTTACCAAAAGTTTGAGAGAAAACAACAGTTTTTGGCCGTTTTGTAACTATTTGACGTATTCGAGTATCAGCAGTTCTCCCACACTGACTGTAGGTTTTAGAAAGTGTAACGGGTACATAGTTTTGTGAACCCCGAAAGTTTGAGACAAGTCTTGATTAATGTATAAAGTTTATCTTGGCAAAGTTGAGAACACGTCCGTCTCTATATGTAAGAAGCAGACAACTTGAAGCAGGGGGGAAGGCTTCCAGGTTATAGGTAGGTGAGACAAATGGTTGCAGTCTTGAGTTTCTGATAAGCCTTTCCAAAAGAGGCAATCAGATATGCATCTATCTCAGCAGAGGGATGACTTTGAATAGAATGGGAGGCAGGTTTGCCTCGAGCAGTTCCCAGCTTGAATTTTCCCTTTAGCTCAGTGATTTTGGGGCCCATGTTTTCCTTTCACATTTCGGTGAATCTTCATTCTCCTTATGTTTTTCTGGACAATCACACGTGGATACGGTATGGGACATTATTCTTTTGGCCCTGACAGCTTTGTCAAACCTGGTATCAGTGTGCACCTCTGGAGTTCCCATCTCTTTCTTGGCAAATTTCCAGGTATCTTTGCTGAGTGCCCGAGGGCCACACTTCTTGAAGTCCATTTCAATGGGATGTGCTTGGGAATGTTGATGGTGTCACCACCTCATTGGTGGCTGAATGGCCCCCTTCTGCTTCCCACCCTTCTTCTGCAGTGCCCAAGTTGGAATGAAGAAAACAATTTTAAGTTGAATATTACACGTTCTTAAAACAATCCATCAAACATTTCCACAGCTCTACTCCAGCTTCTCAGGTTGCCTCCTCCTTTCTTTTCTCCTTCCTTCTAGATTATTCCCTGAGCTCCAAAGTCTTGTCACTTTATCATGCACACCATTATTCAGCTTCCTCAATCCCTGTTTGCAATTTTGCTGCTTTCTGCCTGAGCATGTCAAGATGCTCGGCTGAACATTAATTTATGTGAAAGCACAAAGGCCCAGCAGAAACTTTGAGACTATTTTAGCAAGATTTTTTCCCCCAGGAAGGAATCCACTGTTGTATAAAGTGCTTTTTCTTTTCTCCAAAGTATATTCACCATGCTTCAACCAATATATGGAGAATGTGCATATAAAAGCACATATTAAGTGGTGTCAACTTTTGCTTCTTAGTCAAAGACTCTGGGTCCAGAAACTGGAGAGAACTTTTGAGGACTTTAGTAAAGAGCTATATTTTCTGTTATGGTCTGAATGTGTCCCCTAAAATTCCTATGTTGAAACTTAATTATCCACGTGGTAGTATTAAGAGGTGGGGCCTTTAGGAGGGAATTAAGTCATGAGGGCAGAGCCTTATAAAAGGGCCTAAGAGGGTGAGTCTGTTTCTACCATCTCTTCTACCATGTGAATGAAACTGCCTTTGAAAAATTATAACAGAAAATTCTGACAGTGAAAGAGATCTGACCTAACCAACTCCATCTTGCTTCTCACTTCCAAGCTGCCCTTGTTTATTGATGAGCATAGGCCAAACTAACTTTGGGAGGAATTTAGTTTATATATTAACTTTGAAACAAAGATAACAGCTCCTCCATGAAACAAACCCCCAGCTTTCCTGGGGACCGGAACACCTTTGTTAAACTAACAAATTAGGCAGGGCACAATGGCTCATGCCTGTAATCCCAGCACTTTGGGAGGCCAAAGTGGGAGGATTGCATAAGTCCAGGAGTTCGAGACCAGCCTGGGCAGCATAGACCTTGTCTCGACAGAAAATGAACAAAATTAGCTGGGCATGGTGGCACGTGCCTGTAGTGCTTCATGGGGAGCATCAGTTGAGCCCAGAAGGTGTAGTTTGCAGTGAGCCAAGATCCTGCTGCATCATTTCTGCCTGTGTGACAGAGCGAGACCTTGTCTCAAAAAATAAGTAACAAACTAGCTACAAGATTAGAAATTATAACTCAGGAGTCATGCAGTCAGAGTCCACAAGATCACTGACCTCCGCAATTGCGCCTATAGATAACATTGCTATTATAAAACCTAACGTTGGTGTTTGAGTTATTTTTCAAACCCTGAATTCCAATGGACCAGGTAGAACCACACAGATAAGTAAAATGACTCATCTGGTCTTGTGGCCCCCACCCAGAAACTGACTAAGCATAAGATGACAGCTTCGACTTCCTATAATTTTATTCCTGACTCAACCAATCAGCATTCCCCATTGTCTAACCTGCTGTCTGCCAAACTATCTTTAAAAAACCCTAGCCTCTGAATTTCTGGGAGGTTGATTTGAGTAGTAATAAAACTCTCATCTTCCATTTAGCCAGCTCCACAGGCATTAAACTCTTTGTCTTGATAAATTGGCTCTATCTGGGCAGCAGGCAAGAAAAACCTATTGGGTGGTTTACATGAGGACACAGCAAGAAAGCCCTTACCAGACATTGAATCCTGGCACCTTGATCTTGAACTTCCCAGCCTCTAGAACTGTAAGAAAACTAATTTCTATTGCTTAAAAATTACCCAGACTGAAATATTTTGTTACAGCACCACTAACAGACTAAGACACACATGTAGATATAAAGTATAATCACACTGTAAGCTTCTATAGAAAAATTTTTACGTAGCAGACATGGGCCAGCCCCTGTAAATTCACTGAGAATTTATGATCCATGTTGGACTGATGTGACTGAAAGGAATGGAAAAAGCAATAGAAAACAAGTAAACTGTCACCTTGTCCCCAGTACCCTCTGGCTTCATGAGGTTCAGAAGACAAAAGGAAAAAGAAGTCATGATATTTCCCCCCCAACACCTTTCTTCAAGGCTATAATTTGTGTTCAAGGGTGGCCACAGCTTCCTATCCCTAGAGATATAGTACTAATTTTTCTCTGTTGCTGATTGGGTGCTCACCAGCCTTGGAGGTTTAATTCTGCCCACACTCCTGTAAATAGTCCCTTAATTAATTAATCAATTTCCCTTTTGAGTGTGCTATCATTTCCTGCCCTAGAACCCTTTTGGATATGCTGGAAAGATAGTTTTCAAAAAAGGTGACATAATGACTCTCACGCAGCTATAAAATGAACATGTGTCAAATTTTATTTAATACATTAATTAAACGAGGGAACCAGTGAAGATATTATAGCCAGTTCAAAGGAGAAGTGAAAAAACAGGAATACAGAAAAATTTGCAAAGGCTGTAAAACTGGCTGTTTCCTTGGGAATCAGGGAGGGTTGCCCTTCTACCTGACAGAATTTGCACATGTATAGGTAAGAATTATGTGTGGTGTTACCATTCATCTGCAATTTATAGAGTTGTAAAATAGCTCAAAGACAGTGAATCAGAATCGGATATCCTGAAAAGTTGTGCTCTAAACAATACATAATATTCCACTGAAGCATAATTTTTCTCCATATACATTTGCCTTCTTTCTTTAAAGGGTACTTTGATTCAGGTAATTACATGTGTAGTGATATGAGGGCATCCTATTCACCGGGATTTATTTAGCAAAAACATAGTTTTTTTCTGGAGTAAGTGCTTTGAAATGCTGCTGGAGTGGAAGGAGAGATCTCTAGGGAAGGCTCAGAACAGCTTTACAGGAAGCTAGGAGAGGAATTCACTTTGTCGAGCAAAGGGGAAGGGGAGGAGGCAGAAGATTGCAAAGACTGTTCACAACGTGAGCACTCCTTGTAACCCAAACCCTCAGTAAAGTTTGCAAAAAGAGATTATTGGATACTGAATCTTTTATGTGTTGTGCTTTTGTGAAAATTGGAGGAAAGGATGATTTTTTATGAGAGTTTGTGGCAATGGGGATAGACTTTGCACATAAAGAGTCTGAGTGGTAGTGGGGGGGGGCATAAATGAGACTATGAGCCTCAAGAATTTACAGACATGGACAGGGAGAACTCTAGACTTTCACAAACTGAGACTGGTAATGTTAAAAGATAAATTTGGGCACATTAAAAGTTTTAAAAATTTGTTTGAACTGTTGATTTAAAAAAGAAGACTCAGACTCTGTAAAATATTTTAAGAGATTTATTCCGAGTCAAACATGAATGACTAAGGCCTGAGGCACAGTCTCAAGAGGTCCTGAAAACATGTGCCCAAGGTGGTTGAATTATAGCTTGATTTTATACATTTTTAGGGGAACGGAAGTTGCAGGCACACATCACTCAGTACATGTAAAGCGTACACTGCTTTGGTCTGGAAAGGCAGGACAACTTTAAGACATAATATAGGGGGGTTGGGAAACTTCTGGCAGGAGGGGGCTTCCAGGTTATAGGGAGAGTCAAAGATTTTCTGACTGGCAGTTGGTTGAAAGAGTTATTATCTCAAGACCTAGGATCAATTGAAAGGAGTGTCTGGTTTAAGGCAAGGGGTTGTGGAGACCAAGGTTCTTATTACACAGATAAAGGCCCCACGTAGCAGGCTTCGGAGAGTACAGATGGTAAGTGTCTCTCATCAGACCTAAAAAGGTGTCAGACCTTAAAAGGAAAAACCTGGAAAGGGAAGGCGATCCTCTACAGAATGTAGATTTTTTCCCCAGAAGAGAGAGCTTTGCAGGGCCAGTTCAAAATATGTCGAAAAAATATGTTTTGGAGTAAAACACTTCATTTTATTTCAGGACCTGCTATCTGTCATGTGATGCCACTGAGGAGTAAATTCTGATTTTTTTTATCTTGCCCAAATTCCTATCTAAGAATTCTGGGGAGTCATGCCCTACAAACCATAAATTCTCATCAGATGGGTTTTATTTAACCCTGTATATGGAGACTTACTTTTCAACCTGACTCTGGAATAACATTTACAAGACAAGGAAGAAAAGCAAAATATTTTACCCCAAAACATGTTTCTTTGCCATGTCTTGAAATGGCCCTGCAAATCTGTCTTTTGTGGGGGAAAATTTGCATCAGTAAAGAATCTCTATTAACATAGCTGGATCTTTTACTTCCAGGCCCTCCCAATCCTAAAAAGATTAACTTAAAGTCTAGCACCTTTTAAAGATCTGAATAGGAAATGTTTGTCATCTGTTGTCTCTGAGAGCAGCACAATAAAACTTCAAAAGAACTTTGGTCTCCACAATCCTTTATCTTAACCTGAACATTTCCTTTCTATGATCTCAGGTCTTTAGATAAACTCAACCAATTGTAAATCAGAAAATGTTTAAATTTACCTGTAGCCTGGAAGCCTCAACTTTGAATTGTCCTACCTTTCTATGACTAAACTAATGTATTTCTTAAGTGTATTTGATTGATGTCTCATGCCTCCCTAAGACGTATAAAACCAAGCTGTGCCCCAATCACCTTGGGCACATGTTCTCAGGACCTCCTGAGGGCTGTGTCATGGGGCCATGGTCACTCATATTTGGCTCAGAATAAATCTCTTCAAATATTTAACAGAGTTTGACTCCACCTCAGCCTCCCAAAGTTCTGGGATTACAGGCATGAGCCACTGCACCCAACTTTGTAAATGTTTCTTATCAGACTTTAAAAAGGTGCCAGAGTTAGTTAATTCCCTTCTGAATCAGGGAAAGTACTTGGAAAGGGAATAGGATTCTCTATAGAATGTAGATTTTCCCCACAAGAGACAGCTTTGCAGGGCCATTTCAAAATATGTCAAGAAATATATTTTGGGATAAAATCTTTGGTTTCTTGCAGAGCCTGCTCCTTGTCATGTTGGTATCTTATGCTACAAACAGTCTGTTTTGTCAGATGTAAAGTCTCTGTGTTAATGTTAATGCTGATCAGCTGTACCTGAATTCCAGCAGGGAGGAGAGAATAATGAGACATGTCTGACCCCAGCTTCCCATCATGGCCTGAACTAGTTTCTCAGGTTAACTTTGGAAAGCTCTTGGCCAAAAGGAAGTGTCTTTTCAGTTGGTTGGAGGGCTTAGAATGTATATATTTTCTGAGACAGAGTCTCACTCTGTTGTCCAGGCTGGAGTGCAGTAGCATGATCTCAGCTCACTGCGACCTCCACCTCCTGGGTTGAAGTGATTCTCCGACCTCAGCCTCCCGAATAGCTGTGATTACAGGTGTGTGCCCTCACACCCGGCTAATTTTTGTATTTTTAGTAGAGATGGGGTTTCACCCTGTTCGTCAGGCTGGTCTTGAACTACTGATCTTAAATGATTTGCCAACCTCAGCCTCCCAAAGTGGTGGGATTACAGGCCTGAGCCACCACCTCCAGCCAAATTTTATTTTTGGTTTACAAGGGAGAAGCTCATTGGCTAAACCAACTAAGGAGGGGCAGAATAACCAAATACTTACTTTAATTTGTTAATCATTTCAGAGATGCAATGGTGTTGACAGATTTTTATTTTGTATTTGCCAGGCCTCTTTCAGACTCAAGCACAAAACACTCAGTTCAAACTTCTTTAAATAACTGAGCTGCAGCCAGAGATCACTGGTTAGTTCACAGGAATAAGCAGGGTTAGTCTAAAATGCAGACCAAAATTTAAAAAACTAATTATGAGACTAGAATATAATGACAAGTGTATGATAAGTTGTGAAACATAATTGCTCTCTCTCCAGTCCTCAGTTTTGTTAAATCATGATAGGACTGAATTGTTTGCAAAACAGAGTTTAGACTCATACTTGGCCTGATTATTTGCATAAAGTGCAGCAAGAATAATTATTTTCAAATAGACTTTTAAAAAGTGGCTTTGATGAAACCCTGTTCTCTAAGGAATCTCAGTTGAGACTTTTTAAAGCCAAGCCCAGCCATGGGTTTGTACTCTTAAATACCTGAGTTGGGTACATTTCTCTCTTCTTGAGGGCCTGAGATGACTTGGGGCTCCTAGCCTACTGTTAGAAAGTGACATTTCTAACTCACCAAACCTGTACGGAGATTGTACAGACAAGGCATGAGGCAAGTTTTCCTAAGGGAAAACTTGCAAGTTTTATGCCTCTGCAAGTCAAGCTTGATTCCCTAAAGGGAACCACACCCTTTTAGTAAAAGCCTTTGTAAAAGAACCAGTTTCTCCAATTGCATCCTGTTGCAAAAGAAAATGGATTCTTATTGCACTTATGCAGAACATTATATTGCTATAAGTTAAGAATATTCACGTCTAGCTTCCAAATTTTGGAGAAACCAGGCAGAGAGAAACAAATATTGCTCCAAATTTTGTTCACAGGAATATACCTTACTCAATTGTTAAAAGTTGTAAGTAGCTGAAAATGAAAGTTTTCCTGACTTTGGAAAGGATCAGCAACATTTTAAGCAAAAAATTGAAAAGGATTTCTTCAGTTTTCTATTAGTTCAGTCCATTCAGTTAACTCTTATTCTGCAATTCAGCTCTTCATGAATCCTGTATTGTTTTCCTCTATTCCAATGTCACAATTTCCTAAGTTATCAGAAATCTTTATTTAAGAGCACCTGTCAAAAAGTCCTATAGCTGATTATAAACCATCTTTTGAAAAGGATCAAAACAAGACAATTGTCTCTGAATAACAAAATGTCCAGTTTAGTTACAGTCAAAAACAGGATTAACAAAGAAATTTGGTTATTATTGTGGTTTACAATAACTTAACATAGTAACCCTAATTATGATTGGTAGCATATACTCAGACATTAGAATTTTAGAAATCCTATACAATTTTGGAATGTATTTTAATATCATATACTAAAATATAACCTGAAGAATTTAAACATAATTTTTATTTTGACAATGCTGTGTAACTAAATATGTCAGATAATCTCGTTTATTTCTCTTGGATGCTTCAGGGGCCCACTGTAGCAGCCCAAAGTTAGGAGTCAGGAAAGACAATTTTGAAGTTGAAGTTTGATTTTGGGAAGCCTATCAAATATGGTAAAGATTTAGAATACTTGATATTATGAAATAGAATTCCAGGTTATCATAAATCATTTATTTACCTAAATGATGACTGAAAAATCTTTTTAAAAGGCAAAAACCTTTACTCATTTAGAGGGAAGACTTAGGTTTCCAAACAGTCTTGTTTCTTATCTCTCCCTTCCTTTTTTTTTTTTCAGTAGCTTATTTGCAAGGCAAACAAAAGTCTTTCATTATCCTTTAATTGTATTACATGAAAATCTTGTTTAAGAGAGAGAAAGCCAAACTCCACCCTTACATTAGTCTATTAATGTCAGCCTTAATGTTTAAAAAATGAAACCTTATAGGCTGGGGGTGATGCCTCACACCTGTAATCCCAGCACTTTGGGAGACCAAGGCAGGTGGATCACTTGAGACCAGGAGTTTGAGAACAGCCTGGCCAACATGGAGAAATCCTGTCTCTATTAAAAATGCAAAAATTAACTGGGCATGGTGGTACCCACCTGTAATCCCAGCTACTCAGGAATCTGAGACAGGAGAATCACTTGAACCCAGTAAGTGGAGGTTGCAGTGAGATTGTACCACAGCACTCCAGCCTGGGTAGTGACAGAGTGAGACTCTGCCTCAAAAACAACAACAACAAAAAAAACCTTATAGATAATTCTATCAAATCTTAACCTGTTTGTCTATGAGGTGAGTTTCTTATAAACCTTTTTTTTTTTTTTTTGAGATGGAGTCTCGATCTGTTGCCCAGGCTGGAGTGCAGTGGCCCGATCTCAGCTCACGGCAACCTCCACTTCCCTGGTTCAAGCAATTCTTCTGTCTCAGCCTCCTGAGTAGCTGGGATTACAGGCACCCACCACCGTACTTGGCTAATTTTTGTATTTTAGTAGAGATGGGGTTTTGCTACATTGGCCAGTCTGGTCTCGAACTCCTGACATTGGGTTGGGTGATCTGACCACCTCAGCCTCCCAGAGTGCTGGGATTACAGGCAAGAGCCACTGCACCCATCCTCTTATAAGCCTTTTATAACTCTATGCAAAGTTTTGTTAAAGAGCAGATCAGTGCGTTTAGAAAACCTTGTTTTCCTTTTATTCCAATGTTCTATTTGTGGAAAAACCAAATAATACTCTTTTGAATTTAGTCAATACATTTACACACAAGATTTCTTTTACAAGGTTAATTTTTACAGACCTTCCACAGCTTGTTCAAACCTTGAGTTTAATTTAATTTAATTTAATTTAAAACAATCCTTTAACCCTCTAGGCAAAAATTGACACTGCCATGCCTTCTTATAATCTTTTACTAAAAACATATTTTACTTTTTTCACACACCTTGCATGTAAATCTATTTTCGGTAGCCTCAGTTATATGTTATGGTAACTTTTAGATATTTTTAGTGTTGATGTAAAACCTGGTAAGTTATTTTAATTATGTACTAGGCACAGATAAGGTATCTTTCCAGCATAGTTAGGGGCACAGTTAACTCCATATGTCCCCAGGCCTTAAACTGTAAAGCAGGCAAGTCAAACAATTTTCAACAGCCAAAGAAGCAATTTTTGACCTTAAAGCATTTAGTAATCCTAGTATTTGACCTGCATAATTTAGACCATGTATTTACATTTTGAAGACATTTGTCATATAATCTTTAAGACTTTAATTTCTCTAAGATTAAAGTCACATGAACTGAAAGGCATTACAGCTTCTATTTTTTCTTGAAAAATATTTGATCTAAGTGCTTATTTTTATTTAATCCAATTAATTGGAGCTCTTTTTAATATAAACATCACACACATATCACATGTATAACTACACGGACAGAAGAAGATCCAGTAGATATAAGATTTTTTTTTTTTTTGAGACAGAGCCTTGCTGTGTTGCTCAGGCTGGGGAGCAGTGATATGATCTCAGCTCACTGCAACCTCCACCTCCTGGGTTCAAGTGATTCTCCTGCCTCAACCTCCTGAGTAGCTGAGATTACAGGCACCCACCACCATGCCTGGCTAATTTTTCTATTTTTAGTAGAGATGAGGTTTCACCATGTTGGCCAGGCTGGTCTCAGACTCCTGGCCTCAGGTGATCCACCCACCTCAGCCTCTGAAAGTTCCAAGATTACAGGTGTCAGCCACCTGGCCCTGCCAGATTTTTCACTTGGCGATCTCCTAGTTGGATTACTGGACCTGGGGTGGAGCTCTTCAAGAAACAGGGGTACGAAAACATGCCGTTTCTAGGGCCTAATAAGTAGGTATAGCTTGAAGACAAAAACAGATTTTGAGAAGGATCTATCTGACTTTGATTATTGGGGTTCCCTGAGGAAAACAGATTTTTCCCAAAATGGGTTCTGTGGTGCCTTCTCTGTTTATCCTAAGGAATCCCAGGCTATCAGAAATTATCTTAAGCTTCTCAGGTGTGCATTGAGAGTGGAGAAAAACAATTCAGTCAACTGAGAAGAAAAAACCTTTTTCCAATCAAACAAGAGATAGAGAAAAAAAAGACATAAAGGTGTTTTAAATATACTTATAGCTAGGATATCCAATTTTTTTTTTGTTTCAGACAGAGTCTCACTCTTGTTCAGGCTGTAGTGTAGTGGCACAATCTCAGCTCACTGCAACCTCTTGGGTTCAAATAATTCTCATGCCTCAGCCTCCCAAGTAGCTGGCATTACAGGTACACGCCACCATGCCCAGCTAATTTTTTGTGTTTATAGTAGAGGCAGGATTTTTAGATGTTGGCCAGGCTGGTCTTAAACTCCTGAGCTCATGCAGTTTACCCACCTCGGCCTCCCAAAGTGCTAGGATTACAGACGTGAGCCACCACACCCAGCCTGTCCCCTGTTAATATGAGCTGACTTTTAACCATGGTGCTCTTTTAAAAAATATTTTTAAATCCCTTATTACTTGAGTTAGTCAAGCAGCCAATATTTCTGGCTTTTGAACTTTACCAAAAGCAACCTCACAGGTGAAACCAACAAACCTCAACTAAGGTTATGACTTAACCACAAGTGTTATGAGGTATTTTCAAAGAGGTGGTAAGCAGTTTTTAAAAAATCTAGAATCTCTAAATGTGCCTCACAGAAAGGAAGATTTTAAAAAGGAAGCTGAAAGTTGTGGATGGATGGGAATAGAATAAGCAAATGTAAAAGTCACACAGATAGGGCTGGGTGCGGTGGCTCACGCCTGTAATCCCAGCACTTTGGGAGGCTGAGGTGGGCAGATCACATGGTGAGGAGATCGAGACCATCTTGGCTAACACAGTGAAACCCTGTCTCTTCTAAAATACAAAAAATTACCCGGGCATGGTGGTGGGCACCTATAGTCCCAGCTACTCGGGAGGCTGAGGCAGGAGAATGGTGTGAACGTGTGAGGCGGATCTTGCAGTGAGCTAAGATGTGCCACTGCACTCCAGCCTGGGTGACAAAGTGAGACTCCGTCTCAAAAAGAAAAAAAAAAAAAAAGTCACACAGATATTAACTGGAAAGTACTCATTCCCTAAGGCAGGACTGAACCTGGGATGCCATTGTAAAATGGCAGAGAACAAGAGAAAATACTGCCGTGTGGTTACAAGGTCAAGCTCCCAGGGATGTAAAATAAGATGGAGACCTCATCCAGTGTTTGTTTTGTTTTGTTTTGTTTTGTTTTTCTGAGACCTGTAGCAAAGATTGTAACTATCCAGTTTTCTGGCCTGCTTGAACAACAGGCTTATGGGATGCTAAGCCCAGGTTGTATTTTAAGGTATTCCACCTTATGACAACTATACAGAAAGACACACAAAGTATACCAGATTAGCTATAGGTTAAGACTAGCCTCACAAATCTTTTTTTCCATTAATCAAATCTACAGATTATATAAACATTGAATTTTTTTTTTTCCACCGTTCATTCATCCAGGTTTTACAGAGAGAGGGAGGCCAGAAGTGTGACTGGTAAGAACTTCTACGCTTCTGCTGGCATGTCAGGTTTCTAAGTTCCCTTCCCCTGGGCTATGGAGTCCTATTGACCCTGGAGTCCTGTGAAGGGAAAGCAGACAGAGAGGTTATCTACATACTGTAAAAGTTGTCCCTCCTCAAGAGATTTTTCAGTTAGAGCTGTAATTTCTTCCTGGTTCATTTTTAGGCCAAACAGTTTAAAGTTTGGGGAAATGATATTTACCCCTGTTTGGGGATACATGTGAATGGGAGTTTCCTGTGGTATGGAGACACAATTACCCATCCACAAAGAGAGGACAGAGAAGGAAACAGAAAAAAAGGCTTTTTTTTTTTTTTTTCAAAGGAGTTCCAATGGTTCAGGATACACTGGAGAGAAGTACAAACTGAAGATGGTTTTTAACCATCCGGGAAAGGGGAAAAAGGCATCCCTTAATTTCTCTTCCCAGCAAATACCCAGGGTACATGAGGGAGAGGGAAAAAAAGGCATCCTCTTTTTTCTTCCATCCTTCTATCCCCACGTTTCACCAACCTTGGCAGGTGCTGCCCATGGGTCCCAATATGGCCTTCACCCATGTAGCAGGGAAGCCTAGAGGGTAGGAATATCTGCACTGGCCTATCCTCCCTGCTGTTGGTAACCTTCGAGTTCCCTAGACCTCATTTATGCCTTGGATACACACATGACCTCCTTCCATGACGCTGGGGGGAGTTGCCTAATTGGCAGGAATTAGTCATACTCGCCTGTGCTGTGCCGCTAGACTTCTGCTGTTGTCTGATCTAAGACCTAGTTTCCTTTTCTAGGGCTTCAGCCTGAAGGTTGGAATTGAGTTTGGAACAACAAAGTGCCCCAGGAGGGTGCATGGACTCATTAAATTGACTCCCATATGGGCCTTGCCAAACTGTAGTCAGTGACTGGCAGTGACAGCCTGGGCCATTCCTCCATTGTTTCTCTGCCATAAGCAGACTGCTAAGGTGAAGCTGTGGAATCAGATCCTCCTCTAACAAGGGAGAGAAAGGGAGTCCCAAGATTTGGGGATGTGGCCCAGTAAGGTGCCTCCCAAAAGGAAAAAAACAACTCTCGCATAGGAAAGCTCTCTGTATTTGCAGATCTGTGTTAACTCCTGACATAGTGGGGGGGAAGAAAAAAACAGCTTAAGTCAAGGAAAGTGTAGGCACCTGGGTTAAAAAGCCTCTTGCTCTTATGCAAGTGGGTTCCTTCAATGGGGAAAAAACTCTTAATCACTGCCTCCTCCTTGCCTCGAAGAATGGATGGAAACCACATTGTTCTGAATTACATTTTTGATGACTGGGCCACTTGCCCATCCTACCCAGTAATATCTCTGTAGTTTGCAACAACACCCTTAATATTATAAAAGAAGAGATAGGAGCCATTACAATCCATGAAAGAAAGAAGAGAAATGCCACAGCAAAGTCTTGGCTGACACCCTAACAGGTGGTTGGGTACTGGAGCTGATCTGGGGACTTCAGGCAACATCAAGGTGTGGCCTTGGCTGGATGCCTTCAGTTGCCCCAGGACCTTATTTCTGATCCCCGATGATGGCCAGACCTTTGTGAGGGGAAACAAAGCCAGGATTCCCTACACCTGAGTGCAACAGGGCAGAGGTGAGTGTGGCAGGTTCCTCCCCAGGATTGCTCTGTAGCTGTGCTGTTTGCCTTTAATTGGCTAATCAGAGGATTGGTGCTTCATCTGCCTTCAGAAGAAAGTCTGAGGACGAGAAGTCTTGGGAAAAAGTGAAGCATCATAGGTCCACATTTACTCACCCTTCTGATGATCCTGGATGAGCTCTGAGAAATGATGCAGGATTTTTCTCAGTCACTTTGCCAGCAGGGACCTCCTGTTGGTGACCCACCCAGGCCTCATTTGGGCATACTACCTGCTGGAGGTGACCTACCCACTCAGCATACCCAGTCTGCACCTAGCTTTCACATACGGCTGTGTTATAGCTCATACGTGCATTTGGTGGTTCCCAAGTTCGTGTTCTGCATCAAAGAAGAATGAGGATATCCTGACAATTGAAGGGTGGGGAGGGTGGAGAATTGTACTGAACAACATAATGGTTCTCAGTGCAGAGGGGGATGCAGGGGTGGTACCCCACCCCAAATTGGGTGGTTTCTCTCCCAGTGTGGCTGAGTCTGGGGCTTTTATGGGCCCAGAATAGGGGAGTGCATGCTGATTGTTTTGTGAGTATGCAAAAAGTTCAAAACAAAGGCACCACTCAAAGGTGTGCATGGCTGTGGAAAAAATCAATTGGGGAAGGGTGAGTATATGTAAGATAGGTGAAGGTTGGTGATCAGAGGCCAGTGCACCAAATGGGAAGACAGGTTCTCAATTCATTCTGTGGATTTGACTTGTGGCTTGGCTTTCAGGCTTTAAACTGTCTTTGGCATGAAGGTGGGGTTTCACCAGCGACCCGCCCCATCTCCCTAGGCATTTGTCTGACTCCTGTGCTATCAATGTCACTGGAAACTCTTCAGTTATGTTGGACCTAAAGCACCAGAATGTGTACTGCCCTCACCTTCCTTCCTTTCCTTATTTCAGCTCTGCTTTCCTTGGTATCTGCTTTCCTCATAATGACGGATGGACAGAGTAGCACCAGGCTTCAATAGTCCTAGCTGAGCAAAACCTTGGTAGTGAGCACCTCTTTCACGGTCAGTTTTGAAAAGCACCAGGATAGTCTCTGGCCAGAGTTGGACCATGTTTCCACTCCTGGAAACTGGGAATAAGTAGAGAGGCAGCACACACACACACACACACACACACTCTCCATCATAGGATGCTAGGCAAATAAAAACCATACCCGTTCATCACCCATTTTGATATTCTGCAGACTGGACATACTTTCTTTTATTGTACTTACAAATTTTTACTAACTGAAGATTTTCAAATTTTTCTGGAATTTGTTAGTGGGATTTAATAAACACATTCAATTCAAGAAATGTGACATTCTTTAAAACTTGAAGAATAACGATTCTTTACACTTTTCTCTACTTTTATTCCTCTCATTTCCTGATTGCTTCTTTTGTTGGGATTTCTCAGACTCCAGGAACAAAAGACAGATTAACAAGAGTAAAACACACAGAAGTTTATTAACACATATATCTCATATATACATGGGAGATAATCCAGAGAAATGAGTAAATCTCTAAGAGGTGGCTTTCACTTAGGCTTAAATACTGTGGTTTTCTGAATCAAATAAATGGTGTGGAAGAGACTCAATTATGACATGGCCAGGAAAATCATGGTAAACGAGCAAGGTTTGTTGTGTAGATTTACACGAATGCCTTCTTCATTGATAAGCTTCTAGTGATTTTACAGTGCAGAGAGGAAGCCATCCTTACAAATGGCGATTTCCTTTATAGATGTATAATTTCTTTTACAAAAGGGTAACAGCTCTTTTTTCAGAGCTTCCCCTGTTTCTGCTGTTTTCCAAAATAGCTGAAAATAATCTTTATGCTAACAAGGTAAATTTAGAGTGCTATATTCTCCTACAGTCATATTTTTGGGTGGTATGTCCTGAACCCTATCTCTTTTATTATTTATTTATTTATTTATTTATTATTTTTTGAAATGGAGTCTCGCTCTCTCACCCAGGCTGGAGTGCAGTGGTGCGATCTCAGCTTACTACAGCCTCTGCCTCCCAGGTTCAAGTGATTCTCCTGCCTCAGCATCCTGAGTAGCTGGGACTACAGGCACCACACCCTGCTAATTTTTGTATTTTTAGTAGAGAGGGGGGTTTCACCATATTGGCCAGGCTGGTCTTGAACTCCTGACCCTTGTGATCTGCCTGCTTCCCAAAGTGCTGGGATTACAGGTGTGAGCTACTGCGCCCAACCCCTTTTATTATTTTTTAGTTAAGTAATGTGCATATTTTCACCCTTCTTAGAGATTTAGAAAAAAGAAGAAACAGAATTCACTGTGATATGAACTTACTGGACATATCTTGAATAATCAAGTTGATCTTAAAAGCAGAAAGCGTACCGTGAATTCAGCATTAGCTGGAAGAAGGCAGCTACCTTTTGTCTACATATTTTCTCTTTCAATTTCCCAGATCTCATAACATTTTCTTTGGGTGGATGGCCATATCAGTAGAATTTGATGCATAAAATGGAAACCAGTGTAGATATTATTGACATGAAGAGATTTAATTCAGGGGATTGATTAAATGTAAACAAAATAGACTAAAGTGGTCTCTAGGCTGTGCCACTGAGAATAATTACTAAAATAATAACCCAGCTAGGGAGTTCTGAGGCAGTCACTGAAAATTGCCAACTGAAAATGATTAAGTTAAAATTGCATTTGCAAAAATTACGAGAGTGGGTGGTGGCTCACACCTGCTATCCCAGCACTTTGGGAGGCTAAGGTGGGCAGATCACTTGAAGTCAGGAGTTCAACACCAGCCTTCTCGACATGGTGAAACTCTATCTCTAAAAAAATACAAAAATTAGTCAGGCTTGGTGGTGCATGCTTGTAATCCCAGCTACTCGGGAGGCTGAGGCAGGAGAATCACTTAAACCCAGGAGACGGAGGTTGCAGTGAGCTGAGATCATGCCACTGCATTCCAGCCTGGGTAATAGAGTGAGACTCTGTCTCAAAAAAAAAAAAAAAAAAAAAAAAAAAAGGCCGGGCGTGGTGGCTCAAGCCTGTAATCCCAGCGGTGGCTCAAGCCTGTAATCCCAGCACTTTGGGAGGCCGAGACGGGCGGATCACGAGGTCAGGAGATCGAGACCATCCTGGCTAGCACGGTGAAACCCCGTCTCTACTAAAAAATACAAAAAACTAGCTGGGCGAGGTGGCGGGCGCCGGTAGTCCCAGCTACTTGGGAGGCTGAGGCAGGACAATGGCATAAACCTGGGAGGCGGAGCTTGCAGTGAGCTGAGATCCG
The DNA here is from genome assembly GCF_049350105.2 of Macaca mulatta. Lineage (NCBI taxonomy): Eukaryota > Metazoa > Chordata > Mammalia > Primates > Cercopithecidae > Macaca > Macaca mulatta. The sequence continues at coordinate 77,457,721 of NC_133417.1, read as the reverse complement.
GCCACTGCACTCCAGCCTGGGCGACAGAGCGAGACTCCGTCTCAAAAAAAAAAAAAATACAAAAAACTAGCCGGGCAATGTGGCAGACGCCTGTAGTCCCAGCTACTCGGGAGGCTGAGGCAGGAGAATGGCGTGAACCTGGGAGGCAGAGCTTGCAGTGAGCTGAGATCCGGCCACTGCACTCCAGCCTGGGCGACAGAGCGAGACTCCATCTCAAAAAAAAAAAAAATAAATAAAATAAAAAAAAAATTACGAGAGTGAAAGGGATCTAACATAACCAACTCCATTTTACGTTTAACCTCCAAGCTGCCCTTTTTCATTTCTGGGCGTAGGCTGAGAGAGCTATAGGAGGAATTTAGTTTATAGTTTAACTTTGAAACAAAGATGATAATAGTGCTTTCCCTAAACAAATCTCCTTCTTGCCTGGGAACCAGACCATCTTTGTAAGACTAACAAATTAGCCACAAGGTTAGGTTTAGAAGTTATATAGCTAGAGGCCACAAGATTCCTGACTTCCACAATTGCTCCTAGACATAACATCAATGTCTGTAAAAGTTTTCAAGGTATTTTTGAAACCCTGCATTCTGATGCACCAGCTGGCACCACCCAGACCAGTAATCTGGTTCAACCAGTTCTATGATCCCACCCAGGAACAGGATGGCAAGAACCCACGTAGAACCTCCTATGATTTCATCTCTAACCCATCCAATCAGCACTCCCACTCCTTAACTCCCTATCCACCAAATTATCCTTAAACACTCTGTCTCTGAATTTTGGGGGAGACTGATTTGAGTAATAAAACTGTTCTGCCCTTTAGCCAGCCCTGTATGCAGTAAACTCTTTCTTTATTCAATTCCCTTGTCTTGATAAATTGTCTCTTATCTGGGCAGTGGGCAAGGAGAATCCGTTGTTCAGTTACAAATCTGGGGGATTGTCTGGGATAGCTCTTGTGGACATCTGTTTGTGATTTGGCAGTCCCTCACCAGTTTCAGGTCTGCAGGCCAATCCAAGTGGCTGCTTAGTTCTCTTGGACTAAGGGCTGCCTCTGGTGTTGTCTCTGCCAGCAGGCTGCTGCCAACCCAGAGTGCATGGATCTAATTGCAATGGAGACATAGTTCCTGGAAGACATCTTATAACCTGGCTTGGTGAGTATTCCAGGTGCTGCCAAAACCTTTGTTCTCCTGATCTACTGACCTCTCTAGAGGCACCTGTGGCCCCATCACAGGGACTATCCAGCTTTCCCTGGAATTGTAAGAAGAGTCTCAGTTTGTGGCAGTCTCTCCCCAGCTGGATGAAGAATAAGGAACCTGTTTAAAGAAATGCTCTTCTAGTTTAGAATCTGGTCTGGAATTGTGGTTTCGAAGGCCTTCTCTTTGTCATTACTTTGTTGTATATTTATATATATATATGGAGGGGATCCCTGAAGGAATTGCTGACAGAAGTCCAGCAGGCCTAACTCAGGGTGACATTGCTCTTCGATCTTGCCCAGAGTTTTTATCCTTAGAAAACCCAGGTTTAGGATTTATGTAGCTAGAGGACACACACACACACACATACACACACACACACACACACAAAAGAGAGTGAAAGGGATCTAATATAATCAACTCCATTTTACCTTTAACTTCTAAGCCACCCTTGTTCATTCCTGGACACAGGCTGAGATAACTGTAGGAGGAATTTAATTTATAGTTTAACTTTGAAATAAAGATGATAATAGTGCTTTCCCTAAATCTCCTTTTTGCCTGGGAACCAGACGGGCTTTGTGAGACTAACGAATTCCTGGTCAGAGGTCATCCCTCCCCACCTTGAGTGGAACAATGATAGGAGTCAATGGGGGCAAATTTGAGCCTTTCCAGGTCAGTATTTGGGCCCTGGCAAAGAAACTAATGTCTGTGTACTGTTTTGTGTGTATTCTCTGCCTGGGAATCTAAAATCTAATATTGGAGAGTTTCGTTCAACCTGTCCTGTCTGTAGATAGGTGTGCGTGGCCGGGTGGTAGCTGCTTTGCTTTGACTGTGGCCCCCGACCTTGGTTGCGTCTGCCCTCTTATGGCTACTGTTGGACAGCAAAGAGGTTTCTATACTGAGATCAACAGTGGGAACACATGTTCCAGAATCCACTTTGGGAGAGTGGTTATAAGTTGCTATGTGGTAGGTGGGGAAATACCTCATTCCCTCTTGTATGCCTGCACCTTCTCTTAATATGCTGTTTTATACTGGGGGAAACAGCCCCCAATATTTCAACGTAGGTCCTTTCTGTTTTCCGTAAGTGTCGGCCGGTCTGAGAAATAGAGTACAAAGAGAGAAATTTTACAGCTGGGCCTCCAGGGGTGACATCACGTATTGGCAGGTTCCATGGTGCCCCATGAGCCACAAAACCAGCACGTTTTTATTAGGAATTTCAAAAGGGGAGGGAGGTACGAGCAGGGAGTAAGTCATAAAGATCACATGCTTCAAAGGACAATAAAAGATCACAAGGGCAGAGAGGCAGAGCAAGATCACAAGGCCAGGGTGAAATTAGAATTACTGATGAGGTTCCATGTCCCACTGGGCACGCATTGTCATTGATAAACATCTTAACAGGAAACAGCGTTCGAGAGCAGACAACCAGTCTGACTAGAATTCACCAGGCTGGAATTTCCTAACCCTAGCAAGCCTGAGGGCACTGCAGGAGACCAGGGCCTAGTTCATCCCTTATAAGTGTCAGCCGCATAAGGCAGACACTCCCAGAGTGGCTGTCCATAGACCTTCCCTGGGAATGCATTCCTTTCCCAGGGTTATTCCTTGCTGGGAAAAGAATTCAGTGATGGTTCTCCTATTTGCTTTCTGCAATAAGAAAAATATGATTCTGTTCTGCCTGGCCCCACAGGCTGTCAGACCTTGTGGTTATCTCCCTTGTTCCCTGAAAGTTACTGTTATCCTGTTCCTTTTCAGGATGCCCAGATTTCATATTGTTCAAACACATGTTTTACAATTTGTACAGATAATGCAATCATCCCAGGGTCCTGAGGCGACATACATCCTCAGCTTATGAAGATGACAGGATTAAGAGATTAAAGACAGGCATAGGAAATTACAAGAGTATTGATTGAGGAAGTGATAAATGTCCATGAAATCTTAACAATTTAAGTTCTTCTGCTGTGGCTTCAGCCAGTCCTTCCGTTCAGGATCCCTGACTTCCTGCAACAGGGAAATACCTCAGTCCCTCTTGTATGCCTATACCTGCTCATAATGTGCTGTTTTCTTTGACCCACTAGAAAGCCACCAAGTTCACCCTCTGGCATATTGGGCTTCCTTTCGGGCCAAGAAAACGGAAAACTTGTTTTGGGCTTGATCTGATGGATGGGGTGTCCCTACAAACCACTGGAGACTCTTATTTGAAGATTGGAGACAAAGTTGTGATAAAAACACAGAAGTATGGGGACCCAAATGTCTGCTATACTGGAGGAGAACCCATTGGCGTGTATCCCCAAGAAGTGGAAATTTTGGGGATATTACCCACTGACCTGTAAGCAGTTTATTTTCTCTGTAACACCACTTGGGCATAGTTTCCTGTGGGAATAAGAATGCATGATGGCCTTGTCAGGGTTCTGTTTGTCACCACAGAATCTTGGAGTTAGATTTGTTTTGTAAAAGGAAAGAGAAATGGGATGGGACCTCCTATGTACAGTGTTTAATGGCACTTTGGCAAAATAAACCAATGCAGAAAATGTGTAAGGTTGTGGCCCAACTAACTGGCAGTGGAAAAAAGCCTGTTTTTTTTTGAGTCACAGGAAAAAAATGATGACATTTTGATTGCTCGGTTAAATGAGCCCTCAGTTCCTCCTCCTACCTATGGCAGCTGGGGCTGCTCTATGAGCACCTGAGCTGAGGTTCCCATCTTCCCTGATCTCCCAGTCTTCCCTGATCTCCCCACCTTTGCAGGAATAGAAGCCAGGAGCAATAGGAATGGTCTACCCCCACACCTCTGACAGGAAACCAGATTCGGCCATAGTGCCCCTCCAGCTCAGGGAAGGCAATTCCCTCTTCAGCAGATTCCTATAGGAGGCATTGACGCTGTCACAGGTCAGCCAGTGGGGCTTATCTGGGTTTACTCTGCATTTCCACGTTCAATTTGTTTAATTGGAAAAATAACGTGCCCACATAGTTGGAGAATCTGAGGAGGATGGAAGATTTGTTCTTGATATCTGCAACCCAAGCACATCTTGGGCAGATGTACAAAATTTCCTTTGTATTTTATTGACCTCAGAAGAGCAGAGAATGGTCCTGAATAAGGCCGGGGAAGAAGTTGGTTGCATGCATGAGGTCCCAGGTAACCTGGTAAGAATGGCTGCACAGGTGGCTGTACCCACCTCAGACTGGGAATGGAATGTAAATGGAGAAGGCTTTATCAAGATTTAGTCTTATCAAGACTGCAACTGCATTCTGGCTGGCCTCTGCAAAGGAGTGCTGAAACAGAAAGGTTTTTTTTGTTTTTTTTTTGGGACAGAGTCTCGCTCTGTTGCCCAGGCTGGAGTACAATGGCACGATCTCGGCTTACTGCAATCTCTGCCTCCTGGGTTCAAGCGATTCTCCTGCCTCAGCCTCCTGAGTAACGGATTACAGGCACGCACCACCTCGCCCAGCTAATTTTTTGTATTTTTAGTAGAGATGGGGTTTCACCATGTTGGCCAGGCTGTTCTTAAACTCCTGACCTCAGGTGATCCACCTGCCTTAGCCTCCCAAAGTGCTGGGATTACAGGTGTGAGCCACTGTGCCCGGCCTACAAAGGTCTTAATAAAGTTCAGGAAGTTAGGCAGAAACCTAATGAGAGCCCCTCAGAATTCTTGGAATGGGTGTTTAAAGTGTATAGGTGGTATATAGACATGATCTAGAAGTACCGACAAATGATAAATAATGACCTTTATCAGCCAAAGTGCTCCTGGCATTTGGAGAAAGTTGGAGAAGATGGATGGGGCTCTTGGGTATATCCCTGTCCCCGTTAATGGAGATTGCCTTTAGAGTGTTTGCCCAGTCCAGATAATTTTTTAAAAGGAACAATGGAAGATGAAACATCAGGCTAACCTTCTGGCTGTGGCTGTGACTCGAGGGGTCCCAGGACCACAGCGTGAATCTCCTTCAGATGCTTCATCCCAGGTAGGACCCCTACTGAGCCCCAGACCAACAAAGGGTGACATCCAATGTAGGTCCCAAGCAGTGCACTTACTACAAGCTAAAAGGCCACTGGAGAAAAGACTATCCACACTGTAAAAAGAACAGCGTTAGGGAAAACCCCCTCCCTGTTCACCAGATGCCTGAAATAGCTGAGACGTCTGAGGTTAAAGATACCTAGGATAAGGACCAGGAATGATAGGGCCCTGTGGTTCCTCCAGACCCAAGCATCACTCTCCATATTCCCACATGGAGTCCCATGTCATGATGGCAGTGGGAAATCAACTTTTGGACTTTTGGGTGGACACTGAGGCTAGTTACTTGGCTGTCTAAACGCTTCAGAAACTGTTAAAGTGACCAGGGTCTTGGGAGAAACCTTAACGAGACCATCCTCCAACCTTTAGAATATCAGCTGGGCCAACCCACCTGAAGCACAGCTTCTTATATATGCCTGAATGCCCCATTCCTCTGCTGTGACATGACTTCATAACTAAAGTAAATGCCAAAGTTACTTTCATCGCAGTACAAGTAAATATTTTGGTACCCTCCAGAACAAGCCTATGCCCTGCAGGTTGCCGTGGAAGCATAGGCAGATGGGAGACCAGGAAGGGCCAGAACAGCCGTCCAGTACAAGTCAAGGTACAGGTGGGAACAACGTAGCCATGCTTAAAACAATACCTGTTAAGCCAACAAGTGAGAAGGGACATCCAACCTCTGCTGTGTACTTTCCTTCAGTTTGGACTCATTAGGCCTTGCTAGTCCTCATGTAACATGCCTATTCTGCTTGTTCAGAAGCCTGGGACTAAGAAACATAGATTTGTTCAGGACTTGAGGGCTGTCAATCAATGGTAAAAGGTATCTACTCAGTGGCCTCTAATCCCTATACTTTACTCACAACCCCAGCTGGTGAACTCAGTTGGTTCACAGTCTTAGATTTAAAAGATGCCTTATTTTACGTCCCCCTGAGCCCAGAGTCACAAGAACTGTTTGCTTTTAAATGGGAAGACCTAGATACTGAAGCACAGTAAAAGTATTGTTGGACAGTTCTCCCTCAGGGGTTTAAAAACTCCCTACCATCTTTGGGGAAATTCTTGCTAAAGACCTCCCAGACTTGCAATTAAAGAATGGGACTCTATTGCAGTATGCTGATGACATCTTAATTGCCAGCACCACGCAGCAGCTGTCTGACCAAAACACTATATTGAACCTAAAGTTTTCTGGCCGAACAAAGGTACAGGGTATCCAAGAAAAAGGCTCTGATTTCTCAGCCTGCAGTAATATCTTGGGTTCAAGCTTTCCCAAGGGCAGAAGAACCTGGTCCCTGACCAGCGGGACACCTTCACCTAGGAAATATTAAAAGACCCATTGCTTGTTTCCTAAAGCAATTGGACATTGTCACAAAAGGATGATCTCCTTGCATTTGGGCTGTTGCTGCCACTTGTGATCTTCTCCAGGAAGCAGAAAAGTTTACATCAGGCCAACCAACCACAGTGCACCCACCCCACTGTGTGCTCCCCTTGCTGGAACAGAAGGGAGGATACTGGCCGACTTCTGGGAGACTCTGCAGGTGTCAGGTCATCCTTTCAGACAACCCAAATGTAATGCTGAAGGGCCATCTCTACTCTTAGTCCTGCCCCCTGCTTCATCAAATGCCATCTGAACTTGTGCACAGCTATCTACAAACAATCGAAGAAGTTCATTCCAGCTGGCCAGACCTGACAGACGTACCCCTAGACAGCCCAGACCTAGAGATGTTCACTGACAGGAACAGCTTTATGGGCCAGGGACAATAGAAAGCTAGGTGTGTGGTGGTAACCCACTGACAGACTTTAGAAACCAGAGCACTGCCCTCCAGAACATCAGCACCGAAAAGGGAGCTCAGAGCCCTCATTGGAACCTTCCTTCTAGGTAAATGAGCACAAGTGGCCATGTACACAGACTCTAGATATGCTTTCTCTGTTTTTCATGCTCATGAGGCCATCTGGAAGAAAATGGGACTACTAACCTCTAATAATTAAAAACATGCTAGAGAAACTGTAGTCCTATTAAATGCCATTTTAGCGCAGAGGAAGTAACTTGGGCACCAGCAGAGTTTGGTGGCAAAGGACAATATTGCATAGATGAGGCCACGAAGAAAATAGTAAGGAAAAAGGCCCCCAAATGCTATTGATACCTTTGCTACCTAAAATAGATTGTGGCCCTGAGCCTCCCATATACTCAGATGAGTACCTAAAAAGAGCACTCGATTGGGGTTTTGACCCCAATCAGAGGACTCAGGATGGATGGATATACAATGAGAGAGGAACAATTCTGGCACTGGAATATCTTAGGAATGACATTGTTGAATGTAATCATGACTCCACCCAGTGTGGTAGGGATGCCACTCTCCAATTGGATAAAAAAATACATTGCTGGTTCACATACAAACAGGACCATTCGGAAGGTTATAGAAAAATGTCTCTTTGCCCAGAACAACACCAAAACTAGCCCTCCCCACTTAACACAGGCGTTCAGACCAGGGGTGAAGGAACAACAGAGAACTGGCAAATTGATTTTACTATGATGTCAAGGATAGCAGGTAACTTGAAATACCTACTCTTGTTTGTGGATACCTTGGTTTGGGGCTTTTCTTTGTTGGACAGAAAGAGCTTCTGAAGCCATTAAGGCCTTAATAAAAGAAATCATTCCTTGGTTTGGAACACTGGTTTTCATCTAGAGTGACAGTGGTGCAGCCTTATGGCCCACATCTCTCAGGGTATTTCTTAAGCCCTCGGTATAACTTAGAACCTACATATAACCTGGAGGTCACAGTCCATAGAGGCCATAAGATTCCCGACTTCCCCAGTTGCTCCTAGAGATAACATCACTATTGTAAAACCTAATATTGGTATTTGAGATATTTTTGAGACCTCGCATTCTGGTGCACCAGCTGTTGTCACTCAGACCAGTAATCTGGTTCAAGCAGTTCTGTGATCCCATCCAGGAACAGAAGACAGCAAGAAGAACCTGTTTCAACCCACTATGATTTTGTCTCTGACCCAACCAATCAGCACTCTCCACTCTCTAATCCCCTGCCCACCAAATTATCCTTAAAAAACTTCAGTCTTCGAATTTTTGGAGAGACGGATTTGAATAATGACTCTGATCTCCCCTTTGGCTGACTGGGCATGTGCAGGGGTATGTCCTGCAGACACTGATCCACCAACGGATGAATAAAATACACTGACACAGATATGCTGCTTTGCCAGTCCAGCTGAGCATACAGGCCACTTACAGATTCCAAGAAGAGTGCTATCAATAGATGCGACCATGGCCTCAATCAGAGAGACTTGCATTTATTCAGTAAAGGTTAATTGACAAAGGTTGTGAGTAAACACCACTAGAGGGTAATTGACATTGTGGACCTCCTGAGCAGAAAGCAATTAAGCACCCACAGTAAATCAAAGGCTAGTCTTAGGACCACATGAGTAAACAAGCTAGTTAAATAAACTCTCCACATTCCTTTGTTTCTACTCTAATTTATTTAAGGGGACAAGGCTGCCTTCAGCCAAGTTCATTACTGGAGCTTATGCAAACACCTCAGACCTTCCAAGAAGGTTTGCGTCTTATAATTTTCCCCACCATCCTGACTGAACACCCACATTTCCCCCTTTTTTGTTTTCTGCATCAGGTCTTTTTGACTGGAGAGTGTACATGTATGCAACAACAGGTTTGTCCGGTGTGGCGGTTATTGCTCTTATTCTGGCTTTGCATCCTAGAATTAGCAAATAACATAATACAATCATGAGTACAGTTAGCAACATTCTTTTCCAGTCAAAGAGTGACCCCCAGGAGTGGGGGTCTAACCAGGAGAGATGATCTTGCACACCCTTCTATATGGCTGTTGGGTGTGTAGGTATATGGTGTGAAGGGATTCTAAAATTTTAGTTTTAGGTTGCTTTATGTCTGCTGTTAAATTGTCATGAAAGATTCCCCAGTGGTGGTGTTTTACCTCATCCCAACTATGTATTGATTGATTCCAAGGTAGAGAAGTGACACAGATATGTTTATGCCCCAGTCACAGTTTAATTGCTGTTGGAATGCCAGTGCCTCTTGTCACTCCCCCACATATTCTAAGGCAGCCTCAAGGGCTTACAGTCATGCAGGTATCTTTTGATCCATACATTGCTGTAAGAGAAGTTCATTAGACACATTTTTGGCCAGATTATCTACAAAGCTAGCTGTTTATATTGACTCAGTAGTAGATGCAGCAGCAACACTAGCAGTTGCCAGGATGACTATGGCTGAGATTATAAAGGCCATAAGTGTAGCTATGAATCTTTTGTGTCTGACCTGGGACAGAGGACGTTCTAACGTGACAAGGGCAGGGAACCTTGCCAATCGTGTGTCAAACTGACTGGTAGAAATGCCTCAGATTGTCTCCTTAATACCATAATACTAGTGATTTTTAAATTAGATGTATTGTGGTTAGTGATATATGAGGAAAACCAGCCTATCCCTGCACCTGGGTTACAAACATGGAGTTTTGGGGTATAATGGAAATGTTTTTTCCCATAAGGAAAACATATGGATGGGTAGTGGAAATCAGGCACTGATGAGTGTGATTATGAATAAAGGTTATAGTATAGTTACGACTGGAATTATGATATGTCCCATGCCAAATGTTAAGGGAGGTGCTGAGATGTCCCAGGCACCATAAGGTGCCTTGGGTTGGCATGGACTTTACTTGGGGTCTGAGATATTCCCCCGTTGGCCCAAAATATAGGGGAACAAGACGTGGCTATGAAACTGATTGATGCTATAATGGACGAAGACATTAGTAAGGCTGCCCTGCAATCGGCCATGGGGGCTTCAGTCTAAGATGTTATAATTGCCTAACTGGAGGCTGTGGGCTTGTTTCCCATGACGGACATTCCAGCTAAAGTGGAATCCATTACTTTTCTGGCTTTGTTCTTTAGCACTGGAAGGAATGTTTGGGAAAGCAGCATTGATTGCATTGCCTGGTTTGAGGCTACCTGCAGCAAAGAATGTTAAGGCATTTCCTTTGCCATGATGTAGCCATACTTGTTTTTGGGCAGGTACAGGTACACAGTAAGGGTTAGAACCTTTATAACTTACACACAGTGGGAGGATAGTGGAGTGTTATGTAGTGTTATTTGGCACTTTAGTCCAATGTGTGCCATTATTGAGGGACCCCACTGGGAGTAAATCTATCCCTCCTAGCCAAGTAGTCACATTATTAAAGGCTGGGAAGGGAGTGTCTGCCCAGGTGACAGGGCAAAAGAAAGGCAGGTCTAAGATACGAGCCCAAAAGAGTGTAGCAGGTACAGGTTGCAAACAAAGCGAGAGCATAAAAAGGATTAATACCCCTACGTGAGTTGCAATGTACAACGGAAAGCATAGCAAGAAACAAATTATCTGGAGTAAATGCTGTCTGTGTCTGGAGCATTTGTTCAGCCTCCTGAGTTGTCCTCTTCAGCATCCCCCAGGTAACATCTGGGGCTTGTGTCATCCACGGAAGCCGCATCTTCTGGGTCTGTGGGTCTTGTAGGGTTAACTCTTTCATTTCTGGTACCGGGTTGGGTCCTAGCCATGCCATGGTATGGTTTGATGTGTCATGCTGGAATCCAAAGAGGACCTGAGGGGGTGTGAACACAAGCATACTGTCTTCCCCATGTTAATAATTCATTTGGACCACATTACTATTTACATCTTTCCATCAAACTGCAGGTTTTATGCCTTGAGAGGTTTTAGCAACGTGCTTTTCTACAGCTGATTGAAATTTGTCATCTAAATTTAAAAAGTTAAGGGTAAACAAGGCTTGTGCCAATAGTGTTGCAGGGTCTTTTACCCATACTCCTTCTTTCCTGTTTTTTTGAGCATACTTTTAAGAGTGGGCATGTTCTATTGCTTATCCTTGGGGGTTATATGGGATCCCTGTGGAATGTTGGATATTCCACATGTGACAAAATTGTTGAAATTGTGAACTGGCATAAGCTGGACCATTATCCATTTTAATTTTTGTGGGCCATCCCATAAATGCAAAACTTAAAAGACGATGTTTAATGACATACCGAATAGACTCTCCAGGAAGGGCATGTACACTAATTAGATGGGTGTTAGTATCAACAGATGCATGTACGTATCTAAGTTTTCCAAAGTCAGGGACGTGTGTAACATCTGTTTGTCATAACTGGTTAGGTTCTAGTCCTCTAGGGTTAATACCTGTGGAAGGAGGGGATGTGCCTGTGAGCTGGCAATCTGGGCATTGTAGGATAATTTGTTTAGCCAGCCTTTGTATATGTTGAAATTCTTTAGATAAGTTTCCGTAATTTTGGTGGAAAAATTGATGCGATTGGGTGGCTTGCTCAAGCAGTGATGTTATAACCTGAAGGTCTGCTTGTTCATTGCCATAAGCCAATGAGCCAGGCAGAGAGCTGTGGGCTCGAATGTGTGTAATAAAAAGAGGGTGTGTATGCTGATCTAGCAATTGCTGAAGTCAGAGAAAAAGAGCACACAGGGCTGGCTCCAGAGTGGACTTAATTAAAGCTGTTTCAAGATTTTGTAGCAAATATACTGAGGAAGCCGAGTCACTTAAAATATTTATGGGCTGAGTGGAAAAAGTTTCCAAGGTCGTGGAAGTATCAGAGCCCCAATGTCAGCTCTCTGATTGCTAGTAAACCCAGATCGAGTGATTGAATTGTGTAGTCTCCACAAGGCTGCCGCTTTTCCATGTTTACCAAACCCATCAGTGAACACTGTTAGAGCATTAGGTATGGGGGAGTGAACTATTTTTGTGGGTAATATTACCTGCGTATGAGATAAGAAATGAAGTTGTTTATCAGCAGGAAGCATGTGTTCTATTTGTCCTATATAATCAGAGAAAACTATTTGCAGATCTGTCGATAAGGACAATACTGATTCGCACTGCTTTTTGCTTAAAGGAATGCTGATGACATCAGGGTCATAACCTAGCAACTGATTGCATAATTTACAGCCTGAATTGATGAATATACGGAGATAGTGTTTTAGTCCTGGTATGTGAGCAAAAAACCCATTCTAGAAAGCATAGCCCTGGGGTTATCTGTCCTATTAACCCTGTAGGGGGGTGTTTGGTGGGAAAAATAAACAACTGAATTGAATACCATGGATCAATGCAATCTAGCTGCCTCTGAGAGATGGCGTGCTCTATTTTCTCAGTTTCCCTTTTTTCTGCAGGGGTTAACTATCTGGGAGAATCCAGGGCCGGATTGCCCTTTAAGATAGAAAACAGATTTTGTAGTTAATCAGTAGGAATCCTCAAAGTGGGGTGGAGCTAGGTAATATCACCCAATAATTTCTGATAATCATTTAAGGCGTATAAGTTGCTACTATTTAATTTAACCTTTTGAGGTCTTACTGACCAGGAAGTTAGTATGTACCCAAGATATTTCCAAGGAGAGGACATTTGTACTTTCTTAGGTGCAATGATTTAACCTCTTAGCTCTGAATTCTTTATGACAGAGGAATATAAATTTAAAAGTATTGGCTCTGTTCGGGCTGCTAGTAGAATATCATAAATATCATCCATAAAATGAATAATCTTGCAATCAGGAAATTCTTTTCTACTAGGGAGCAAAGCTTGATTTACATGATACTGACACATGGTAGGACTGTTTAGCATTCCTGGAGGAAGCACTTTCCAATGAAATTGACAAGCTGGCTTTTCATTATTGATAGCTGGTATTGTAAACGCAAATTTTTATCTGTCCTGTTCTGCTAGAGGAATTGATAAAAATCTTTTAAGTCAATAATGATTATAGGTCAATCTTGAGGAATCGCCATGGGGGATGAGTGGCCCTGTTGAAGGGGTCCCATAGGCTGTAAATTAGCATTAATGGCATGTAAGTAATGCAAAAGTCTTCATTTCCCAGACTTTTTGGGAATGACGAAAATGGGCCAATTCCAAGGGCTGTTAGTAGAATATTATCCATAAAATGAATAACCTTGTAATCAGGAAGTTTTTTGTTTTTTGTTTTTTCTGGAGTAAAGTTTGCTTTAATTGCTCCTTAACTAAGGGCTGTTGGTAACTTCTCTCCCTTTAGAGGTTACTGTTTTACTTAAATTGGATTTGGAGAGAGTCACCTTAGGGGTAAAAGAGAGGTAACAGTGGGCATTATCAGAAGAGGTTTTTCAAATTCTGAAATTTTACTTAAATCTTAGCATAGAATTATAATTTGGGATGTCTCTCGTCTACAAGGAGCGCGTGAAATTTTGCCATGGGCCGCCTGCAGAGCTGGAGAGCTGATCAGGCGGGTCCTGGGGTGGCGGCTGCCTTGCGCTTGCAAAGGCACTGCTTTTTCTTGGGCCGCTTTTCGCGTGTGACACTTCCTACCCTTGCTGCCAGGTGGCTATTGCCCACTGGGCCGACTTTCCCGCGTGCTCTTCCTGGCCTCTCCCTAACAGGCTAACTTCGGAGTGCTAGGCCTGGCTCTTTGTTGTCGCTGCCTCCGTGTGGACAGAGTTCCCAGGAGCACTTGCTGGCTCTGGTTTCGCGAACTTCCTTGCTGCTGAGCCTCTCCTTCTGCTTACTGCTCGCTTGACCGCCTGGCTTTAGCCTCTAATGCTTTTTTTTTTTTTTTTTAAACAACTCTTTAGGTACCTGATTGCCTTGCTGATTTTGCATTTCTGGGCAGGCTAAGAGCTCCCCTTTTAATGCTGCCTGCTTAAGACAGGGTTTCACAGCTTTTTTCTTTTTCTTTTTCTTTTTCTTATCTATTGGAGGAGGTGGCTCAGGCACAACCTCTGTTTCCTCTTTGTTATTTTGGCCTGGTGATATCAGGGCTGAGGGGAGAGGAGGCGATAAGATGGTTCTTCCTCCTTCCCCTTTTTAGGCTCTTCCGTGTATAACAGAACCAGGGCTGCTCTAATTAAACCCCATAGCGTTAAAAGCTGTTCCTGGGACGCTTTGCCTTTGTGCATAACGTTGTTTAAGATTTCTCCCCACTTCTTGCCAGACGTCTACATTTAGCGGTCCTTCTGGGAACCATGGATTAAGTGAGACAACAGTTTGCATTAGGTCTCTTAATTGAGCCTACAAAACTGATGCTCCCCTAGCCTTAAGTAACTGTTCCAACACTTTTATATACTGTCTCTGTTGAACTGATAACTGTTGTCCCATGATGAAATCTCAGCCTGAACAATCCCCCACCAAACTTGGTAATCCCAAGCGGGCACCAATGACTAACTGTTTTACTGACTTGACCACGCCGTCCTCTCCACCTTCATTTCTGGGAGTCCGTCGCGCTCCCTTCGCAGCAATCCCCACACGGGGCATCAGACCCAACAACGGATGAATAAAGTACACTGACACACAGATATTCTGCTTTGCCAGTCCAGCTGAGCATACAGGCTGCTTACAGATTCCAAGCAGAGTGCTGTAAACAGTTGCAACTGCGTCCTTGATCAATCAGTCAGCCAGACTTGCATTTATTCAGTAAATTGACAAAGGTCATGAGTAAACACCACTGAAGGGTAATTGACATTGTGGACCTCCTGAGTAGAAAGGAGTTAAGCACCCATGGTAAATCAAAGGTTAGTCTTAGGACTGCATGAATAAACAAGGTAGTTAGATAAACTCCCCACATTCCTTTGTTTCTACTTTAATTTACTTAAGGGGGACAAGGCTGCCTTCAGCCAAGTTTATTACTGGAGCTTATGCATCTCTCCCAGGCCTTCCAAGAAGGTTTGCCATCTCTCTTCCAAGAGAGCTTATGCATCTTTCCCCACTATCCTGATTGAATCCCCACAGGCATGCATTAAACTCTTTCTCTATTGTAATCCCCTGTCTTGATAAATTGGGCTCTATCTGGGCAGTAGGCAAGAACCCATTGGTTGGTTACAAAACTTATAAATTTGGAAAGGAGAGCTTTATTTTTCATAAAAGCTTGTAGCTGGCAGGGTGACCATTCTGACACTGGGAAGGATAGCCTCTGGCCAGGAGCTAGAAACAGATACTTTGAGGGAGGGGCAAAGGGAACAGTAGTCTATGCTGAACAGAGTGGCCAGCAATAAGAATCATGAATATTTACAAAAGGAGAAATGTACACATATGCAATGGAGCTTCCTGCCCCTTCATGAGTCACATGTAGACTAGCCAGAGCTACTTCAGTGGTCTCTTATCAAGAAGGAATGCTGGTCAGTTGTGTCAAAACCACAAAAGGGAGATGCAGCATCCCTTAAACTCAGAGCGTTTTCGAAATTACTCGGGGGTCCCTATGGGAAAGAGGGGGTCCATTTATTTGGTTGGGGGGCTTAGGATTTCATTTTTATTTTTCAAAATAGGATTGAAGGCAGATACTTGAAGTTGTAATCCAAGGTCAGGAAAACGGAATCAAGAGGTCACAAGCCTTTTCTGATGATGGCTCAGAAAGCTGGAAGACACTCAACATTGAATCGTGGGTCTCCATGCCATGCTTGCTAGGAGAAACAGCCACCATGAGTCCATCTTTCAGATCTCAAGTGAACAGGTATGCAAGTCATAGAATTAAATTTATTTCAGCCGGGTGCAGTGGCTCACTGTTGTAATCCCAGCACTTTGGGAGGCTATGGCAGGCAGATCACTTGAGGTCAGGACTTTGAGACCAGCTTGGCCAACATGCTGAAACTCCCATCTCTACTAAAAATACAAAGATGGCCGTGTGGGGTGGTGGGTGCCTGTAATTGCAGCTACTTGCCACTTGGGAGGCTGAGGTGAGAGAATCACTAGAACTCAGGAGGCGGAGGTTGCAGTGAGCCAAGGTTGCACCACTACACTCCAGCCTGGGCTACTAAGTGAGACCCTGTCTCTAAATAAATTAATTCATATGTACAACCCTAGCTGCAAGGGAGTCTGGGAAGGTATTTTTAGCCCCTCAGCCCTTCCAACTAGAAAAAGTGTGGAATAGAGCAAGCCGTTCCACAGATACGTATCACAGTGGCTTTAGGAGTTTTATTAATTTATGTGTGTTTGTTTTCTGGCATGAGTACTTGGGTTGATCGTGGTGGGCACAGGCAAAGAAACACTGAATAATTGCTGCTTGAGAAAGGAAATGTCAAATTGCAAAAGCTTCTCTTTGAGTCAGCCTGAACCTTTTCAATGTTTTTGTTTTGTTACTGATTTAGAGAAGTCTTTATAACCAGATCAACATGTTACTGCTTCTATGGGTCAGCTACTAGAACTGGCACATTGTTTCCCATTCCGTTGTAATGCTATTCACTGTCATGGGATTTTACTTCTCACAGGGCAGGAATCTTAAAAGTATGGCCTATAAGAGTAGCCTACAATAAACGTCAGCTATCCTGTCAAGACAGTGAAAGCTATATATTTACATAAACCAAAGACTTAACTGCACCCCAGTCAGTCTTTATTCACACATTTGAGCATGTTAGGGATTTGGAAGTTGTGGAGAGGTATATAAGTTGGTGTATATTCCTTGGCAGCCTAGGTTATAATCTTACTTATACCATTTTACAGGTGAAGGAATTAAAGCATCAGGCATTTAAACTTGCCCAGGTCATACAGTAAAAAGTGACACAGTAGGGACTTGAATAAAGACTGACTCTAGAGACCCTTGATACCCAAAGAATAATCCATAGATCAGTAGTATTGTAGCACCTGGAGCTTGTTAGAAATGTAGACGCTCAGGCTCTTTCCCAGACTGTTTAAATCAGAACCTGAATCTTAACAAGATCTTCAGGTGAATCTTAGGCATGTTAAATTTTGAGAAAGACTGCACTTAACTTCTCTAATTGAGATTTCCTGACCACCAGTGACTTCCTCAGTTACGTAGGAACCCCAGAACTTCAGTTCCATCAGCAATTTGAGGACACCTTGGCATCAGGTAGTCCCCCAGTCTTCCTAGGGAAGAATGCATGTATATATATGTTTTTTGCCTTTACATAGTCTTTCAGTCCATGCATTATTGTGACATGTGGGAGGCAGGAGTTTTCAAATCTGTTCTTCGAGTAACGAATTCTGGTCTTAACACACATGGTGTAACTGAGGTGCAAGATGAGCTCTGTGAGCATTTCCTCTTCTGCACAGCAGTAAAGGTAATAAGCAGTAAAACTGCGGCTTGCCTTCCCACTAAAGGAAACCAAAGAAATCAATGGTGTATAAAGAACTCTGAGAAAAGGTTCACAGAGAGAATCTGTCTTTTCACACTCTTTCATGTTGGGGAGAAAACAACACAAAGAATCAGTACCTAGCAATTTCAAGATGCTTTTTTCATTATCTTAACATGTCGTTTTTCTGACCCCAACCAAAGACAGCATTATGGTCACTGTATTAAGGGCAGAAACAGAATTTAACATAGAAATAAGGTCACTCTTGTCATTCAAAATGATCTATGTTAATAAGGACTTTAAAGAGTTAGTTCACCTTTTTTTTTTTTTTTTTTGTAGTTTTAACACCCACTAATAAGACTTAAGTTGGTAGACACTGAAGAATGAGGAGACAAAAGGTTCCTGTGACAATAAAAATAAACTATCTCCCCATCTGTGAAATGAGGAAGTAAAACTAGATTTCCATGCTTCCTTCCCATTTTAACATTTTATAGTTCTATATAATAAACAAGGGTAAATATAAAAGTAACTAACATTTAATAAGCACTTCCAGATGGTCCAGTTTCCTCTTTACAAGAACCTCTGGGCTGGGTGCAGTGGCTCACACCTGTAATCCCAGCACTTTGGGATACCAAACAGGGGTGGATCACCTGAGGTCAGGAGTTCGAGACCAGCCTGGCCAACGTGGCAAAACCCCATCTCTACTAAAAACACAAAAAATTAGCCACGCATAGTGGCAGGCGCCTATAATCCCAGTTATTCGGGAGGCTGATACAGGAGAATCACTTGAACCCAGAAGGCAGAGGTTACACTGAGCCAAGATCACGCCATTGCACTCCAGTCTGGGCAACAAGAGTAAAACTACATTTCAAAAAAAAAGAACCTCTGAGTACTGTAACCAATCTTATTTCATAGGCCGAGAAACTGGGCACAGAGATATCAGTAACCCACCCAAGGTTATGTTCTAAGAGGTGAAGCTAATTCACACCTGCAGCATGGCTCCAGAGCCATGCCCTTATGCACTGCTCAGCTGCCTCCCTGCCTATAGCAAATGCATCTCTAGCTTCTCAGCTCCTGTTACTGGTGCAGTGGAAGTACCACAAACAGGAATGAGGCATTTCACACAGTGAGCATATTATTTTGATAAATATTCACAACATCCAATAATCTCTAAAGCAGTTCTCAATCCTGGCTGCACTTTACAGGTCAGCTGGGGAGCTTTAAGCAGTGCTAATTCCTAGGTCTCGCACTCAGATTCTCATGTAGTCAGTGTGGCAGATTGTCTGGCCATCAGGATTTTAAGAAATATGTATTTCTTTGGTTGAGAAGGACTCTAAATTTTCTGGGAATGGGGTTGTTCTAGGGGCAAGTTCCACCCACAAAGCGTCAGGTATTGACTTTTTCTTTTTTTTGAGACAGAGTTTTGCTCTTGTTGCCCAGGCTGGAGTGCAGTGGCACAATCTTGGCTCACTGCAACCTCTGCCTCCCAGTTCAAGTGATTCTCCTGCCTCAGCGTCCCAAGTAGCTGGGATTAGAGGCATGTGCCACCACCACACCCGGCTAATTTTTTGTATTTAGTAGAAACGGGTTTCACGATGTCAGTCAGGCTGGTCTTGAACTCCTGACCTCATGTGATCTGCCTGCCTTGGCCTCCCAAAGTGCTAGGATTACAGGCGTGAGCCACCACGCCCGGCCAGGTATTGAATTTATGTGTCAATCATTGATATATTAACTCAAGGTTTTAAATTCTGCTACCTATAAAAAGTGAATTCACTTATGCTTGTCAATACCATCTGTAGTTTTAGATTATAAGCTTCCTATAAAAGGTCAGAGCCAGTGTCTTATGTATATCCCCAGAGCCTAATTTAACATCTGTAAACATCTGTTTACTTCCAACTGGAAAATAATGATTAAATCACATCCCTCTCACAATGACAGAATCTTAACAGAACACTCACTTAAATCCACTTACTGGTTGTTGAAAACTTAATTGCTGGTTTTTGAGATAACAAAGGTAGCACATTCTGACCCTGTAGTTTCTTGAGATTTTTGGCACATGTTCTAGAAGGCTGAAGAGTAAGAAATTTATCTGACCTCTCCTAGCGTGGAACTGTTTCCATGACCCCAGCACAGGCAGCCTAACTGGGAGATGGCTACAGGGGAAGAGAAGATTGAGGCACTTACACTTTGCTGACTGCTACAAAAATTGCACTTGACCACTTGATTCCCTCAACTCCGGTGTAATCATCAACCATTACTGGTTAGTTTTGCCCTTTGTGGTGTCTGGTCCACCCTTGCACTGGACCACATCAGTTTCCTTCCTCTGGCTTGTGTTTTACAGTTCATTTACCCTGAGTCAAGAGGATTTGGCTATGAATCCCGTCATGATTTTCCTCCTAGATGAGGTCTGTTGGTAGCACCTCCATAGACCTGGCCTCAGCTCCTAGTGTACAGCTCTCCCACCTTCCAACAGCTGGATGAGATGCCTTTTGGAGCTGGCAAAACCGGTTTAAGGTACAGGAGAGAAAAAGCACTTATTGGCTACTAACTGTAATCAGAAACTACGGGAAGAACAGATGCCCACTAGCATGCAATAACCACTCTTTTGAAATCATTCTGAAGTTAATTTTCTTCACCTCTTTGACCCTCACCTTTTCCTCATTCCAAGTGGTCGGACCCTGTCCTTTGGTCTTGAGGAACTGCCTGTAATCACTTACTTTATGCTACCCAAGTTGATCAAACAACTCTTCCACATTTCTGTTTTCGCAGCCCTGTGGATGTACTTATGTGGAACCCAACCACTGACCATCTCTTTCCCTCCTTGAAAACAAGTCTTTCAATCCCAGTTTGTCTTCCCACATTGTCCTTTTGTGGGATAGTGTACTAGAGACCAGTTTCTCATTAAGATGTTTTCGTTTAGAGTAGAAGGCTTGATCTTATCCTTACTTCCCTGGTTTGGACAATTTTTTTAGAGATAGGTTCTCATTCTGTTGCCCAGGCCAGAGTACAGTGGCACAATCATAGCTCACTGCAGCCTCAAACTCCTAGGCTCAAGTGATCTTCCCACCACAGCCTCCCAAGTAGCAAGGACTACAGGTGTTCACCACCATACCCGGCTAATTTTTAAATTTCTTGTAGAGATGGGGGTCTTGCCATGTTGTCCAAGCTGGTCTCAACTTGTGGTCTCAAGGAACCTCAGCCTCCCAGAGTGCTGGGATAACAGGCATGAGCCACCACAGCTGGCAGTCTGGACTATCTTTAAAGCATTCCCCATTTATGTCAACACCACATGCTAGAATATTCTCAGCCACCAGGGAAAAGCATAAACCGTAACTATGCATGACACACTGAATTTGCAGCAACTAATTTGCAATCAATAATGAAGTATCAGTGTTTGCAATGATTCCTCTGTGAATCCAAATAGATCCAAGGATAACACTGTAATAATACAATTGCTGGTAGACGTTCCTGTATTTTTTGAGAGAGAGGGGAAGTGCTGGAATCACAGGCACTGTGACTGGATGGGCCGTGACTTACAGACTGTCATTTATGCCATAGCCCTAGTCAAACCACAGCTACTGATAGGCTCTATGAGGTTATGATGATTACATATTATTGTAGTGATTTAATCTGGGTATATCCAATATGTGAACTGAGGCTAAAAAGGTTCACAGCCACCTGCCCAAATCATTAAGAAGTGCCAATCACATTTCTTTGGATGGTAACACTTGTTTGATCTTCAAAGAAACAAGAGGGCCAAAATTTTATGTAATGCCAAGTATAGTAGAAAGCTATTACCTAATATCTTGGACATTTATTCAGGCCAGGGCATGCTATATTGTCTAGGCATTATATATATATATATATACACACACACACACATATATTTTCTTGTATTAGGTTGTGATAATCCAGCTAGAGAAGTTTCATAAAACGCAAATCTAAGATCTTTTGCTAAAGAAAATATTTTCTGACTAGTTGATTCTGCCAAACCAGTCCTGGTGATTAATATGACACATGTCACAGCTAGCCTGCTCCCACATCCAAAACGTGTTCTAAGAAGGAAGCAGCTTAGCCATCAGAACTTTAATGCCAGGTTATCATTGCTAAGTAATTCCCTATCCTTACAAGGACAGGCAGTGAAGTGGAACATTCAATCCAAAGACAACTCCCAATTTGTAGGTTGTTAAATACCTGTAGGTTTCTTTTAATCATAAGGAAAATTAAAGACTTGAGGATCAACTAAACAGTGAAAAGAAAAAACCCTCAGTCCCATTTGCTTTGGCATTAATATCTTTGGCTGATCTGAGATTACATGAGACACCAAAAATAAAAACACTGAACTTTGGTTTGATGAAATAGACAATTCGGGTTGTCATTTATAATTTTAGAGTTTGCTTCACATATACAATGCTTGTTATGAAACAGTGAACACTTTTATAAAAAATTTATTTCACACTTTTATACAAATATCCACAGGTAATTTCTAATCATGAAATAATTTTACAATGCTAGTTAGTATAAAAATGTATCAAATGCAAACAGACCAGTGACTTGACTTGAGATGACATTTTTAACAACTATAAATTTGAACACCATAACATCTTTGTTTCTTTGTTGAACCACCCTCCCAACACCCTTTTTGGGACTTTTTTTTTTTAAATAACACAGGTCTAAAAACTGTCAAAATATCAGCTCCTTAGCAATCTAAACACATTAGGGACACAAGTTCCCCAAGCAAGAAACTGAGACTTTATTTACAGACATTTTTGTAAACAAAATATATTTTGTGAATAAGAATTCCAAAGTATAACCAAAACAATGTCCTTAGTTTCTTAAGGTTTAAGATTTCTGAAAAGAAAAAAGCCCCCCAAAACAGTGGCACTACAACTGTGTTCTGTTCTTTCAAAAGACAGACACTGTTTATACTATATCCAAAACAAATTAGCACCTGTTTGCCGTTGCTCCCCATATAACTTAACATTGTGAAGCATGGTAATTAAAAAAAAAAATCAGGTTTCATATCGAATGTATAGAGTGATAATTCCACCCCCTGCCATTTTTACAATTAAAAACACAATTCAAAGTTCTGGTTAAAGTAGTCCCAAAGTAATTTTGGGATTACAGATAGGGGAGGAAACAAAATAAAAAATGGAATATCGACTCACTGATTAAATGGTTCCAATAACATTTAACAATGTAAAAGCCACGATGCTCTGACTGGAATCACTGTTTTGGTAGCAGATTCAGTAGTCTTATACTGGATCGGTTTGGATCCACCATAGGCATTCACCATTTCTTTCAAGTCCTGAACATACAGTATTTGCAGCAGTACTGCACTAGAGTTCAGTGAATAAACCCTTTTTCTCCAAGAATTCCTGAATGTTACAATATGAAATCCAGAAACATTACGCAGGCTTCTAAACTAAAAAATATCCAATGCCTGAAATAATTAAACATCTTTACAGTTATAATTCTGTTTCTTAAACCTTTTGGGTTGTGGGGTGGAGGTTGTCATGAAGGAGAGGTTATAATTTATAGATAAGTTATTAAAACAACTCTGGTACATTTATAAAGATTTTCTTTTTGTAGTAAATAATTTAGGTCAACGTGATGACCTCCCATACTCTAATGCTGATTAAACCAACCTGAAGGGTAAACTGGAGACTCTTTGGCCTGTTAGTCAATAAAATGGTTTGTAAAGAAAAGAAAAAATAAATACCATATACAAATAAGTATAACTAGCATTCAAGTCTGTTGCACCTGTGTGTTTTAGTGAACGGGAGAATGAAACCTGTATGCATTTGACGTGAGCAGGTATTCACACAGCTAGGAAATGGGAAAAGATGGCAGGATGGCAACATCACCTTCTATTGCACATTTAGTTTAAGACAGCACTTTCCATTGAAACACAACTACCCCAATGGCATAGTCTTGTGTGACAGCTAACGTGATGGATGTCTGCGCAGCAGTCCCGAGGTTAGGACGGCCACTCTGTTAGTGTAGCTGAGGAGGCACCTACACTCACCTGCACTATCGGGAGGATGTCACCCGAGTGCAACTAGGCAGGCCCTTCCCCAACACATGTAAGTCAGCCATGCCAAAAACAAAGGCAACCCAGAAAGTTAAATTAAGGCAGTTAAAGAATAATCCATTTCAACAGTTGTAAATTTGGCTGTGCAAAACAGGAGCCTTAGGCTACGTAACAATATCCACAGTTAAAACTGTAGGTTCGTACTGTGTGTAGTCACTCTGAAATCAGTCCTCAGGGATTGAGCAGGCTTTTAAATCCAAATTGAATTTCTGAGTTGGAAAAAGCAGTTTGGGTACTGTGAAGCTTTTTTTTTTTTTAGGCCCCCCACTATGAGTAGCTTTCATTTTCGTTCCACTTTGTGATCCACTGTTTTTTTTCAAGGTTATCAATATACTTTTCATCTTTGATCTCTCGCTCTTCTTTCCGGATCCTTACAGCATGGTATCGGGGAACACTGTCATCGTACCTAGAGCGTTTGAAGAATCCACACTGGAGAAGAGGGAAAGAGAAAGAGAAACCAATTAATCTCACAAAGAAGCAAGTGCACTAAATGGGAATGTCTAAGCTTTCTGTTCAGCTATGTCTACCTCTGGACTATGGGGGAAAAGACATGGTTTTCTTTTAAGAAAGAACTAAGAGGTTGAAATGAAAGAACAGCCAGTGGGGATCAACGGAAGAGAACAGCTGTAAAACTGGAAGAAAAGTCCATTTTCATCTTCTCTTTACATTTTATAACAAAATGTAGGCTACCTCTTTACTAACAATTTAAGACTATGAAAACAGTGCTGCCATATTTTAAAATAATCACTATATGTAAAAGATCTAATTATCAGATTAGAATATCATTTTAAGAATAATTTTTAAAAGGCATAAACCAAAGATTATTTCATGCCCCTCTCCCACTAATAAAATGCAAATCATGTCACAAGTATTTTACTAATTATTATTTGAATATGCCAGAGTTCCAGCAGGTCAATTTAATAATCTTTTTTTCTCCTCTGAGGCTCTAGTACACGTATCACTGCTCTCATTAGCTAGGATGTAATTTATGTTGCCTGGATTTGCTATTGTGCTTCTAATTAAGCTATTTCATTAATAAATCACATAGTGACTGTTTCCTACAATAAAAATCATATGCTGCATAGGACTTGAGAAGTGTATCACTACACTGAATTTCAGAGCACTCCCTAATTTTTCTTCTTTAAATTGTTAATGTGTATATGTGTGTATATATATCATTTAATATTCAATCTGATCCAAAGTATATTTTTACTGAATATATCTGAAAAAAATTGAGATTAAATTTTTAATGAAATATATTACTTTTCATGAAATGAAAACATTTAATGAAATATATTTACTTTCAAAAAAGGTGTGTTTGACTAAAATGCAGTTTTGAAGAATGAGGAATAGTTATTAATAGAATGGTTGATTAATGTGTTTATTATGTGACATCAACAATAACAGGACATTTACGCTGAATGATGTTATAAAAATGCCATGGAGCAAGATAAAATTATATGCATAGTTATCACTAAATCAGTAGGCAAAATGGACCAAGATGTTTTGTTCCAGGTCATTTCTACATGGATTTATTTATTATTCTGTGCAAAAAAAAAAAAAAGCCAAAGTACCTATCTGTTACAAAATATGACTGCTGCCTACCCCATTTAAACAAAGAGGGAAATTAAAGGTGATCTGTTAAGCTGAAATGGCAATGTTGTGATTCACTGTGATAGTGCCATGGAAAGGATTACAGGAGTAATTCTGTCCTATAAAATTTTGTGTAAAATTTTATACACAAGAATTTTACAGTCTTGTGTATAAGAATTAAACAATAGAACATCTCAGATTTATGCCCACATAAATGGTGAAAGGAATCACCAGCAATTCCTATTTCCATAGATTTACAAATAAGAGAAACTTGAATTTAAAATCAATGAGACCCAAGGTTGAATAAAATGTCTGGATACATGAAATATGGTCAAACTCCATCACAATATATTACAATAAAAACTTTTCAGGGCATTTTTTTGTACTAGAATTTGGTAGATAGAAGGTAACTTTGGTAGAGGATCATCTTCTGAAGTTGGCCATAAAGCCCATCATGCTGATAACCATAGTTTGTTGTAATGGTCTTTGACCTGTAGGAGATACGCAGGAAATGGAAGCTGCATGCTTAGCTAGCAGAAAACGATTCCTGAGCAACAGTAAAAAGCATTCCAAGCCTTCCCCATCACTTTATAGCAAAGAAAACGAAAGGATGACAGTGAGGAAGCCTCAACCAAGAGAAACACATTTCCAACATGCAACAGGTTAATTAGGCAGTCGACACAGCTTCTATCTGTGGGAAATTCCAAAATGAACAAGAAATCTGGAGCAATTTCTTATGCATCTTTGAATTCCCTAGCAGGATGCTACATACCGAATTAATAACACGTGGCAAACTGGGCTACTATGGAGGGCTAAAAGCCTCGTGTGTATGTGTGTACAAAGATTGCAATTTTCTTCATTGCTGTGGGTAATGTTTAACAACAACATAAAATAACTCACCTGCAACGAAAAATTCTTTGTGCATTTAAAAAAAAAAAAAGGAGCTTTCAAGTGAAATAAAACAAATCCAAGCAAGGCAAGCCAGTGTGAACATTTGGAAACATCTGTTAATGGGACACACACAGCAAGCTGTTGTTCTTAAAGTTAGCTACCACAACCATAGCGGGTCCCACAGCTAGCAATTAAAAAACATTGATCAATTACCAATTACAGAAGTAGATCAATACTATGCATCAGAAGTAAGCCTCTCTTTATCAGATGGCTGAGCATGGATCTCAGCCTTGTGATATGTGGCATCATAATGATCTTTCTTATTTCTCTTGAAGAAACCACACTACAAGGAAGCAAGGTATTTAGTCAATTTTACAGTTTTAAGAACTAAACAACAGAACATCTCAGATTTTAATCTGCTACTTGTGGCTTGTTTATAAACAGACCACTTTCAGTCAACCAACAGTGAACAGCCACTGCATTGTTTCATTGTCACATTCAATACACCCTTCACCATACATCTCTGGTCAAGTATTTATATGGATGACACTAGCCAGCTCAATGATTTTTTTTTCCCTTTGTGACAGAAATCCTGAGGACAAAAATCATTCTAATAGGGAAAACATGTATACACTGCTGATTGTAGCTTTGGGTAGTTTCTTCCTGCAGGAGAATATGAACTCCAAAAGAGGCAAAAGACTGACTTTGGCAGTTTGAGACAAAGGTTAGAAAATAAATTCTCTAAGTAAAAGCACAAATCCAAATAAAATATAGATATACTGTGGTTATTTTTCTGCCTTTTACAGTAAATTTTATGGAACAAATGCCATTTACTTGAGGCCTTTGGATCTGTGGGGTGAATCACAATACAAATTCAAATACACCATCATGAAAGAATGATTGCTGTCATTTTCCCAAACTCTGAGCACCATATAACCCTTAAATGGTAGGGACCCCATGCTCCTCAAGTTAAGTCACTCTAAATGAGTATAAAAGTATAATTCCACTTTCTACTATAATTTCCTTCATTCAGTGATAGAGAACTTTTCCTATTTTATCTAGTTCATAAGGCCATGGAACTGTCTTTTATAAAATTTAACCTGGTCAAATAAATTCTCCTGAAAAACTGCTTCCTAGTCCAGCAACTCATGAAGGTAAAAGCCTAGATTCACTTTGTACAATATATGGGAGCTGCTGGCTCCATGAGGCTATTCAGATTGAAATTAATTTAAATTACATTTAAAACTATGCCTCAATTGAACCAGCCATATTCCACGTGCTTAACAGCCACACATGACTAACGGCTACCATATTGGATGCTGCAGCTCCAGAACATTTCCATCAGTACAGAGTTTTGTTGGGCAGCTTTCAATAATATGTGCTAGTAAACAGGGTGGGAAGAATGAACCAGGAACCAAGAGGCCTGGTCCTGCCTCCATTGGCAACATTCTTTTTTTTGGAGATGGAGTCTCGCTCTGTTGCCCAGGCTGGAGAGCAATGGCATGATCTCAGCTCACTGCAAGCACCGCCTCCTGGGTTGGGGTCACATCATGCTCCTGCCTCAACCTCCTCAGTAGCTGGGACTACAGGCACCCGCCACCACGCCCGGCTAATTTTTTGTATATTTAGTAAAGATGGGGTATCACCGTGTTAGCCAGGATGGTCTCAAACTCCTGACCTCGTGATCCGCCCGCCATGGCCTCTCAAAGTGCTGGGATTACAGGAGTGAGCCACTGTGCCCAGTTGGCAACATTCTTAATATTCTTGGTCATGAGCATCTTTGTTAGCAAACTGAAGGTGATTAGACCAGCCCAAGGGACCTTTATTTTTTTTTCTGCAAACAAAATCCTGTACAGAATCCTGATATTTAAAATGGATACAATCTGAACTACTGTGGTTGAAGTAGGGATCTCCATCTGTCTAAGTTTAGCTTTGCCCTCTACATGGATATACAAAATCCAATTTAAGGGCCATTGAACTGTAGTTCTGACCCTAAAATCCTATGACTTTAACATACTAAATAATTCAGTTGAATAGAAGTATAAAGTAATAAAAATGCTTCTCATGTGGGGTTGTATAAGTTGTCTGTATTTTAGAGTCCCCTTGATAGCCTGGATACTTCAGAGCTTCAAAAAACAAAAACAAAATAAAAACTCCCAAAATAATGAAGTCATCTAATCTAATCAATTTATTTAACAGACGAGGCAAAACAGAGGCCCCAGGGAGATGGAATGATTTGACCAAGATCATATACAGCTTAGGTTTCTTAACTTTAAATCCACTGCTGTCTCACTCTCATTAAAGGCTGCCAATGCTCTGAAAAAGACCATCCTATGACCTCTTCCAGAAAACACAATATCATCCTCAAATATCAAACCCCAACTTCAGCTTTTAATATCAAAATAATTTTCAAGGCCAGGTGCAATGGCTCACATCTGTAATTACAACAATTTGGAAGGCCAAGGCAGGAGGATTGCTTGAGCCCAGGAGTTGAAGACCAGCCTAGGCAACACAGCAAGGCCTTATCTTTATAAAAAAAATTTTAAAACTTGCTAGATGTGGTGGCATGTAGTCCCAGCTACTCAGGAGGCCGAGGTGGGAGGAATGCTTGAGCCCAGGAGGTCAAGGCTGCAGTGAGCCATGATCATGCCACTGCAATCCAGCCTGGGTGACAAGAGTGAGACCCTGCCTCAAAAAAAATTTTTTTTTTCTTCAAGGCATCTCCTTGAAAAAAAGTTTTATATTGACTGGCTATGTTTGCCAGAGGAACCTACTGCCCGAGGTAAACATTAGAGATAAAACTGGCTGAAACTCCCTACCAGGAGGAGTTTTGTCATGAGCAGATACCAAGCTTCAATCCCATGTCTAGAAGACATCAGAAAATTATCTCAAATTGGCAAAAGTCAGTCGGAAAAAAAAAGCAAAAACAGATGCTCAATATTTGCAAGACTATTTTGAACCCTTATGTATATTTTTGGATCCAGCGAAAAGAAAAGGATAGTTTGATCCTAGGGGGTTGCTGGTTCATACAGAACCCTCCAGACCAGACATGTTTGAGAATCCAAAATTTTTGTCCTTTAAAAAGAGTAATGCACTGCATACCTAATGCTGCTATAATCAAAATGTTAATATTCCTGCAGTGAAATTAATCATAAAGGATAAAGACTTCGAAGTAGCCTCTCTTTACATCATGTCAGGTTTTATTGCCAAATAAAAGTCATTATACACCTCAAGGTTTCAGAGCTTTTTGGAATTGCAGATAAGGGACTGTAAGCCTCTCTCACTCACTGGGAATAATCTAAAATTTTTAAGTTGTAATCTTTGGGCATTAAGAGTTTGTATCCATCTCATATGCAGTTTTTCATAATGTAGATTCTTCACTGGTAGAATCAGGGGAAGATATTACATTTTATTTACAGTCAAAGGGCCAAACTCTAATGAGGAAAATCATATCAAACCTAGACCTTCCTTATGTTTGATACATGCTATAATGACCCCCCTTGAGATAGAGTTATTCATTCATGTCATACTTTTCTACTCCAAATCTAGCTGTAAGCATAACCAACTCCAATGGCTGCTATGAACATTCTTCACAGAAACTGAAATTAGCAGGGATACAGATTCAGATTATTACGACACCCTAACAATTTGGCTTAGATCCAGGCTTCAATCTTAGGTGAAGAAAATGCTAAAGTAATAAAATCTAAATTTGTTATTTGCTAAACATGCTAAATTATGTGTGAGAGACACCAACATTCAAGAAACTCATTATGTACAAATAATAACTTTAAATACAAAATAATCGGTAAATATACAGGTGTTCATGGAAAAATTTTCCTCAAATTTGCTATGTCAAAAGAGTTTCATGATGTTAGAAAAAAGGAAGCAATGAAAAAGAAAACATACTACCAGTGCTGATTCCCATTTGTTCAAACATGAAATAAAGTTTGTTATGAAATTCAAATGCCAGATATGACTTACCTTCCATAGTATAAACACTAACAAAGCAAGCATCAAAATCCCAGCGAGAACAGCCACTAGGATGATCCACCAAGGTACTCCTGAATACTGAGCTACAGTCTTTGAGGGAAACACAGTCACACGAACCTATAGGGCAGAAAAGAAAGCAGCATTACTACACACAGCGGCAAGAGTTCACACCAGGAGTTTATGGTTCTAATTCTGCTTTTGAATTATATTTTGGACAATGCAGCCTGTGAATGGATGAGATGACTTTCTGATGCAAGATCCTTTCTCTTAACAAAATATTGCTTCAAGAGACATTGCTTGAAGATCTTTCCCCAGAATCTTGAAAATGCTGGGTTGTATTCTGACAAAGTGGTTACTTTTTGTTAATTTATCTTTAAAAAACATTATTTTGTTATCAAAACAACTGTATAATGAACCCTTATGTATTCATCATCCTGTTGCAGCAATTATCAATACACAGCCAGTCTGTGTATCTATCTAAAGAAATTCCTCTCAAAAAGATCCCCAATTAAACAGATCTAACAGCCAATCTGTTCCATCTATCTAACCTAGTATCTTCTTGAGAAGAATAATACCTGTGTTTTTTTGTTTTTTTGTTTTTTGAGACAGGGTCTCACTCTCACTCTGTTGCCTAGGTTGGAGTGCAAGTGGTGTGACCATAGGTCACTGCAGCCTCAACCTCCCAGGCTCAAGTGATCCTCCCACCTCAGCCTCCCAAGTAGCTGGGACTACAGGCGCATGCCACCATGCACAGCTAATTTTTTTTAAAATGTTTTGTTGAGACAAAACCTCGCTGTTTTGCTCAGGTTGGTCACAAAGTGCTGGCTTCAAGTGATTCCTGCTTTGACCTCCCAAAGTGCGGGGATCATAAGTATAAGCCACCTCACCTGGCCTATACTTTCTTTTAATTAATTTTCAGCAATGGAAAGAAAAGGGCGAGTTTAGGCACAAGTAGCCAACATTTCCTCATTCAAACTTTAAAGATGTTGTGAAATACAAGAGTAGGGATGGGGCTGCATGACTGATGGACACCATTTTACCTTTTTCTTAGGATATCACACTAAAGACCTTCATAAACAGTAACATTTCCTGAAATGGCTTGGTGCCATCTTCTATAAAAAGGTATATGAACAAACTAGACCCTGGACCCACTCAGAGGCAGCTTAGCGCTTAAGTTGCTGCTGCTGCTGAGAAGCTTAAACTCTAAACATAGGATAGTTTGCAAATACCAATTAAATAGAAATAGTGTTTACTCAGAAACCTAAAAAGCTGCTTCTGGCAATTCCAACAACTCAGTTACATGGGTGTAGAATGCAAATGAACTTTTGTGATACCAGGAACTATTTTTCCAAGCATGCTAAAGACCTGGTGATTACTGTGAACATGATTTTGTAAACGACACTGATTAGAGATCTACTGGTTTGAAGTTTCTGATATTTCTGAATTAACAGAATGTAAAATAAAGGGAAACAAAACTCAGGGGGAGCATTTAACTTCTGAGGAGCATTTTCAGTCAAATATTCTATGTCCGTATTGAACCCTGGATGCTGCTATGTCTACACGGTGCTTTAATACTTCTATGCAGTGGTGGTGTTCTTTAAAAAAATCTCTCATCAAAGTACTTCCCTTTCCACTTCTAGGAAACAGTTTCTCAACCTCACCTGACTTACAGAAAATACTTAAAAGCAGTAAAACTGCTTTTCTTTAAACATTCAATAGACAGCAACCACATCTTGAGATCTAGCCAATTATACTGACGGTAACAGGCAGGCATAACACACCTTTATCAGCCACCATGTTTCCTGTTATGCTCTAAGTGAGGTTTTCTACAAGCTCTGAGCCCCAAGGTGGCCTCTTGGCTCACTTCCCCTCTGCTTCCCTCGCCTGACAGAGAAGGGGTTACTGGGTTCAGCACAGGGACATCCACAAAGAAGGGAAGAAGAAACAGCAACAGACCAGTGAAGCAATAGAATAGTTATGTGGTTGGTAAGCTGACTACAATGAAATAAACCAAATAGATGATTTCAATTAGCCTAAACTGTATCTTGTTTAACTTTGTTGCCCTATTATCTAACACAAGGAAGGCATACAGTGTGTCCTTAGGGCAAGGTGGTCATGTGAAAGGGCCATCCTCATTTGTAAGAATAAGTTCCAGGAAATCTGGAAGTGGAGAGTGGAAACTGGTCTTCAGCAAGGGCAATCAGCTTTATTATAATGACACTGTGCACAAGTGTCTTTAAAACAGCTGACATAGGGGAAAGCCACCCCCATAAATGGTTGGGATCCAACATTGTAACAAATGAGCAAAGTACTTTTTGATTTTGCAGCCTGAAGTGGCAGGGTGGATGGGAATCCAGCTGAAGCTCTAAGCCCCAGGCCTGGCACCATTCACAGCAGAACTTCCACATGTTGTTAAACAACTCACTGGGCATCAAAGACTGAGCACCAAAGTCAGGGACTGGGTTGGGTACATATTTAAAGGGCAGATGTGCTCTGTGGTTCTGGAGGGTGAGAGGCCATTCAGGAAGATTTTATTGGTTGTTTGCTTAAACTGTCAACTGAAGGTTTTTTTGTTTTTTGTTTTTGTTTTTGGTATGACAGTCATTCTCCAGCTGGGATTGAGAACAAGGGGCAGCTGGCCATAGAGCCAGGTGACCAAAGATGGGAGACAGGGCAGGCTGTGATTCCTAGAGCTCCAAGCCCTGTTCTGTCTTGTCACACCAACTGTTACTGATGAATAGGTGAGTAGAAACTACTGTAGAACTTTACAACTCCAAAAAGAATTTCTTACCTTTGGTTTCATTACAATGTAGTTATTTCCATGGGGATGACACACACCTGTGAAGCTCATCCACCATGTGCCCATAAGGGGAAGAGAGATATAAGCTCTGTTGATGCATTAAATTTGATTACCAGTGGGCAGGCTTAGACCACATTAGCTTGTCAACTGCCAAAATACCTTCTCTAAATTACTCTGTAATGTACCACCCACTATTCTCACTGAACTTCAGTACAGGAAGTCACCCAATGAAAACAAAAGATAGTTTTGTATCTTTTACATCATTCACTCTTGGTGTTTCTCATATAAGAAGCCATCTTATAAAAGGATCCATATCTTAAGTTCTCTGAATTTAGAGCCAAAAGGGAAAATCTTATTCCCCTGAAGAATTACACACTTTTTATGGTCATTTAAAAAATATATTTGACAGCTTGGATACTCTCTACTTGCTTCTTTAGGGATAAATGGGGACATATAAATACAACCAATAAACAATCCACCTCAACTTCCTTGGCTAATTTGACAATGTTTTCCTGGTTATGTCTCCTACAGCATGACATTCTTAACAATTGACACTGTATCTTACCCAACTTGGCGTCTCTAGCATTTAGCACAGGGAAGGCATACATGTGCCTTTCATAGGTGTTTATTAACAAGATGGATTTAATTTAATTGATGCTAAAATATAGCATGGCTTACCTGGCTCAATTATGTGACTTCTGCTCTCCCTGACTTCATTATAATAGTATCCTAATTTAAAAGTGTTTTTTATGGTTTGTGTTGAGACAGGGTCTCACTCTGTTGTCCTGGCTGGAGTGTAGTGGTGCAATCTTGGCTCACTGCAGCCTCGACTTCCTGAGCTGAGGTGATCCTCTTACCTCAACCTTCCAAGTAGCTGGGAATACAGGCATGTGCCACCCCACCTGGCTAATTTTTGTATTTTTTTTGTAGAGATGGGGTTTTGCTATGTTACCCAGGCTGGTCTCCAACTCCTGGGCTCAAGCAATCCGCCTGCCTTGGGCTCCCAAAGTTTAACTGTGTTTTATTAAAAGGTAAACACAAAACTCTTGAAATTGGTTGGGTTTTAAAGAAACAAAGCTTTTTTTTTTTTTTTGCTTTCTTAAGCCAAATTAAGCTCAGATCTTCAAGCCCAGAAAAACTACAGCTTAAACTACTAAAGAAATGTGCAGATATGACATCTGAGCTATTGTATTTCAGAAAACAGAAAAGGTATCAGAAGACTAGAAGTTAAGAAAATGTCTCAATTTTCAAAAGACATGGGTTCTAGATATGAGACCAGTAACCCATTCACAAATCTACCAATTTGTGAAGACATCAATTCCCATTGGGAGGCATGAGTTCTCCAAGCTCTAAGAACATAAAATGCCCAAGATAACCTCATTTTCATTTGTGACCCAGTCATTAGACTGGATACCGGGGCCCCCAGTTCCATCACCTTCCAGAAGAGAGCACTCGAAGAGGAGACATCAGACCCAAGGTCTGGTCTCAGCTCTACTTGCTGGTAGAGTGACCCTGAGGGGGAGATATCTTTCCTTGGATTCAGTTTTCTTATCTAAATTTGAGATTTGGGGACCAAGTGTCACAAAGTCAAAGAACAGAAGCCCTGAAGTCAGACAATTATGGGTTTCAATCAAGGGTCTCAAATTATATCCCCTCTCTGAGTCTGCTTCCTTATTTGTAAAATGAGTACAATGTCTACCCTTGGCATTCTTCTGAAGTTTAAATGATAGAGTATAAAGTATCTAGTAAGTTGTAGACATTTTATTAAGGCTTCATTAATGTTAGTCCCGTCCCTTCCCTCTGAAGTGTTCTCTGTCTAGCTCTGAAATCTCAGTGGTTTTCAGAGTTGCTGATTTACAGTTATAGAAAGCTATACCTGCTGCCTTTATAGATGCAGAGAAAAGATCCTTAGGGAAGGTGTGGTTTATCTGAAAGTCCCTTATGATGCCTGTTGATATGTCCTGGAGAGACCGGGGCAGTGCTGGTTAATACCATTTATCCCAGCAGCTTTCCCAGTACAGCATTTTTCTCAGGCACATGTACCCTGAGGCTGGGTGCAGTGGCTCACACCTATGATCCTAGCATTTTGGGAGGCTGAGGCAGTCGGATTGCTTGAGCCCAGGAGTTAAAGACCAGCCCGGGCAACATGGTGAGACTCTGGCTATATAAAAAACTGTGGTGGCATGCCTGTGGTCCCAGCTACTCAGGAGGTAAGACAGGAAGATTGCTTGAACCCAGGCATTCAAGTCTGCAGTGAGCCGTGTTTGTGCCACTGCACTCCAGCCTGGGTAACAGAGAGCAAGACTCCATCTCAAAAAAATAAATAACAAAAATGTATTCTTGTTTGGATAATAAATTATAAGGACCACTATATTTCAGAAAACAGAATGATTAGGGAGGCTCCCTGAATTTTCAGCTAGTTAAATGACTGAAGCCAGAACATTTCCGTAAGTAGACTGGCAGATTAAGAGCAGTAATTCACAGTATTTCTTTCTCTAGTCTCTTGCAAAATATTCCCATTCACGATTCCCACCATGACATGCAGTCATTCTGCCTCGAGATCTTTATACAAGTCCCTGTGGGTTCTAGACTCCCACAGGGAACCCCTCACTATTGGTTCACTGCAAGGTTCTACAACTAGTCCTGTTCAACATATTTGTCATTACCTGGATGAAGAGAGAGAATATGCTTCTCAGTTTTTAAAACTTTCAGGGATAGAAAGTTGAGAAAGCAAATGATGAAGCAAGATGCAAAGTTACTTTGCAAACTGAAACAATGGACCGAAAGCAAATCACATAAAATGTAAGGATACACTTAAAGGCATACATTTAGATTTTTACAAATAGCTCAAGGACAGGATACTGGAAACACAGCTTGACAACAAATTCTGACGAAAACACCTGGAAGTTTCGGTAGAACACTAACACAAAAATAGCAGCTGCTGGAAATTCAAACATGCTGCTCAGCAATGGTTTGAAAAGCCAAATTCTAGGTAGGTCTGACAGAAGTGTGGTGCCAAGATGCTGAGAGGTAAAGGCCCCAGGGTAAGTGGGACAAGCAGACCCCACCTTAGCTGCTCTGTCCACGTGGGAGTCACACTGCCCAGGAAGGGAGAGGCCAGGAGCTGGTTGGGCTGTGCCCAATGTGACGCATAACTCAAGAGCTGGGTGCGTAAGCTCTGAGAAGAGTAAGAAACATCCAAGGAGGCATGATCATTTCCTTCAATTATTTGAGAGGCTGCTCCATGGTCAAGAGACAGAACTTATTTTAGACTTGTTTGAGGGGCATAACCAGGGACTTACTTCACAAGGTTCAGCTCAGGATTCAGCTATGAAGAGATCTTTTCTAATAATTACAGCTGGCCATGGCATGGGCCATCACTGGGGCATTACACCAATGGCTGCAGCATTGGAGATGGTAGAAGATACAGGTTTCTAGAGGGCTGTGAGGTATACCCTTCTTTCAATTAAGCCAATAGTTCTCAAACCTACCATGGGCACTGCTGAACTGGATGACCCTAGGATTTACTTCTTTTTTTCAATGATTCTATTAAAATACAGCTTGTAGTGCCAGTACCTCAAGACACTATTTTCTCCGTAATGGGGCTACGAGGGAAATGAGCACCAAAGCACTTCAGGACATGAGTGTGGGGTATCAGGAAGAGAGACCTATTCTGAACCTGAATGAAGCTGGAGAACCTCTCACCTGAGTGCCTGCATTTGGCAGCTTGATATTTTCGGCAGCAGCAGTCACATCAATGAAGGCTCGCACGAGAATGTCCAAGTAGTTCAGTTTGGAATATTCCTGTTTGGAGACGGTTAGTGAATGCATTAGGGAAGTGAGAAGTGTCCTAGGCAGAGGCAAATTAATTCCATGGGACATCCTCACGCCAAGGT
Source organism: Macaca mulatta (assembly GCF_049350105.2). Classification (NCBI taxonomy): domain Eukaryota; kingdom Metazoa; phylum Chordata; class Mammalia; order Primates; family Cercopithecidae; genus Macaca; species Macaca mulatta. Next base: position 77,421,220 of record NC_133417.1, on the reverse strand, counting down.
CATACCTCTAGAAATGTGCTGTTCCATAACCTCGAGCGCAAAATAAGAGACGCCTTGCTGTCCAGCCCTCGCAGTGGGCATCTGATGTTCACACAGTTCACATTCACGCTACAGTTCTAGAGAGAAAAGGAAGAATGGTCATCAAAAGACATTGTTCTGAAGAAGTCCTTCCCCTCATCCTCTCAAATATTCACAGCTCTTGAAAAATACTTACAAGAGTCTGGTATTTTCTTTCAGCAAATAAAGAAAATTTTCTGCTATCATCTATCTGTTTTTCAGTAATTTCCCGTTTCTTTCTTGAGTTGTGAGACTCCTAAAAAAAATTATATCCAAAGTAGTTCCAATGTACATAATTCTTTGTCGCTACCATACAAGCCTCTTGAGCATACCCTCCTGAACAGTACCAGATTCATACACTCAACAATATTTGCCTCTCTCCTGCCAAAGGCACAGAAATAAGTGTAAAACCAGCAAGTATTATCACTCTAAATTCAAGTTTATTGATTTACTCATAGGACTAAGTAATGCATTCCCACTCTGACCTAAAAACTCAGAGAAAAAGAAATATGCTTTCTTCGTTTCTCTGTATCCCCACCAAACTGTGGGCATACTGAGATCAGAGATCAAATATTCCTGTATCGCTAGCCTCCAGCTCTGTTTCTAAAACATGGTGGTCAGCACATCTTGAAGGAATAAGTGACACTCAAGAACAGAGAAAGAAGGAAAAACACCCATTATATAGCTCATTCAGAGCAGAGCAATGAAAACTAAGCCATACAAGAACTTTTAAAATGGCATTTTCCTTATAGCAAAGATTAGTTTTTTGGTTTTTTTTTTTGAGACGGAGTCTCGCTCTGCCGCCCAGGCTGGAGTGCAGTGGCCGGATCTCAGCTCACTGCAAGCTCCGCCTCTCGGGTTCATGCCATTCTCCTGCCTCAGCCTCTCAAGTAGCTGGGACTACAGGCGCCCACCACCTCACCCGGCTAGTTTTTTGTATTTTTCAGTAGAGACGGGGTTTCACCGTGTTAGCCAGGATGGTCTCGATCTCCTGACCTCGTGATCCACCCGTCTCGGCCTCCCAAAGTGCTGGGATTACAGGCTTGAGCCACTGCGCCCGGCACAAAGATTAGTAATAATGGATTATCTTGATTTTTTAACATTAATGAGTAGAAGATCATGCTAAGCCATCAACTCCGATCACTGATCATACCCAGTCACCTTAGAATTTAAAATAAAAGAAATAAACACAAACCTTCATCGAACTGGAACAGAAATGACAGGCCAGTTATCTAAGCATGGAGCAGTATAGAGAGGGGTTAAGAGTACAGGCTTTGACATCAGGCAGAGCAGGGCTTGAATGTGGAATCTGTTTCTTAACACCTGAGTGGCTGAGAGAGTTACTTGCTCTCTGAATCTTAATGTCCTCATCTATAAAATGGTGGGGATAATGACACTCCCTCATAGGCCCATCCAGAGAATGAAATGAGAAAATGCAAACGAAATGCTTAGCATAGTTCCTGAGACACAATAAGTACACAGTAAATAATTACTATTTTAAAACTAAGCATAAAAAGCTTTCAAGGTTACTTGCTAAGATGCCATTATCTCTTCCAATGAATCTGGTTCTACTTGGAGTGAACACTGGCTGGCCCCTGGGTAATAGCAGCTACTATTACCCAGGAGCATCCCCCAGTTCTCCTTATTATGTAACATACTGCGTCATGACGAGACGTCAGAAAATGCCATTTGCCTCACCAAACACTGAATGACTCTGCCTTATGTACTATAATGGTCACTAACCAGCAAAAATGCCTCAGCCTGCCTCAGCTACTCAACTAGAAAAGAGAAATTGTGACAACCAAAGAAAAAACCCACCTGCCAGAATGCCAGTTTCCTAAGGACAGTAATGATTTTCCCCCAAAAAGTGAGTTTCTCTAATTTGCATTTATGGAGATATTAGATAAATCTACCAACATACCTTGAGGTTCAGGAAGTTTATCTCCTTTTGTGGCTCACAAGTTATCTTTTCCAATCCTTTGGATTCTACTTTCACCAAATAAAGCAACCATTTGCCATTGCTAATTTCTTTTGGCCACTGAATGTTCAAGGTTGCTGTGCCGAGGTTTTTAAGAGGTTTACCTAAGTTAATTACCTGTTAGAAAATAATACATATTATCTCAGTCTAATCTTCTCAATGTAAATTTAAGTAGCAGCTCCTATTACCAAGGGAAAGAAGCTAAAATATCTAGCATAATCCTTAAAGCACAGGCTCCAAAACTGGACTATAGATAGGGCATTCAAAATAAAGACTTGTACCTAAAGATTTTTATAAATAAAAACAAAAAGGTCAAAGGACAAACGATAGCTAACTCATTCTAGGAACAACTGCTGTATGCAACAGAATCAGCAGATATACCATGTTCTCAACATATGCCCAGGGAAAATCATGTGTGGATTTGTGAACTGCCCTGTAACCACCCGGCTTGGCCAATGACAAGGCCTGGGCCGAGGCAGTGTACCAACAACCTGCTTCTGGAAAACCCCATCCACTGCAAAAATGAAGCTGCCTCTGTCCCAGAGGAGATTCTGCAAAACCATCAGGACAGCCACAAATCTGAGAGTCCAAGCTGGGAACAGAGCGATGTCCTGCAGCAGAAGCCAAACACAGGTGGTAAGAGCCCTCTTAGTGTGGAGACTGTTCCAGAATCCAAAGACTTCTTTTCCAACTGCACCTGCATAGAGATCATAACCACCACCACCACCTGCCCCAGCTGTGTCTATAATGCTAAGAGACACACAGAGAATTCAGCCTCTTCATTCTACTGGAGTCAGAGGTGGGCCCATGCTTGCCATTTGAGGCTTTCACCACAATGGTCACTATGCCTTCAGGAATGTGATTTCAGCCACACAGACCTAAACCCATGTGTGAGTTACGAGCAGACTCCGTACCATATGTTTATGTTTATTCAACAGGACAAACAGTCACTGATTGCCTACTTTGAAATGGTTCAGAGCCAGTCACTGCCTTTCCTACAGGCATACACCAAATCTACATTCACCACAAAACTGGGCTTGTGAAAGGCAGGCATAACATTAATATTCTTTCAAACACAAGCAATAAGAAAGATGACCTTATAAAGGAGGAATAAATCATAACGCATTCTAAACTGAACTGGATTCTGAACAGTGACAGTTGTTCTCCATCCCGGAGCATGAAATTTTCACTAAAAGCCAGTATGTTCTTTAAAAGCTGGCAAACTAATTTTTAACTGATGATTTATTTATAATGCTTATTAATATTACTGATTTATTAAAATGACATACTCACGACCATACCTAGTATATATCAGCTTTTGGTATAATGAAAAGACCAACTGCTCCAACTTACCCTGAATTCATACTCTATTAAACTTCCCACTTCATCTTCAGATTTCATAGCTTGCTCGCCAACAACTGTACCTCCAAAATACACCTGGGAAGGTTTAGCAACTCTGTCAAATTAAAAAACACTAGTTTTAGTGAGGATTGTAAATGGTTCTTTCAAACATTGATTTGTTATGCTAAACACAAACACTTACCCCGAGACCGATAAAAGCAGTTCAATAACCACTTTTGCTTTAGCTGTAATTGGAGCCAAATTATCTTGATTGCTTGTTCTGAAAATGAAAAGGAAACAATAGGGTTGTATTTTACCAGTCAGTTTTCTCACTACAATTAGACTTCTTTTATGAGGTAGATCAGGGCCAATTCATTGACTGCCCATGTTTTCATGAAATAATTCTGAATGGAGAGGTTGATGTAACTCTTACGTTTCTAACTTCAGATTAATATCCAGATCTGGGGTGTCAAAGGTGACTTCAGTTGTACTTAAAACCAAATAAAAAGTAACCTATAAAAACATAAATAGCTGTTAACACAAGCCATGCGTACTGACACTGCAATGGTATTTAAAACAGTAAAATATAGTATATGAAGGCATCACCTACACTTGAATTTCTTTTAAAAGGATTTCCAAGCTCACAGTCAGCTTGCGAGCCATTCTGGTTGGCAACACAACTCAACTGTTTCTCCTGTAAAAGAAACACGCACTAGGTCACAATCCAGCCATTTGCCGCACAGTGTTGGCTTTTTCCCTCGCAGCTGGTCTCTAACAATACTTACAGGGAAAGCCCTCAGTTCTCTATATGCAGAATATGTCAAAGTGTCTGGAAACGTTGCAATCAGTTTAGCCTCATGGGCGTCATCGCCATCTTTTGTGGGATTCCTTGGGTTGGAAGGGCTGTTTGTCACTGTTATTTCTAAAGCAATATCCTTCTGATCTTTTAGAACTAGTTCTGGTACACCTTTTTGACTATTAAAAAAAAAAAAAAAAGAACAAAAAGGCAAAGTCCTCAATACGTTTCCAGTAAACTTTCTTAACACAAAGCTATCGTGAAGCCAGAATCATTTTTGCTAGTGCTACAGAGCGATTCTTACATTGGTAAATAAGAAAATTTATCTTGATTTCCTTCTCGGGTGCAAAATTTGTATTCTAGTTTAAGGTTGCTGTTACATACATTGTCGTCTCCACATCCCTCTTTTAAGAAGTGCACCTGTAGGAAAACGAAACTATTGTCAATTTACACCATTCAGGACTTAGGAAGGCATCGATGTAGGTGACTGGCTATTCCACACAGTTCATTTCCCTGTGTGACAATTACCATTGCAGAATTCAAGCTTTAAATGTACTCTGTCACACATCGAATCCTCATTCTGTCCTTTAGTAAAATTGTGTTTGAAGAACACTTTGACCAGGGCATGGTGGCAGTGTGATATAGAAGAGTGTGACCCAGCAGCCACAAAGATTTGGGTTTGAAACCCAGCTCTACCCCTTACTTAGCTAGCAAGTCACTTAACCTTTCAGAGTCCAAGTTTCATCATAGGTCACGTGCAGATACCACCATTCTAACTTTATAGGGCTATTGTAAGAAGTATCAATAATAATGATCATGCCAACGATTATAATACTCAATTTACATATCTTAACTCATTTAATCCTCACAACAGGCCTCTAGAAAGATACTATTATTATGATTCCCATTGTAGAGATGAGGAAACAGAGAGCTTAAGGTCAGGTAGGCAAACGGCATGCTAGTACCATGCTAATGGGTGCTTGATAATCATACTGATAAATAGGAAAATCATCTCTAGCTATGGAGCTGGGAATGTACACAAGAAATATTAACATGATAATAACAAAAGTACATAAAGATATACAGAAATATAAGGAACTATATTTGGTGACAAAAATGACTGACAATGTGCAGATGTAAGCATCAGCTCCTGAGCCTGAGACAGTGAGGACTCACTTCTGCAAACCTGCCTCAGTAAGGCACCAGTACCAGGAGCCCCAGAGTGGACAGACGCTCATCATCAATTACATTTTTTTTTTTTTTTTTGAGATGGAGTCTCACTCTTTTTGCCCAGCCTGGAGTGCAGTGGAGACATCTCGGCTCACTGCAACCTCCACCTCCCGGGTTTAAGTGATTCTCCTGCCTCAGCCTTCTGAGTAGCTGTGATTACAGGCATGCGCCATCATACCCGCTAACTTTTGTGTTTTTAGTAGAGATGGTGTTTCACCATGTTGGCCAGGCTGGTCTCAAACTCCTGACCTCAAGTGACCTGCCCGCCTTGGCCTCCCAAAGTTTTGGGATTACAGGCATGGGCCATCACACCTGGCCATCATCAATTAGATTTTGAAAGCAAGAACATAATGCCAAATCAAGCTGTCATAGCTCCCCGGGCTAACCTTGCATCTTAACCATCCTAAACCCCTAGCAAACAGACCCCACCTCATATGAAGTATCCAGCAGACCATCTAATATACATTTTTCTTCCAAAGATGACTTAGGCTGTATTAGGCACTAAATGACTACTGTATGCTAATAATACTTTTTTGCTTTGCTGAATTTTGCTATTCCTTGATTTAAATGTTCTGACTAGCAATATATTTGCTTTCTATATTTCAGTGTTCTCAATTGTAAAACACAATGTATTTTTCTTTCTATGTACAGCTAACGGAGAAACAGTGTGAGAATGTAAGCTCTACCATTTATAGTCTCAATAAGTTATAATGGCCAAAAATGAAGAAGGAAAATACATTCTGGCCCCAAATCATATTTCATGTTTTATGTGTCTATTGCTAATTTGGGAAATAAGTCTTCTCTAACTTTGCATACATTAAAAACATATTAACACAAAAGAACGGCCTTTAAAGCAAATCACTAGTTCTATTCCCTTCAAAGACATTTGATTTAGCACCATAAATGGCAAAAACTTTGGCAAAATGAGAGTCAGAGAGACTTACATCAGTATGAGCTGTCTTGGGTTCATCTGAATTCAGAATTGGAAGAACTTCTGGAAGTGAATTAACTCGCCTACGAGAGCTTGGTTCTTGGATCTCCACTGAAGCAGTTATGGGAATGGGACGCAGTTTATCTCTGATATTATCCTGAAAAGCATGCAGTCACAGTTAAGTGGGGGTATAAATCCTATTGGGGAATTCCAAAACAATGATTTTGTATTGATTAAGAGGTTGCTAGAATAAATTTCAGAAATCTGTATATCACCATATAACCTTTTTCTGTCCCCTTCATAAAACAGATGTGACCGTCCACAGCCCTCACCTGTAGCCAGAGGGTTTCCTCCATGCACACTTTCTGTTTCTGCCTTTTCAGAGTTAGTTCTTGAGTATATTTGGGCTCAGAACCTTGGTTTCGAAACTGAACTCTTGAGGATAGCCCAGATTTTCTTCTTTCTTTTTCAGCTTCGAGTGTGCCCACAATTGCTAGATAAAATTAAAATCATATTAATGTAAGTGCATTCATGCACAATCCAGCCACAAGCATATTGAACTCCTTTTAAGATTTTAATTTCTTATAGAAAACACTGCCATTGTTTCTCTTCAAATTTCCTGGTAATATGCATTCACACAACTGTGATGGTTCAAATCAAGCTGTCTTTTCCTTCCTTTTGCTGTTAACAATGTTTCAAAGTTAAATTTTCATTGTGCCACCTGGGGGAGCTCAAGAATAAGTTAAAACCTTTCAGCAGTTATTAAGAATCAGTTTCTGGCTGAAGCTCATGAACCCACAGAATACTAACGATAAGTAGAAGAACCCAACACTCCCCCTGAGGACCTAAACTGATTTTCTCCCTTTTAACAGTCACTGCTTATTCAAGTGGCCTCGTGCCTTTACTATTTGGAAAAGGTCTCTCTAGAACAGCAGCATCTCCTCTCCTGAGGGCCTGTGAGGATGCAGAACCTCAAGCCCAGTTACACCTACAGAACCAGAATCTGTGTTATTAATCATCAGATGATTGTTATACATATTGAAGTTTTAAGAAACACTGATAAAGGATAGTTGTCTAAAAAGAGGAATAATATATTTTAGAGACGGAGAAGTCTTTCAACAGTAGGATGAGACCTTTACCTTATAAAATAAAAGAGGCCGGGCGCAGTGAATTATACCTGTCATCCCAGCACTTTGGGAGGCCAAGGTGGGTGGATCACCCAAGATCAGAAGTTTGAGACCAGCCTGACCAACAACATGGTGAAACCCTGTCTCTACTAAAAATACAAAAATTAGCTGGGCGTGTTGGCACATGCCTGTAATCCAGCTACTCGGGAGGCTGAGGAAGGAGAATTGCTTGAACCCAGGAGGCAGAGGTTACAGTGAGCCAAATTCATGCCATTGCACTCCGGTCTGGGCAACAAGAGTGAAACTTTCTCAAAATAATAATAATAATAAAGATAAAAAAGAATTAAGAGGTAAATTATATATTTTTGAGTGGATAGAGGGCCTGTCAGCATAATATAGCTCCTACAACTAAACTGCCTACCCTGCACTGGGCTAGAAGGCACAGCCTGTTCTTGATAACCTACACTAATGGAACCTGTAGGGAAGCCAGGACGTGGACGATCAGAATCTCATTTTTTGACTTCAGAACACATTCTTTGTTGGTTCATTAGATGTGGCTGCTAACTGTGTTTTTCATGGGCCAATACTTAAATTACTTACATTCATTAAGCACTCACTAACCATCAAAAGGGAAAGCAAACCAAAGTGTGTGGAGGGCTGGAGAAGGCAACCTCCAGGACAAAAATCTGCTATAGAAAACACAGAAAATTAATAACTCACATTCTAATATTCACTTTAGAGTTGGAAGAGACCTTTTCTGGGGAGGCTTGGGTCATACTGAGAGGGACAGAGGCAGCACCAGCTTCTAAGTCTCTATCACAAACACAAAAGGTGACTGCTTTCCACAGGGTCTTAGATGCCCAGGTCTCACTTGCCTCTTGGCCACTGCAGGAGTCACTCCTTCCCTCAGCCAGCTGTCTTTCCCTTCTTTCCCCTTCCACCTCCCAGCAGGGTTGGCCTGCTTGGCTAAGCCCTCCCCCTTCCCCTTCAAATCTCAGCTTGGACCTCATCTCCTCCAGGAAGCCTGTCCTGGCCTCTCCTCGCGATCCTGGAGTATTCCATCTCTCCAGTCTCTACACCTAGACCCACTACGCTGTGATTTTCTGATTCTCTCCCTCAGTGGGGCAAAGCCGAGGACAAGGACAAGGATCCCATCAGTCTTATTCCCCACCACAGTCCCCAGCAACTAGCACAACACCTGATAGACATATGATTTACAGAACAGATGAACAGAAGTGGAAGTAACGGGTTCCCCACTTGCACACTCATGCACACACACACGATGTGACATTCTTATGCTGAATGTGAGCAATTCAGACCAAAATTCAGAAACACTGACAGTTTCAATAGTAATTTTTGTGTCCATCTGGAGAATTCTTAAATGTCACAGCTGCCAAATGGAATTCTCCCCCATTTTAGGCCCTCTGCAGCCTTGACATCATCCATTTGTAAGTGACCTGCTAGTTTCACAATGAACCAGATAAAGGCTCACACGCTGAGTGCCCCTCACAGCAAAAGTATGGGAGGTGTGGGTGCAGGAAAACCGCTTATCTGCCAAATTTACTCTAACCTTCCCTAACCCTCCAGACAGTCCACATCATCTTAAAATCTTTGCAGGCCACCTTTGCTGACCCCTTGAGGGGCAAGCCAAGTAGAACACTCATTACGGCTCAATTATAGATATCTATATGTATGGAACACCACATCTGAGGACTGCTGAGTTAAAGCAGCCCAGTCAAACAATAAGCTCACGTTCTTGGATACTGGGAGGAGATTTTAAATGTATTAACTTATGTAGCTTTGTAGAAGTTCTGTCTTAGTTCATTTAGAATTTACTGTGGACGTAAAAGCAATGAAAGCAAATGTTCTTTGAATGTCTTCAAAGGAAAGTTTCACCCATAATAGGCCATTCATAAACATTTGGTTAATGGAGTAGCTACATAACGTAAAAGTAATACACATGGCATCAAGTGCTGCGCTACAGCTAGAAGAAAGTCTGTATTTTATATAGGTGATTAATTTGGGGGAAGACAAGGAGTGCTCTAATGAGATTTCACATCTACAGTCAAACTGAGAGTGGTTTGAAAAAATGGCCATCAGAATAGAATAAAAATGTTTCCCCTTTTTCTCTGGCTGCCTAGTCAAAGAATCACTGTTTTCTTCTGGTCTCTCTAATCATTTCAAACACTGGCAAAGGGCTTGTTATCCAAGTGGGGTAGTATTAAGGTATGGCATTTGGGTAAAAATAACACAAATGATACTGAGGGGATGATAGATCCTGAAGAGTCACGGAACACATTTTCTCGTCATTAAAAGTCACACAAAGAATTGCTTTCTACACTCGACAAAATGCCGGCTGTGTCAAAAAGCAAAGCAAAAAGGCCACAGCTCCCCCTGTGCACGAAGTCATAATCCGTCCACTCTAAGAATGCTTCGTGCAAGGTCTGCAGGTCCCGTGGAGAGACCACACAGCAGGAGACGACCCCACAGATGGGGAGACGGAGAAACCACCTGCAGACAGCTGGAAATCTGGAAAGATGAAGGCTAAGTGAGCTTATGACAGTAAGAATCGGGTGAACGGGGACTTAAAAAAAAATTAAAGATAGTACATTTATTTAAACTGTCCCTTTTCTTAATTCATTGAACTTTATCAGAGGTCAGTATCTTCATTCTGTTGCCTTAGTAGATACATTCATTAGTGTTACATAAAACTTCATATAAAATTAAAGAAGAATTAGAGTACAGCTAAGAACAGAGCTGTGACATGTGAGAGGATTCACCATCGCAAACCCTAGTCCTTACGTGGCTATTTTTTTCCTGTTTCAAGCAACAACTTTAAGGTTATTTGAATTACATTACATTCTAGAATATTATAAGGGACACCTTTTTAAAGAAAGAAAACAGTACTACTTTAGATAACAGAAAGAACACTTCAGAGGACTCATTACCTCTTAGTATCGTAAAGGCTAACAACCATATCAAAGGACAGAATGACCTTGGTCTTCACAAAGTGTCCCTTGGTGGCAGATACAGTACACCAGTATCCCAAACTGCCAGGAGCATGGCCAGACCTGGGATGAGAATTTCCTCATACTTTTCACTTTCCTCTTTGGAGAAAAGATTTTCTTGGAATTCCTATGCCCCTGGCCTTGACTCTGGAGCCAGGGGCCAGGTGACTCACAGCTGAAGAAGTGTGGCTGCTATTAAAACATGCCAGAGGCGAGCTTACTACGGCCACTATTGTTAAAGAGCATCATTAACGGTGTCAAAATTCTTGTCAAAAATCCTGTCTTGCCCCATAAATATATACACCTACTATGTACCCACAAAAATTAATTTTAAAAATCTTATTTTGAATTACAAAGAAAGGAAGCAGAACAGTATCTAATAAATGACAAACTGCTTTTCATGTCTTCTCAGTTCATCTCCAGCACAACTGTATGCCCTAATGACTATTAGGTATTGTTCTGAACGGATGAGAAAACAAACTCAAATGTTAAGGGACTTGCCCTGTGCTGTAGGGCCAGTCAGCATCAAAGCTGAGACCAGGCCTCTGACCTCTCAGGGCTGGCCTGCAAATTCCCCAGGGGCCTGCTCTTGGGACACAGGGCGGGTGTTCTGGGAGGGAGAGGCGTGGGGAACAGAAGGCAGCCTGGCAGCGAGCCTGTGCCGTGCTCTGGCTCATGCCGTTGCCCTTTCACAACCACCAGCCACCACCCACCACCTCACAACCACAAAATCAATTTTCCACACTGCTTTTCAAAGACAGAAACGGAGGAAACAGTTGTGGTGGCAAATAAGTACTTTTCCAAGCCATTCTGTCCTAAACCATCTGCTCTGGAAAACTCAAGCGGCGACCAAGTGGAGTTTTTTCCTCCCTCACTGTGCTGTGCCCTCCTGATTACAAGGGAGACAAAATATACACTTAATTCTTTACACAAAAATTGACAGACCCATGTTGGCCACTACAGTTTTATTTTTCTGTGATTTATGCAGAACTTTCAACCTGGCAGACAGAAAATACACATATTTTAAAGGTACTAGGTACTTACATATTGAAGGATTATAACCAGCGGGTTTAGCAGTATATTCAAAACAGGCTTTAACCTGGAGGCTGAATAAAATCAAACACGTATTTCTTAAAAGATCCATTATTGCAGTGGAAAAAACCCAACATGTTCCCTAGCTCTCCAATCCCCCCATTGCCCACTGATGATCAACATGTTATAGAAACACTTGACAGACCCTCTTCCCTTTGCCCAGCTCTCCCGACATCTTCCCTGGGGCTCCTCAGGACAACAGAGTCATCATGAAGCGGAGGTGGGAAACTGAGGGGGATCCCACCAAGACAGAGAGACGCTCACCATATCCCGCTAGGCGCCCCACACACTGTTTTCTGGCGGAGGTCAATTCTATTAGGAGTTACTGTGATGGTTTTCTGAATATTAATCACAGGCCGGGATCTGAAGACCAAAGGAGTGAAAAACAAGCTCAGCCTCTTGTTACCTTGAATGTGAGACTAATTCACATACTAGATGGCATCCTTAGCTGCCCAGCACAGCTTAAAGACACAGGAAAAAAATACACGTGACGTTTTCCCCCATTGCTGAAGAAAATAACTGTTAATAGATATAAATATATATAATGCACAGCCTCATTATACAATACTTGTTTAAAAACATACACACTTATGAGTACATGTGCAACATGTAGGAGTTTCAGAGTTTTAAATACTTTGTCTCCATTCCTACCCAAACACCCAAGTAGCCTTGTATGTTCTTCCAGACACATGTCAGTCTGTTTCTGTTCAAATTATCTAAAATTAAATACTAAAATATATGTATAATCTCAACTAAATGGGAACTTAATTGCCATTGTTCTGTATGTGGCTTTTTCTCATTCATTTCAGAGGTCTTGTCCTATATATACACATAGATCTAGTTCATTGTTTTTCACACCTGATGGTGTTACACCGTATCAGTGTAACATTATTTAACCAGTACCTAATTGGTAGACATTCATGTTGTTGAGCTTTCTGCTTTCACAATCATCATCTATGCACACACTTGAGTTTATCTGTGGGACAAATTCCCAGCAGCAGAATTTCAGAGTCAAAGAATATGTGCATTTTTAATTACGAGTAGTCTTGCCAACATACCCTCTGGAAGAATTACACCAATATACACCTAATACCTGAGATGCTCATGATCAGCGTGTCTACAAAACGTGAATTAATACAGGCAGTCCTGAACTTGGGCGTCTCCATCGTACAAACACTCGCCCTTCTCTTCAGCCTCCCTCGGAGTCTCCCACCCACAACCTTCAGTCTTTGCCTTCCTATTGCCAGGATTGACAACTTTTCTACCTACGTGATATCTCTGCAAGCAAAAACTTGAACTTTTAAACCTCTTCCCACCTCTGTGCTGCCTACTGCAGCCCCGCAAACACTTGAGAAGCTGGGATCCAATTCCACGCCCTACTACGGTTCACCGTCTGAAAACACCTTTTCCTATGTTTTGGCTGCCCTGCTCCCAGCAGCCACAGGGGTCTCCAGGGGTCTATGGCCCAACTGCTGCCACAGGCACAAGAAATGCAAGTATGCAGTGGGTTGAGAGGTATTAGTGGGTGGGGAGGCCCACCTCCATTGCTCGCCACCAGAACTCAGAATGGGCCTGGGGTTTCATTACCACGTGGATTCAGTTAGGCTGACTCTGGTGGGCTTGTGGTAAACCCAGCCATTCTGGAGAACAGTGTTTCTATGAGAAAATGCATTCCAAATCCCAAACAACTAGCTCAAACTTCTGGAATCAATCTGTTGGTAGGCTAGAGAGAGTACAAGTCCATTCATGGTGAAGGTGGGGGAAATAAAGGGTCAAATACTGCCCACATTACCTGTTTTTCTATTTTCCTTTATTGTTTATCACTCTTTTTATTTTACATTTAGACAGCTGCTAGGTGCTAAGATACTAACTAGATACATTCTTACGGTTTGAGAGCATATTTAAAAGGCAAAAATTCACAAGTATTTTAAAATCAGTTGCCACAGATATAGTATTTTACATGTCATAGTATTAATGCTTTAGGGTGGCATAAATTTCAAAAGAAAATATTTTAACAGACATTTCTGCCTAGGACATATTTTAATTTCTGTTTTTTAAACATACAACACACAATTTTGAGGGCACAGTATACATGAATTATGAAAACTATGTCTTTTAACATAGAAAATAAGTCTTATTGGCTTGGCTGCCTCATGTTTAAAATTGGTGTTTATTTACACTACCCTAAAGTGTTAGTACAATTTAGTAGAAAAAATGCCCAGGATTCAAGTCGGGAAGATTTAGGTGCTACATTCTGTCTCTCAGGCTCCAGACTTAAAAGCTCAAGCAAGTCCTGGGCCTCAGTTTCCTCATTTGTAAAATAAGGGGAGGTTAATGCTATTCTTATCAAAGGGTTGTTGAATTTTACTTTCATACTATCTGCAAGTAAAGAGGGAACAAGTGTACAGGGTTGATAGTCAGCCTACTTATGAGGACACGAAAGTAAGGATATTAAAATATCAATTACACATAGACAGAGGCAAACATTTAACTGACTAAAGTTAGGTCATCTTTTGTATTGACAAGGAAGAGATATCCCAAGATTAAATAAAAACCAGATTAGACAGCAGAAGTTACAGTGTAGCCTTTTGATGATACCCTAAAAGTAGAGAGATGCTCAAAAGTTTTGTGGAAGATGGGAATAATGTACTGTACTTTCTATAATTCTATATTATTAACTTTTGTTGTTGTTGTTGAGACGGAGTCTCGCTCTGTTATCTAGGTTGGAGTGCTTTGGTGCGATCTCGGCTCACTGCAAGCTCCGCCTCCCAGGTTCACACCATTCTCCTGCCTCAGCCTCCCGAGTAGCTGGGACTACAGGTGCCCACCACCGTGCCCAATTTTTTGTATTTTTAGTAGAGACAGGATTTCACCGTGTTAGCCAGGATGGTCTCGATCTCCTGACCTTGTGGATCCGCCTGCCTCAGCCTCCCAAAGTGCTGGGAACACAGGCATGAGCCACCGTGCCCGGCCTATTAATTAAAAAAAAATAAGAAGAAGAACCTGCTACTTTTTGAAAATTAAAAAACAAACAAAAAAAACCCCTCCAATTTTTAATGGTGATTTCCAGCAGTGATGAAAGCGCTGGTTAAAGGGAGACTCAAACACCACTGATGGGAAATGTCACACCCTTTCAGGAGGTCATCTTGGTGAAACCGAATCAAAAGTCTTGAAGCACATATATCAATTTCACATCCAGGAATTTATAATAAGGAAATAATCAAGGATATAAACAAAAGAAAGAATGTTTTCCACAGCTTTTTATATCATGGGGGCAAAAAAAATATTGTGAAGCAACGTAACCATCCAGTGAGAGCCCAGCAGTTGGTTAAATAAGCTCTGAACCAGTCAGAAGATGCCTCATAGACAATTGTTAACTTCATTTTTGGAAAAGTACTCAGTGACATAGAAAAAGTCCACTATGTATCCTAAAGAGACAAAAGCAGGTTACAAAATTATGCACAATTATGATCTTAATTTTGTTAAATATACATGGTACAATCACAGAAAATAAAAATAGAAATCAAGATCTTGGAGTTTAATAATGTATGGTGAATTATAGGGGATTTCCTTCTGTATGTTCTTTGTACTGTCACGTTTTATATGTGTTTTGTTTTTTCATCAAAATTGGATCTATGTTTTCCTCAAATACTTTAAAAGATTTTAGAAAACAGGTTTTTATTACATTGTTTACTACCTTCAAAAGACAAAGAAATAGCTTTGCAATTCATATAAACCTTTGAAGTGTAAGTATGACAAATTTCAACCCAAAAGGTCAACATTTTAGTGTAACTTGATTATAGAACATGCTTAACACTAAAATCATAGATAACAGACCTGAAAATAGTTACTGAATCTGAGAGGGAACCAACAGCAACATCAGGGTAGGAATTTCGATCAAGGTCCATGTTTCCAGCAATTGAATATCCAAAATAAGGTGATTTACCCTTGAGAACCTGAAATACAGAGGTCATCCAAATGGACATTATGCTTGCAACATAAGCTTCTTAACTATGCTTTGAAAAAGACACACAAGTTTCTTTTGAACTGGAATTTGAGAGTTCACTTATAAGTAAATTATATGAAATTATATATGAGTCATAAATATCTACATGATCTAACACTTCATACATTTAATTTCATAAAAGTCATCTGATTTACACAGTCTCTCAAAACATAAAAGACCCCATTTCTGATTAGCTTGTTTACTGTATTAAGTCAATCAGGCCATTTCAAACCAAATCTCCCTACCCTCCCTACAAGTCTTATTTTTCTCAAAAGAAATTTTTAATTTTTTGTATCTACGTCCTCCATGTAGTTACAGTAATCTATTTTGTTTGCCCAGTTTCATCTCTATTTACTATGCTACTAAAGAGAATATATCACGTCTCCTCTCTTTATGCCGTCAGGGTAGAATAACATTCTTTTGCTTTGGATTACTTTGATTCCTAACTTAGATATCTAAGAAATTTTACAATTAGAACAAGCAAGTAATTGCATTTATATTTTCTGAAGGTATCTTCTAGTAATACATTTTAAAAAAATCTATACTATTGTGGATTTGTAAATAAAATTTGTGTGAAAAGTCACTTAAACCTAAATATTTTATTACAGGGCAAAAAGTCGAGACTGTAGCTGTAGAAATCCAGGTTATGTGGTTACCTGTGTAGGTTTGGTATTTATTCCATTTGCAGATCCATGATAGATAAAAACCTTTCCCATGTCATCATACGGAGCTCCAACTGCAATATCTGTTGACAACATGACATTTTAACATTTTAAGAAACACTTTAGAAACACTCCAGTACAATGTTTTAAAGTAAGATGACATAAGCACTATTATTTATTCGTTTGCCTTTTTTTTTTTTTTGAGATGGAGTTTCGCTCCTGTTGCCCAGGTTGGAGTGCGATGGAGCAATCTTGGCTCACCGCAACCTCTGTCCCCCAGGTTCAAGCGATTCTCCTGCCTCAGCTTCCCAAAGCTGGGAGTAGCTGGTATTACAGGCATGTGCCACCACACTCAGCTAATTTGTATTTTTAGTTTCCCCATGTTGGTCAGGCTGGTCTCAAACTCATGACCTCAGGTGATCCACCCACCTCGGCCTCCCAAAGTTCTGGGATTATAGGCATGAGCCACTGTGCCCAGCAGTGCTATTATTTAAACAATCAAATTATCTATAATCACAGCCATTTCATAATCTATTATCTACCTGGGTAGCCATCTTGATTAATATCTCCAATATTTTTTACTGCAATGCCAAACATAGAATCTTTGGTTCCATTAAGACGAATTGGCTTCACATTATTCCATCTGCCTTGCTGGTTCATGTAGACATACACTGCACCTCCAACTTCTCCATCTCTATCAAAATACTGTGGGGCTCCAATAACTATATCTTGCCACCTAAAAACATAATGAGGGGAAAGAGCCATGAACCAACAGCTAACATACCAGCAACACCAGTCTAGGTACTAAGGTTACAGAGAGATATAATAGAAAGGCCCTCAACTCCAGAATTTATGACTCAATTATAGCATTTTTTAAAAACCAAGGTAGCCTGTAAAAAATGCCCCAAGAAAAATACTAAGGGTAAGAACGCAAAGCAAGTTCCTCAAGTTAGAACCACAGTGCAGCAGGACTCCCATTAACACCTCACTATTCTACCCCACCCCAACTGGCACCAACAGCCATGGATCTGTTTTTGACTTTATCACCAATCCCTATTTTCAACAGGAGCTGATGCTCCATCAGCCCCATATGAAGCCACAGAACAGAATCATGCAAGTGTTTTCTGAGTTCATTTTTTTCAAATTTTAATTCTCATGGACCCATAATCCCAACATGCAAGTAAAAACTGAAAATCAAAAATATAATCCTATACCCTGGGGGAAGGAGATGAATGTCTGTCTGCTGCCATCATACAAATGATAAAGATGGGTTGGTAGAAATGTGGCAGTAAAAATATTCTTTACATCAATCAACCTGAAAGGACGGCTCTTCTCAAGGCCTACAGAAGCTAGTCAAAGCAGCAATGATTTGCAGCATAAAATAACCTGAGGTATTCTCACCCATCCTTGTTGAGGTCCACCACCGCCACATCATAGCCAAATGAAGAGGCCAGACCTTCTCCATCGAATATGTGCTCAGGGAGGAGATGTGCAGACTTCATATCTCTCCTTAGCAAAACCACGGCTCCACTGTGATTGGCTCTGGGAGCACCAGATACAAAAGTGATCTCATCTTTAGAAACAATACCTTTCCCTGAGTCCAAAGAAAAACCTAGAAAAACAAAATATATACAGCCCCTCACATCAATCCATATATTTTAGGCCTATGACATGGGTAACTCCATCATTACCTCTTCCTCTGGCTTCCCACCCCTCTCTCCTCCTGACCTTCCCACCAGCTATCACATTTGTAATATGAGTGACAGAGTTCAGATTTGACCCAAGGACAAAGTCCTGGGGCTAGCAAATTTACTGCTTTCTATGGATATTAAGACTTTCAATGAAAAAAACTTATGTATAACTTGAATTTTGAAGTATTCATACATCTTAAGAATCAATTTGCACCTGATTTTAATATTAGAACTATGGTAAAAGGAGATCAAGCTAGATACTGAATTGTCTAGGAATAATTTGGTTATGTTACATCATTTACACAGAGAATACAACCTGACTTGAAGCATAATTGACTGCATATTATAGGGTTCTGCTATAATTTAATGGCCAGTATTTTTACAGGAATAAAATAAAATTGAAGAAAAAGTAATCAAGCTTGGTAAGAGGCATCAATCTCTTTGGTAATCAGACAAAAACAAATGCTATCACCACCATAGATAGCATTTCATTGTTTTGGACCAACTTAGTTCTCAGACACAAACATGCAGACAAAACAATGACTGATGATACATGGTATTTGAGAACCTAGTATAAACAACAGAGGTGAGGAAGTTGTCATTGGTATCAGCTATATACTTGTTCAGAGGGCAGAAAACATTAGGACACTCCCATTATAAAGCATCAGGTAGGATGTCAGATTACAAAAATAAGAGATCTGGTGAAAAGCAAATAGAAGTGCCCCTATCAAAACCGTTCAAATTAAGTAAATGTTTATATAGAAAGGTGAAGCAGATGCAGAATAATATAAGCTCACCCTCTTTATTGGGTTTTACTTATGAAAAACTCCACCACTACCGTTACAGTTCTCAAATTGTGAAGTGAATTAAAAAACATGAGCCACCAGATTAGAGAGGGCAATATGGAATCCAGCCATCTGGCCACAGAGCCCCAACCATGGCATGCTTTTTGTGTGTGCTTCAATGGAAACAAAATAGGACATAAAAAGATTTATGCTCCGTATGGATCAAAAAAAAAATGTTAATGACCACAACCAAGACAATTTATTTGTCATCGCAGAGGTCACAAACCTAGGTAGCTATTCATCATCACATCAGGGAATGTGTCAGGCTGCTCCCGGGGAGGCCGTGTTTTATAAACAAACTGATCAGGATCTGTATAGGAAACGCTGGTCAAAAACAGCAAGCCTGTACGCATGCACGGGACGGAAGAAATTGAAGAAAAAGTAATTATGCTTGGTAAGAGGCAGGACAGCCACTGCTGTTCTCGCTGGATGAGGAGGCCACCACTGCATCCGTCAAGCTGCTCTCATTGCCAGCTTCCAAAACCTCAAGCGGATCATTTTATTCCCCCAAACCCTCCAATCTTTTGAAGTGACAGATTCACACACAGCACAGACAAGCCAAATGTAACAATATGAGTTTGATATCTTTCTCAGGCATTCACTTTTGAGGAAATCCATTCTATAAGTGGCAAATGTATTTCAGAAAAAATGCTTCATATTTTCGTATGTTCTGACAGCAAGCACATTTATAAAATCCACAGCCATCCATCTTAAAGACCAAAGTATTGGTTTCTTGGCCAGTGTAATTACAATTAATTTTTGTCATAAGTAATCCCTAAATAAAACATTCTGAGGCAGGGTCCTGCTCTGTTGCCCAGACTGGAGGGCAGCGGTGCAATCACAGCTTACTGCAACTTCAACCTTGCAGGTTCAAGTGATTCTCCTACCTCAGCCTCCTCAGTAGCTGGGACTACAGATGTGCACCACCATGCCTGGCTAATATTTTTGTATTTTTAGTAGAGAAGGGGTTTTGCTGAATTGGCCAGGCTGGTCTTGAACTCCTGGCCTCAAGTAATCTGCCCACCTCGGGCTCCCTAAGTGTTGGGATTACAAGTGTGAGCCACCAGGCCGGGCCTGAACAACTTCTTAATGCGTGTTTACTAGCACATTGTTTGAAATTATTCATATATCTATACCTGTTTTTTCATTTTTTACCTTCCATTGTTCCAGTAATACCCTAACATCTGGGTACTTTTCTCCATTATTTTAAAAAACAGGTTACTATTTAGAAGTTTTTTATATTTTTTCCAAGAAATCCACAGTAATTATTCTTTATGTCAACTCATACCAAGAATTAAAGCTTTTAAAAGGCTTTGTGTAATTACCATAATGCACATGAATAACTTAGGACATCCATTAGTCATGCAAACAAGCCTTAGGAGTTAAGGAATTGGCCCTTAGACACAGTCTGGGTGTCCTGAAAGCCGCTTTAGCAGTCCTGCTCAACCTCCACTGGGAAGCTTTTATCCATCTGCGGGGCCCTGTGACATGGGGGTCCCAATCCAGAAGCAGGGCCAATCCTCGGAGAACCACAATCACAGAGGGAGGACCTGGAGGTCTTGACTTGCCACTTAAGAGTAACTTTATTAAATGCAGTTCTTAAGAGTATCTCTGGAAAGAGGCACTGAACAAAGAGCTCAGCTTACTGTGAACACCCATGCACATTTTCATGGCTGCATGAACAAACTGTTTCAGGTTACGGAGGCCGCCATTAGCTCAAGAGACAGACTTCCAAGCAGGAAGAAGGACGGACGATTTTAGGTGATAATAGGTTTCTTCCCCACTTTGAGGGAGCCCCGGTCAGAAAGAAAGGATCCCAGGCATCGGTCAGGTTAATAACGCCTCTAGATCACCAAGCTTATCAAGTTGCAGCAAAAGTGGCCACAGGTCCCGGCCCCACCTGGCCTCTTCTCAGCCTAGAAGTCCAGGGGCAGTAGGCCCTGCGAGGGAGTTTCACACAAAGTATCTGAGAAGGTGGGCAAAGGCAGCCATCTGTGCCTGCTCCTACCTAAGTAACTGTTAGCAGGAACAGGAACGAGACTTTCATCATGCTCAGTCTCTCCACCAACTTCATAAGGCCCATCTTCATAGATGTTCATGTCAAAAAAAGTGTTATTCTTTTGCTCTACACGAACAATCCCTAAAGGAATGAAATGGTAAAAACAACAACAAAAAATGAAGATGAAACAAAAGAAAATAAATGGTTCCTAATAAACATCCCCCATGCTATCACTAGTTACAGGAAAAAAAATTTGAAGGAAAAAAAGGAAGGACAGAGATGACTTTTATGGTTGTTAAGTATGTTTGCGTAAATTTTTATGAGAAAGAAATTTGAGTCATTAAAAAATGTCCCATGCATTTTCATGAACTGTCTTTATAATGCCATGAAACTAGATGAAAAATGGAAGGTTTGCTTAGTTAACAAAACCTACAGAGAACAAATTTTTAAATGACATGAACTTGATACATATATTTTACGTTCTCTGTAATCCCGCCTCAAGTTGTCCTTTTTCAGCAGTGTAAAAGTGACATATTGATCTTTTCTTCAATCACTTTAACCAAGATTTCATCTTCTAAATATTCTTACAATTAGTAATTTAAAACATAAGATTTCATATAGTAAGCCCAAATCACTATATGACTTTAAATGGCAACGTTTTAGGTCAGGGTTTATAAAGCAAGAAAACCATATTTTCCGTGAATTAAAATATACATAATTGGTGGATGTTTGTGTTTTATTTTACCGTATATGGCATTTATTCAGGCTAAAATAAAACTAAATTCAACATGTAATTTCAGTTAGGTCAAAATAACCTGGGAAATACTGTACATGAAGATCCTGTTGGGGTGAGGTGGGGGGCAAAGGGAAATTACCCTTGAAGATTGCACACAGAGAACGGTGTTGAAAATTCATTTAGAACCAGAATTAAAACACATTTTTGAATGGAAAGGGGAACATTTTCCTAAGTTCTCCCTGATGAGTGAAAGTGTTATGTGACTTATATTAATAAATTTCTCAAAAATGGCTTATTTTCAAATCAGCTGCAGTTCTCTTCACCATGGATGACAGGTTAATTGTCTTTTATGATACAGCATTTTCTATGCCTGCTTAATTTCTTCAGAGAATTTAAACTGCTTAGCAGGAACTGACCAGGTTCACATAGTCAAAAAATGTGGGCCATTTTCCTCTTTACCTCTCCACATCTCCATTTACTCACATCACAATAATCAAACAACTTTTCCTCACATATCTGAAATTATACCTCAAAATTCCCCAATTTGTCTGTAATCTGCCCTTCTAACTTTACTGAATTATTAGCAAAGCATGGCCTTTGAAAATAACATATACAGAGAGAAATGTCCATATTAATACAGTTATTAATGTCCATGTTAATACACTGTTATTTGTATATACCATTATTTAATTCTCCTAAGTTTTCAGATCACTAACTTAAAATTAACACTTCTAGCTTCATGAGCCACACAAATATAAAACAGCAAAAAATACTAATGTTAATTATTATATTCCTACTTCAAAAAGTTAACTACCTGAATTAAAGTACTGGTAGAGGAGAAAAGAACGTCAACACTAAAACATACATTCTACTATTATTAGCTTTTAAAAATCATATTGTTTAGAGATTTTTAATAGCCTACCCAACTTTCATAATATACAAATGTCTTCTAACACATTTTAGCTCAAAATGTACTAAATCATGGTACAAAATCATATTACAGAAATTAGGGAGACATTCTAATCTCTATTTCTATAAATACAAAGGTCATACCTTTCCAGTTGTAAGTACCCGGGGCTCCAAATACAATGTAATGAAAGTCTTTAGTAAAAGTAGCTGCTACACCTTGCTGGCAAGAGCCAAATTTCTCATGGCCTCTCAATCGCCCATCACAAAAGCTCCAATCTCCCCCATCCATATCGTCTTCAATCCTGAGATTCTGGCTCAGGACATAACACCGCCCAAAGATGTCTCGGGATTCCTGCTTCGTATTAACATGCTGCCTTTTTTCATATCGGTGAGCACATGTCTGCAAGCAGATGGAAGAAAGTAGCCCATTCTTGTCTATAAACCTTGTTTTTAAAAAATTACATATAGATAAAATGGTCAATACAGAGGTTAATTCTAAAAAGGATAATTAAGCATGTCCTCATCTTGGGACTGGATCCCAGACCAGCAAATATTCCCCAAAGTGGCACTAAGAAGACCATTATCAAGGCATATAGAAACTAGAATGTGTCTTATTCTCACTGAGAATAATGCTCCAATCCAGGTATTGAATGACAATCTGTATCCATAGGCAATTCATTTGTAAATTTACCTGTCACATAAACAAAGGGAAACACCTTATTTCATTTTCTTAATTCAAATTGGCTTCTAGTGGCTGTATTAACCTTGAGAACATCAGTGTGAAAGTGGGTAATTATGTTCTAGAGGAGAGAAATCATGGACCTGTTTTCATAGGGATCAAACAAATACAGCTAAAACATTTCCTTTTCCCCACACTATTTCCTTGAACTCAGTCCTAACTCACACCCTGAGCTCTGAGATTATTTCCCAAAATATGCCTACTTTTACAAGGCAGAGAGAATTACAAGACCAGAAGAGACAGAAATAATCTCTATAACTTCTACAGGGTATGAATGGCTACCCTCCATGTAAACACAGGCTAAAAATATAATATCGACTCAATTTCCCAAAAGTGTCATTCCTCAAATATCAAAACTCAATGTTCACTAACGTTTTTTCCTCAAAATTCTGTATAAATTTCATTACAGCAACCAGATTTTGAAGGAGACAAAAAGATTATCATATTCCAACCAGGAAGACATTGCCATGACCATCTAGCCCAATCCACCTAACAAACCCTCTTTTCTTTGCTATCCCTTCTATTTGAAAAAACTCAGAATAAGTAACAAGAGTTTAAAACTACCTGGTTATTACTTTCCAAGACCATGCCCATATTTTTACTATCTATAAAGCTATAAAATTCCAAGGATAGAAATGATGTCTAGTTTTGTTTTGTTTTTAATACCATCTAGAGTTTTAGGAATATATAGTAAAGGTTCTTTAATAAGTTATTCAAATCTGAAAGTTCTAAAGAAAAGTAGGTTGTGTGATTGCTTCAAAGTATATCAGGAATCACAGGAGAAATAAGGCTTTGATTACTTCTTCTTTTTTTTTTTTTTTTTGAGACACAGTTTCACTCTTGCAACCTCCGCCTCCCAGGTTCAAGCAATTCTCCTGTTTCAGTCTCCCAAGTAGCTGGGATTATAGGCGCATGCCACTATGCCCGACTAAGTTTTGTACTTTTAGTAGAGATGGGGTTTCATCATATTGGTCAGGCTGGTCTCAAACCCCTGACCTCAGGTGATCCACCCGCCTCAGCCTCACAAAGTGTTGGGATTACAGGCGTTAGCCACCACACCCAGCCTGATTTCTTCTTAACATCCATTCCTGCTTTAAAGCAGTAAGTTCGCTAGAATGTATGCTCCCTGCTTTGTCCCCTGCTGTAAGCCTGGTGCTGGCATGTAACCAGCAGTCCAACAGTATAGGATGAACATGTGTCTCTACACTTACCACGACCTTGCCCCCCGGACCTTGGCTCTGGACGGTGACCCCCATCCACTGATCTTCCTTGCTTTCTGACGTGGGGTCAGCTGTAAAAAGGAGCACAGTTAGCCTTCCAAGTGACTGCACATGCTAGAAACCATCACTGAACAAAAATACAAGCAACTGTTTCCAAATGGCCTTGACTCTGAGTCTAGCTACTCGATAAATTCAGTTACTCAATCCAGAAAAATTACTTGTCATCTCAAGGAAACAGAAAAGTGGTTTTTGGTAAAAATCTTTCAAAAATTTGAAACATAAAATACTTAACTCTATATAGTCACCTATTTTGTCCAACAATACCCTTTGCCCTCTCTTGATACCCAGGGTCCTGAATGCAGAAGGTAAGTGAAAGTGTAAGACTAAGGGAGCCCTCCAAAATACATCTCTAAAGGCAACAATGTAAAATCTAGTATTCAAAACTCCAGCTACCATCTAAACTAACAAAAAAATGGGTACTTCTCTATATACTCCCCAATTTTTTTTATGTAACAGCATTAAATGTTCTTTACTGGAGATGGGAGAAAAAGACTCAGATTTACTTTAGGATCTTGTAACTGACAATGTATCAATGCCAAACAGGCGAGTTATTGTTAGTCAGAGAGAGGGGGACCACAACCACCACCATGTGCTCATTTCAGTATCAATTTAAACCCACTGTGTGACCTATATCCAAATTTTTGCACTCCTGGATGAGCAGTAACACAGATACAAGTTTTAATCTTGAATCATTACAAAAATATGAAACTAAACAACTTTAGCCAGAGGGAAAAATGCCAAAATGTTAAAAAATAAGTCTATATACTGAGATTGTCAGTGGATTTTGTTTTTTATTCTTCATAGGTGTATTTTACCAGTTTCTTAAAATTAACACATATTATTTTCTAATAAATGAACACGTTATTTCTTTTTCTTTTTTTTTTTTTTTTGAGATGTATTTTGCTCTGTCACCCAGGCTGGAGTGCAGTGGCACGATTCTGGCTCACTGCAGCGTCTGCCTCCCAGGTTCAAGCAATTCTCATGCCTCAGCCTCCTAAGTAGCTGGGACTACAGGCATGCACCACCACACCCAGCTAATTTTTGTATTTTTAGTATAGACGGGGTTTCACCATGTTGGCCAGGTTGATCTTGAACTCCTGACCTCAAATGATCCACCCAACTCGGCCTCCCAAAATGCTAGGATTACGGGTGTGAGCCACCGTGCCTGGCCAACGAATGTTATTTCTAAAAGATGAAGAAGCAAGAGAAGAACATAAACACGAATCTGCAAATCTACTTAGACCGAGCATATCAAATGAGGTTTGGCTAGAGCTTCTCAGTACACTAATAGCTCTGCTCAACCTACAAGAAGCCAGGTACACTGGATGTCAACATGCCTACCTCATGGTATCTTCTACCTATCCAGAGTCCTTAACAAAACAAGTCTCTATACGAGACAGTAGGGAAAACTTTATCTCTGTTAGCCAGCTCTCATTTCAAAGGGGTCTGATATTTAAAACTGTCTTTCTCCCAAAAAGTTTAACAGCATGTGAGAACTTTTGGCTGATGAATACAAGATACGCTCATTCATTCTCTTCATTGCTATGAAATCAGTTTTTCCACGACCCCCTGCAGAATCTCAACACATCACTAGGTGGCAACATCCCTACACCATATTGGTTTAGTAACCATGGTTAGGAGGAACAGCAAAACACGCGGCATCCCAGTATGATTTAGAAAGTAAAGTAAGTATTTTCAGGGCAAATAAAAAACAGTCAAGGTTGATGCAATTGAAAGAGGTCCTCTCTACAAGAATAAATGTTTGTCCCCACTCTCCTCCCTCAGGGAAAAAGTACGGGCAAGCTGCCGGAGTGAAGGCTGAGTGAGGGACAGGAACGCACCATCGTTATCAAATTCGATGCGTGTGCATGGCCCCCGGGCGGTGATGTCGCAGCTGTACAGCCCTCCAGTTCTGTTGGCTCTCTGCAGTGGAAGCGCTTCTGCCCGCGGGGCCCCCACGAGCAACCTGTTGATGAAACAGAAACAATTTGGCGATGTGAATTTAATATACATTTAACATGTAAATCAGTCCGAACTAGGAGATAATGGGATTATTCTCTGTCTAGGAGTCCACTAATTCTTCCACAGCTTAGGCAGTGAGTGAGAACAAACGTAGACTCCTATGGCTGGTTCACGTAAAACGCACAAACACAACTACACAGGGAGGCCAAAGAGGGGATACCAAAACGGGGAAAAGAGGCCTGTCTCTGATGGTATCAGCATTTCCTGCTGGATATGATCTGGTGTTTAAAACACACCCTCTTCATAGAATACAACCTCTAAGCCCCTATGATGCCAGGGATATCATATGAAACTCAAGAGAAGAAACCAAATACTTGTGACAATGGGAGGAAAAAATGGCCACACCAAATGTAATAAGCAATAATATGTCAGTTTCTAACACTATGCCTTCCTGAGGTAGTTTGAGAGTAATTCTGACTGTATCTTAGATTTTCAGTTTATACACTGATTGGGAGAACCTAAACAGTAAGTAAGATACAACTCAACTGAATTATTCACTTGCAGCCTTGGCCTCTTTCCAATTCTTTTTTTACCTCCAGTTTTATTAGGGTAGAATGGACAAATAAAAAGCAGATATATTTGAGGTGTACAAGTTGATTTTTGTTCTTCCAAGTCAGTTCTTACTTCCTTACAAGAGTTCGTCCTCTCTCATCCTATCAATCTCCCACAAAGGACTCAGGGACAACTGGGGTAGCTCCACTTATGTACTAGGCACTGTAATATTCCTTCTTCTCTCCAACCGCGTGTTTTTATCTCCTATAAGGAGGCCCCCAATCCAAATCCACAGTCCTTAAAATTTCACCATCTCACAGCTGGACAGCTCTTTAGAGACCCAACGACCTTGTTGCTAGGTCTCTTTTGCTAACAGCTTTACTCACCATAGGTTTACACAATCTTTGAGGCCTGGCTGACTCATGGAACTAGGACAAGAAACAAAAACAAAGAACACACACCTGACTGGACAGAGATAAACCAAGGGCTGAGAGTTTTGGAAACAAGGCTGGAGCTGAGGAAAGGACTGGAAACACGAACCTGTACAAACAACAACCTCTTACAACAGAAAACAAGCCACTCCTGGCCGTCAAGAAACCCACAAATCTCAGACGCAAAAGCAAAACAAGTGAAAGAAAATACAAACCAAATAGTCTATTACCTTCCTGCCTGTTGGGTTCCAATAAAGGAATCATTCCAATAAAGGATTCAACATTTTTTTTAAAAACCATTATCATGCAGCAGGTGCCATGGGAGGCAAGTGTACCTGGAAAGCAGGAAAGCAGGGAAGGGGGCTAGATGATGCCTGGACAGAGAAGGAGGGGTGGCTCATGGAGAACATATAGCCCCAGCACTGTCCTTCCTCCCAGATCCCTGGACAGTCAGAGTCAGCCTCCACCTCCAAACTCACCCTACATTTGAAGGAACAAAACAGCACACACCAAGGTACAGAACTGACACACAGAACTGGAGCAGTGTCCTTGGTGCCTGAACCTTCTTGACAGAGGACAGAGGCAAGGCTGGGGCCACAGGGTCCCCACAGGTCTGCCCCACACCTATTCCAGTGATGTCCCTGATCCCAGGAACACCAACAAACAAGTACCTGGGAGGTGAACTGGCCCAGACTATGAGGTGAATGTGTTCAATTACTGTACTTGGCAGATGTCAGAGGTGGAGTCATGTGGTGGGCGCTGGAAGAGATAAGTGGGGTGCCAGGATCAGAGGCCCAGAACCCCAGGACTTTTTCACACTGGAAGCCCCTGAGAGAGACCAGTCCTCCAATTTTACAGATAAAGAAACAGAGACCTTGAGGAGCTTCATTACTCATCCCCCAAGATCTCACAGCTAGTGGGTAGCCATGACAAAAATTACCTTGGTGCAATGTTGCCTCCATTTCTTTACAAAGCTGCTTAGGAAGTAAAACCCAGGATTTCAAGTTTACAACCTAGTTGAAAGGGCAAAACTTACACAAGTAAAACATCACAATCAAAACTGTTCTGTATGTTGATAATGTTGATAAAGTTAAGATAATAGAGATAAGTAGAGGGAAGGAAGGAAAACATTATTGCATTTGGGTGAAGGCTGGGTAAGAGATTTCCTGTAAAGGTAACCACCAGCAAAGAGAAGCCTTAGAAAAAGTAGCACAGGAGTCCCAGTGTCTTAACGGTGTGTCTTCTCTAACCACTTCCTCTTCTCACCCACACCCAAGCTACCTAAGGCAGACACAGGGCTTATTTCCTGTTTACCCCATTCCCACATTCGTTCACATATTCACTCAACAAACACTGATGAAGAGCCTCCTAGGATGAATAAGGAATTGCCCCCACTCCTCAATCTCTGGCCTGGGGAAGCCTGATCCGTGAACAGGTCATGACGTCATGAAACCACAGGGAGCTAGAGGTAATGAGAGGACAGAACAGAGTGCTGTGGGCACCAGCATCTGCTGGAGAGGAAGGGAGGATGTCACTAAGAGATGACAGTGGGGCTGGAGGTGGCCAGGTAAGGAGCACAGCACATGCAAAGGCTGCAAGGGAAAGAGCCAGAGGAAAGGGAGAAGCACACGATGGGGTGACAAGAAGGGGTCGAGGATCGGCAGCCTGGTCAGCAGCGCTAAAGGATAAAGGGTCAGAGACCCTGAGACCCAGGCTTCTGCAGCCTGCCGTGCCCTGCAGGGTACAGCTGCTTTTGGGTGTCCTGTGGTTTAAAAAAAGCTGTGGATGTTGTCCCATTCACATGCCCAGTCCCTCAGAGTGGGTTGGCTTCCCCCAGCTACTATCTGCTACTTGTTCTCCACTCTGTAACTAGTATGTGTGGGACAAAGAACAGGCATTTAACTCGAATTTGTTGGCTGGTTACAGGGGGTGTGGTGACAAAATTTCACAAATGCCCACACCAAGCTCTTGCAGAAGAGGTCTTCGTGTCTTACATGCGGTGGCTACTGCAGATGACAGCAGACCACACGAAAGGATGGGGGCAGCAGGGTGGTTTGGGGGAAAAGGACAACAGATTCGAGAAGAGACCTGCAAGCAACAAGAGAAACGTACCCACGGAGAATAACTTTAGCTGTTGCACTGCTTCTGGGCAGGCTTTGCCTGCACATGGTCCTGGCACTGTCCTTCCTCCACGTGGGGTGGTCCTGCAGGGGATGGAGGAAGCAGGGGTGTTCCACTGCCCCTCACAAATCCCCTGGGCGGCTGTGGGAAGAAGAGCAGACACCCAGCAGCAGAGGGCGCCCCTGCTCCGGTTGCACCTGGTCTCCTGCAACCCACTGCGATAAGGTGGCAGAACCCATCATCGAAAGGTAAGGTAAAGCTACACCTTGATGAGAAACACAGTAACCCCAACCACATTCTGCAACTGGAGGTGCCTTCATCTTCAAGGTAAAGCTGTACTCCCTGGTTCAGGAAACAAGCAAAGGCTCTTAAATTCTGCCTGGAACCAGCCTTAAAGGCAGGAGAACACAGCCCATTAGCTGAGGCTATGGGGAGCAGGAACAATAAGTAAGGTAAATAGAGCTGTGTCCAAACAATGACAGCAGAGAACAACCTATCTACTTCCTAATCTAGGTCATTTAGGGTCTGGGTGCTGGTCGAAGCTGTTCAGAACACAGTTGGCTCCTGAGCTAGCACAGTGGGTACAGGTCCAGCAGGGACAGTCTACACCTAGGAAGACCCTCAGCCCACACAAAATCCAATTTATGCTCAAATTCCAGCTTTCTTCCCTTTCCCTCCAAGGCCCTTAAACGCCAAAAACTGGACCCAGGCCACCTAGATGGTTCAGTGTAAAAAGCAGGTACTCTCTGGGCACCACCAGGATGCTTGCAGCAACTCCTAGGACCAGGGCAGCGGCAGCACTCATTACTGACCGTCCCAGTACGTATGAAGGAAGTAAGAGCTATGTGACAACTCGACCTTCAGTGTGACAGGGACCAAGGGATATGAGTTAGGGCATTTGTAGGGAAGTGGTGGAAATTAACAGAGCAGAGCCTAAGAGGTCTATTCCCATATCCAGTCAAGGCAAGAAAAACTAAACACAGGGCAAGAATCTGGGTGTGAACTAAGATCATTTCACAACCGGCCAGTGGACAATGACCTCCACTGAATTTTAAAGCTGCACTGAAATAAAAACTGCCTTGGAATTTCAACATATCAGAAACCCACACTTAAAAGGCAAAACTCATAAACCACAATATCATCTTTAAAGATAAGAAATAAACATTGAAATTCTTAAATGGAATGTAAAAATCTAACGATATAAGTTTAACAGTAACTGGGGATATGATATAAATTCAGATCTTTGGAGTATAATCAGAGCTGTGGGCACAAAGACTCAGGACTCACTATCATGCTATGAACACAAGGTTATTTCAAAATTCTTCAAGTAAGCCACACCCGTTTCATATATTCAAGTTCTCCCCCAAAGAGAGCTGGTATACTTTTGCAAAACTACTTCAAAAGTTCTGAACACTGGGACACTTTTAAAACTCCAAGGACAATGGCGGCTTTGCTTCACTGTCTTTGGCAGTAATTCATTTCCTCAAGGATTAAAGATTCTGCCCCTAGCTATGCAAGCTAGTCAGAGGAAACATGAAATATTGCACCATTAGAACAAGAACACTATTATTGCTTAATTTAAAACACAGCCTTCTTAGTTTGTCCAAATTAAGACCTAAAAAGTTAGAAAGTAGAAATACTGTGGCAATTGTGTCACCTCTACATTTAACCCATTTTCAAACTCAGGATTTACTTTTTGCTTAAGTAATAAGTACAAATGATAGGAAATCAAAAATAAAGGACTTAATGGTAGAAAGCAACAGATTCCAAACTCATCCTAAGCCCCACACTCTGGATAAACCTCTTTTCATTCTGGATTTACTTCTCCATAATTCTGGATTATTATATATGTATTGATTTATCAGCTTTAGGCAATTACTGTTGGCCCCATAATATGAAAAGGAAAGAACAAACTGCTTGCCACTTCCCATCCTATGTTTAATAACTAGATTTAGTTCCTCTATTTGCTACTCTGAGTTTTGAAGATTTAAACCTCTATTTTCCCTTCAACTTTTGACAAAAATCTTGATTCCCTAGTTATTGAGACAAAGCTATCAGCACTTGGATTCTTCCTTCCAAACTTTCCTGTTAGTTTCTCCATGTCTTGCCATCTACCAGCTATACCTTTACACTTACAGGACCTATTACCACTCACATTTTGTCTTTTAACCACAATTCAGTCATCTATTATTTTACATAGCCAAATTACTATTATTCAGTGCTGAACCAAACTGTATTTAGATTTTCCTTTTTCTGTCTGGAAGCAGTATCAGAAGCCCTTGGCCTCAAAGGAAACTGTTCTTAGCATTAAGGTCAAACAGACTTGCTATTCTTACGTTCTATCAATTGCTTTATGTACTTCACATTTGGACCATGACTCTTGCTTTCCTTGGCTTTTCTCATTGCCTTTCTTTTTTCTTATATCGTTCACCTTTATCCAAGCCTCAATCTTCTCTGAGCTCCCAAGCCATACCCGCATTAAATCAGGATCTCATCTTGGCTCACACTCCCTTCTCAGAGCCCCTGGACCCTTCTGCTGCAACATAGACCTGATTCTCTGCCGGGTCTGCTACACAGGATCATGCTGGAACAGTCCTTCATGGCTATCCTGGGGTGACTGGATTTGATCTGGGACCTGATGTTCCCCTTTGTTTGAATTACTTTCTTAAATATTGTCCTAACAGCATATGACAGGTAAACTGAGTGACTGCATATACAAAAATGTCTTTATGCTGCTCTCACTCTTGAATGATAGTTTGGGTGTAGAACTCCAGGTTAAAAAACATTTTCTTCAGAAACTTGATAGCACTGCTGTAATTAATTCTAGTATCCAGTTTTGCCAGTGGAAATTCTGGTGTTAGTCTGATTCTCAAAAGGATAACTTTTTTTTTTTTTTTTGAGACAGAGTCTCCCTCTGTCGCCCAGGCTGGAGTGCAGTGGCATGATCTCCACCTCCCGGGTTCAAGTGCTTCTCGTGCCTCAGCCACTCCAATAGCTGGGACTACAGGCATGCGCCATCATGCCCCGGTGATTTTTGTACTTTTATTAGAGATGGGGTTTTGCCATGTTGACCAGGCTGGTCTTGAATTCCTGGCCTCAAGGATCTGCCTACCTCAGCCACCCAAAGTGCGTGAACCACCGTGCTCCAGAGGGTGACTTTTACGTTCTCTACTTCACCCAAGGCATTCTGAACAGCATGATGGTGAGCCTATGTGTGACCTCTTTCACTCCACAGACTTAGGACATGAATTTCCCAGAAACTTTTTATTGTGTGTGGATTGTTTCATTCCTTACGTTTTCTGTCCTCTTTCTGGAACCTCTGTTAACTAGTCAGGTGGTGAACTTCCTGGGTTAATCTACCCTCTCATTTTCCCTCCTTCTCTGTGGTTCTGAGATTTTTCAACTGTATTTTCTGGTATTCATACTGAAATTTTTAATTTCAGCAGTCACATTTGCAGTCTTCAAGAGCTCTTTGTTCTCATTGTGCCTTTTACATAACAGATCCTAATCTTATTCTGTGGGTTTAACATGTTCCGAAAATTCTAAGCATTTTGCCTAGAAGTTTTCCTACAGTTCTTTGTGTTCCTGGATTATCTGTTTCTTGTAGTTTTTCTGTTGGTTTACTTCGACCACTGCCTTTTATGCTGCTAGCTCTCATCACATGCCTGATAATCCCCGTTCTCTTTTGTTCTGATGTTGTATAAAAAGGTCCATTTCTGGCTCAATCTCACCCTGAGCAGGAATTCTGAAAGGGAGTCCTGGGTGGGGCTGCTGACTCCAGGGATTCGCTTTAGGCTGTGTGGGTAGCCAGCTAGCTGTCAGACTGCACACCACTCTTCAAATGCCAGAATGAGGACAGCTGAATTCTTGGAGTCCCAGCATTCACACTAGAAGCCCTAGTTTTGGGGGTTATTTTTAGTGTCATGACTTGGCCTTATCTACTTCTATAAAGAATTCATTCTTGGCCGGGTACAGTGGCTCACGCCTGTAATCCCAGCTATTCGGGAGGCTGAGACATGAAAATTGCTTGCACCCTGGAGATGGAGGTTTCAGGAGCCGAGATTGCACTACTGCACTCCAGCCTGAGTGACAGAGAGACTACCTTTAAAAAAAAAAAAAAAGAATTCATTCTTTATTTTTGTGCACTGTAAGCACTTTAAGCTTTGTAAAACATGTACATGTCAACATTCTCCTATCTCCCCACCCCCAAAAAGTGCTAAAAAGTGCTATGGGTTTGGTATTTTCCCACAGCCAGGGTGTTAAGTGCCAGCAGCCCCTACTCCAGACAGAGGTAAGGAACCACCTGGTCTCCGTGGTCCCCTGTATGGTCCTTTACCTCCAGACCCACTCCTCTCTCCTAGTCCCTGCTTTGCTTGATCACTCTTGGTTGGGGGGTAGGGGAGGGGCACATGATGAACTCTAGACTCAGCTCCTTCCCCTGCTAAGGTCATAAGCCCAGATCCCATCTGCTTTCTGCTGCTTCATATTCTCTGAACTATTAGGGAGCCTTGAGGAGCCAGGAAGCAAACCCATATACCTACTAGTTTGTCATCTGGAACCACAAGTCAAAACACAATCATTTCTTGCAGGCATCAGATTTTCACCCCAGCCTAGTTTCCCCCAGTATGAACAGGAATGCCTTTCCCCAGCTGTTACCACAACGTCTCTCTTACCATGGCTACCACTCCTCAAATACTGTGTATGCCTAAATAAGTGAATATATGGGGTAAAAACATTCCAAACTTTTTTTTTTGGCTAACATGTATATTTAAGCTTCATGAATGCAGATGAAAGTCAACTGACATTTGATCATTTAAATTTATGCAAACATTTAAAGTCACACATACTTAACAGTCATTTAAAAATAATTTTATTTGTATTTCATCAAGCAATTTTAATCAAACTCTGTTTCTTTGACATTACTTCATCAGAGAGCAATGCCTAACGGAGTTTCCAGAACATTTCCAGGATGTTTTAAAGTTTGTAACATCCAGTACTTGCAATTACGATGTTAAATCCTGAGGAATGAGTACTGAATGAGCTAAATTTCTCTTTTTTTGGGGGGAGACAGAATCTTGTTCTGTCACTCAGGCTGAAGTGCAGTGTCAATCTCGGCTCACTGCAACCTCCACCTCCCAGGTTCAGTTGATTCTCCTGCTTCAGCCTCCTGAGTAACTGGGATTACAGGTACCTGCCACCATGCCTGGCTAATTTTTGTATTTTTAGTAGAAATGGGGTTTCACCATGTTGGCCAGGCTGGTCTCAAACTCGTGACCTCAAGTGATCTGCCCACCTCAACCTCCCAAAGCGCTGGGATTATAGGTGTGAGCCACCACAGCAGCCTGCCTCCTTCTTTAAGTTATTTATTTTTATTTAAAACCAAAGTTAACCTCTATCAGCGTCCACAATTAAAATGGATTGAGGTCTTTTTAGATTAAGCTGAGGTGTTTAGAACAGATGACTGTGTCATTCCAAAATAAAGTAGTCAGAAGGGCAGCTCTCATAAGAGAACAGTTTTGTAATGTTCCAATACAAGGAGAATAATTTTGGGGTAAAAAATCTTGCTTTGTATTTAGATTATAAAGAAAACACCTATTCTAGACCCCTACCTCAGAGAGCTGTCTATGCCATGGGTATGTATGCTAGCAAGGGCACCTGGGACAATCCCTGTCTTCCTGGGGGTGTTGAGGCCCTCCCACACACAGGCTATGTTGTACTGAGCCATTTTGGGTCATCAGACCATCCTATGGAATGGTTAACGCTTCTAGCCTTAGCTAGGCTGGCCATATGTCCAGGTTTCCCCAGGAGAGTCCTGGGTCATACCTGTTGTCTCAAAACTGAACGTTCACTCCACTCCCTTTCATTAAAAGTGTCCTAGTTTGGAAGATGAATGATACAGTCACCCTAGCCTCAGATCGAAAGCTGGCAAAGAAACCTGACTGATGCAGCAGCTTGAATTCAATAGCGCCACACTTCAAATCTCAACAGTGTGGCTGCATCTGGTCCTGGTATGGTTTCACAGGCACAGGTGAGTTATTTTGGTCTGGGAAGCCATATGACCAGTCTCCACATGATCAGGATACCCGAGGGTAAGCTCATCTGGTCAAAACTCACTGGCCTTATAGGAGTCCTTCTCCTTTCCCGCAGCTTGACCCTGCAGGTATCCACTGACAGAAGTACTGTCCCTCCTCTGGCTACAGGGGGAAGTGCCTGCTCTCTAAGGGCCAGTGATTAACAGGGAATGTCCACAGCCTCTACCACTTCCTGGCTGCCCTCAGCAAACCTGGTAGGCTGCCTTGACTGCTCAGTGTTTACTCTCCCCTCTTTAGTTAAGGGTCCCCCTTCCCTGCCTTCCCCACTTGGTAAAAAAAAAAAAAAGCGGAGGAGGTGTTAAAGCTTGTTTGTGCGTTTATCCAAAACCTGTGCCTCTGCCTCTATAAACTCTTCTCCCTTTGAGCAAGAAATCAATCTACCAGACTAACACCTCATATCAGGCTTTCTAGCCTGTATGTATGTTGGTGTGTGTGTACTTTATGAAAAAACTATTTTCCTTATTTTGGTGACTGACTTGGAGATCTAAAAAGACATCTGAGAACTCTGTACTCACAACAAGTTCTATCCAGCAGTAATGAGCTATGCTTCAGCAAATATTGTATTCAGTTTGTCCCATTTTATCAGTCCCAAAGAATCATTTCAAAATAACCTGGAAGGAAACTATGTCAGTATATGTTTTCCTACAAGTAGTTAAGGAAGGGACTTCTTTTTCAGGGAGAAGTCACTGCTATTCACAACTGTTTAGCAGCAGCCGCAGTCAGGATTGGTGTCTGGATGTGAAATTCATACTCTTGCTGGCCCTTCTGCATGGGGCAGGGCTGAGAGGCATCTAGAATGAAACTTGGTGAGGGCACACATCTTACTGTTTTCACCCAGAAGTTATCCCAAGCTTGGAGAGCAGGGTCTGGCACGTGACAGGCCCTCAATAAGTATTTACTGAGCAATATTTACCTGGAGGTGTGATTAGTAAGAGCCACTCTCCACTGCTCTGTGAACAGCAAAGCAAGCACCAGAGGTCGTCACTGCCAAGTGACTTGGTGGTAACACCCACCTATGCAATGAGACTTTGAGTTGGGTAGGCAGAATGTTTTCCATTGCTGCTGTAACAAATGGCCGCAAACTTAGTAGCTTAAAACATAGTTATATAATAGCCTTCATCTTATTATCTCACAATTCCTTAAGGCCAAGGGCCAACCCAGGTCTCATTGGGCTGCATTCTTTCCTGAAGGTTCTATTTCCCTGCCCTTTCCAGCCTTTTTTTTTTTTTTTTTTTGGTTCGGGGGTACACATGCAGGTTATATAGGAAAATTCATGTCACAGGGGTTTGTTGTACAGATTACTTCGTCACTCAGGTACTAAGCCTAGAGCCCAACAGGAAAATTTTCCCTGACTCATGGTTCCTTCTTTCATCTGTAAAGCCAGCAGGCTAGCATCTTCAAGTCTCCCTCTTCCACATTACAAGAATCCCTGGGCCCATTTGGATAATCCAGGATACTTCCCGGATTTTAACATCAGTTGATGAGCAACCTTGATTCCTTCT
This sequence comes from Macaca mulatta, assembly GCF_049350105.2. NCBI lineage: Eukaryota > Metazoa > Chordata > Mammalia > Primates > Cercopithecidae > Macaca > Macaca mulatta. Next base: position 77,384,133 of record NC_133417.1, on the reverse strand, counting down.
GCAACCTAACTCCCCTTTGCCATTTAACCTAATGTAGCAGCAGGTCTGGAGGGTCAGGACATAGACTTCTTTGTGAATAGCATCCTGCTGTCCACAGCAGGAAATCCAAACAGCCTCTTATTCACATTCAGTTGTGCTCAGACACCAAGAACTCAGATGCTAACAATGGCTTAGGTAAAAGTATTTCAGGTTAAGTATTTCCAAAGGGCATGTTCTGGGTTAACCCTCTCCATCACTCTCTACCCTTGAACTGCACTGGGCTTCTTTCACACCCCTCCAACCACCAGCACTCTCCTGGCTCAGGACCTTTGCAGTTTCTTCTCTCCTCCAGGCATCCTCCTACTCACCCCTTCATGTCTCTGCTTAAAAACCTTCCCCGAGGTGGGCGGATCACACGGTCAGGAGATTGAGACCATCCAACTGGCCAACACGGTGAAGCCCCATCTCTACTAAAAATACAAAAATGAGCTGGGCATGGTGGCGCACACCTGTAGTCCCAGCTACTCGGAAGGTTGAGGCAGGAGATTCACTTGAACCCAGGAGGCAGAGGTTGCAGTAAGCCGAGATGGCATCACTGCACTCTAGCCTGGGCAACATAGTAAGACTCTGTCTCAAAAAAAAAAAAAAACCTTCCCACACTTTCCAGGCTAGATCAGGTCCCACCTCTTCTAATTCATCATTTGCCTTTCCTGCAGAGCAATGGCCACAGTTAGTGATTATACAACTGTGTGTGAGATCACTTACTCACTGTCCCTCTCCCTCCCTAAGAAGGTCAGCTCCGTAGGGGCAGGGGCCACACCTGTCCTGGTCACTGTTGCATCACCTAGCATCCAGCTCAGTGTCTAGCACTTAAAGGACATTCAATGGGGTATTTGTAATGAACAAGCCAAGTAATTTACACAATTAAAAGACAAACTTCAGTTTTAGTAATTTCAACACAGCAGACTTAAAACATTGAGAAACCTTAAACCATTTCGAAAGTAGACCCTCTAAAGGTGGAAGAAAGTAGGGAATATCCCTGTCAATGTCCCTGCCCAGGAAAGTATCTTGGATTATCCAGATGGGCCCCACGCAATCATCTTTCAGCCCAATACCAGCAAGCCACATGCTCCTTCGAAGGCTCTAGTTCTTAAAAACAAAAACAAAAAACCTTTGTATTCCATGTGTACTGTGATTTTCCTTTTGAGACAGGGTTTTGCTCTGTTGCCCAGGCTGGAGGGCAGTGCGTAATCATGGCTCACTGCAACCACCTCCTGGGCTCGAGCAATCCTCCCACCTCAGCCCAAGCAGCTGGGCCTACAGGCGTGTGCCACCACACCTGGCTAATTTTTTGTATTTTTAGTAGAGACGGGGTTCTACAGTGTTGCCCAGGCTGGTCTCGAACTCCTGAGCTTAAGCAATCCTCCTGCCTCAGTCTCCCAAAGTGCTGGGATTACAGGCGTGAGTGACTGTACCAAGCCCTGTATTGTGATTTTTTAAAAAACAATTGTGTAAGAGTTAGATTATAATTAATGTAGCATTGTTTTAAACAAAAAGTTTTGTCTGAAAATCTTTGAGTAAAAGTGACGCAGAAATGCCAGCTGCCAGGCTGAGAACATGACCTTTCACTTCTCCACTCTTCATTCAGCAAACATTTCCTGAGCTCCCTGCTAAGTGACTGCTCTGCCCTGTGCTGTGACTGGGCACACCTCCCTACCTTAACTAGACTTATTAGAGGAGGCAGTGGTTCTAATTTCCAGCAATTCCTACTGGGTAATACATTTGTAAGAGCTGCGAAGGAAACAGGGCTCTCAAAATCGAATGCTTACTAACGGCTTAGCCATACAGCAGTTTACTCCAAATACCCACACATTTGGGAAACCAAAGCTAGGGCTGAGGGGTTTCAAAAGGCAACTCTAGTTAACGCAAATGCCCTTATCTGGAACTCACCAGGTTACAAACGCCAAAATGAGCCCGTTAACATGGGTTTTGAGAGAACGCTTAGGAAACTTCAACTTGGCAGATGAAGCTTGAACTTTGTTTCTAATTTTACACTTGCAGAACTAACAGCACTAGTAATTTTGAATGTTGGTAACTGGTTTTTGGATTCTCCACATGGCTACTTATAGATGAGAAAATGCAAGAGAATCACCCTATTCCTATTGATGGGGTCACCATCTGGAGCTGGTCCACAGGCTTTTGGTTTGTACTTCCACACTGTGCAAATGCTGCCCACTCTCCAAAAAGCACGTGCCCAGCCCTCAATCCCCTCTGCATCTCAGCTCAAGCTTCACCTCCATCAATGAAGCCTGGTCCTTTCCTGCCTCCTGTGTTGCTTTGTTGCTGCTCACACCTTTAGACAAGACTTGCTGCCATTGACTCTCACCAGTCCCTATTCCCTGGAAGAGACCAAGGAAGCCCAGCTTGATCTCATTTGAGCTCCTAATTTTACAGAAATAGGGACAAAGGTTCAAAGGGAACCTCACAGGTCACATGATCAACTATGCAGCCTGCATTTAAGCCCTCTGGTAATCAAAGCAATGAACCACCTGTAAAGAACTGGAAGGTTGAGGGAAGCCAGAGAAAGAAAACGGACTATACTCCACCTCTTTCTAAATCAAATTCCAAAACCGTATTTCATCGCAACATCTACAAGAAATCCCTAAAATGTCAGGTTCCTTCACAACCTTAATAGGTAAAATTACCAAAGTAAAAATGAAGGGAGGAAAAGACGATAGAGAAGATAATATACATGTTTAAGTACCGTGTGATTTCAAAAAGAACAGATTTTTTGAATCATAAAAGTAGACACCAGAACAGTACACCACCGCTCCCCTCTGTCCCTCGGATTATCAGGAGTCTGCGGGAGCTCAGAGCAGACAGTGAAAGTGGCCATCTTGAGGCAAAACACAAATGTAAGGGTCGACCACCAACCTGATTAATGTTAGCAGTGAGAATAAACACCAGGGGCTCCTCTTCACTGCTGGAGCTTCAAACAGTAACACTAGGAGGGTACCGTGCAAAGAGCCCTTTCTAATTTTTTCTTCCCCTAACTGAAAATGTACCATTGCCTGTATATTCTTCAAGGTTAGAAACTATCCACTATGATCATTCCTATCTTGCCCCCACGATAAATTTTTTTTGGGGGGGGGGGCAATCTCATTCTGTCACCCAGGCTAGAGTGCAGTGGTATGATCACAGCTCACTGCAACCTCCACCTCCCAGGTTCAAGCAGTCTTCCCACCTCAGCCTCCCTAGTAGCTAGGACTGCAGGTACATGCCACCACACCTGGCTAATTTTTCTTTTTGTAGAGACTGGTCTCAAACTCCTGAGCTCAAGCAATTCTAGGCCTCCCAAAGTGCTGGGATTATAGGCATTAGCCACCACACCTGGCCAACAAGCAATTTAAACTGTGGGCTCACTGCTCCGATTTAAGAGCAGAGAGATCTAAGTGTCTCTGTGACTTCCCACATCCAGTTCACTTTTGGCCCTCTAATTTGATTCAGTTGGGAACTAGACCAAATAGTGGGAGGAAGGACAGCAAGGTAGAGGGATGTAAGTCAGTCGATACTTGCCAATTTCTCCTCAAGCTTGCTGGTTGCTTCTCTCCTCCATCCGATCTTAGCCCTTTCCCTCATCTCTAGCTGCGCACTCTCATCCTGGGGCTGGAAACACCATCCATTCACTGATGACTCTCAAAATACCTCTTTCCATTCACTCGATGACTCTCAAAACACCTCTTTTCAGCTCCAGCCTCTCTCCTGAACTCCATACTCAGATATTCAATTGCCTACTAAACATTTCCACTTAACATCTCGTACTTAATACATTCAAAATAGAACTCAGCTTCTCCCCCAGCCAGGCTCGCCATAAGCATTCCCTATCTTTTTTTTTTTTTTTTTTTTTTTTTAGAGAGTCTCACTCTGTTGCCCAGGCTGAAGTGCAACGGTGCAATCTCGGCTCACTGCAACCTCTGCCTCTTGCATTCAAGCAATTCTCCTGCCTCAGTCTCCCGAGTGGCTGGGATTATAGGTGCCCACCACCACACCAGGCTAATTTTTGTATTTTTAGTAGAGACAGGGTTTCACCATGTTGGCCAGGCTTGTCTTGAACTCCTGACCTCAACTGATCTACCCGCCTTGGCCTCCCAAAGTGCTGGGATTACACCACCACATCTGGCCTCCTTCCATATCTTTAAAAATTTTTTTCTTTTGAGACAGTCTCTGTCACCCAGGCTGGAGTGCAATGGTGCAATCTTGGCTTACTGCAACCTCCGCCTCCCAGGTTGAAGTGATTCTCATGCCTCAGCCTCCCAAGAAGCTGGAATTACAGGAATGTACCACCACATCCAGCTAATTTTTTTATGTGTATATATATATATACACACATATATATACACACACTATATATTTATATATACAAAATATATATTTATTTACATTATATAGATATATAAATATATGTTTATATATTTTTATATAAATACATAAATAATACACATGTATGTATTATATATATACACACACACACACACACACATACTATATATATATTTAGTAGAGATGGGGTTTGAGATGGCCACATTGGCCAGGCTGGTCTCAAACTCCTGGCTTCAAGTGATCCACCTGCCTCAGCCTCCCAAAGTGCTGGGATTACAGGCTTGAGCCACCATGCCCGGCCCACTTCTCTATCTTACTAAATGTACACCATCTACCCAGGTGCTCAGGCCAGAAACCTAGGAGTCATCACTGATTCTTCACTTGCCCTTACATCCCACATCCAATGCATCAATAAAGTCTACAGGCTCTACCCTCCACATTTTACTCTGACTACTTCTCAGTAGTTCCTTTCCAGCTTTCTCACTGGTAACTTTAATCCAGTTCGCGATCAACCCTTTCATTTGTGTTTTGCCGCAAAGTGGCCACTTTCACTGTCTGCTCCGAGCTCCTGCAAACTCCTAAAACAACGGCCTGAGCCACTATCACGTCGTACCTGAACAACTATAGTATCATTTTAACCGGTTTGCTTCTACTCTTGTTCCACCCCAGCCCACCCTCCACAGAGCAACTGCCGTTCTTTACACATCTCAGGTCGTATCACATCACTCCTCTGCTTATAGCCCTCCAGTGGGTTCCGATGGCCAATGGAATGAAATTTGAATTCCTGCCACATTCTACAAGGCCCATGGTGAGTGGCCCCTGCCTCTCCAGCTGCACCCCCTCAAGTGTGCACTCCTGCCACATTGACTCTGTTTCTGTCCTTTGAATATAGCAGCCTCATTTCCATCTCAGAGTCACCGTAATCACTTCCTTTGGTTCCAAACACTCTTGACTCAGATCTTCGCTGGTTGCATCCTTCATATTCCTCAGGGCTAACTCCACCATCCCCTTCTCTCTCTCTCTCTTTTGTTTTTTTGTTTTTTGGAGAGGGAATTTCACTCTCGTTGCCCAGGCTGGAGTGCAGTGGCATGATCTCAGCTCACTGCAACCTCTGCCTCCCAGGTTTAAGCAATTCTCCCGCCTCAGCCTCCCGAGTAGCCTGTATTACAGGCGTGCGCCACCATGCCTGGCTAATTTTGTATTTTTAGTAGAGACAGGGTTTCTCCATGTTGGTCAGGCTGGTCTCAAACTCCCAACCTCCCAAAGTACTGGAATTATAGGCGTGAACCACTGTGCCCAGCCAACCATCCCCTTCTCACAGAGGCCCTTCCTTGAACATCCTAGCTACCAGCTCTCTCTAAATCACTCCCACATTTACCCGATGTAATAATTTTCACAATCTTCATCAGTATCTGAGATCATGAAAGTCAGCTGTCCATCTGTCCTCCCCTGGAATGCTCTTAGCTCCATGGGCACAGGGACTCCTCTTCTGTTCCCTGAATACAACACCTAGAGCAATACCTGGTATATCCTTGGCATTCAATAAATGGGATGAATACAACCCTAGGTATATATTATTCATGCATCCCACTATTTTTCTTGGCCAAAAAAGTAGCAAACAAACTACTCACATTTGCAGGACATTCTATAATTACAAAGTCCTTCACATACACTTTTATTCAAATATCTCAGCAATTGGGGGGCAAGTATCTTCATTCTAGAAAATAAAAATCCAAGGCTCAGACATTCCCTGACATGGGTAGGGCTTCCAGCCCAGTGCCCTTCCCACTGTGCTGCATTCTTCCCACCACAACGGGAGCCCCCTTCCTCCTCCATCTGGCCACACCCTGGCCATCCACCAGGAGCTGGCCTTCCTCCCACTTCCCAGGCACACAAAGACTTTGACGCCTTTGCTTACATTTTCCTGCCACCTTGCCCCCAACCCCATAAACACTGTCTCACCACCAATTACCAAGCTCCAGCTCCAGCCTTTACCTATGAATTTGCCTTCAAGACCTCTACTTAAGTTTCATCATCTCTAAGGGCAAGTGCTTCTCCCAATTTTACTTTACTAGGCTATAAACTCCTTGAGGGCAGGAAGCAGATCCTGCTTTTTTTTGTAACCTTAAGGGTGTCTGGAGAAGAAAAACCAAACCCTATTTTTAAATTATACTAACTGGATAATCCAGTTGGGCAAGTATGATCTGAAATTCACAGTGGAACAAATCTAGCCTGGAATTTTCATGTATACACAGAAAGTTGGTTAAAAGGCTGAGGCTCTCTTTTGACTATAAACTACAACTTCACATTCAAAAGACTAGATTTCTAATAACCTTCTAAGAAATCACAAACATAGCCTACTGTCAAAGGAGGCAAACAAGCTATTATTGTTAATAATGCCCCAACAGCAATCATCTCCCATGCTCTCATATTAGGTACTCTGCCTAATAATATGAGACACTATAAGAAACAATAGTATAAGAGACACTATTGCCACCACCCATTTTACACATGTGGACACAAATTGAGAAGACAAGTAACTTGTCCAAGGTCACACAGCTGCTAAGTGACAAAACAGGAGTTGTGGCTAGCACTCCCTGGCTCCCAGATCTTGCTCTAAACCATACACCGGGTCTCCTTTCTGCTTGATTTGATGACATCACTACATCCCAGTTTACTCATTTAAAAAAATCTATTGTACAAGAGCATGGTCAGTTATAATTAACGTCTATTAAGTACTTTGAGATCTGTGCTAAAGGCCAAGTTAAAGGCAAAGAATACCTGTTACCTTTAACTGGAGCACAAGACCAGCAATTTTATCCTGGCCTTCCCGAAATTTCACAAGATGCCTTCTTTCCTGCCTCCTTGAAAGAGCATGCTAGAACTAAACCCATTTTCTAGTGAATATGATGCTCATGGGACATTTGAGCCTGAGGGTTCTAGTTCTTAACCTGACTCAGTGCACTTTACTATGGGTGTGTCTCATTAAGAACAAGGGAGTTCACGCAATAAAGGAACATCCAAAGCAGAACGTGTTTTTAACATCCACAACTTTCAACTCCTTCAGTTCCAAGTCTTTACCATGTACTAGGGGGAAAAATGTGAAATCACAACCATCAATTTCAACTATTTAAATGGAATGCTAATAAGAGTCGTCAGATCAGGAAAATGGAGAAAACAGGAAAAGAATTCTGGAATTCTGGTTCTATCCCTAGGATCTATTTTTGGTGTGACCTTGGTCCAACAACACTTGCTTCTAATCTCCCAACATAAGAATTTCAATAACCTCAAGGACAAAAGAGTAACAACAGCAACAACATAAAAATCACAAAAGCAACTTGCCTGCATTTAAAATGATCAAGAATTCCACTTCGATTCAACACAAATTTATGAAGTACAGAAATAAATATATAACTAATTCATTTTAAAATAAAATTGGGGCTGGGTGTGGTGACTCACATCTGCAATTCTAGCACTTTGGTAGGCTGAGGTGGGCGAATCGAAATCAGGAGTTCGAGGCCAGCCTAGTCAACATGTTAGAACCTCGTCTCTACTAAAAATACAAAAGTTAGCTGGACGTAGTGGCGGGCACCTGTAATCCCAGCTACTCAGGAGGCTGAGGCATGAGAACAGCTTGAACTTGGGAGGCGGAGATCACGCCCCTGCACTCCAGTCTGGTTGACAGAGTGAGACTATCTCACAAAATAAAAAATAAGTAAATAAAAATAAAACGTGGCTAGGCGTGGTGCCTCACACCTATAATCCCAGCACTTTGGGAGGCCCAGGCAGGGAGATCACTTGAGGTCAGGGGCTTGAGACCAACCTAGTGCACGCCTGTAATCCCAGCTCTCCAGAGGCCAAGGCACAAGTATCGCTTAAACCTGGGTGGTGGAGGTTGCAGTAAGCCAAGACTATGCCACTGCACTCCAGCCTGGGCAACGGAATGAGACTCTGTCTAAAAAAAAAGTAAAAATAAAATTAGCTCAAAAGTTTTTCAGCTGACCAAGCAATTCACACCAGTAAGACATCTCTCAAAGAGCCATAATAAAACATTGTCTACTGCAGTAAGGAAAAATGAAAGCCCAAGTTCTGATAATTGTCTCCAAGCAATCCTGTTCTTTCGGTTTCACAAAGCAGCTGCCAGATCTTGTCAAATGTGGCATTTAATCATTTCCTGTGCTTCTGAATTACCAGATACCCGACTTATCAGTCGCCAAACGACATCTGTGATTTGGAGTCCAAACTCTAGTGAGTTTTCCTTTCAAGAGACCAAGTCTAAGAAGCTGTATACACTGGATTGTGAGCTCACCATTTCTATCCCTGACCTTTGCACAGTGCCTGGCACATAGTAGATGCTTAGCAAATTTCTGTTATGGGAATAAAGTTTTATCATTAATTCATCACTTTTAATAATTTTAAATTCTAGCATGTTGTGACCAAGCAGGTTTTTATATTTCAAGTGTACCAAGCATAAATATTATCAGTGTTAACTCAAACAATAAGATTCACTTCTTAAAAGCTATTACAAATAGTTCATCTGCAAAGGAAAAAGTGACTTTTTTCCATCATTTTTCAATAAAATAATTTCAATAAAAAACAACAGAAAAGGTAGTCTTAATGAGCTCACACCTGGTGGGTCGCCATACCCATTTTACTATTCCAATAGTTTAGGAAATACAAATTTTTCAATGTTTTGAAAAGGAAATTAATATGGTCACAGTTTATTTTCTAAATGAGATAAATGAAACAACAGGCTTAGTAGCTCTGCCAGAAAGTGCTGGCTGTCACCCAATATCAGTTCTCCTCTTTCCCAGAGTAAGACTTTTTAGCTGGGCATAAGGCCACCCTGAATAAATACTACTCAACTGAACCTTCCTCTTTAGCTGGACGTGCCACACAACTCAGTCCTGCTGAACAGGACGCGTGACAAAGCATCACACCGCTGCTTCCAATGTTTTCCTTAGAAGACAGCATGCGTGTGCCTTTGGCTCTGTTCTTTGTTCCTTTCTTCAACAGCTGCCTGGAATGTAGGTGCCACTACCTTGAATTTGAGGTGAGGCTCCAATGGTGGAGCAACAAGAGAGCGAGTCCTGGGTCCCGACATCTCAGACCAGCTACCCAGATTTTGAGAGGACGGGAAGACAAAGACAAAGCAAAAAGAAAAACCAAAAGAGGTCTTTCAGGCTTTTCTTTAAAAAAGAAAAGAAAAGAAAAAGAAAACAGATTTAGAAACAGGATACTGTGAACAACAAAGGCAATTTAGAAAATATAAATACTGGCCGGGCACGGTGGCTCATGCCTGTAATCTCAGCAGTTTTGGAGGCTGAGGCGAGCAGTCACTTGAGGTCAGGAGTTCGAGACCAGCCCGGCCAACACAGCAAAACCCTGTCTCTACTAAAAATACAAAAAAATTAACCAGGTGTGGTGGTGGGCTCCTGTAGTCCCAGCTACTCGGGAGGCTGAGACAGGAGAATCGCTTGAACCCAGGAGGCAGAGGTTGCAGTGAGCCAAGATCCTGCTGACACAGGAGAATCGCTTGAAACTGGGAGGCGGAGGTTGCAGTGAGCCAAGATCCCGCCACTGCACTCCAGCCTAGGTGACAGCAAGACTGTCTCAAAAAAAAAAAAAACCTACAGAAATCAAGTTATATGCCTAAATGTTTAAATTGTTTACTACTCCATTCCTGCACTTAGATATTCAAGAATATTTAGGGACCAGTATGGCTTGGGAACCAATTAGCAAGCACAGATGGTGGCCATAGCACGGGAGCACAATGCAGGGGCTCCTTGTTTATGAGGGCATTTCCTCTTTAGTTGCTGGGTTGTGGGGGGAAATATGTGGCGATTAGGGGGGTTCCTATGTGAAAAGTGGCCAGGGAAGTAGAGAAGGAAACTCAGGGGGTTTGGGACAGAGCTATTTACAGGTTGAGTATCATTTTTCTGAAATGCTTGGGACCACAAGTGTTTTGGGTCTTTGGGTTTTTTGTTGGTTTTTTTTTTGGATTTCGGAATATTTGCATTAATACCTACTGAGCATCCCAAATCTAAAAATCCAAAATCCGAAATGCTAAAATGAATGTTTCTCTTGCATGTCATGTTGGCAGGCACTCAAAGACACTCAAAAAGTTTCCAGCTTTGGAGCATTTCAAGTTTTCGTTGTTCATATTTGGGATACTCAACCTGTACCAACTAGAATGAAAGTTATTTCAATATTTCAGCAACTACTACTTCTTTATTTGTGTATACCGTATCAGTCCTACTTGGACTTGTTATTGCTGAGATAATACAGTGTATGCCTGTAGCAGCTACCTCCAGAAAGCGTCCATCTTCTTTTCTGCCCCGTAACAAACCGGCAGGCCACAACCACAACCAGAAATACCAAGAAAGTTACAAGAATGGTGGGTTCAAGTCCTGGCGGTACCACCCGTTAGCTGAGTATCACTAAGCATTATCTGTGAAATCGTTCTATCTAAATTTTCTCATAGGGTGTTGCAAGGATCAAATGAAACGATGGGCCAGGCACGGTGGCTCACACCTGTAATCCCAGAACTTTGGGGGCCAAGGTGGGAGGATTACTTGAGCCCAGGAATTTGAGACCAGCCTGAGCAACATGGTAAAACCTTATCTCTACAAAAAATACAAAGATTAGCTAGGCGTGGTGGTGCATGCCTGTAGTCCCAGGTACTCAGGAGGCCGAGGTGGGAGGATCACCCAAGCCCAGCGGGTTGAGGCTGCAGTAACCCGTGATTGCGCCACTTGTACTCCAGCCTGGGCAAGAGCGTGAGACCCTGTCTCAAAAAAGAAAAAATAATGTCAAGTAACTTTGTAAACTCTTAACACAGTGATGAAACATGAAACACTATATGCAATCTTATACATTCCAACAAGCCACTCTAATTTTAACACATACATTTTAACAAGAGTAAAGTACAGCTAGGGCACAAACACTGAAGCCTTCAGGGATCCAACAGCTTGGGCATAAGGCTGGCAACTCTATTGTTGAAAAGACTCTACTAAACCCACTGATAGCGTAGCCTTTGGTCGTATCAGATGGTTAGGATAGAAAGGAATGAGGGCAGTCACTCCTCCAGAATCAGCCATGACCATTAAAACAACAACGCTGGCCAGGCCACTCTGCACTAGGAATTAATTAATCCCCCATTTAAGGTGAAATGAGGGAAGCACAAAGTTCTTCACTGCAGCACTGCTTTTAACAGCAAAGGATTAGAAATTATCTGAATACCCAAACGGGTTAAATAAATCATAGTTCATCCTCAAAACTGAGTATTATGCAGAGATTAAAAATACTTAGGAAGCTCTTTATTTACAAGATTGAACAGGCATTAAAACATACCAGGAGAAAAAGGGCAAGGTGCAGAAGAATCTACATGGCAAATGAGTAAAACAAAAAAAACAAAAAGAACCACTATGTACATATTTGCTTGTAAATGTATAGGTGGCTCTGAAGGATTCACAGTAAGCTGGTGAAACAATGGCTGCATCCAGGAAGAATAGGGTGACTGGAGATCAATGGTGGGAGGCTGACTTTCATTCCATCTTCGTAGTTTTAATATTTGTATCATGTGACTGTACTACCTATTCAAAAATAAAAATGAAATTTTAAAAATAGAAGTCAGTCCATGGACATGGGGGTCACCAAAAATCTTGCAGAGAAAATGACAGAGATAATGAGGTTAAAAAAAAAAAATCAGTGCCCACGAGTCATGAAGCAAACCTTATAATTGCATAAAACAAGCTCACACATGCTCTCTTTATGTAGGCAGTTGCTGGCAAAAAGAGTCAAAGATTGATTTTTACAGCCTGTTCCAGAGGCATGACAACACATCAGTAAAGCAAGCTCACAAAAACGTATCTACTGTGGGCCAGGCACTGTGCTGGCAACCAGGGCATTACAATAAAGAGCGAATGTAAGGCAGAGGCCAAACTACATAGAAGAAAAGAGGTGCAACAGCTGAAAAGTAGATAAGCCTTCCTACAGAGTCCCACAGTCAAGTGAGCTACGGCATAAAATGCAATGACATCAGAGAGAGGAACTCTAACCTTCCCTATAAACATCCATGGCACTGACAGCACTCAGGGGAACCTTTCAGCTCTGAAAATACATCCAACACGAACTCCTCACCCTTCGTCCATCCTCCTTTCAGAAGGGACTGAATCTGTCCATTCCAGGGGAGTCCCACTATTCAGACGGCAAGCACTGTAAAGTGCTGTTTATAAATAGCTGCAGGGTCCAAATGCTTTAGTCCTGGATACCATGGGCACTCCTCAACCTGCCTGGGGCAATCACTTCCTACTGGGAGGAGCTGGGTTTACCCAAGCAGAGTGAGTCGTGGCCTGAGTCAGGCGCCTCGCCTTTCATCTAATCTAAAGCAATGAATGAGGGGTGTGGCGGTAACCAGGACTCCTTATTCAGAAACAGGACGCAGGCGTTGGTGACCAATATGGGGAACACACAGCTGCTTCTGGATTTGTGGCCACAGGCAAATCCAAGCCTAGTTTCTAATGGAGAAATGTTTATCATCTGAGCAACTCAGGATGGCACCTCTCTATGATGAGAAAGAGATTCAGACAAGTTTGGTGGGACACGAACAGATGTGCTTAAGCTTCTGGTGACATTTTATAAAAACAGACACATCAGCTAGGTGGACCTCTGCTTAGGGGTGAGGGCAGGATGGGGTTCTAGCAGGAATGAACCAGAAACAACTCAGGACAAGGGAGCTGTGGGCACAACTGTGTCTGTAGCTGTCTGCAGGACTATGACAAATCCTAGGTCTCCATTTCTTATTCTATGAAATGACGGTGATGGTCTACCTTTCTAGGCCATTCCCCAAGTTCCTTCCCAACTTCTGCAAGTGGCAAATAGTTTCAATTGTAAACAAATTCACAAAAACATTGGGTATTACTAGAATGTGTCTACTCTCTTTCACAGATGAAAACACCTATGTCTTACGCACTGGGATCCGATTTTTTTTTTTTTTTTTTAAGAGACAGTCTCCACTCTGTTACCCAGGCTGGAGTGCAGTGACACAATCATAGCTCATTCTCACCTGGAGTTCCTGGGCTCAGGCCATCCTTCCACCTCAGCCTCCCAAAGTGCTGGGATCACTGGCATGAGCCACCATGCCTGGCTGAATTTAGATTTATTTTAAAGCATATTTTTAAGAGTTTCAAGTGTCAGGCTCTGTTAAAGCTCTAGACAAACACAGAAAAATCAGACCCAAGCCCCTGCCTTCAGTGGCCTCACAGTTCAGAACCCTCAGTAAGCTTTTATTCTGACAGCTAATAGATAGATAATATTTATCAGTTTCTATTCTCATAGCTCCCAAATAGCTTATTAGAAATCTCATCATGAAAACATCAGTACGAAAAAAGACAGCCTATTAAACTCAACAGGATGAGAGCAACAGAGAAATTAGTCATTACAAACTCAAGAATCTAGAGCTGCTCCCAGGTAATAGATTAACATGGCTCTAAAGGAAGCAGGGTGGGGAGCAGGAATTAATGAACAAGGAAAGTATTTGCAAGACAAGCTAAAGATGACCTTCCTACAAAGGACAGCTGTTAGTCCAATTGGTGTTCCCTGAACAAACAGGCACTTCCTTTCAAACTTCAAGCCACAAATCAAGCCTCAGCTTCAACCGAAACACAGAATGCAACTGAAACCACTCTTGGTTTCATCTTAAAGCTACCAAGAGTTAAGGAGTACTAACAACATATAAATGACAAATAAGCTAATATAGCCAGGCATTTTATCAGTTGCAATTTTCTGTTACTCAATTAAAAACTTGAATTACTTGGTTTTTCAAAGGCTGCTGGTGCCAGGTATACAACTGCTGAATTCAACTCATAGCAGTCCTTAACCAGATTGGAAAAACACACAATAAGCTATGAGACTACATTTCAACTTGTACCATAAATGTTAAACTTTTAATTTCATTGCCACTAATACACATTAGAATATAGTATTAAATGATATATGATTTAGCACAATCATATATTGAGTTAAAGTTTGCTTAGCTTATCAATACTTTATGGCCTCATAATATGAAACATCATCATTTCCAGGCAAGAAATGATGTGAATATACTTAACAGTACTGAATCATACACTTCAAAATGGTTACAATAAATTTTGTCATGTATATTTTAAATTTTTTTTCAAAGTACCAGCATGTAAAAGATCATTCTAAAGAAATGGTTACCCTGGTTCTTATTCTCTAAAAGTCTTTAATGTATTTGGGGAATCAAAGAGCTCAACAAATACCTACTGAATGTCCATTTCTATGTATTAGATTTGAACCAAAAATGAACAAGACTGACGTCTTGTTCTTAGGAAGCTCACAAACCAACAAGAATCATATCCATCAGGCAGACATTTATAGGGTGCCTTCCATATGCACAGGATTTAGAAAGGCCAAGAGGGCAAACAGGTGCTGTCTTATTTGCAAATACCCACACAACAGTGAAGGTTGACCAACACTGACCTGAAGAATTCTGAGACTCCACTGAAAAAATGTTTTATGGTCATTTGGAGTGCCCTAGTAAGCAGGGAAAGGGTGACAGTGGCTGTATTTGCTACCTCTCCCAGCCCACTATATAGGGCACATTTAAAAAACCCAAGATACTGTTCTATCAAGGGCAAGATTTATGTGGCACAAGTTTAACTCCAAGAATGGGCTATTTCACCAAATGGAAGATGTGTACGGCATACCATCAGGTGGACTGGGCACTGGGAGCTAGGTTTCAGGGCCCACATTGCCACCGACTAGCTGTCACTTGACTTTTCTGGGTCTCAGTCTTCTTTCTATAGAGAAAAGGTTGAGCTGGTCAGTGCTTCCCCGCCATTTTCACAAAAGCACTATATGATGGAGGCAGATGAACATATATAGAGGCAGACTGCAAAGCAACCACCAAAAGCTTGCAATGTCTTCAAAGACGTGTTTTATATAAGCACACACTTCATTCTGTACTATAATGAAGCTTTTATACCATCACTATGCCACCTCAGGCAGATGTTTCATATCTGATTTGCAGCACACCAGGGGAATGGATGCCCAAGTCCTGATGACTCACACTTTTGCAAAATTCCAAAGATAGTCTCTATTTCCTTCTGGACTCAGCTTTCCCTCAAGGTCTATACCAATCATCTTGAAAGAAGAAATTTGAAAAAGGACAATATTTTAAAACCCAAAGTGCTGATTTAACCTCATTTTCTACACTCCTGAAAATTCAAGAAGGCCATGTGTCCTTTTTTATTCAATATATGCAATTAGACGCTGGATACATTGACTAGGATTACAAAGACAAATCAACCAGGCCAGCCGGAATAGGAAGCACAGCCTTGGCTCTCCTGCTGCGTTCCCGGAGCTGGCTTCCACCCTGTACTACAGGCACCCCGTGTCAACCCCCTCCTGTCCATTCAGTCTGCAGGATACAGCAATACTGTGCCATCCAAGGCACTAACCAATTCTGGACCTGCAGACCCACATGGGAAGAGCTCTCTCCACACCTAAAATGAGCCTTGTAAGAACTCAAAATAAAAAGCCGTGGTTCTCTGTAGCTCAAATATAGCGCAAAGGTCTGCAGATTGCCAAAGAGTTTTGACATGTTGCCATCTTCTCTTTCTTCTTCCAAGTCCTGTACTTCCCCTTCCTGTCTTCATCAAGACAATGTATACTTCACGGCGGCCTGTGGACTGCCCTCCAGTTGCAGTCTTCCATAGGGAAAGTTAACCTTGGACCTGGCCCCCAAAGGGTAACCTCTGCTGTCCACCGGACTGAAAAGATAAGAGAGCTACAAAAACTCCCCAGTGTGAGGGAATTATGTTCATATCTTACTTTAAGAGACCCGTAACAGTAAAGGTTGATGTTGATTGGATGTGCCAGGCACTCTGCTAAGTGCTTTATCCTCACCTTTAATGTTCACAACCCTTTGAGGTAGGTGCTATTAGTACCTCCATTTGACCAATGAAGACAAGTAATTTGTCCAACATCAAAATCCATAGAATGTAAAGGAGCTGGGATTCAAACCCACATCCATCTGCCTCAGTGAAGTTCTTACTCCTAATGAGGCAAACTTTTACACAACTACCGAGTAACTTAGAGCTAATGACTTATTATTCACTGAGAAATTAGAAGCAATGGAAAAACCTGGTACCCTTCCACCAGGACAACTAGCCACCTACCTGCATCGGTGCCCCTCATCCGGCCTTTCTTCCTCATGACTGTGATGAGCTACCCTTGCTCCAGTCATCAGGCCAGCTCCCCCACGGTACGTTCTCTCTCACCTACTCGGTTGGTGAGGTCACACCAACAGTTCTCCCCTCTCTTGCATTAACTTTTCCTTTTTGACTGAATCATCTTCATCAAACCAGCTCACTATAATCTTCTCCCATGTTAAACAAAACAAAACAAAAACCCACTATTTCCCCTTCCAGTCCCCATGGCTCTGCTCCCCTCTACAGCAAAACCCCTCAAGAGTTCCTATGGTCTCCAATTCCTTCTCTCCTGTTCTCTCACAAACCCACTCCAATTAGGCATTGCTCCCACTCCTCCCCATCAGTGCTCTCACAAGGTCGCCAGTGGCTTCTATGCTGCCAATCTCGTGATCAAATCTCAGTAAGTGTCATTTGATATAAATGATCTTTCACTTCCTTTCTGAAACACCATCGTGTGGCTTCCAGGACCACACACTCCCTCCCTCTCCTCCTATCTCTCCTCCTGCCATAGGTGTCAGTCTCCAGGGCTCTCCCTAACCTCCATCTGTAGGAACACCATAGGGCTCAGGCCTCGGTCCCCGTCCTTGGTGCCCTCATCAATTCATCATTCTAAACACAACCTAGAGGCTCCTCTACTTGCATCACCAATCAAACCTTTCAAACTGAATTTCAGGCTTTTAAATTCAGTTTTTTAAATTGACTCAGATGCTTACCCAACTGCCTAAATAACTCGCTTGGCTGTCTAGACACTCCAAACCTGACACATCTAAAACCATACTCCTGCCCCGCCCCCAAAATCTATTCCTCTCACATTTCTCCCCAAACCATAATAGAACTCCATCCTTCCAGCTGCTCAGGTCAAAAACTTTGGACACATTCTTCTCTACTCTGTCTGTCCCAACTGATATCTAGTCCACAGGAAATCCTGTTGATTCTACTTTCAAGACATATCCAGAATCCAAGCACTTTTTACTATCTTCATTGCTGCCACATTGGTCCAAAGCACCATCTGTTTATTACAGGAGCCTCCTAGTTAGTATAATTACTTCTATCCTTGTCCTCATACAGTCTACCCTAAAGGCAGCAGGCCAGAGAAATCCATGTAAAATCCAGGTGAGGTCATGTCCTACTCTTCTCAGAACCTTCCAATGCTCCCCCCAATCTCATTCATGAGTAAAAGCCAGTCATTCGATGATCCATAAGGCCCTATACAATCTGCCTCCAAGGAGACTTGCTGCCCTGCATGAACATGCTCCTGCCTGAACATGCTCCTGCCTTAGGGCCTTTGTGTTCGCCATTCTCTCTGCCAGGAATGCAGTTTCACCTTCTTAGCAAAGTCTTCCCAGGTGGCCCTATTGCCGACTACTTCCCTCCCCATCTGCACCTCCCTGTTCCCTCTTCTCCACTTTATTTTTGCAGATCACACCAACCATTCTCCCCTCCCTTGCAGTAACACTTCTGCATTAATTATTACTATCTAACATAACACACCTTTTTGTTTATGATTTGTCTCCCCAGTCAGAACATAGGCAGGGATGTTGTCTATTTTGTTTGCTGCTGTAGCCCCAGCACTGGAACCATGCCAAATACATAGTAAATATTCAGTGAATATCTGTTGAATGAACAATTTCTATAGGAAAACCCCAAAAAGCTGGCCATGGTTTCTCTGGCAGGTCTAGAGCACATTCCCCTGTTGTTCAAATAAAGACAAAAATCCCTATTTCTTTTGGGTTAAAACAGAAAACAAGTATAAATCAACATGTACACACACACAGAGAAATAAATGAGCTTACAAAGCTTATATATTCTACGATATTGAAAAACCACCTCAGCTGGCTTCTGGCATGGCTGCTAAGCTTGGGGAGAGGGATCATTGTCTCTCAGACCTTACCTCCCAGATCAACCTGAATGAGGGTCCTCACAATGCCTCTCCAAATTCCTACAACCCCTTCTCAGTTAACCTCTGTAGCAGCCCTTTCTAAATAGAGGGCAAGCCTTAGAAGGTACTTTTCTTTCTAAGCTGGCTTATCTGATACAGTATCTAAAATGGCTTTCCCATGTTCTTGGCATTAAAACACTTCTCTAGTCTGGGATTCCCAAAAGTCCTCCCTCAGTCTTGACACCATCTAATTCAATAGGTGTCTCCTTCAGCCTTCCCCAAGGCCACTGTCCTTGCGCCTCTAAAAGGCCCAGCAGTGCCCAGACCCATCTCTCTTTGCACTTGTAAATTCATGGAAGTCTTCTTCATTCATCACCCAGGTCTTTAAGCCTCTCAACTTTTTCAAAGTATTGTCTTAAGTCAGCACCTGGGCCTAGTCTCAATAGCAGTAACGAGGCCTCACTGGCAAATATTAATAATATCCCTTTCCTAGAATTATGTCTTTGCATGTCCACCTGATCACTTCTGAGCCTCTTGGAACTCTTCCTTTTTTGAAAACTCTTGGGGCTGGGCACGGTGGCTCACGTTTGTAATCCCAACACTTTGGGAGGCCAAGCCGGGCTGATTGCTACAGTCCGGGAGTTCGAGACCAGCCTGGCCAATATGGTGATATTCTGACTCTACTAAAAACAAAAAACATTAGCTGGGTGTGGTGCTGCACACTTGTAGTCCCAGCTACTCGGAAGGCAGAGGTAGGAGGATTGCCTAAGCCCAAGAAAGTCAAGGCTGCAGTGAGGTGAAATCGCATCACTACACTCTAGCTTGGGCAAAGAGAATGAGACTGTTTTAAAAAAAAAAAAGAAAGGAAGAAAAAGAAAGAAAACTCTTGGGTTTTGTGTCACAGCAAAGCTGGATTCCTTAGGTCCAATCAACAGGTTTTCAGCACCTTTGATTGGAAAACAATGGCCTTTTTCCTACCTATCTCTAATCTCTTTGGAGCCTTGCAGAATTCTAAACATTTTCCATTTCACAACTTTTATTGTTTCGATACCTTTGCTCTAAAGGGACATACATAATCACACTGCCAGTAACAGGCCATCACCCAACAAGATATATCAGGGGAATGGGGCCTAGGGAGGATTTCTTACTACCTTCAGCAAGGAGGAAGGAGAACAGAACAACTCCAAACTCTCAGTGCTGCTGAATGGGGCATCCATACCAGAGGCCAACCATTCCACCCCTTGGCTGTGATTCAGTTGGATAAGGATCCTCTTGTTAACTTTACATCACAATACTTTATCATAATGGCAGCATATCCGCAAGAGAAGGGCTCCTGATTCTGCAAGGACAAAGGAGGTATTTGGCTCAGGAAAGCTTAGGTTCGGTGACATTCTACCCTCTGGGTCTGAAATGTTTATTATCATTTGCATCTCTCTCTCTCTCTCAAACACACACACTTAAAACAACCTCAGTACAAATGAACGTCCTTTTCAAAATGAAGAAACCACAGTGACATTGATATCACCGAGCAAAGCAAACACAGCTCTTGGGTAAAGAGGCATTACCGGGTGCTTCCTTACTCTTCAAATCACTAACCAGTGTGCCCCTTTCAAATTATTGCAAAGTTTATTTTTATTTCTATACTCCCAGGCTTAGAAAGCATGTTTCTCTCAAAGGCTTTTCTTACACTATATCTGAAATGGCTTTTCAAAAAAAGTAAGTTTCAGATTGTATGACATGCAAAATATACTAGCCGGTTGGCAAATAAACATGCAAGCGGATACCCATGGCTCCACATCACGAGTTTTTGCCCTTTGTACTTGCATTTAGTGGTACTTCCTCCCATTCCCCTAATTCAGAACAGTCGTCTTCACCATTTAATTGGTTTGAGACTTAGTTTTCTAAACAGTCTTTTTGCCAATTTAGGATGAGATGAAGCGATAGTGGGACCCAACGTTGGAACTTGGCATGGGGCTGAACTGGGGAGGGTCTGCTGCCACACTGTGGCCTGTAAACAGTCTTCTACAAACATGCCAACCTCGGAATCGGTATGCTGGTTTGAGATCATCTTGCTTTGTTTATCTAAACGGAAAAGCCAGACAGCAGATCTGATGGTGGTTATCAAGCCCTGTTATTAGGTTGACAGGGACCCACGCCGGTGAGAGGCCCATCTACCTGCCCCAGTTCAGGGCTAATTAACAATTAACCTTTTAACTCAGTTCCAAGAGATCAGTGTCTGTAAATCTAAATGCCAGTTTAACAAACAAACCTGCGAAGGAAACACTACTTCCATACTCTGCCCACATACTTTCCAACCTTAGGCAGTCTTGTCATCAATAATCCACAAGCTCCTTCCTAGCAAACATTAGTGCCAAGCAAAAAACTAAGAAAAATAAATCGTCTTCAAACCTGGCCTGGGTGTTGTGCAAGTTATCCAGCCTCCTAGGGATGGGGGTGTGGGGGTGCTTTCAAGGTCATAGAGGTCTAAGAAGGCCTGGAAACCAGACAGGTGGTATTCCTTAGCAGTAAGCCCATCCTGTAACTGCACCACCCACCCTCCTTGGGTATCCAGCCCGCAGTCACTGCCCCGCCATGTCTGTGCACCCATCTGTCCACTCATCGCTGAACACTGAGACCTCACTGGGATTTATCTATGGCTTAGTGGCTATGAAGGGCTGCTAAGTAGAAGGCACGGCTCTTCTGAGACACTTTCCAACTGGAGAATGGAATGGAAGAAAAGGGAGAATGTACACTTAAACGTGATGAAAACCAAACCTAAAAGGAGAAAGCACACACACAACACAGACCAGGAAGCAGGGAAGATGAAGACTTTAGACCAAGTTTGCCCAACATGCTACGGCCACTGCACCTCTTACGGTCTTGGTTTCCTCACCTATTTAACAAACACAAAGTGTTCCCTCTGGACCAGGACTACTCTAATGTGCAAGGATCCTAGCTTCACAGCTGAAGGCAGGAAGGCCTAGGAAGGTTAGGAATCCTGCACAAAGTCATAGCTAGTCAATGGCAGAAAAGGGTTTGATCCCACCTGGCTCTAGGCTCTGCTCTTAGTCACTACTTTATACTCTGCCTTCTGTGTAGAGGAGAAAAGCTAGTCTGACTCAAACGAAGAAGACTTTGAGAACAGATTCTTGGAGCACGCTTATGGAAACGGATGTAACAGATCTGGGCTGGGCTGAGAATCACTTTTATAAAAGGTTGCCCAAGTAGTTACCCTGAAGACCAGCCAGGTTTCAGAACCCCTAAGCTTCCTTCCAGATATAAAGTTATTTGATTCCTGAGTTGTACCCAAGCCCAGAAAGGGAAGACGGGCACTGGGGACTGAGACTACATCCACTTCCCACTGCTGCAGTACTTAATCTTTACCATCATCCTCCCAGGAGCCAGTGGGGGTGCTACAGATTCCCAGATCCCACACTATGGCTCCCAGGCTCACCCCTGGAGTGGGGAAGCAGTCTTCCCACCATCCTACCGAAAGAGTTAAATACATCCAAGATTCCCTTACTATCCTTGAAGAAATACACCTACTGCTATCAATTCACAAGTGACTTCACACATGTACTACACACTTCCATTTGACTCCCACACTCCCGTCAAGCTGCTCTCAGAAGGATCTCTATTCCACAGCCATCCTTCTCTATCCAGCCTCATAACAACCAACCACCTCAGCAAGTCCTGAATAACCACTGCAGTGCAGGTCAGTCTGTATTTCTGGGGTTAGGTTCTAAAGTCTGCCTTTAGGGCAAAAGCCAAGTGTAACTTAAAATCACTCATGAAAATCCCTTAGCTGGAACCCCCGCCTTTGAAAAATCAAAAACCAAGAATTAACTTCTTGTACATTTCTTTGCTAAGCTTATAGCTTCTGTTTCCTCGGAGGCAGAAGACACCAAGGCCTGAGCAAGGAAGGGCGAAGGGTTAAAGAAAGGGATTTCTCCCTCTCCACCCTCAGCAGAAAGAGTTGATTTCACAGGTTAAATTGAGTGTATAATATCAGACTCTATCTATTGTATTTGCAAGGCATATGCTAGGTGCTAGCAGGCAAAGAAATGAATGTAAGACCCCTGCCCTCACACAACCTATAATCCAGTTGGGAGAGATTAGATCATCTCGTAAAGATAGTGGATATCAGTTAAGCACAAACCATTAGAATTGTCAGACACAACGTGCTACAGACATCCAAAGGAGTTAAGACATTGCTTTAGTGTAGAATGGGGAAATTTTAAACTGATTCTTAAGCTATGATTATATTCTTAAAATGGGCCAATTCAGCACTAAATCAGTGTTTCAGGCACAACTGACCCTGTCATCTAAGCCTACGACAGTATTTTCTGTTTTGTCTCACTATCCCTCTTGAAAATACCAAATAATTCACTGGCCTCACTGTCCACAGTAATATGGTGAGCCGAGGTCTTCAGGGAAGCATGCGCCACAATTCTGGTACTATTTGGTTATTAAAGCTTAAATTAAATCTCAATATATTGTTATGCTAAGAGAGTCTATATAACTGAGAACACAGGATAACCGCTTCTTTATAATAAAGGAATCCTTTTATATAAGCATTTAACCTGACTTCCTCAACAAATTATTTATACCATATAAATATGTTGACCTTTTTTTCCCCCAACCCTGTCATTACTTGCTCTCACACCAGCCTGTGTTAAAATTAAACTTGCCTATTTCTGCTTTCTTGCAGAGTCCTAAGACTTCCTGTAAGTCTTGCTGCCCGTTTTGGCTTTTTCTCTACTCTTAGCATTCAAGGTGACCCAGCAATCCCTGGAAGATGGCCCTGGGCCACATGGCACTCCGAGTGAATAAATGCAAGGAAGCAAGTGCTTAGGTACACATCCTGAATACAGCTCTGATTCTTGGCTAGCTATAGCCACACTTCACTGGGCTTTTTCAGAAGGGAATGGGGCGGGGTCAGGCAAAGAAGGACGGACCCAGAACTTGTTCCAAGGCCAGCTGGAATAGCATCAATAGTAAGAGTCCAGGCACCAATACTTAAATAGATAGCCCTGGCCTATGCATATAGGAAAGCAGTTTGATAAATCAACACAATATAGTACACTTCCAAAATTCAGACGCTTGCTGATTTCTCCAGGTCTGAAGAACATTTCTGGCTTTTCTATTTAAAGATGGTACCAGCATGGGTCAGACACATCAAATTCAAATCCACATTCTGTTAAGATTCTGCTCAAGCTGAACTTTCAGCTTCGGTCTGTAAAGAGAGGCAGTTGGACTAGATAATCTCTAGTTCAGAAAACATGATTTTAAGAGACGGAACATGAGAAGTCTGAGAAAAGTCAAGAACAAACCTAGTAAGGGTCAGAACAGAACAGACAGTGGGCCTGGAGCATTTCTGGAAGACGGTGGTGATCAGAGAGAGAGAGACCCCATAAAGAAAATGATGGTTGGCAGAAATCCAAAATGACTTCATAAAACTATCTCTTATAGATCTCCTTCTTCTAGGTTCTTCCCTGTGGTCATATTTAGATCCATCTCTTCCCAGAAGAGCTAAGAGTGATGATTCATAGGCTGGATATACCCACCGTCATCATCATATACCTTCCACCTCTGGAGATGACTCAATCTTAACTACCTAAGAGAAATTAAAGAGTCCAAGGTGCTCAGCCCCTGACCTCAGTCACTCGGCAGACCAACTCGGCTGACCATTGAGTAATCTTTTGGAGTCTGAAACTTCTTTAATATAGAGCCTGAAAACCTGGATGAAGTTTTATGGTATCTACTTCAATTTTATAGTCTCCAAAGCTTTAGGAACACCCGACATGTTCTGAGGCTCTCTGACACAATATTATTCTGTCATAAAGTCATAACTAGAGTTTAAAATGTGACTGAATAGTTAAAGGCACTATAGAAAATTTAAACTACAAAAATTTATGATAGGTCTTCTGTGATAGTGCATTTATCTGACGGTCCCATGCATCTTTGATATTTTACTTCTCCTTCCTCAAAGTCCCCTATTCATTAAACTCACTTTTGTTATAAGTCTAATTAACACCTATTAAAGTTAAGTTGCTTTGAACATGGGTTTCGTAAACATGACTGAGTTTAAAATATCATTACCCCAAAACAATAACCTTTGGCTTTACTCTGAGGCAATCTTACAATCACAGAATGTTTAAGACACCTTGTAAGGTACCTGACACACAGTAGGTACACAATTACTGCTTTTTAAATGATCATTAACAGCTACCATTTAGCAAGTACCCATGCCAGGCAGGCATTAAGCACTTTGCATATTATCTCTTAATCCTCATAATAACCCCAGTAAGCAGTAATATCTCCATTTTACAAATAAAGAAATTAAAGCTCAAAGTAAATTAACAGCTGCTAATAAAAGGCCAAGAAGGAATCTCAGCTTAGGTCTCTCTCCCAGCAGGTCCCTGAAAGACCCCCACTGAGTTTTTCCATAGAATTTAGGAAGCTGGTCCAGAAGTTTTCTCAATCTTACTGGCTCTGCCATTTACACCCACATTCTTTACTGTCAAAGGTGACAACTGACCTGTGCTATGGCCTGTGTGTGCTGGTTCTCCTGGGAAGACCAATGCTACTCCTGAAGCTGGAACACTTTACAAAAGCATGGGGGTGGGCAGCACGTGACATAAACCACAGCCTCTTTAAAGCGTGGACACTGCCTTTGGACTCTAGGAAACATACAGTCTTCCTTACATGGGGCCTCTCCCCTCTGTCAGCTGCTAAAAAGAGCATTTCTAGAAGGCACCAGACCCCACTGCAGGCTTATCCTTACCTCGGGAGGAGTTGCCTCAGCTCTAATACCAGAGAAGCCCAGCAGCAGTAACAAGTTTTAGCAAGCATGCTGCTAACCTTCACGACACAGATTCCTGGCAAAGTCACGTTTTGCAAATCTCCACTGCCAGGATATTTCTTGTCCCAGTACGTTCCCTTCACACTTTTTACTTGAACAAGTATTTCAAGGAAGCCACCGGTTTCAGTGGGCCTCCGGTGCAGAGAGAGAATGCCCAGGAGAATGAATTCCCTCTGCTGGCCCACAATCATTTCTGCACTGACAAGCTCAAATTCTACACACCAAGTATTCCGAGACAATAAACGTCATCCATTATCTGAGTTAACAGGAACCTTTCATTTCAGATTTACAGCTTAACAACAATTATTTCTGAGAGAAAGCAGAGTATAAGCAGCTGGCCAGGCATACAGCCTCAGACCACCCTCCTAGAGCTTCCCCACCCCCAGCTAATTTCTGTGCTTCACCTAGCAGGTGTTACAGAAAAAAACTACTGACTAAAATTCAGGGGCTGCAACATTCACGAATTCCAAAGTTGTTAACCGCTGAAATCAAGAGGTTTCCTCCAGTTCTAAAATCCATTCGCCTCTCCTAAACACAAAGTCTCTTCACTGTGGCTGCACTTTGCTTTCTCCGGTCTGTTGGTCCTGGAAGGTCCTGGTTCAACTCAAGGCCTGGGTGGGGAGGGGAGACCTTTTGTTGCTAGAGCCTATTTTTCAGTAGCACAGATCAAGAATGCAGCCCCATAGCGATTAAGGCGACTAAGCGCCAAAATACCCTCTCCGGCTTAAATAGCTCGATCATGTGGGAACCAAACACTGTTTAAGAAATAAAAGGAGAGGCCCGTAGTGCCAGTCTCCACTTTCTCCTGGGAGGTTTACCGCTACGGTCGGGGGTTGTCCCTTTCAAACCTTGTTTGCAAAGTCCAGGCTCAGATCGGACATTTTGCTTTAACCCCTTGGCTGTGCCTGCCCAACGCAGGAGCCGAGCGGGTCTCGGGTGCGGCCGAGTACTTTGGGGGCTGGGCACATCACTCAGACTTGTTTTCTCAGCTGATCTAGCCCAGAGAACAGGTGCTTGGTTAATTTTTTTTTTTTTTCAGGCGCGTAAAAGTATATCCTAAGGAGCGCCCCCGCCTTGCTGGGAAAGTCATGCAGGACACATGGAAAGTGGCTTTCCAACTTGTGCGGGGCGCGCGAGTCTGCGAGGGAGACGGGGTGCACTGAGAGTTTGAAAAGGCCTGAACCATCCTGGAACTACGCTCCCTGCAAACCCACAGCAGAGCTGCGGTGACCCCGCACCCCACCCCCGCCCCAAACACACACGTGAAGCTCAGCAAAGCGTGCCACCTGCCGGGGTCTCAGCAAACATGCCCGGAGGGAAGGACCGGCGGAAAGCACTTTGTTTAAAACAGAAAAAAAAAGTAAACTCTCCCGGGGCCCAGCCTAGCCCTCGGGTGCTCCTCCTTCCCGAGCTGAATGGGGGGAGGCGCCGCGCGGAGCGGGTCAGGGCGGGGAGCGGAGTGCGCTGAGCGCTGGGTGCGCCTCCGCCGGCCGGGGCGCGACCCACCGGCCAACTCCTCCCCGGGGCCGGCGGGAACAGGGCGCGCCCTCGCCTCTCCTCGCGCTCAGGCCGGCGCGCCGGTGGGGGTGGGAAGGGTCGGGGAACTCACAGCCGCTTGTCCTCGGGCTGCAGTTGCCAGTGCATGGCCAGCGAGAAGCCGAAGAGGCTCCCGGGGTCCCCATATTTCCGGATCACGTTGTCCTCCTCAGCGTCCAAGTTGAAGGCTGAGCCGAGCCGGGGCAGGAGCCCGGCCGACAGGTAGAGCAGGCACAGCTGCCCCGCGGCAGCCATGGGCGGACGCACGGGGAGGGGAGCTGGGACCTGCAGCGGCCGCCCTGCGCTCCGGACTGAGTCCGAGGCTGCCGCGCTGCTACCGCCGCGGCCACCTTCGCCTCCTCTTGCCGCTGCGCCCAGCCCCACCCCCGGGACGGGTCGCGCTCTCCGTCCGGCCGCTCCCCCTCGCGGGCAGCTCGCGACCGCTGAATGAGCCCGTTGTTCTCTGGAGACTCGCAGGCGTTTTATCAAGTGACGAGGACGCCGGCCCCGCCCCTCCCCACCCTCTCGCCCCTCCTTGCGCGCCGGCGGCCCGGCGCACCGCCCGCACCTTACCCGCCGGCTCTCGCCTCTCCAGCCGCCCGGTACCTGCCCGGAAGCCACGACGTAGGAGACCCGGAGGCGAGCTCGCGGCGAAGCAGCCCCACTCCGCCGCCCGCTCTGGAGAGAATTGTGGTTGCCGAGCAGCGCAGAGCAAGGGAGACTTTACTACCCGTTATAAAGAAAAGTGCAGGTGATGCACCGGGCCTCATTGCCTGAGCAGCCTGTTCTCGCAGATGTGGGCCCACGTACAGATGCATACGTCATTCATTCATTTCTACAGGTGTTTGTGGAGTGCTTAAGGCGTGCCCAACACTTCGGGACTACAGCTGTGTAGACTGTGCTGGGTCCTCAAAGACCTAACCCTCAAAAATGATCACAGCACCCACCTTGATCGTGCTGTATAATGTACACAACCCAGCCATTACCTCAATTCATCCTAACAGTCCTGCGAGGTGGGTGTTTCTTTTTGCAGATCAGAAAACCAAAGCTCCGCCTTGCCCCCAGATCACCTAGGATTTTGCCCAGGTGACCAGGAGAGCTTGTGGGAGAAGTCACACAAGTCAAGGATAGGTTGTTTAAAGTGGCGCCAGGAGCTCAGGCGATGATGCCTTTCTTTCCTAGCCCCGAACTTTAAGAACTAGTTGTGGCGAGAACTGCTGGGCCAAGAGACAGCTCCGAGTTCTGTGTGGGTGGCATGAAGGCTCCTGCCTCTAGGACATGAGGCGGGGCCCCAGTGAGATGTTGGCCCTAGGGGCAACCTTATCCTGCAGGGGTTCTTAACCCGAGGAGAGAGAATTCATTCAAGGGTACTGTGAACTTGGATGAGAAAAAATTTACATCTTAATTTTCACTAACCTCTGACATTTAGCATGTTTTGCCATTACGAACGTAGACAACAAACTGCAGTAGCAGTAGGATAAGTATTTATGACTTAGTAATCACTAGAAACCATTGGTTTTACATCACATCACAGTTGTTGCAAATATCTCAAATTACAGTAGTTATTAGACAATTAGCCACATATGTCAATAATGAAGCATATATATTGCTCTAGCAGAAATTTTTAAAAACATTTTGTTAACTGTATTTCAATATTACTGGCTTTTTTGGTAACCTCTTGTGGTTTCTTTTATGTATTTAAAATCCTTATTCTGAGAAGAAGCCCATGGTTTTCAGCAACCTGCCAAAGGGGTCCCATGGCATGAAAAGGTTGGGACGTGCTGGGCTGAAGCCTCTGGAGTGCCTTGGGGAGCCCTCTTTGGAATCTGACATCCCTGCATTGGAAACACAAGCAGGGTGCAGCCCCAGGAAACAGCAGGAGCTGTGTGTGCACAGGGGTAGGGGGTGTCCTCTTCTTCACCTCAAGGAGTATTGAAGGGAACAGCATGTGCCACTCAGAAAAGCTGCGTGAACATCATCAAGGGTCCCCACAGGTGGTAGCAGCTGCCAGAGTAAGTCCCTCAGCATATTAGGGGTGTTTACCACTTCCTTTCCAATCAGTAACTCCAGTCAATTATAGTCCAAAGTGGGGTGCAGTGGGTTTAAATTCAGTAGATGATTTTGGAGAGCACACAGTTTTAACGAATACATCTTGATAAAGTTGAGAAACTATTGGAGAAATAATCTAGTAAACTAGGAAGTATTTGTAAAGTGATTTTTCATGCAAATAAGTTGCAAGTTAGCCTTTTCCCTTCATGTAAAATATGTACTATTCCAGAGAGATGGGGTCCACACTGTTATAGCCATAGTATAATGAACCTCACTGCAGAGTGTACTCAGCCAGGAGCCAGTGATGTGGCTGTAATGGTTGCTGAAATATTCCGAATTGGTTGATAAAAGCTGCTGCCCTTAGCTTCTCACGGGCAACCATCCCTGCCCTCTCCATTTTCCTGGGACTAAGCAACTTCCTCACAGCCTAGCAAATGAAAGTTTAAGCCCTTAAGCCCTGGTGCAGCAAGGGCTCCTTCTGCTTGGATATCCCCATGTCATACCAGCTGTTAACTATTCTGAATATCACCCCTTGCTTCTAAGAGGAATTCTGTGGACCATTCATTCCTGTCTTCCCAAGATGTGTTCAGTGGATGATGTATGAATGACCAGAGTTATTTACTTCATCCCACAGATTGCGCTCAAATTGAAATTCTAAATAATATTAAATTTAAATATCACAACTACATGTATAGCACTACTGAAGCAAATTATGCTTGTGTGGGAAGAGGTTCAGATAAAGAAAAACAAGGCTGGGAGTCTTGTTCTGGGATATGTCAAGTGCCCATCGCAAATGGAAAACTTATTAGCCCAAGTCTCCTGCCTACTTGAAGTTGAGTCAAACTCTCACTCTTAACATAGATGCCAAAGATACTTGAAGTTGAGTCAAACCCTCACTCTTGACATAATTTATTTGAAGATTGTCAGCTCCTTCTGACTATAACAATCACAT
Source organism: Macaca mulatta (assembly GCF_049350105.2). NCBI lineage: Eukaryota > Metazoa > Chordata > Mammalia > Primates > Cercopithecidae > Macaca > Macaca mulatta. The sequence continues at coordinate 77,354,257 of NC_133417.1, read as the reverse complement.
TTTGGCCAGGCGCGGTGGGTCATGCCTATAATCCTGGCACTTTGGGAGGTCAAGGTGGGCGGATCACCTGAGGTCAGGAGTTCTGGCCAAAATGGTGAGACCCCCCAGCCCCCCCCACACCCTGTCTCTACTAAAAATACAAAAAGCTGTGTCTAGTGGTGGGCACCTGTAATCCCAGCTACTTGGGAGGCCAAGGCTCGAGAATCACTTGAAATGGGGAGACAGAGGTTGCAGTAAGCCGAGATTGTGCCACTCTACTCCAGACTGGGTGACACAGCAAGACTCTGACGCAAAAAAAAAAAAAAAAAAAAAAAAAAAATCAAGTTTTGTGACTCAGTCGTTTTTTCCATGGTAAAATAGAGTTTAGTGTTTTACAAAAGTGTCTTACAAAAAGGAGGTTTAGAGGTCATTCTGGATCCACAGAGGACATGTCAATCTCTGGGGCCAAAGGAATAAAGGAATTCAGAGCCCTAAAAATTATGAAGAATTCAGAGCCCTAAAAAATTAAAGACCTGGGGAGGGAGTACACAGTTTTAATGGGGAAAACAAAATCTGGGACAGGAAGATACTTGACTGGAACCAAAGGGAGAGAGACAGCTTGGTGATAAAGGTGTGCTGAGTATATAGGGCACAGGGCATATGCGTGTGTGTGTGTGCTAGCACACGTGCCTACAAAATATATGCACGGTGCAAGAAGGGCCCTACAAATCCAGTTAACTGGCAAAACTGCATCTAAAAAAAAATGCTGACTAGAAAACAAAATAACATCACAGAAGAAATTTCTATAAACTGAACACTTTTACTTAAAAGGCAGTGAAAGCTATGAATAGAGGCATTTGCTCAGGTGAGAGCTTTTGAATTCTTATGTTTTACCAGTACACTCTTCAAAATAAAATTACCTATTTGTCCTATAGCCCACCGTCTGTAGGGGAGCTTTCAAAATAATTTTAGAATATTGTTCACTCATGGAGAAGTCTGAAGAATCCGTGTCATGCCTAATATATTTTCCATTCCCTGAGACCTACTTTAATCATTTTGTTATCAAGTTCACTAGTATATTGACTTCATCATCACCAACAGCAGACAATATATTTGCTTTTTTCATGCAACATAAAAACTACTTATTGGGCCGGATGTGGTGCCTCATGCCTGTAATCCCAGTACTTCTGGAGGCTGAGGCAGGCAGATCACCTGAAGTCAGGAGTTCGAGACCAGCCTGGCCAACTTGGCGAAACCCCATCTCTACTAAAAATACAGAAATGAGCCGGGCGTGGTGGTGGTGCCATAATTTCAGCTACTCAGGAGGCTGAGGCAGGAGAATTGCTTGAACCCAGGAGGCAGAGGTTGCAGTGAGCCTAGATCGTACCACTGCACTCCAGCCTGGGCGACAGAGCAAGACTCCATCTCAAGAAACTAGTTATTGAAAACATCTCTTTATTCTCCTTCTGTGGTTACATTATCCCAACAGTTTTACATATTTCCTGGAACCCTCTAATGTGAGGCCATCCATGAGAGTGGGTAGCACATGGTCTCTGGAACCTGAGTTCCTTATTTCGGATCCTGCCTCTGCTCCACACTGGCCACATGGGCATTTAATCTCTCCATGTCTCAGTTTTCCCAGCTGTAAAGTGGAAATCATGACATGTCCTCTACCCCTCAGTAGTTGCCTTTTCTTAAGGATTAGTAGAGTTGATGTTATCTAAAGCTCTTAGAATGTTGCATCAAAACCAGAGCTCCCACCTGTGTACAGTCTTTCAAGATACGGCTTTTATGAGCTATGCATTGACCACAATATACTTATAGTTTCGTGAACTAAACTTAATAAACTAGGCATTCTTCTATTCAATGGCAGATTTTTTGTTCCAGAGAAAGAAAGAGTTTTCCCATACTGTTTTTTTGTCTTTTTATATTAGTGTTCAGAGTTTTCTCTTCTACACTGAAACTTCATGCTTTTGTGTTTAAAAAAAAAAAAAGTGACACTTTATTCACTCTAAGTCACAGACCATTTAATAGGGGCAAACCTGCCTTTGGTTGGGATCAGGAGACTCCATACTGCCAGCTGTTCCTTATAACACCCAGAGCTATTTTGAAGTAAATTGCATTTCAGTGTTCCTAATTCACTTACAATGAGCTCATTAAAATGTGACGTATTTCACGCTGCCATTTTAGGTGGGCAAACTTTTTTCAAGTTTGTTTTGAGGGAATTTTTCTAAGCCAAGAAGCCACATTTTGCCAGCCGGAAATAAACTCCAACCTTAAATGAATCAAGTTAAATCTAAAACTGAGTTCACAGGGCTGGGGTGAAATCCCCCACCTGGCAAATTTGGTTTTCCATCCCCATCTTCATTAGAAACAAACGTGAAGCTATGTACATCTCATGCCACACACAATGCACTCTTGAAAGACCAAAGATGGAGTAGACATTTTAAAATGAAGTTCTTTAAAGAAAAAAATTCATTGCTTTCTATAAAAATGTCTTCTGTGGAAAAAAAAAAAAAAAGGCTGATTTTGAGTTAGGACTTAAACCAGTGATCTGTGGAGTGTATTAGGTGAGATTAAAGCAAACACGCTTAGACTCACCCTCTTCCCGACCGAGGGCTTAGAGCAAGTTACCCAACTTCTTTAGGACTCAATTTTTTTTTTTAGACTGAGTCTCGCTCTGTCGCCCAGGATGGAGTGTGATGGTGCGATCTCGGTTCACTACAAACTCCGCCTCCCGGGTTCAAGCGATTCTCCTTCCTCAGCGTCCTAAGCAGCTAGGATTACAGGTGTGTACTACCATGCCCGGCTAATTTTTGTATTTTTAGTAGAGACGGGGTTTCACCATGTTGGTCAGGATGGTCTCGAACTCCTGACCTCATGATCTGCCCACCTTGGCCTCCCAAAGTGCTGAGATTACAGGCATGAGCCACCTCACCTGGCCTAGGACTCAATTTTCTAATCTGTAAAATAGAATTCTTACTCATCAGGTTGTTACAAGGATTAAATGAGATTATGTGAGGTATGTAGTACAATGTCCACTATTAAATGCGTGCTGAATAAAATAGTAGCTGTGAAAATTAAGGTGAAGAAAGCATACTAGTAAATATAACAAGAGAGGACTTCAAATAATGGAGATTAAACATAGGGAGAGGGAATATGCAAATGAGATTACTTGTGCTCCATATTCACGTCATTTAAATGGTCAGGATAAACCATTCCTTATCATTATAGCTTGGCAAATATAGTCGTCTCTCAGTATACACAAGGGGTTGGTTCCAGGACCCCTGCACATAACCAAAATCCATGCATATCAAATCCTGAAGTCTGCCCTGAAAATCTGCATGTAGACAAAGTCGGTCCTCCACATTTGCTGGATTCATCCTGCAAATACTGTATTTTCAATCTAAGAGTTTGTTTGAAAAAATCCATGTGTAAGTGGGCCCCTGCGGTTCAATCCCATGTTGTTAGAGGGCCATCTATAATCTCTGTCATATGATAGTTTCCTGGTGCCAAGATCTGCATAAAAACAAGTTTGTGCTTCACTCTGGGTCTGAACCATTTCTGTCTTTTGCCAGGATTTGGAGAATTAACAGTGGGTCCCAAACTCTGTGTCCACCTGAACTTCAAAAGAGACAAACAGTCCAGAGGACAAGCCAGCTAGGAGGCCTGGGGGGATACAGAGACAAAAGCAGAGGGACATTACTGACACGTCCTTATCACCCCCTGCTCAGCCAATGAGAATGTTAGCGCTATGAATTATCCCAAATCACAGCCAACTTATCATTATTTTGTTTGGAGCTTTATCTTCTTGAATACATCTTGCTGCTAATATTAAAGCAGCTTATACTACTTAAAATAAGCTGACAGGATGGTTACGAGAACATGTCACTTGATAGGGAAATTGAATCTTGAACTTTAAAATTTCTTCAACATTTTTTAATCTAGAAAGCAAGTCACTGGCACATGAAAAGTTAAGTAGTCACTATATTTATGTGTCCCTTCTTATGGCACATTAACAAAACATTTGAAGCAATGCAATAAATTCTGCCCTGTGAACACACTACTCTATAGAACAAATAACAAAGAAAAGAGGAAAAGAACATAGAAATCTGAACCACCTAATAGCCGAGAATGTCCCTATTGCAATGGCTTTGTTGTCCCAGATCACATGCCCAAAAGTGAAGGGCCAAACGTTTCTGCATTATACAACATATTTCTGAACTTTCCCTGGTGAAACAGGAGAAAAATGCGTTCACAGATACTTATATCACATTTCATGTTCAAAAATCTTTTCAAACACTAAAGTCAGTGCATCTCCACAAAGCAAAAGCCAGTGTCCTAATTTTATGCCTGGAGACACTAAAGCAGGGACTTTTCCTAAAAAGAATGTCAGTTTCTCTGACCAAATTAAAATTTGAGATTTCCCGACTTCTGATTTCATAACCCAGACCACTCCATTGAACCCTTCTTCAGCCTTGGCAGACAAATTCTCCATGGAGACCAAATCTCCTGCTTCCCAAACAAGGAACTGTAGCAGTTTGCAAAGTGTGATCTTGAGCCAATGTGTTTTCTGGCAGGGAAAAAAAACACCAGTAACACGTTGTCAGTTAGGTTGGGATGTTCAGGCGTTATAAACACATGCTACTTGTTCATCCTGCTTACAGAAGGATGCAAAGCACAGAAAGGCTACTTAGGGGGATTTGTGCCCCCACTTAATCCAATAAACCAGAGTGAATTTTTTCAGCCTTGGACCCTACTAGGAAATAGAGCCTCCAATCCATTTTCCCAGAAGTTTACTTTCCCTGAGTAGCCAACCCACCCCAGTTGCTGCTGGTTACAGAAACAGTTGGGTAAATGCCACATTGGTTTAAAAGGAGGTAAGAGTATGGGAGACAGTCACCTCTTTGATTTTGAAGGGCTTTTAGAATTTCCTAATTTACACTCTGTAAATAACCAAAATGCATCTATTTCTCTGAGACTTTCCTTATGTGCTGACTACAGTCAGCTAGCGATGTCTTTAGTGCTTATAAACAGTTCTCATCTGTATTTTTAAAATAATTCAAGTGCAGGGAAAATAAATTGAGTGTTATGTGTATTTTGAAAATATACTCCAAAGTTGAAACATTTTCAAATGTTAATTAAAAGGATTTATAGCTATAGATTATACTCCAGCCATCAGCCACTTATATAACAGTGAAACAGTAAAAGAACTAACATAGCAAACTTCATTTTTAAAGAGCCTTTAGCCTGCACGTAAGCTAGGATAATTTTAGAGCACTGAGAAAATATGCAAAAACAACAATCATGTAGTTTTTGCAACTAACTCTGGGATTAAAGGGAAAGTATGTAAACAATTAACTATGTTTTGTTAAAGATTTATATGAGTGTTGTGACCTGACCAAGACAGAGTTGTTCCCAGCCTCCTCAGACCCTCACTGGCACCCAGATGTCTATGGTCATTGGTCACCTCTTGATCCCAACCCTCTCTTCTTCCCTCTGCCTTTAACATAGAACCTGAAATTTGTACTGACTTAATATGGTACTTTAAGATGCTAGTCCACCATCTTCTCTGTTTACTGAATCTCCAAATAAACCTGCTTTTCCTCCCACCAACTCTTGCCTCTCAAATTTTGGCTTTTGGGCAGCAAGTAGCAGAATCTAGGTTTGGTTACACTTACGATAAATTCAAAGCGGAAGGTGGGCATTAAGTAGACACTCTTTCCATCTGCCCCAGCTCTCCCTTCCTAGTCAACAGTCTGCATATCCCTCTCTCTTATCTCACACTGAAGGACACTGTGATTTATTTGCCTACATAGATGCCTATTATTAAATCCTTAGTTCCTTCAGAGTAGGGACTATGCCTTGGTCATTTTTCTATGCCTGATGCCAAACACTGGCCCTAGAGTACAGAAGCTACCAAACAATCACTATGTTACCAAAGGGTTTTTACCAATCATCATTTTTATGCCAGAAGACTTCTTTGAACTTGAAAGGATTTTTTGTTGTTGTCGTTATTTTTAGAAAATGTGTCATCCTTGCATCACATTCTTAAAATGGAGCATACCCAACAGTGTACTTTATCCAAAGGGTACATGCTGTCTACATAGGTAATTCTCATGGAAATGAAAAACTGCATCAAGTCAGCTGATTACCAAGGCACCATTTTGGACTCAAGGTCTCTGGTGCTATAATGCTGTCAACAATCCAAAGATATCGAGGAAAAAGTTAAGATGAGCTGCATAATCTAGAATGGAAATTCCTAGCGCAGGACTTTGGGGAGGTTGGAGGGAAAATGGGGAGAGGAGAGTAGATTGGAAAGGGGGCCATGATGACCACAAATTGAGAAGCCCTTTGAACAAAGCAGCAGAGTTCTGGGAGGGGTAGATTCCCTAAATTGGGTAATGTATTTGTTTCACTCTTTGGTCTCCTGTGCCAAGATACTTATAAAGCTACCATCTTCAGTGTGTCCCCTCCTTTAGTCACCATACAAAGACATGGTAACATGAACTGGAAAATAAATGGTTGAGATGATAGACTCCTCTAACCATTTCTCCCTCCATTGTCCAACCCACCCAATGGTAAATAACTGGGTCAGTCTCTGAACCCTGCCCTCTCCCTATTCTAACTGTACATATCCAGATGGTAAGAGGCTCAATGCCAGCAAGGTCTTCTCAGGAAAATATTTGAGAGAAAGCATACATTGAGTATCACAACAGACATGGCTGAGGTTTATGAGCTTGAAATACTTCAAGTGTGCCTTTTCATTGCAATGAAAATGAAAAGACTGAAGGAAATGGCCTCTGTTCACATCTGCAAGGATGATATGATATCCTTCAAAGCCACAGCTATAGTGTACACAGAATTCTGTAGACATCGGAGATGTGTGAAGGAGTATGGTTATAGTATGAGATAGCAGACCATGATGTGAGGAATGGGAAGAGGCATCCAATGTGTGAGTCCCAGAATTTAATATTTATGGGCTCTGTTGTTTTACCTAAACATCAATTTTCTCTGTGATTTATTCAAGCTTGACAGTAAAATTTCCAGCCAAGAGTTATCCATTTGAAAGCTAGGTTATTACTCTCAGTCATATATTCCATTTAATGGATCTCTCAAGTGTACTGAATATTATTAAGTACTGAGTTCATGGTAGAATTAAAAGCCATGGGCCAGGCGCAGTGACTTATATCTGTAATCCCAGCACTTTGGGAGGCCGAGGTGGAGGGATCACTTGAGGTCACTTCGAGACCAGCCTGGCCAACATGGTGAAACCCCGTCTCTACTAAAAATACAAAAAATTAGCTGGGTGTGGTGGTAGGCACCTGTAATGCCAGCTACTCGGGAGGCTGAGGCATGACAATTGCTTGAACCCAGGAGGTGGAAGTTGCAGTGAGCCGAGATTGGGCCACTGCACTCCAGCCTGGGTGACACAGTAAGAGTCTGTCTCAAAAAAAAAAAAAAAAAAAAAAAAGAATTAAAAGCCATGTTGGTGGGGAGAAGAGCACCAACAAAACCAAATTTAGAGCCTATGTTCTAAGAAAAACCAAGCCTGGCAGAGAATATGGCATCTTTTGAATAAGGAATATGCCTTTTTTTTTTTTTTTTTTTTAATTTGGGATTATGTGAAGGTTTCTATAGAAAAGAAACCTTTTTTTTTCCATTTTTCGGTAAGATAAATGAAAAATGACTTGATTTAGAATACTGAATTCTTTTTCTAAGGTCAAAAGAAAGTGTTTGAGGCAGATTCAAGATGGCTACAGATTTTTTGACACTCCTCTCATTAAGAAGTGGGGTCTACCTCCCTTTCCTTTGAATCTGAACTGGCCTTAGTGACTTTCTTGACCAACAGAAATTAGCAGACATGATGACCTGGGAATTTCAGGACTGAAATATAAGAAATCTCATGTCTTATTCCTGGGACTCTTGGGAATGCATTCTTGAACCTTGAGCCACCATGTAAGAAGCCCAGCTTCCATGGTGGAGTAAATATGAGGCCACATGGAAAGGGAGAGGTCCAACTGAGCCCACCCTGCTAGCTGTCCAGGCCAAGGCTGTGGAAGTGAAGCTGTCTTGGAATCTACAAACCTGCCTACCCACCGGTTGAATAACCGAGTATCCCCAGCTGACACTAAACGGAGCAGAAGAACCACCCAGCCTGAATCACAGACTCACAGACTCACAGATTTAAGAGGTATTTATAAAATGGTTGTTGCTTCAAGCCACTAAGTTTTAGGACAGTCTATGATGAAGCAATGAATAGCCAAAACAGATATGGTGTAAAGTTCCCACAAGGGACTCTTCTGATGGTAGCTGTCAGCTTCTATTCAGCTGGCCACCTCCTCTGCCATTGTCACAGTGGGAGCAAGTCTGAGTGCTAGGCCAGGGTCTACAAAGAAATTGAGTCATGCTCTTTGAGAAGTGAGATCAGTTATGCTGGCTAAAAAGGGACTAAAAATTGGGGGTGATGACTTTATGGCTCCATGACTAATTCCTAACCACTCAATAATAGGTCCAAGGCATGTGCCACTGGGATAGGTTTTACACACTTCCCCCAAGCCTCTTGTTTAGGGTGGGGATGGGAGATAGCTGGAAACAAAAGCCGCTCTGTCTGACATCGTGTGGTTGGTGATGGCTTCCATGGATCCACACAGTGCTCCCTGACCCACTTCATCTTTATTTTAAAGAGTCTTTTCCAATCCTTAGTTGTTGTTAGCATTAAACATATCTACGATCACAAAGAATCTGAAAACAGCACTGTAGAGTTTCTGGTGGGCAGGAGGGCAAGTCCCGAAGTGTCAATTCAACACGGAGCCTAAGAACTCCAGTACAAGGGAGGCACAAACTTAAAAGTTCTTCCACCAAAGTCTCAGCCTACCTCTTCATTAAAGATTTTGTGTGTTTTCCCCCCTCTCCAGCTCTAGTTTCATTTTGTGAAAAGGTTCACTGCCTTATGTGCCATGAGCAGACAGGCTTATCGAATGAACTGTAAATCTAATCAGTTTGGCTCAGGGGTTTCATGGGAGCCATGTAAACAATAGCTGGAGTTGTGTTAAGCTTCAGTGACTCCAACTGATTCCCAGTTTGGTTCATTTGTGAAGAACAGTTGGAGATACAAAGCCAAGCCCATTAATTTCTAAAGAGCAATTCTAAGAGAGGAATGAGCTGTCATCCCCAGAAGATTTTCACTCCAAGCTCTAACTACAGGATTTTATTTATGGTATAAGGTGTGTCTTCCAGTTACTGTTTCCTTCCATTTCTCCAATATTCTGTATTTCTAAGGCGATCCTGGCAACTCTTGTTGAAATTGGAATCTTGTGGAGGAATTGAGCAGAGAACTTCTCCAAGTTCCTATAGTCTCTAAAATAGTGATCAAAGCATGGTCCTGGATCCCCCACCTGTGTTTTCTTTAAAATGTAATTGTGCCCTAGGTTACTTCTGACAAATGGACTTAATTAGTTTCAGTTCTAGTTCTCATTCAATACTTTTACAGAAACACATTTTTTATTTTAATTTCACTCTCAAGACTGTAAAGTTTATATAGTTATAGTGCTGAAGTCACACCAGTTTTTAATCTCCCAAATTCACACATACTTAGTTTCCAGATGGAAAAATGAATATTCACCACAGCTCTATTAGGAATGCCAATTTCCCATCACTCCCTAGCACTGGGCGATGCAGTTATAATACTGTGTTAATTTAAGACATCTTCTGGTCCTCTGAGCCTTGTATTTACATACTAGCTGAAACTGCAAGTGGAAATGAATGGAGCTGATGATATTTGCCTTATCCCAATCTTTCTGTGAGGAGGAGAAAAACACTTGTGCTTCAGATAAGCAGATGTGAAAACACTTCTCACTAATCAAAATGTTTACGACTAGGTTATAAGAGGCTGCCTTTTTAGAGGCAGTGAACCTGATATGTATACTTAGCAATATCAGTCTATTTAGTTTGACAAAACCTTAGAGCAGAATTTTTGCAGCTTAGTTCAGGATGATCACTAGCAAAGTCACACTTCATTTTTTGTTGAACTCAGATCCAAGAAGGCCTGGTGTGTCTATTTCAGTATAGACTCTCACACCAATATATTTATGCTTCAAGTCACTACACCCAGAAGTGATGCGGCGGGGGGAATGCAAAGAACATCACTGTAAGATTCACAGAATGATCTTTGTAAAATATTTTATATTGAATTGAGGAAACTTTCATTGGAATTAATTAAATTAAGTCTCTAATATTCTGGAAGACAGTAAAAATCATGCAATTGTTCTCAATTTGATCCCAGGCAGTTGGAAATATTCATAATAGGAAATTCATGAAATAATACATATGAAGATGACAGAAAATTACCAATGTGATTCTGTAAAGAGCTTGGCACAGCAACTTGCCTAATTTCTTTCTATAATAAAATTATGGCCACATAGACTGATAGAAAGTGACTAGGAAATCCATCTGTATTTTCTTGATTGAGACCATTGTGCTAGAAAGTTAAACACTGCATGTTCTCACTCATATGTGGAAGCTAAAAATGAGTTGATCTCATAGAAGTAAAAGTAGAACAGAGGTGACTAGAGGCTCAGAAAAGGAGGGGGAAGGCAGTCATAGGGAGAGATTTGTTAAAGGATACAAAATTACAGCTAGATAGGAGGAATAAATTCTGGTGTTCTATATCAGTGTAGGATGTCTACAATCAATAACATATAGATTCAAATAGCTAGAAAGAGGACACTAAATGTTCCCAAAGCAAAGAAATGATGTTTGACATGATGAATATGGTAATTACCCTATACCATGATACATTATATGTATCGAAACATGTCTGTTATATGTACAGTTATTGTCAATTTAAAAAAATAAAATTTTAAAAATGGCTTAATAAAAAGACCACTGTGATTGTAAAATTCACAGAACTCTGCCTGAAACTAGCTTAAGCTATATAGTTGGTATTCAACAAAAGGTTATGGAATTAATTGTGACAATGTAACTATTTTGTAGAGTATTTACCTTGTAGTAGATACTGTTCAAAACATTTTACGTTGATTAGTTCTTTAAATCCTCACAATAGCCTGTCTCATAAATACTCTTAGTGGTGCCATTTTATATACAAGAAAAGTGAGGAGCAGTGGGGTCACATAAGCCCCCCACATGATACAGCTCAGAAGTGTTGAAGCCAGGACTTGATCCCAGGCAAGCTGGCTCCAGAGCCTGTGCAAGCAACCCTCACTCTCAACTGCTTCCCAGAACCTGGGACTCTATAGGTTGCCAATCAAGAAAAAGTATACTCTTTGACTTTATTTTGGTATGAGTTACAGTTATGGCTTATGGATTCAACCCAAAAGGTAGTAGTGTTCCGTGGGACAGTATCCACCTGGGATATTCAGAAAAAAGTCTCATGGAGTTCATTTGTACAATCGATCTTATTTAATATCAGTATTTATTAGGTAGATAAAAAGTGTTAGAATATATGCCCCTGACTTTTATATGACAAGAAATTTAGAAGAATTAATATTCTGGGAGATAATGAAAATTCACTCTCAGAAAGTGGGGAGAATAGTTCTATGAACACTATTCAGTTCACTTAGGATGTACCAGATATTTATCAATCACAGTACCTGATCAGTTGCTCCCAGCTGCATGTTCTTTGAATGACAATTTCACATGCCCAGCACGATGAGGGACATAGGTGAACACCCGACCCAAGGTGCTAGGTCACTCTTGAACCTCAGTCACTCCACAGGCTGGAATGAAAAAATGAGCTGGTCCTATCAAATCCTCACTCGTGGGAATTTGCTTTGAAAGACAGAATGACCCAGTTGGCAACCATAACTTAAGCTGGAAAGTTACGATGTGGGGAAAGGAGAAGAGAGATCATTGTGACCAAGTGCATGTGCAAGCCAAGGCCACGGAGGACAGGAGCTGTGAGAGAGCAGAGCAAGGTGGTCACTGTAGAGAGACGAATGAGATAGAAATGCAGAGTGAAAGAGAATAGGGGAACGGGAGGAGACGCACATGAATGAACATGAGAGGCCGGCAGTGGCCCTGTGCCAAGCTGCCAAGATTTCTGGTGGCTCTCAGGTTCCGTCGTGGTCCACAAGGACCCTTACAACAAGCCCCATGGCCTTAGATAACTCAAGAGGGTCTCTGTTCCTTGTGAACAGAAAAACCTAATACAAAAAGTAGATGAATAAAAACGGTTAACTTTTGGGCAGAATCCTTCCACCCAAAAATAAGTTAAGGAAATATTAATGTGGAAAAAGAAAAATGACCTAAAATTAAGAATAATTTACCTATGTGGGAGCATTGTTTAAAAAAACCAATATAATGTTGGCCTATATGAAAATGAATGTATTATATAAATCATGATTTTCAAAGAGCTGGGGTTTTTGTTCTTTTAAAATCAGATCTTACATAGCACACCGTCTCATTTTAGTCATCCTTTTAAGAAAAGACATAGGGCTTCTGACAAGGGTTCCAATAATAATCAAAATTATTAAGGTATGACTTATAAGTAAAGGCACAGGGAATTGGTGCTATGTGGTCTAGAGAGAAGAAAGCTAATGGTGATTTCTCTTTTATCTTTAAGAATATTGGCTGAGGTGTGAGGATTTCTTGAGCCCTGGTGTTCGAGACCAGCCTGAGCAACATAGTGAGACCTTGTCCCTACAAAAAATAATAACAATAAATTAGCTGGGCATGGTGGCACTTCCCTGTAGTCCCAGCTACTTGGGAGGCTGAGGTGGGAGAAAGGATTGCTTGAGCGGGTGAGGTCAAGGCTGCAGTGAGCCGAGATTATGCCCCTGCACTCCAGCTGGGGCAACAGAGCAAGACTCTGTCTCTTTATTAAAAAAAAAAAAAAAAAAAAAAAAAGAATATGGAAGAAGCTGGGCATGGTATCTCACATCTGTAATCCCAGTACTTTGGGAGGTCAAGGCAGGAGGATCACTGAGCTCAGGAGTTTAAGACCAGCCTGGACAACATAGTAAGACTCTGTCTCTACAAAATAAATAATAAACAAACAAACAAATTAGATGTGGTAGCATGCTTCTGTAGTCCCAGCTACTCAAGAGGCCGAGGTGGGAGGGTCACTTGAGCCTGGGAGGTCGAGGCAGCAGTGACCCATGATCATGCCATTAAACTCCAGCTTGGGCAAGATCCTCTCTCTCAAAAAAAAAAAAAAAAAAATATATATATATATGTATATATATATGGTGTGTGTTTGTATATATATATGGTGTATATATAGTGTGTGTGTGTATATATATATGGTTTTAACCACTGACCACAATTATCTCTTTTATTCATTGAAGTAAAACTAAGCTTTAGTCAAAGCTTTTCTGTCAAACATGAGGGGCAATCTGTTGACAGCCTGCAAAAGAAGACCCAGAACTCCTTAGTCCTGGAGATAGACGTTCAGGAAAGAATTTAGAAACACCTGGAAGTCTTGGATGGTTGGCAGATAGGGCTCAGTAGGTTTTTTTTTATCTTTGGAACTGAGTTGCAGATAGGAAAATACACAACGTCCATTCATGAGTGCCATGGGAAGTCATGAGTCAGTTAAGAAGGTAGAACGGGAGTATAGAAAAAACAAGGAAAAAGAAACAAACAAAGAAGGGAAGGCTTGGCCGGGCGCGGTGGCTCAAGCCTGTAATCCCAGCACTTTGGGAGGCCGAGACGGGTGGATCACAAGGTCAGGAGATCGAGACCATCCTGGCTAACACGGTGAAACCCCGTCTCTACTAAAAAATACAAAAAACTAGCTGGGCGAGGTGGCGGGCACCTGTAGTCCCAGCTACTCGGGAGGCTGAGGCAGGAGAATGGCGTGAACCGGCAAGGCGGAGCTTGCAGTGAGCTGAGATCCGGCCACCGCACTCCAGCCTGGGTGACAGAGCCAGACTCCCTCTCAAAAAAAAAAAAAAAAAAAAAAAAAAAAAAGAAGGGAAGGCTGTCAGAGGAGGTGTTCAAGTTAACATTCACTTTCAGGATGAGGTCTGAAGGCCACTCTGACCTCTCTTATTTTGTACAATGTAGTATGTAATGGGCTGGTCATCATCAAATCACATCCATGCTTAAAAGTGACTCAAGTTGAGTCTGACATATAGAGTGGCCAGGCATTTGGGCACTTCATGTGCAGTTTCCCTTCCCCACTCTCCACAAGACTTCCTTGGGACAGATTCCATACCTGAGGGAATCAGGCCAAGACCAAGTGAGTCATCAGCTTACTTCAGGAACCCACCCGCTCACTCCAGAGTGGCCCCATCAGAGCAGGAATGGCTTGGCCAGAAGAACATCACTGAGGGTGCCACCCTGTACCACCTCTGCCCGTGAGCTAGGAGTAATTTAAAGGAAAATGGGTGACATGGCCCTTATTTCTAAGGTGCTGCGCTGATGAAGAGAAACCTGAAGGCAGACTTGTCTCCATGTGGGAGCAAGGAGTACAAGATCTTAATCCCAAATACATACTTGTTTCATGAGAAACCCCGAGCCCTCCATGTCTCTTGGTCCTCCCTCTCCCATACTTATAAAGCAGGTTGGGCTGACTTTTCTCTGACGGACATGTCATACACACATAACATAAAACATAGACCTGGCTGGGCGTGGTGGCTCACGCCTGTAATCCCAGCACTTTGGGAGGCCGAGGTGGGCGGATCACAAGGTCAGGAGATCGAGACCATGGTGAAACCCCGTCTCTACTAAAAATAGAAAAAATTAGCCGGGCGCAGGGGCGGGCGCCTGTAGTCCCAGCTACTCGGGAGGCTGAGGCAGGAGAATGGCGTGAACCCGGGAGGCGGAGCTTGCAGTGAGCCGAGATTGCGCCACTGCACTCCAGCCTGGGCGACAGAGCGAGACTCCATCTCAAAAAAAAAAAAACAAAAAAAAACATAGACCTATATGACTACATATATGACTATGACCGAGTTGCTATGTTTACTTAAGTTGGGCTTTTTTAAAAAGGATGAGGTTGGGCATGGTGGCTTATGCTTATAAATCCCAGTACTTTGGGAAGTTAAGCCAGGAGGATTGCTTAGACCAGGAGTTTGAGATCAGCCCTGGAAATTTAGTGAGACCCTGACGCTACCACAAAACAATTTAAAAACTAAAAAAATTAGCTGAGCACAGTGGCATGCACCTGTAGTCCCAGCTACTCAGGAGGCTGAGGCAGGAGGCTCCCTTAATCCCAGGAGTTCAAGATAACAGTGAGCTATGATGACCCTATTGCACTCCAGTCTGGGTGACACAGCAAGACCTTGTCTCAATCCATCAATCAATAAGGACAAGAAAGGAACTATATGGTACTCACTACTCAAAATTCTTGGTTTAGGAACCACTTCAAAGGTCATAAGGATTTTTGTGCCAAAAGAGACCTTAGAGATCATGTAAAATTCAGTCTTCTCCTCTGCACAGAGTTAAGGAAACTGAGACCCATAAAGGATAAGGGGCAGAGCCAGGCCCAGCTTGTGAGTCTCCCTAATCTTAGCAAGTACTTTCCCCAGAAAACAAGATTAAAATGAAAGTAGCATGTTCTTCTTCTCAACATCTCAACACAGTAGGATTCATAGGGTTCTGCAGTGGCAAACAAATCATGCAGTTGTAGAGCAAACACTTCGCAGAGGCTGAGGCAATTCCATGGCTTTCCACTGAGGCTGGATCCTCTGCCTTAATGGGGCACAGTAATCACCAGTCACTGCCACCAAGGTTCCATACAAGGGCTTGCAATCTGCCTGGTTTCGCACCATTTCTCAATCCAGAGGTCTGGATGAGAAGAGACTGAGAAAAATCATCTCTCCTGCTGTAGGAAGAGGCTCTACCCTAAATTACGTTGGTTTATTTCCACAAGTTCCTCCTAAAGTCAATCAAATCAAATCAACTTTTCTAATATGCCTTGAATCGTGCTTGCTTGTGACATGAGTGTGAATCCAGTTTAATTTTTCATAAGTGAATGAAATTATTCTAAATAAAAACTATTTTTAAACAGTTAAAGTATGAGTCACATGCTCAGTATTAAACAAAGAAACTTAGACAATAGAAGCGTATAAAACAGAAAGTGACATTTTCCACCCAGTCCAGTCCCCCTCCCTTGAGATAATCATTGTTAACAGTTTGGTTTACATCCTCCCTTTTATGCCTGTAGGAACATGTTTATAAGTATTTGGCTTTCAAACCTTGACTAATGTTTAAAAGCTCCTTATTAAAGATCATAAGTCAAACTTCCTATAATAATGTATTAAGCTCACTTTTCGGGTCCTAAAAACAAAAATAATAAGTACAGAATGAGAGCAACCTGGTTTTCTGTGACTACTTTTGGCAGGTTACCTCAAACATGCAAACAAGTCAAATCTGGTAATTTAAAAACAGGACTCCAGCCCTGACCATAGTTAATAGTAAGAACTATAAAACCGAAGTTATTTTCCAGTGCTATTCTGTGGAGTTGCAGAGAAGTCTCAAGCCTAGGGAAGTTTGATTTAATCCTAAATGTTATCTTATTTACCACTCATAATGAACCTACTTGGCACAGTCTGGCGCTCTGTGTTCTCTGGGTATTTCCTTTGGTTACAATAGTAACTACGGCTAGGGTGCTGTTCCCCTGATGTTTGGGGAGATGGTTATAAGTTGGTCTGATTTGAAGGAACAGCCTCTCTAGTCTCCCTATGACTAAAGCAAGTCCACGCCCAGATACCTGAGGGTTGTGTCTCTACATGCCACAGCTGAGGCAATGTAACCTCAAGTGCTATTTATCTGAAGGGCTTCCAAGGCTGCTGAGCTCCTGGCAGCTGTTCAAGAAGGGACACCTGCATTTGGGAAAGACTAGTAGCTTCCCATGGCAAGTATTCACTGCTTGTGGACCTATAATTAGAAGGGGATAACATCTTGCAAGCTGACTGCTGGTTCTCATGGTCTCAGAAAAGCGATTAGTGATTAGTTTCCATTTCATCCCTTGTAGCTGAATAGGACACAGGGGATCAGGCACAGGGATTGCATGTTTAGCACAAGTGCCTGATGAGGCTCGCTGCATTGTGGTCTGGGATGCCAAGTCCTGTTTAGCTAGGGAAGACAAAAGGTACAGCTTAAATGAGTGTCAGAGAAAGCCAAGGCTAAGCAATTTTTGTCATTGCCCCTCACTCTCCCTCTCAGGCACAACTTTGACTTCGAACCTAAATTTCACCACAACTTTCTCTATGCCCCTGGAGTGCTGTTGTCTGCCTCAATTTATTCATCTGCAGAATAGGCTCAGCAGTGCCCATCTCTAAAGGAGAATCAGCCAGTCCATGCCAAAGATGGGTGCTGAAAACACAGATCAATGTCACAAAGTCTCACAATAATCACAAAATACTACCCAATTTCTTCTGTTATCCTGGAATTTCTTTTTAAAATCAATTACTACTCGAAGTAAGCTAGGGTAATGTTTTCTCAAACTGAGATTCACAAGTTCTGAGATAATTTTTTAAATTTGGGGTTTTTCTTTGGATTATGATCTAAGAAAAGTCATATCAGAGTGTTCTGGCCCATCAGGCTGACCATCTTGTAACGAAATACTGGCTTGAGTTCGTTATCTGCGTTTGTGTTTCCAAGAGAACTGGTGCTAAACTTTCAATGCTGTATGCAACACTGTACACAATATCGTATACAAGACAATGTACTAAATTGATTGGACATCAACACAGTCAAACAATGGATAAAAACAAATATACAAGCTAAAAATAATAGTGATGGGAACAACTAAGCCTCAAATAATGGCTCATCATATTCCAGATCAAAAGCATCAACCAGCTAGTGAAACATGAAACAACCAAACACATCTTCCTCCTATTCAATCCAACACCAGCAATTTGGTTTCCATAAAGTATCATTTATCACATTTCAAAAATATTCCTCATTTGAATTTCACTGATTTTTATAATTATGGATATTTAATTGATAAATATTTTTTAGCGTTATACTTGTTTAAGGGTCAAAAACCTAAGACGTATATAACTAGTTTTGTTTGATGGTCATGAAGTAATATTACTTAAAAAAAAATTTGAGTCATCACTTGGACTAATAATTTTTTCCATGAAAAGCTGTCTATAACCAAATTTGCGAAACATTGAATGAGGGCATTATCTGGGTCTTGGTGCTCTTGTTAAAGAGGAAATCTCATTCTAATGTTACTTATTATAAAGGAATTTTGTCAGCAACTTACCGGCAGAGATTTAAAGCTAGTAGATCTTCCTAATATTATTCAAAGTCTTCTTTTAAAATATGCATGCCACCACACCCAGCTAATTTTTATAGTTTTAGTAGAGATGGGTTTCGCCATGTTGGCCAGGCTGGTCTTGAACTCCTGACCTCAAGTGATCCACCCACCTCAGCCTCCCAAAGTGCTGGGATTGCAGGCGTGAACCACCGTGCCTGGCCGTTACATGGATTTTCTTTCCGAAGGGTATTAAAACATTTTGGTCAGGTTTTCTCCAAAATCCTGTTGGTTTTTTTTATTAGGAATGGGTTGGAAATCAGAGCTTAATTTGGGGGATTGACTTATTAATAATGTATCTTTTTCCTTTTTTTTCAGACAGAGTCTCGTGGCAAATGAAACCACGATGAGAGACCATCTCACGCCAGTCAGAATGGCAAGTATTAAAAAGTCAAAAAATAACAGATGCTGCAGAGAAAAGGGAACATTTATACACTGTTGATGAGAATGCAAACTAGTTCACCCACTGTTGAAAGCAGCTTGGGGGTTTCTCAAAGAACTTAGAACTACCATTCTACCCAGCAGTCCCATGACTGGGTACAACCAGAGGAAAATAATTCATTCTATCAAAAAGACATATGCATTTACATCTTCATCACAGCACTATTCACAATAGCCAAAATATAGAATCAACCTAAGTGCCCACCAACGCTGGATCAGATAAAGAAAATGTGGTATATAGACACCATGGAATACTATGCAGCCATAAAAAAGTGAAATTATGTCCTTTCCAGCAACATGGATGTGACAGGAGGCCATTATCCTAACCAAATTAATGCAAGAACAGAAAATCAAATACCTTATATTCTCACTTGTAAGTGGGAGCTAAACATTGACTACACATAGACATAAAGATGGGAACAATAGACACGGGACTACTAGATGAGGGAGGGAGGGAGGGAATGTGGAATGGGCTGAAAAACTACCTTTTGGGTATTATGCCTACCACCTGGGCGGCAGGACCATTTGTATCCCAAACATCAGCATCACAGCAATATATTCATGTAACAACTCTGCACCTGTACCCCCAAATCAAAAATTTCAAAAATAATAAATAAATACCTCATTTTGGTCATGTTTACATTAAATTCCTTAATATAATATTTGTTGTAATATAAATAAATTTACAGACACTATTTTATTAATAAAATTGATACTCCAGTGTGATATGTCATGCATATTTCCCAGTATGTTCATCCCAATTTGACAAACATAGTTTTTCAGTTACTTCCCCTGGTTTAGACAGTCTTCTAACAGATGTTCTACTTTTTAAATAAGGATTATTTTATCTCCATTAAATATTTACATATAATAAAATAATATTTTGTTACAAAACAGTTCTTAATGAGTATGCTACACTTTATTTAGTCAGATGCCTTACATTGCCTCTTAGTTTACTGATAACACTGAATAATAGCACGTTGTTGCATATTTCCAGTGACAGGTCAGAAGTAAAAATCTAGTTGCTAATCTGCTGTGCTTGCGCCATGTCAGACTCTGGCTTTTGAGCAGCAGAATCTTGGCATTTTTGGTCTGCTTGCTCACTGTTTTGGCCCAAGGAAATGAGTTGGATGAGTGCCCTTCTTTTTTATTCAGAGGTGCCATAGATTAATTTTAAAGACTTTCTTTCATCTACATAACAGAATGGGTTCAGATAGCCTTTTAAGCTATTATCTGTTCAGAACTTTGCGCTGGAAAGTCATACTGGTTATACAAAAGGGGTCTGTTAGAAACACTGAACAATGAAAGTTTGACATTTTTCTCCTTCTGCCTCCAGAAAAGAACCAAAGCAACTATTTTATTGCATTTATGTATTTCATAAAAGAATGTGGGAGTTATATTTATATGCCAGCAAACTTCATGAAAATGACAAAACGGTGGAGCTTGTGTCAGGGGACACTGATTAATAACTCATTCCCATTGAGTTGGTTGAAAGAAAGTGGCAGCAAATTATTCCATGTGTTCTACTAGACATTCAAACTGTATACTTGTTAAAATGTGAAAAAATAAGAAGCAGTGCCTAATCTAGGATGAAACCTAGCTTTACCTTGTAGGAGTAGAGCTGGAAAGGGGGAAGATAGTAAATAGCATGCAACACATTTTGAATTTTGGCTGTAATTAGGCCATGTATACAAATATTTTAAACAAAAATTAATTTTTTTTTTTTTGCCCTGCCACGTAAGTGCTTCTCAATTACAGTCAGGTTTTTTCTGTTTCCCCTCTTGACTTTATTGATTTTGTGTGAGCCTGCATGTGTGCACATTCTCTGAATATAAACTGCTTTAATTAAAAACCACCTGAGCCAGAGAGTTCACTCTGGTTCAGGAAATTCAATTCTCAGCTTGGCAGGGTGAAGATTTAGTAGAAATGATTTTACATCCTGGTTGCCCTTCCAAAGGAGCTGTGACTTTTCCAGGACAATCTCTTCTTTGAACCCAACATGAAAACACATTAGTGCTCTTTTCAGAACAAAGAAATATACATAGGAAATAAAGACATTGTTTTATCAAAGCCTCATCTTCTACTCTGACGTAAACTGGCTGGGAAAGAAAGTGTCTCCTTCCGAGAGGAAAGTGGTTCAAGTCTGTTTTCTCCATACTCAGAAATCTTACTAAACTCAATTGCAATGATAAAAAAGTAGATGTGAGCTTTCCCATTTTCTCTTCTCTAGAGTTTTGACCTGATCTTCCCCAGTTTGTCCAGCACAGGTTGTGAGCCCGCTGCCACTCAGTGAGTGTGAATTACTGACTGGACCTCCAGGCTTGGTCCGTGCTCTTATCTGAAGGGCAGCTGACACATTATTCATCAGGTTTGTTTGAGCTGGCTTTGCCTCCTCCTAGGATGAGGAGGAGCACTGTTGTCAGAATCCGGGCTGCTCAGAACACAGAAGAGAGCAACAACCCCTATCTTGCAGCCTCTCTCTACATGCATGGCCTCCACCCTGGGCCCCAAAGACAGCCTGGCTGAGACCAGTTCAGGATACATTTGTCTTGGGTATTCTGCCCACTCCATCCATATCCTCTGACACACATGGTGTGTTTGTGGTGGCCCCCCAGCTTGCCACTGCATGTAGCCAAGAGCCAGCTTCCTTCTGTCTACTTCAGAGCTCACTCATGACCCCAGATAATCCCTCTCCACCCGTAGACTCAATCGTGAGTGTGGAGCGACAAGGCCCTTGCTGCATCCCATTGTCTCTGGGAGGCTTCCCAGTACCCCCTTTCAGGGCTCCCTCTGGCTTCTTCTCGCTTCTACAAGTATGGACTTGATGCAGACCTACCACTGCCCTCATTGATGGCCCCCATTCCCTTGTATTACTCATCTGAGGTCTGAGACTCCCAGTTCACTGAAAGGCTTGGGCACTCTCCGCCAGGTGCCTAATGAAGACATATCCCAGGATATAATAGGACTGTGGGACTGACAAAATGCCCAGATTGTGCTCATTGCCTCTGAGTTTATTCTCCTCCTAATATGAAGAGTAACAGAAGTCTAGTTGTGCAAGTTAATAGTCTGTTACCCTAGGACGTTTAAGGAATATCTAAACCAAGTGTTGACAAAAATTATATTAAGCCAAGCACTCCAGAAGATACAAACAAAAAGATATATAATAATCTGCCACTCTGAGTAGTTAAAGAGACGTAAGTTTAAAAATATTTTTTGTACGCTTGTTTAGCACCTTCTATATATGCCAGGCATTGTACTATGGGCCGGATAACAGAAACCAATAAACCACTTGGTTAGCACAAGGAACTTTACAATGCTGTGGGGGAAATGAGACACACAAACGAATAGCAATGATGCGGTAATGGATGTGTGCTGGGAACAGCAGGGACCTGCAGCAGAGTGCAAGAGGCTCTGAGTAGAGGCGGTGGGTTATTCCCCAAACATTTATCCTAGGCTTACTAAGCTCCGGTACTAGGAATAAAGTCCCTATTTTCAAGAGGCTCACCTGTTATTAGGAAAGCAAGAGAAACAAACAGGTGCATACCGAACAGCATGATAATGAGCAAATAGGGATATATATGGGATGCAGTGGAACTCAGAGGAGGGGCTCTAACCATAGGTAATACTCAAGATCTTTAACTCACCAATCGGAAATGACTCCAGCAGTAAACAATTGACTCTATAAATGGCTGCACTGGCTGATTAGGAAAAAACCCTGTCCCAGCCCAGACTGGATGGCCCGGGAGCTTCCTAGAGGAAGTGAGGCCTGATTAGGCACTTGAAGGACAAGGAGAAATAGACCGGGCAAGGGCATTTCAGAGAGAGATAACAGTACATGCAAATGCGTGGTGGTGTGAGAACAGAGAATCAGCATTCCTTCCCTAAACACCCCCAGTGAGCACCCCGACCGCACGCACCTGGGGGTTCTCAGAAGTAGGCCTTGTGGAACAAGGCAGCTCGCTCAAGTCATTATAAGTGACATTTGAAGATGGTCAAGATTCAAAACAACACATAACACACGCATCCACTCATGCATGCATGCACGCACACAGCACACACGTGATACTGCTGTTAATAACCAGAAGCCCAGGATCCACCCTGGGTAATGAAGAGCAACCACTGAGGATGAAAAGGGAGAGACTGGCAAATCAAGAAAAGCAGATCAATATGGAGGGAAAAATAAAAGAACACGTCTGAAAAAAGGCCTGAAAAAATTTCCCCTAGAGAAAAAAAGATTAAGGTCAAACTATAAAGCTGCTCTAATTATAAATCTACTTAGTGGCTTAAGTGAAGATACGTTAAGAAGACAAAATGCAAAAATGAAAATTAAATGGAAAATAAGCAAATGTAACAAATGTAGTGTCATGTCTGATGTAAGAAAGTAGGAGGCAGCCAGGCGCGATGGCTCATGCCTGTAATACCAGCACTTTGGGAGGCTGAGACGGGTGGATCACTTGAGGTCAGGAGTTCGAGACCAGCCTGGCTAACATGGTGAAACCCCGTCTCTACCAAAAACACAAAAAATTAGGCAGGCATGGTGGCATGTGCCTGTAGTCCCAGCTGAAGCACAGGAATCACTGGAACCCAGAAGGCAGAGATTACAGTGAGCCAAGATCACGCCACTGCACTCCAGCCTGGACAACAGAGCCAGACCCTGTCTCAAAAAAAAAAAGAATGCAGTAGGTATTTGTAGTTTCTTCCTGCCCAGAAGCCACCCTATTCTTCTGTAAGGGAGAGACCCCCTGTCCCTTGAGGGGCTCAGGTGGTACAGTTCAGCTAGAGCTAACCCTTACCTCTCCTCTGCCACAGGTGTGGGAATAGGACTTGGGCTTGTTCAAGGTGGCCCATTACCTCCGGTTCCAGTGATGGGTTCACACGTGAGCATATGATGTAGTCCTCTCCCAAGACTTTCCTGGTGGACTTAATGTGAAGAAGCTCTTCCTCAATGGGAGTTGCTAAGCAGGTTGCATGTGAGCCCCAGAATGCTTGAAACCATCTTCACCAGTGGTGGGAGATGGAGCTTGATTACATCATTTCAACTCCTAGAGCAGTTATCCACTCCTGGACTTTTCTGTTCTTTGAGCTAGTTCCCACTTTTACTTAAGCTAATTTGAGCTGGACTCTGTCACTTGAAACCCAAAAAGTCTGATTAATTGAAGAAAACTTTCAATCACTAAAATAATGGTTTCAAGTGACAGGCAGTCTGGCCCAAAACTGACTTTCCTAAATGGCCAGGCCCTACATACATTGAACACTCATAAATGGAAATATAGGAAGAGAGAGCTAGATGACATTCACAGAATGCATTTGGTTCTGATTTGTTAAAGAATTTCTGGTACAAAAAGTTTAGGCCAGCAAAAAAGCACCATAATAAGGTGTCTCCCAAAAACATTTTGCATATGTCAGAAACACTACCCAACTGATTCCTTCACTTCATAAACGTTTATTGAGCAGGTCTAGGCTGGGCACTGCTAGGGAGAAACAAGGTAAGACAACATCCCTGCACAGAGAAACTCACAGTCCTGTGGGAGGCAGACATGGGAGCAGATGCACTAGCAGAGGAAGGGCGGTAATCCAGGAGAGAAGAAGTGCTATGGGAGGCCACAGGCAGGCAAACAGTTTTCTTACATCAGAAGTAAAAACAATCCTTCTGTCGCAGCACAGAATAGATCCAGAGAGACCTACTCACCTACCACATTTCACTGGGACATATTCATTAAGCTGGAGAAGATTCCCTCAAGCTTTGAGACTTTCCACCCTTGAGAGTGGAAGAAAGGAAACCTACGCTTGTGGAGTTCCTAACCTGCGCCAGGCACTGTTAATTATCTGTGTTAACTCGGAAGTAATGATGCATCATCCTGTTATACAAATACCAAGGCCTTGATCTGCTCTGAAACCATTAAAAAAAACACCAATTCAACAACTAAATCTAATCTGACAGTGCTGGTGATTGAAACACTGTTGACTTCATCAAAATATAAGGGGATCCGAAAAATATCAGAAAGCAAGAGAATATTTTAATGCAAAAATCCAGCATGAACAAAATATCAAAATGTTAAATAAAGACATCATCAGATCCAGCCCTGCACTTGCATGCCTTGTCCTCACTTGCCTCACCCTAATTTGGACCCTGATCCCCAGCCACATCACCTGGCTCCATGCACCTTATAAGGGTTGTCACCTGGCTTCCTGTTCATAAACAACAAAGCAATCCTTAAAATGGACGTGGCTCTCGTGCCCATGTTTGGGGACACCAGGATAACGTAAAGCCAGAAAGTCTGCCTAATCTCTGCAGATAGAAAGCCACCTGCTTGGGGGAAGGAGGAAAGCTAGTGTGGGTGATGGAGCCCTGTCCTCACTGCTGAGGTAGGGAGACGGGCTGGGTAAATGGTGAGAGGAGAGACTACCCTCTAAAGAGACCTTATTCATCAGGGTTCTTAAAAACACCACCAAACCCTCTCAATCCTGATGGAATTAACCAGATACCCTCGGGGCTTTTGAAGACACCAGTAATGAAATGCACACTACCTGTCCTATTTCCCATCTGCTTGAAATTTAGCTGCCATTGTGACAGTATTCAAAGGTGGGACCTTTTTTTTTTTTTTTTTTTTTTTTGAGACAGAGTCTCACTCTGTTGCCCAGGCTGGAGTGCAGTGGCACAATCTTGGCTTACTGCAACCTCCGCCTCCCAGGTTCAAGCAATTCTCCTGTCTCAGCCTTCTGAGTAGCTGGGATTACAGGCGCGTGCCACCACGCCCGGCTAATTTTGTGTATTTTAAGTAAAGACGGGGTTTCACCGTGTTAGCCAGATTGAGCCATGGTCTCAATCTCCTGACCTCATGATCTGCCCGCCTCGGCCTCCTAAAGTTCTGGGATTACAGGCGTGAGCCATCACACCCAGCCCAGAGGTGGGACCTTTCAAAGGTGATTAGGTCATGAGGGCTCTTCCCTCTTGAATGGGTTAAAGCTGTTATCTTGGGAGTGGGTTCCTTATAGAAGGATGGGTTCAGATTTGTATGGAATGGGGAAGCATTCCATTCATTATCTACATTAAAATAATTAAAATAGCTAACATTTATGTGCTATACACAACACCGGTTTATGTTTTCTCATTTAAAAGTTTTTTTTTTTTAATGATGAAGTTCAAAGAAAGTTACAGGAAATATACATATATTCTGTTAATGAAGAACTAATTTTTAATTCATTTATTATTTAACAAATACTTATGGATGGATAAACGAACATACAAGCTTTATTACTTCTACATATTTAGGGCATCATGGGATTACTTCATGTTATCTTAGAAGACTTTGGAGTTTTACTTATAAGAAAGAACACTGACTTAACTAATAATTTGATTATACTAATAAAAATTAACTCAGGCTCTGAATGTGAAATTAAATGTACTCCCCCTACTGAGAACTGAAAACCATGCAATCCTTTGTATTTTGACTCTTGATAGTCTCACTTTTCCTGGAAGATCACCCAAATTCTGTGATGTAGTTCATGCAAAGCAGTCATTGAAATAACATTTAGTTAACACCTACAATATGCTACAAACTTTATGCCATTAGTTGCTGAGTCTACAGGAGTGAATAAGGCATAGTTCTTATCCTTGAGGAAATGGTCATTAAATGAGGGAGAAGTATACAAATAACCAAAATACAACCATGCTACGTGGCAACAGAGAAGGGGACACAAAACACTGTGGGAGTATGGAGGATATAAAACACAGATTATGAATCCTTCATATTCTAGAAATGAAAAAAGTAGAAACCCACTTCATTGTAACATCAAGGGTGTTTTTAGGCTGTCAACAGAAAGATCTGCAATCAAGCAAGAAAGACACTGAGAGGAGTGGTGTTGGAAACCTTATTAGGAAGTGTGGATTATCACACCCTTGAGAGATGTCCCTTTTACCCCAGCATGCAAGTCTTTTGGAGTCAGATGGGGAAATTGATCATTAAGGCATCCGATTTCAGAGCCAGCTGGGAAGTACTGGCTGGATTCCACCTCTGGGAGGTGGAAGTTCTCCCAGAACGGCCTGGGAGGGGCAGTTCTCCAGGTAGGTATCCCTTGCTATTTATCTAGTGCCCTTTTAGCATGCGCAGTAAGCAGCTGTTGACTTGACTAGACTTCCCCACCCCATTCCATGTCCTTCCCAGGTGTGCTGGGACAGGTCACCTCTGACCGTCATTGAGCCTGGGGGAAGAAGGAGGGAGAGAGAAACAAAGCACAACAAAAATTCTCAAATGAGCTAGAAAAAATGAATTCTCTATCTCACTAAGCCAAGGGGGATCTATTTAATACACCAAGACTACAACTAGGAGGCTACAATTTCTTCCCAATTAGCCTTTTATTTCTGCCAGGTCTCCACAAAGTAAAAGAATTGACATCTATGCAGAATCAAGTCACTTGGAAATAGTC
The DNA here is from genome assembly GCF_049350105.2 of Macaca mulatta. NCBI lineage: Eukaryota > Metazoa > Chordata > Mammalia > Primates > Cercopithecidae > Macaca > Macaca mulatta. The sequence continues at coordinate 77,327,181 of NC_133417.1, read as the reverse complement.
CCCTAATATTCGTGCCAATAATTGTAATTAGTTTCCCACATCTATTATTTGAAGGCTATTGACCTTAAAGAATAATTGGCCAAATTGTAAAAATGTTGTTGCTAGAATGGACCACAGATATCTAGCCATGAGAAATCTGAGGCCCAGACAAGTTAGCTGAATTATCCCAAATCACACAGCAAGGTAGTAGCATTAATAGTCTAGAAGACCACAGCTAAGCTCTGGACTCCTAGAGGACCTTTGATGGAAGCTCTCTTATGTATGTTCTTGCCTTCATCCTTGCAATAATACCTAAGAAGAACGACAGTGTTTACATTTGTGGAAGATTTTCTACATGTTAATGAGCGTGCAGGTGTGTGTGTGTGTGTGTGTTTTCTTGGCAAAGCACATGTCTGTTTAACCGTCAGCTCAGTCCCCTATTGTGCTTAAGATTCTTTGAGTTCAGGCAGAACTGCCCTGAGGCTCCCGAGAGCTCTACACCCACTCCCTGGGACTCCTCACACACACCGCTGTGGAAGGTCTGCCTGGAAGCCTCCCAGGGCAAGTCCTCCCAAGGGAAGGGGAGAGGATACCACCCAAAGAGCTCCAGTGCACATCTGTTCCCAGGGCCTGGCAGAAACCATCGCTGGAATTTAGCAAGAAGCCTGCAGAATCATTGCTATTGCTCTGGGGCTGACAGTTGTTAAGGACTCATTAGGGAGTGTCAGTTTTCCACAGGCAACTGCATTTCTGAGAAAAGGGCCTGAACTTGGACTAAAGAAATGCTAGCAGCTATTTCTATTTCAAGAGAACAAGTTGTTGAATCTAAGTGGCAAAAGAATTCACAAGCCCCTTGATCTCCCACGTCTGGCATGTTCCATCCACTCTGAACTAAGATGTGGGTCTGAACTATAAAATAAGCACTCGATGAACTTCTGCCTTCACCTCCGCCTCCGCTCCCCTCCTCCAAAACCCATGCTGAGAACAGTCAGCAGCCTTACGAATTCTTCACAGTCAAGGAGGAAGTTGGGAAGACAGGTTTGAAAGCTGAGGCCAGCCAATGATGGCACATGCTCAGATGCCCATTTATCCCCTGTGTGAGAATGCCAGTAAATGAACAGAGACTGAAGTTTTAGAAGAAAGGAAAGAGGCAACAAATACCATCCCTGCCCTTAAGGAGCATACGACCTGAAGCAAAGACCCCTTGGAAACAAAGACCCCTTGGAAACAAAGACCAAAATAACAAGGAGCACTACACATGATTCAGAGAGGGCGTCTTACAGCACAGAGTTTAGGGAGCAGAGAGGTCACTGAAAGCTGGAGTATTGTCCACAGCCTCCCTCTCGTCAGGGCCTCTGTAGATGCTGTGCTCTTGGAGTCTGTCTCAGCCTTCCTGTTGAGTCCGACTCCTCTCCTAGATCAGTGGTTCCTAAGAACCCACTTTAGTCTCTCTCAGTTGCTGTGATAGATATCCAACTTGAATGAGCTTAATTCAGCAGGTCTCCATTTTGGCAATGCATTCAAATCGGGGGAGCTTTAAAACCTACCTATGCCCAAATCCTATCCCAGACCAATTGAATCCAGTTCCCCAGGTGAGAGACCCTGACATCAGATCCTAATGGCAGTCAGGTTGAGAACCACTGGGTTTAAGCAATAAAGGGCAATTTGCAAACTCACAGAGGAAAACCACAGGAAGGTGGAGCTGTCCTTAGGTACAACTAGAATCAGGACATTGAACCAGTCAAGATCCTCTCTGTTCCTCTGTTCCCCTTTTCTTGCATATCTGTTGCATCTTCTCTCCTTGAGATAGGAATCATTATTAGTAGTGGCTCTGGCTTACCCTTTAGCAGTTAGAGGATAGAGCTTTCCTTCTCAGTTCTGTATTGATCATCCTCTACCCCATTTTTTTTTTTCTAAAAACAACTCTGATTGGCCTTCCAGGGGTCATGTGCCCACCCCTTGGCCGCCCATGTTGAGAGGTTTTCATTGGTCTAGCTTGATTCGCGATTGTGTTCCTACCCCTGGGGAGGGGTGCTGGGGAGACTACCATAGATCCTTGCTAGTCAAAGTGTGGTCTATGGACAAATTTTCTGGGCATCACCTAGAAGCTTGTTAAAAATGGAAACTCCCAGGTGCCGTCACAGACCTGCTGATTGAGCATTTGCCTTCTAACAAGCTCCCTAGTTGATCTGTATGCACATG